>NC_067201.1:16154500-16851500 GCF_000699445.3 Schistosoma haematobium
AATATAAGCAATCCGAATAATGTGTCAGTTTTAAATAAAAGGGTGGGTACCCAATAACCTAAAACTACTTTAAATAATCGAAATTGTAGTGCTGTTATACCTTTCAGGGTCATTTTCCCTTTTTGTGATAAAGAAGGGTGATGATACGAATTGTATACTAATTGAATAAACAATACAAAAATGTAATGACTGAAAACGATTACTTTTGGCAAGTGTATTAGTTAACGAGAAAATTGGTAATTAGTGTTATCATAACCATCAAAAATACTTGTAAACACATTTACGCTGAATACGGGTTCAAGGTTTATGAACACTTGGCTTTAGAGTCCGTACAACAAATTCCATGTTGACAATATAATCTATTATTTATAATCAATAAAAGACCAAGTATTACCATTACACTCAATGTTAATAAATTTGCTTAACCATTGACTTATGTTAATAAGCATATTTCCGAATCTCACTTATCTATATTCCACCTGTGAGATTGAGATTATTTGAGAGAATTACATGCTTTCTATTCAACGACAATTTGAGAAAAATCGAAAGTTTGAAGGGTTTTCAATATGTTATATGAGTATTTAGTTAATGAATAGCATAATATACATTGTTTACAAAAGTCAGCTGAATTATTTTTTCTCATAAAGTTAGTGATATGTTAATAGGTAATAAAACAATTTACTTTTTAAAATTACTAATTAACATTTCTGGTACTTTTTTTATTGACGTTGATCCAAAATATATGTAATAGTACATTGAATTTAAACTCTGAACCTGTGGATCATATTATTTTCTAATTTGTTTCTCATATACTATTTATTATCCATTTTAATTTTGATTTCTTTTGATTTTTCGTAAATTTATAACAATTCAAACTGATATATTATGATAATAACCATAATTATGAATTTTTTCATTACTGAATGCATTTTGTTCTGCAAACATCAAGATACATACGTTTTCTTTTACAGTAACCATATGATTTGTTGATCAATGGATTTTCTATTAAGTAGTTTCCCATAAAATAAATTGTTTCATTGTACTTTTACATCTACATTATTAACACCGTATGTAAGCAAGAAAAGGAAACTAACGAATAAAGTTGAAATCTTTGTTGAAAATACAAAGATTGAAAAAGGTCATTCAAAGGTATTTGATTAGTAATTGTTTTAAGTATTACATTTACTAACAATATTAATTACTTGGTCAGATAATTGAACTTCCGTTCTTATTGTTCTTTTTATATAAAGCCTATTATTATGCCGAGAGTGTGTTTAATGTTGCAACCAATATAACTTCAACAATCAAAAGTCTAGTGTAAATACCCTTCCTTATTTGATTAAATGTCCAACAAGAACCAATTTTAATAGATCGATATACATTGAAATTTGTTTGTGTTTGGAAGATAAAATCGTAAAAATATTATTATAAGTTAAGAGTTATTAAAATAACAAAATCGCAAACAATATTACAAAGGTTTGTACTTCACTTTACATAATTTGAAATGAACAGTTTGGTAGTACATACAATATGATCCCAAGTTGATTACTTTTACCTGGAATCGATAAATGAGTTATTCAGAACTTTTCAAATGAATAATGGAGAATGGTCTCACAAACGTAAAAACTCTAGAAAATAAAATAAGTCTTCTAGGTACAGATGATCGTCAGTAGATAAAACATTACAGAGTATTGTGTTAAAGATAATAATCATAACTTAAATACAACTGAGAAAGTCTTGATTTCAAATATATGTTTTAGGAAACGAGCATAAAATGAGATATTATACAATTGAATACTTAAATAAATTTGCCATAGTTTATGAGCTGATATCCCTCTGTGATAATTTTTTGTCCTCGATTCTCTCGTTAAAATTCAATCGAAATCTTTTTTATCCTTTTTCTTAGTACAACTCAGGTATCCATCCTAAGAGATTTTTTTAAATTTATTAATTGTGATCAATAGTTTCCTGCCATTATGAAATACGGTGTTCAGTGTATCTTATATTTATACTCAACTAATTAATGTATATATATTTTTAAGGTTATCAAACCCTCTGTAATGCATTCAGGAAATAAAGGAACTTATATTTATTCTTTCTCTGTACTAAAATTTGTAAATGTTATGAAGGAGTAGATAAGTAGCACTGTAATTGACCTATATTTTTTAATCAGAGCAATTTATTTTATTGCTAATGTAAATTGTAACTAATTAACCAACATCAAGTATTGTCTAACTCAGTGTATTCATATTTGATTAATGATTACATAAATAATCCAGGTATAACCGGTTCTATTTAGATATAGTTTTGAATTATTTATGGTGTATAACAGACAGTCTGTAGTCTCAATTTTCTTCCTTCCGTCAAACAAATCACAGTCTTTCGTGTGCCGGTACTATACTTTATGCATAACCTTGGGTGATTCTGCAAGCCACCCTGAGGAATTTCAATGATTTATTAGACAATCAAAGTGTATATGTTATGAATAAATAATTTATTGCAGAAATAAAAAAATGGAACTCATAAAAACTACTTAAATGGTTGACATTGTTATGAAGATTCAAATTAGAGTAAGGTCTGCGATTATAATGAAGCAATGCTTTGCAGCCATTATTACAGATAGTTCATTGAATTGAAAACTTAAGTTGTTTAAGCTACTTTGAAAGAAAGTTATATTTTCCGCTGTCAAATTAATAATTTTCTCATCATTATCTTAGGAAATGCTCACAATCGTTTCAATTATCAATATTAAGGTGTGTAAAAATCATGAAAGTTATCAAGATTACAGGGTTGTACATCCACAACCTTACAGGAAATTGAACCCAAGACCTTAAGGTCTCACAATTTTATTCAGTTCTTACATTATGATTTAATTATTTGCTGTGTATCCATAATTAAATTTTAAAATTTGTGCAGACAACCGAATGGTACCATCTTGAAATTGATTGGTTTGTTTGCAAAGTACAGTTTCACGGACGTTAATATATTTTATGTAATTACTTAATTGGATCATGTTAACTCTTTTTTATTTTCTTTTTTTTGAGAAAACAATGGTTTAAACAAAGAAAATACTGATGATGGTAAATCAAATAATAATCAGTCCAAAAAACGTGTCAACTATTTATGTGGACCTGACGGTAAATTAATTGTTACTACTGCTTTAGCACCAGACTATGATCGAACAAATCAGTAAGTGTTGAAGTGAACTAAATTTCAATGTCAAATTATCATAATTCATTATCATAATTTGCTGGACTGGAATCAATTACCAAATTTTAACAGACCCACTTAAGCATTAAATAATGGCTTAAATCAGATTTAACCCAGGGTATGCTAAAAAAGAGCATACAGAAATCATTTCTCCGTTTACAATGGTTCTATCAATAAGTTCGATTGATTATGATCATTGTCTTTAAAGTGAATCGATTTTCAGAAAACATCCTTCCTAAAGATCACAAATTCAGATCAGGAAAATGTCTATCTATCCCTATTATCTCTTTTATGACTCATAAAACACGATTTAGGCAAGTTATACATATTTGAAGATAATTTTGCTATAATTACTAAATAATTACGACTTTTTGATAATCCAATCAGAATATATAACACTATTAAGACTCTTAAACATTGCTCGTTTAATTAAAATAGTAATATTTTATTGAAGATCATGTAATTCTTCATGCGGTTATTTTTTGTTTGTGATAAATTGGTCGCATCATAGAATGGAATAATAGAATTTATATGACAGTGTCAATTTGTTTAAATGTAACGTGTAGATTAGAAAAAAATAAACTCAAGAACTCTGTCTCTGAAAATTTACCTTCGAATAAAATTACTTAAACCCAATAAAAAAAGTGTTTTATCAGTAAGCATTTACAGCGATTGGTAAATTCCATTGAAATCATCAACCAATCAATCATAGACTGCCATCGAAAGCCTAAAAGCACTAGATAACCATTTCGTATTAGTATGAGTCACCTCAGCAATACTCAGCCACGATCTCACACGCAGGACTCGAACCTAGCACACTCGGTCTTACACAAACGCGTGTGAGACTTAAACCCAGTTAAAATATATTTCGTCTAATTTTATAATACTATCATTTTAATTATAGCTTTTTAGCGGTTAACCACAAACTCATGTAAAAAATAACATTTTTATCATCGTATATTCACAAGTATATTTGTACTAAATAAGAATTTTCTTTCTTCAAAAATAGTTTTATTAAACCAATACAGATTTACTTGTCCATAGCATTACTACCTAACCAAAAAAGGTAAATGTTGACAACTGCAACAATAAATTGGTTAGTACCATTAAAACTTGATCTTGAATTTACTTTAATTATACAAACAACCATATACATATCTATGATATATTGTTCAAATTATGATATTCCTGTCTAATCAGTCCCAACAAAACAATAATTTCAATATTGTTATCAATTTTTAATATTTAGATTATTGACTAGTGATTTTTCTTTTTCTCATTTATGATTAATTAATTTTGAGTTTCTAATAGATTTATCTGCTTATTTTACTGAGTAAAATAAGATTAGAGTAGCATAGGAAACACATTTAATAATGATACATACTTGAAGTTAAATAATTTTGTTAGTGTATTAAAAAGGTCTAAATTATGTGAAGAAAAACATATTTTTCTGTAACTAGTTTCTTGTCAAAGTCTCTGCCGTAATAAAAACATTTATCAACTTAAAGATAAATCAATATCAAATATTAATTAGCAGTAGATTAGTTTTTTAGTAAATTTCCTAGAATCTGTTTAGAAACTAGTGATCAGTTAGTAAGTCAACTAATGATAGCTTAATTGAAAACAAGATTACATAGTGAATCAGTTGCTACAACTAGTTAGGTAAGAATAAAGAAAAAGGGAATTGTGTAAGCTCGAAATATAGAAATTGAGAAGTGTAGGCAGAATTAAATAAAAGGTCAGAGTAAATCAAAATACTTCACAAAGCATTTTCTGTACACAGTGACTACGTTTATTTATGTATATTCCTATAGGTTCTGTTGTATGTAAGAGACGAATTCTAAACACATGAGGCAAGTTCGACAGAACTCTAATTTTGAAAGATAACATGGTATCGAGACAATGGACAATATCAACTACATGTTCTAGAAAAAAACTACTTGGTGCTTCCTTTTGCATTTTGATCAACAATGAGAGATAATGTTGATGTTCTTTTCAAGTTTATATGAATAGCGGTCTTGATACCTCCAATATAAATAATTTTACACTATTAATTGTATTTCCTAAATTAACTAACAAAAACTGTTCTAAACTATACAGTAATTCGTTTATGCTGAACTTTTATTGAAACATCCAGGTTTTGTCTTAATCTGACGGTCAAACTAACACTAAATAATAGCCGTTTGAAAGATACGACACCTCTTCAAATTACTGAAATTCATGTGGACATTTATTATACTAGGGAAAGATCTTCACATTTGCTAGTAAGTTTGTTTAATCAGTCAGTATAAAGACATTAGGATTATTGTGTATTAAGCGTGACAGAATGTGAATATGTGCTTCGGTAAGAATTCATAAAACTCGCATTATTTACATTGAATCGACGACATTTCTACTCAGAGTCCATTGCAAATCACACTCCAATAAATAAAAATAAAATACACAACATCCGTCACAACCCACTTCGTTCAACACAACTTCAATCATTTCATATCAAATGAAGTTCAGAGTTCCTTAATACTTCATCAGTTGTTAAGTAATGTCGTGAATACAAATTGATTTGAAGAACACCTGAAAACACAAAACAAATTCAGTATGTAGCTTAATCTGCATTACTGTCTCTCATTATTTGATTGACCTAAAATATTTTCAGTTGCAAAGTCTCTTTAGATATCATAATAAATATGTGTAGGTGTGCAATTCTAGATACCTGGTTCAAAAATCGATTGTGTGAGATGTATTTTCATGCATTTAGTTTAAGACATCGTTCATTGATTCACTGAAATCATCAGTAGAACGGGTTTTTACAACATTTTGAAATCATGACTTCTCAGACTCAAAATTTCACTTATAAATCATAATATTTGATCATTTTCTGAGTCGGTTAATAGATACATCGATATACCGACTTGTGCAATTATTGTCAGAATGAATTAAGATATCTGTTTCTACGTTGGTGTTTTAATTTCAAGTATTTTGAAAACAAACCTATTTTTCACAATCATCTAACCTCACATTTAGTTGTTTGTTAGTAATTTCAAACAGCTTTAACCTGTAATGAAAGAAAATCTGAATATTTTGGTTCCGTTTTGATTTGGTCTACATCAGGTGTGTTCAATTTATTTTTTAAACAATAATTGTTATTTTGATAAAATCTGCAGTGATATTTGGCTGAATAAATCGTTTGTGTGTGATTGCTTACTCTTCAGTTATACAACAACTGATATTGTACTGATTCACAATAATTTTCATTACAAATCTTGTTATGTTTTATTCACGTTCTTGATCAAGGACTAAGGTTGAGATACATGTATGCAAGAAATTACTTTTTTTCTCTATTAATGTATAGGCAAAATGATGTGTAGTAAGCTTTTCTAATGTATCTTTTAATGAATATTTCACTACATTATTTATTTGTTAGAATTCGCTTTTATAATAAAGTATTAGTGTATTGCTGTAGCCACATTCTGTAACATTAACCGTTCCCTTTCGGATTACACATAAATACGTACACGTACGGTGGTTGGAGGTGGCAAGTAGTCAGAGATTTTTTCGTTTGGGCATATCTATAATCCAGAAAGGTCGGATGTTACTTTACTATAGAACTGAACTACATTTTATGTAGTGTTACTGTCACAAATGTTACTACTGATTTGTTCGAGCTGTGATGGATTTCTTTGTGGGAATGTGATATTTTTTACTTATCTGTTACTGATCATCACAATTAGATATCACAGGCTTATATACACTAGAGTGAATTAAATCAAATAAACTTCTTTAAATAAAAAGCTTTATATATTCAAGACTTGGTTACATAAATGATTAATATATATTTATTCTGTTTAAATACATACAATTAGGCCTTGATAAAACTTGAGGCCATGCTCGAATTCAGTGTGATATATGCGTAATATTTGATGAACATCACATTCTTTAATATTCGTTTAGTGTATTGCTACTGCGGTATGACATTTAGCATTCATTTCTTCTTATTTCAACAAAAATTCATTTTATGTTACCACTATTTCATTTAATTAATCTTCATCAGTTAATCATTAAATCTTAGTATGGTGTGTATATAAGTGTATTTGGTTGATAACTTGTTACTATTGCTTCCTAAACGGTAAATAAAATCTTCCACTTACATCAGTTTTTATCTTTTACCTTATGCCATGCAAATGTCGATTTTTTCTTATTCCAAGTACCAGTCAGTAATAATCGTAACAGCTTTGATATTTTTATACGTATACACAAAGAACTAGACAGGTATCATCGGTTACATTGAATGACGATCGTTACATTGGACTTTGGAATGAAGTTGATAATATGAATAATTGGATCTCAAATAAGTAATATACAAGCATCATAATTATTTTATAACTTATTAATCTTAAATTTGACCCCACGAAAGGGATGCGCATTCATACAATGTCCTCACAATAGGACAAAATAATTTATCCAGTCTTGTATTTCACTGTTTTTCTATGCCTTGTCAGTTTGCGACAAAATATATTTCCTACCGGTGGTATGCACACGGTATCTCTTTCTTTATGGATTTCAGTTCAATAAATGAAGTTTTATAATTTATTTAATATTCTAAATAAAACATATTCAATCACTTAGTAATTAATTTAAACTCTCAATAACAGTAACGATGTTACTACAACTATTACTAACAATAATAGTAATAATAGTCACCTTCAGAAGAGATGTACACTATCGTCATTGACTGATTCAATACTTTGACACCTTAGTTTAAATAGATCAAGACAAAAACAATAAACGTACGAAGATTAAAATCTAACCCACACACACATACACACATGTAAATGCTTGCATATATAAACACATTGGTAAACTATGAATAAGAACACTACACATGCTCATAGATATGTATACATACTTACAAATCAATAATTTCATATTAACTGTCTCAGAGAAATAAGCATAATTTCAACATTTTAATATGTTATGCTTATCAATAATGTGCAGTAAATATGATGAGAATATGGTATATCCAATTTCTCATTAAATAATGGAAATACTACTACTATTACTATCAGCTTAGAAGATTGATCATACTCTTATATATATATGTATATATATAAGATTCCACAAAAAAATACAGTATTGTCCTCCATTTATATATATATATATATATATATATATATATATATGTGAGTGTGTATTTATTTAGTATCTACGCCCTGTGTACACAAATATGTTGTGTGTTTATAGATAATAATTTATTAGTTTCTTCATGCAAGCCAACTGGTCACATACATATGAGCAGTGGTACCAAGTAGTTTGCAACATAGAAACCGGTTGAATTGTATTCTAAAGTTAATCAATATGAATTTACTAAATCTTGATGAGCGTACTCAGTGAAATTCAATTACGTTTCATATATTAATAATAAAAATAATCGTGAGTATTCCATGAATTTAATATAACCGAATGAGTATGTTTATTGAGATAGAATCGTGTTGTTGATATTCACAGCAGAACCATTCAAAACTCCCTGTTTCTAATTGAGTACATCAGACGACAGACTTAATATTGTGTACATTTACAAATAAGTAAATGACTAGAAGTGAAATCTAAGGTGTTTGTTTCATTTTATTGGCAATATTAGATGCACCAGCATCTAAAATGGTGTACTATAGAACGGCTAATTGATTGACTGACTAGCTAATGTTTCATTATCGTACACTAAATAAGGTGTATTTTGGTCGGTTATACTTAGTCTTGATAAGGTGTTAGCTCACAGACTAGACTGTCTACATTTCAGCCATTAGATACAAATTTGAATCGTCTCATTAAGCTAACTCAATTTATACAGTAAGTATGATATGTATGGTATACTGGTCTGCAGAAGACGATATAAACCCTGAGTTGAGTACATAAATGACTGCTACTACTGTAAAAAATACTAATAATGGTTTGTGTTGAATAAAATAGGAATAAAGGTGTGCAAAATACCTCGGAAGTACAGTACATAATAAAAGTAAAGCAATTTTCTCGGTTATTACTATTATATTTTACTACAAAATTATTTAGGCAAACGAAAATCATTTCAATAAACAACTGATTGAAAATAGACCACCATTGAAAACTTGAAAGCACTGGACGACTTTCCCATCCAGATATGAAGAAACTCAGCAGTATCCATCGACCTCCCTGCACACGTAGTTCAAACTCAGGGATAGCTCATTCAGAGGCACCAGCATCTTAATAATAATGCTTATTAACCAAGAACATCAAACGCAGTATTCTTCGTTTCATAGAATAATACTGTTTATTTACTAATCTTAATCTGTTCAATATACTGAAATGTGAACAATGAACAACTAGTTCAGTCTTAAAAATCAACGACGAATCATTTGTGTTACTCTTAATAAGTAACTAAATATTATATTAGGATTTGTGGAAATTGTGGTAGTTGAAATCATGAACTGATCTTAGGTAGACTACCATGGAAAATGTTGAAGCACGGGAGTGCCGCCTCGTCCGATTAATGTATTCCTGAGCAGTGCGCATCCATGACCCAATATATGGAGATCAAATCCATCACTTTCACTCTCGTGTGGGGACGTTCGACTTGTAGACCATCGAGCCGGCATCCGACCGTGCTTCTGACTTTTCAGTGTTACTCTTACTTAGATCAATTAAATGCGACAGTCTGCACAACCCCATCCTGCCGAAACACAGTCATTTTACATTTTACCTTTCGTCGAAAAATGTTCTATGATCATTCATTCGTTTGACAATTCAATGCATTATTTTAATTACCATTAAAAATAATATATTGTTTAAAAAGTGTATTTATTTTCTAAAGCCCTAATTTTTTTAATACAATTTCAATGATCACTTTATTTTTACTTTTTTCTTCATTTAATTATTCTACTTTTTTGGATCTGTCATTAAAATACATTAAAAACATTTTACGAAAATTTCAGAAATTTGCATATTGATAGATAACTGATTCATTATCTCAACCATTGACATTACTATAATATCCACAAAACCCCTTCTGATATTAATCAACATATGCTCGCTAGTGACTGGCTTCAAGAGGTATATCCTGGACATTATCGCCATTGGATGCTGGCTCAGCGATCTAGTGGTTAAGCGTTCGCGCGTGAGGCTGATAGGTCCTGGTTTCAAACATCACGGGGAGCGGGATCGTGGATGCGCACTGCTGAGAAGTCCCACAGCAGGACGACACGTCAGTCTGGTGCTTCCATGGTGGTCTAGCTTCAACTGACTCATGATCTCAACCATTGAGTTAGATCATTTGTTTGTTCGCTGCTCATTCATTTGTTCAGAATATTTCTTGTAATTACTACTCATTTTAAGCAAAAAGTTCGGAAAGTCTCTATGTTATATTCATAGATTTAGATTTAACTTAATCTTAATTTGTATAGCCTTCAGTTAATTAAGTAATCTGTTAATTTTAAACTATGATTTACATGATGTTTTTAAAAGAAGCTAAATTTGAGTCTTTAAAATGTACAGAAATACGTAATTACACAAAATTGTTGATTGACATGATTTAAAATGAGTTACAATGAAATCGCATACTGTATTTTGGATATTTTAGCCTTATTCATATTCTACTCATCTATATATTTTCTCATTTCTTACATTATGAATCATTTGAATATTAGTGGCAGTCTTATTAGCATTATTATGTTACCTGAAAAAAAAGAGTAATATAACAATTGAATTCTAGATTGTAATAGTCAATCAGTCAGTCAATGAAACAGACAGTTGGTCAACTACTTTTATCATTACATTTAACAATGTGTATAGATTTAAATATGTTTATATTAGGATTTATATTACTAGGCAACTATGATTGATATAATATTTCATGTAGATTAGTTACATATTAAAAGATTATTTTATGTCATATAAAATCTGGTAACCATATGGTTTTTAATGTGATTCAAATTAACGCTAACCTAATTATTCAAGATATGTTATGAAATTATGAAGATATATATCTATTGATTAACAATTAAATGTTTCTAGATCAGGTTACAGGTATGTAAATTATGATTTGTCACATACTTTTGATATTATTACTATTATTATTATTATTGATTTTAAACAGTTTGTATTCTTCTAATTGTTCATAAAACTAGTTAAAATCAAATCTTGAAGATATTAGAAACCATAGTGAATTATGGTTTATTTTCTGCTCAAATATGTTGGGATTTTTTCTACATATCCTATATATCCTCCTCAATATTACTATAATGGTAGATTTTAAAAAATCATAAAAAGGAACCAAAATATCATATGATACCGGTTCATAAAGCCAATGATTATCTGTCTGAGGTCTATTAGTCTATTTAAGACCACATGATTGGTATCCAAAATATAACTGTTATTAATAATTGGATATATTGGGTGATATGATTCAGAATCATTCGTAGTACTCTAGATTCATTCAATTTTTATTTTACTCTACATCTTAATTTTTAACATTCATTTATACATACATATTTATTCTATCATTTCATATCATCGTTGGAATTTAATTTGACTCACATATGTTATACTTTACATTGATAAAATGACTAAATGACTGAACATTTCATTATATTTTATTCTTTCTACTAATTACTGTTATGAAGAATACTAGAATATAATTCAACTTTTACAATTCTGTATGTTGCATTATAGTAATATAGTTAAATTTATAAAAAATAATACCTCAGACACTTTTTTTTTATTGTTAAACATGTGAATTTTTCGTTTCTCATCTGAAATTAAGATTATTGTAGTGAACAGAACACGGGTGAGGACAATCGAATTGTATTTAGCACAAAATTACAGAGTTACTCGGTAAAATAGAAAAACACTATAGTAAATCGTTAGTTTGCAAAATATCAATCCATCATATCAAACCGGACTGTTCCTGTTGCAATCATCAATCCATTGTCTCACATTTCATAGTTTATGCGTTTCCTTACAGATTTCATTGTGTTCCCGCTCTCCCTTTCTTGATTTTCTCCCATCTTCTGCTGCCAGACATTACGTTTTTAACTCGCGTCATATACTACTTATATCAATATAAGTTGTACACACCACATTACATAATTAATTACTCAAAATAAATCTACCCTTAAAATGTAAACAATTTATTTCTTATAAATGAGTAAATAAGTAAACATACCCTAAAAGGTTAACATTAATTCAAACAAACAACTCATTTAATGCAAAACATTATGAATACAATTCTTTAAAATTATATCATAGAACATAAGAGATTCTGTGATTATTTTATAAAATATATACAAAATTAAATTTTTTGATGTACTGACAATTAAGTATTCATGAATAATCAGATGAAACTGTAAAGTTATTTTGTTGTAATTTAAGAATTCTTAACAGTATACCCTAATAACCATGTAGTAATCTCAAATTCTTGATCATGTGGTCTGACATTTCACACAATAACTGAAATAAAATATTGTTATCAGGATAGGGTTGTGGAGATTATTAAGTTTTTTCTATTAAGATCATGAACCGATTGATGTTAAACAACCGTTGGAAACCTGGAAGCACTGGACGGCCGTTTCAACCATGTGCTCACTAGTGACTAGCTACGTGAGGGAATTCTCGGAGTTCTGTTGAGAAGCCGTGACCAGCGGAGCTAATCCGTGTCGAGTAGAGATGGATATCTACCTCAGTGCGATGGAAGATGGTTGCGCAATTTCATGGATTGGTTGATGTTACACACTAACACCATTGGATTCCGGCTCAGTGTTCCAGTAGGTGAAGCATTCGCGCGCGAAAGTGAAGACCCCTGGTTCGAATCTCGCGAGCGGGATCGTGAGTGTGCACTGCTCAAGAGTCCCGAAATAGGATGAAACGGCCGTCCAGTGCTTTCAGGTTTCCAGTGATGGTCCAACATCAATCGCTTCATGATCTCAATCAAATAATATATGGTTGTCCATATTTTCACCTTCAATAAACTTACAGAGCACACAATACTAATTTAATCCCATTGTAATATCAAATATTGGAAGCACATGTTGTACTAACGTATTAAAATTGAATGAACTTCTTATTTTGTTACGATATGATTGAAGTTTAAAATGTGAAATATTGACTTTCGACTACAAGATTAAAATGTATTATGCTTGTTATGAAACCTAAATTTAATGAGTTCAATCTTACTGGCAGTGATAAAAATTTAGAACCGGTTTATTCCACTAATTACGCACTAAATGGTGTAAAATATAGTGCTTTAAAATATTCATCCTACGAAAACGTTAACAGATTACGAAATACAAATTATGGTTGTTCATTCATTTAGTTTCACATTTTCCTTGGTACGTGAGTACAAGTTATTATTTGAAAAATGGGACACATTAAATTACTTGTAGTGTTATGAGTTTCCAAATGACAAATAAAATGTTAGTTATGGTAATCCATGTCGTTTTAGCTGTTTATGTATTTATAAATACATATAAATAATCATATTCAGCGTGTATATGGATCTATCCTGTGAATTGTTCAACGGTTATCGTATACGTTGGCTAATATCCAAGTAAAGCGTTATTTAAATATGGTTCACACCAATGGATAAATTTAGATAGATAGGTATTGGAAACCAGTTGATTCTAATCAAATATTTTGTTTTAGAGTGTATACACATGACCCTATCTTGGATGCGACCCGAGATCTTTCGATCACAGATCAAGCTCTTAACATGCAAAACACTAACTTATATTTCAATGGTTTGTATTTTTAACTTAATTCAGACAACCAAACCATCCGTTTTTACTGGTGATAGACGTCTCACACTCGATATGGGTTAATTTTATCTTTCATAGCTTTTCCCTAGAATTTTAGGGACTCCCATTGAAATTCCCTTCAAATAATTGAAATCCACCAGTACATAGAAGAAGTCGTCAAAGAAAATTGTCACATCTACAAAAAGATCAATAACGATAATAATAATAATAATACGAAAGGCATTTTATATCCAAAAAATTACATTTTCATTAATTTCAGGGACTATAATTTAAATAACTTCAAATTTTAGCAAGGCAAATTTTGACAAATTTAACTTTGATCATTTTCTGAAGAAATTTGTGCCAGTTTCCTGAACTAAGAGTTAGAATTATTTTTGTCTCAATATTTGGTTTTATTCAATCATTATATTCATTCATATTTTTGGTTTTAAACAAGAAAACTAGCTAATATAATTTTTGACGTTCTGTTTATATAAATAAAAGTTAATCAAGTCTATAAAAATCATAGTGAATAGATTTGTATATGCCACAGTTAAACATTGATTCATTTGTAAAGATAAAATATAGGCTAGTAAAAATAAGGTATCACTGTGAATTTATCAGATACAAGACACATTTAGGCATGAAAAAATGAGGTGTTCAGTTTTTAACTTATTCAACGAGTATTTATACATGTTGATATCTTCCCGCTGTTGTTGTTTAGGTCTGCGACAGATCAGTTATTATTAGTTTATATGCATTCAGAGAAGATTGGTCCTAGTCCTTAGCACCAACAACGGGAAGATACAAACATTCACGAATACATTTTCGTATACAGTTAAAATTGTTTTCAAAAATGTGTGAAGATATACACTTTCACTAGCAAATATATTGCAGGGAGATTCTTAAGCTTATAATGACGAGCAATGGGCGATAAATTCGATTAATGGTATTCTTAAATACGTAAAATTAACTGAAGTCGTAAATATTAGCCAGTGATTTGTAACTCAATGGTTTAAAAGTGTTGTGCTGATTTGAAGACACGAAGACGTCTTGCACTGTTCCTTTTTGGTTTTGAAGAATTACAGATTTCTTCAGTTGGAAGAAGTTGCTATTCTTTGTTTCAAAGTTCCAAATAGCTGTCCAGATGATGTCACTTCCGATGCGAACTGATCTAAGTTACAAAAATCTATTGCTTTTAAAGGTTTCCATTTGATTTTTATTAAATGATACTATAAGCTTAGGTAAATAATGTAATCATAATATTCGACATCCGTTAACATTTTTATGCTTTTTTTCTGTACCGGCGTACTATACAAAGGCCAATTGATTGACTAATTAGCCAAAGTTTCATTATTGTACACTAAATAAGGTGTATTTTGGTCGGTTATGCTTAGTCTTGATTAGGTGTTAGCTCACAGACTAGACTGTCTACATTTCAGCCATTAGATACAAATTTGAATCGTCTCATTAAGCTAACTCAATTTATACAGTAAGTATGATATGTATGGTATACTGGTCTGCAGAAGACGATATAAACCCTGAGTTGAGTACATAAATGACTGCTACTACTGTAAAAAATACTAATAATGGTTTGTGTTGAATAAAATAGGAATAAAGGTGTGCGAAATTCCTCGGAAGTATACTACATGATAAAAATAATAAAAATTTTCTTGTTTATCTTCCGATACCATTGTTCAGTAACTGCCTTAGATCCATACTAAAATCCATACAGGGCTTTCATATTTTAAATGATTTTTTTAATATCAGTCCATGAAATAAACCATTTAGTCTGTCATTTGTTGTGTTTTTTCACGAAGTTTTTTAAACTAAATAAACACTGTCCTTTCAAAGTTTAAAAGTTACTAATTATTCATACTTATTTTAGAATGTTGACTTTTTGATCTAATAATCGTATGATAATATGTAAGTATCTATAGATCTTAGTATCTTTCCTTTAACTACTTTTATATTGATAGTATCACTGAAGAACATGCAAAACGTTGCAATATACTATTGATTCACTGTGATAGGAAGTGTTTTCTGTTGTAAAATCATGATTTACATGTGACTACATTAAACGTCTAAGGTTGACGAACAATCACACTGTGATATCAATAAATTAACATTATTATAGTATGAGGTATTTTAAAAATTAGTTAGGAATGCCCAAAACACAGATAGATAGGACAAGGTTAACAGTTACTTTTTGTCTTTACTAAGTGTGTCTTACCTATCAATTTTGGTCGGTTTCCTTTTCATTTGATGTGTCGGTGTTAAACATTGGAATGTAGTTTCCGTGAGGAATTTTATTCCAACCCGGTGAAATCGTTCACTGAAGCTGGTTTTGAATATGTTGTGTTTGATGCTTACTTACTTACTTACGCCTGCTACTCCCAATGGAGCATAGGCCGCTGACCAGCATTCTCCAACCCATTCTATCCTGGGCCTTCTTTTCTAGTTCCTTCCAATTCTTGTTAATTTTTCTCATGTCTATCTCCATTTCTCGGCGTAATGTGTTCTTTGGTCTTCCTCTCCTTCTTTGGCCTTGAGGATTCCATGTGAGGGCTTGTCTTGTGACGCAGTTGGGTGCTTTCCTCAATGTGTGTCCTATCCACTTCCAGCGCTCCTTCCTGATTTCTTCCTCCACTGGGATCTGGTTTGTTCTCTCCCACAGTACGTTGTTGCTAATAGTGTCCGGCCAATGGATCTGAAGTATTTTGCGTAGACAATTGTTAATAAACACCTGTATTTTCTGGATGATGGCTTTTGTAGTTCTCCAGGTTTCTGCCCCATACAGTAGAACTGTCTTGACATTTGTATTGAAAATCCTGACCTTGGTGTTGGTTGACAGTTGCTTTGAGTTCCAGATGTTCCTCAGTTGTAAATATGCTGCTCTTGCTTTGCCGATCCGCGCCTTCACATCTGCATCAGATCCACCCTGTTCATCAATGATGCTGCCCAAATACGTAAAGGTTTTTACATCTTCCAAATCTTCTCCGTCAATTGTGATTGGATTGGTGCATTCTGTGTTGTATCGGAGAATCCTGCTTTTCCCTTTGTGTATATTGAGACCTATTGCTGCTGAGGCTGCTGCCACACTGTTTGTCTTCTCCTGCATCTGTTGTTGCGTTTGGGATAGAAGGGCCAGATCGTCTGCGAAGTCTAGATCATCCAACTGCATCTTAGATGTTCATTGTATCCCGCGCTTTCCTTCAGACGTTGACGTCTTCATGATCCAGTCGATCACCAGGAGAAAGAAAAAGGGTGAGAGTAAGCAACCTTGCCTAACACCGGTCTTCACTTTGAACGACTTTGTCAACTGTCCTCCATGCACGATTTTGCAGTGTAATCCATCATATGAGTTCTGTATGATATTGACTATCTTCTGAGGCACGCCGTAGTGTCGAAGAAGTTTCCATAGTGTTGTTCTGTCCACGCTATCAAATGCCTTTTCGTAGTCAATGAAGTTGATGTAGAGTGATGAATTCCATTCAATTGATTGTTCCACAATGATCCGTAGAGTTGTGATTTGATCTGTACACGATCTATCCTTACGGAATCCTGCCTGTTGGTCACGAAGTTGGGCGTCTACGCAGTCCTTCATCATGTTTAACAATACCCTGTTGAAGACTTTTCCCGGTATTGAGAGAAGAGTGATGCCCCTGTAGTTATCACACTTGCTGAGATCGCCTTTCTTCGGTATTTTGATCAGAAGTCCTTCTTTCCAGTCTGTTGGTACTTGTTCCTCATCCCAAATCTTATTGAAGAGAATGTGGAGTATCCTTGCAGTTGCCGCTACGTCTGCTTTTAGTGCCTCTGCTGGGATGTTGTCCGGTCCTGCTGCTTTGCCACTCTTGATTTGTCTGATGGCCATGCTGATTTCTTCAATTGTTGGTGGGCCAACATTGATTGGGAGGTCCGTGGGTGCTGCTTCGATGTTGGATGGGTTCAGTGGAGCTGGTCGATTCAACAGTTCTTTGAAGTGTTCTACCCACCTGTTTTGTTGCTCTTCAATGTTGGTGATTACCTCGCCTTCCTTGCTTTTCACTGGTCGTTCTGGTTTGCGGCGATTTCCAGAGAGTTTCTTTGTCGTGTCATACAGTTTTCTCATGTTTCCTTCTCTTGCAGCCTTTTCCGCCGTCGTTGCTAAATCTTCCACATATTTACGTTTGTCGGTTCTGATGCTCCTCTTCACTTGTTTGTTTATTTCCGTGTATTCAGCTTGTGCCTTGGCTTTTTCTGCTCTTGTTCGACTGGTATTGATCGCTGCCTTCTTGTTCCTCCTTTCTAGAATCTTATCCAGTGTATCAACAGTGATCCATTCCTTGTGGTGGTGCTTCTTGTGACCCAGAACCTCATGACATGTTGAAGTGATTGCCTCTTTGATCCCCTTCCAGTTGCTCTCCGCAGTAGTTCCTTCTCCATTGAGTAGATCATGAAAGGCCTGGAACTTATTGCTGAGGACTATCTTGAATTCGTTGAGTTTGTTAGTATCCTGAAGAAAGGCCGTATTGAACTTTTGTGATACTGTCTGCCCCGTTGTCCAGTGCTTCTTGAGTTTCAATTTCATCTTGGCGACCAGTAAGTGATGATCTGATGCTATATCAGCTCCTCTCTTGGTTCTCACGTCCTCTATAGTCCTCCTGAACGTTTTGTTGATGCAAATATGGTCGATTTGGTTTTGTGTAGAGTGATCCGGTGAAGTCCATGTGGTTTTGTGTATGCGTTTATGTGGGAATATGGTGCCGCCTATGACCAGCTTATTGAAGGCACATAGATTTGCAAATCTTTCACCATTTTCGTTTCTTTCTCCCAGTCCGTGTCGTCCCATGATGTCTTCATATCCAGTGTTGTCCGTTCCAACCTTGGCGTTGAAATCTCCCATCAGAATGGTCAGGTCCTTTGTTGGGCACTTCTCGACTATTGACTGCAGCCTATTGTAGAATTGCTCTTTAGCGTCTTCATTGTAGTCGTTGGTAGGCGCATAGCATTGGATGATGTTCATTGAAATGCCCTCTTTCTTTGTTTTAAACGACGCTTTGATGATCCTTGGTCCATGAGATTCCCATCCTATAAGTGCATTTTGCGCTTGTTTGGACAGCATCAATGCAACTCCTTGTGTATGTGGTGCATTTTCTTCTTCATGGCCGGAGTATAACAGGAGCTCTCCTGTAGTTAGTCGTTGTTGTCCAACTTGTGTCCAATGTGTTTCACTGATCCCAAGTACCTCTAGGTTGTATCTTCTCATTTCTGCAGCAATCTGGAAGGCTCTTCCGGTGTCCCACATTGTACGAACATTCCATGTACCTAAATAAATGGTCGCTCTGGTTGTCAGAAGGGGCATCGGCCTCATAACTTCCGAAGGAATTCGGCTTTCATCATGAGGCGTCATAATTCTTCTAAATGAAGATCTTCTGACTCCCAGGACAGAGTTTAAAAGGTTTGAATAATTTTTTCTGGTTAGCGTTTTTTTAGCGAGTTAGTTTTCTACGTGTTGGGGTTGCTAACCCAATGCCCAACCCTCCTCCTTTATCCGGGCTTGGGACCGGCAGTAGCCCTCGGAGGGACTCCAGGCGGAGTTTGTGTTTGATGCGGCCAGATATTTATTGTAAACAGTACAAATATGATAAGAGATAGAAGTTGAGGTGAAATGCTTTGTGAAAATTGCACTCTGAACTAAGACTTTACTAATACAACGAATAAAGGTCAAGGAGGATTGAACAGCTACTTCATTCTAGTATGAAACTCATCACCAGTGTGCACCCTTGACCTCCTCGAGAATTAAATCTAGCACCTTTAGGTGTGTTGCCGTCAAATAACTGAGTTTCAATTTATCCATGTATCTTTAATCATTTTTATCCTTCAAGTGCTCTTTTAACCATTCTTAGTGTGTAGTTATTTATTAACGCAAGTGCAGTAATTACATCAAATATTTAGTTGTGACAAATTTCATTTACTGAATGACAGAGATAACGAAATCAACTCCAAATAATGTGTATGCGTTTTCATCAAGATTGAAATTCGGTTAAAAACATCATATTAAACAAACTATCTACATAAACATGCGCTGAAATATAAACTAATAGTTTGACAGAAATTCTACACTTATTATATAAAAGATCACATATGAAATAATCCCAGTGACTGAAATTTAAATACTTCCGAAATTTCACCCAGCAAACTGATGTGAGCATCTACAGGGAAATAATCAAAATCAGCATTATCAAAGAATATATAAATTTTACTAACAAAACCATATTATACATTCGTCCAATCGTGTTCATTTGTCTTTACAGCAATTTTATGAGATACATGTTGTGAAAGTCACTCACCATGTAAAAATGACATGAATGTGTGGGTACCTTTTAGAGATAATAAAACAGTTAGAGAATGTTAAGTGTAAATTGATCATTGTTTGAAACTAGTAGTAAATATGAATAAAATAATCTTGTGGCAGTAAGTATAAAATCAGATCAATCACACTGTTAACAGTAATGTTAAATTAAAGATGAATTCAAACATTATAACTAAGTAAACATTCTTTTTTGTTGGGATCAAACTATGTTCTCAGAAATCCTAACTACTTAAATAAAACACTTTTGAAATTTTACCTGATAGTTTGCTTCAAGTTTTACTCTGTTCATGATCATATTATGCTTGAAATTAGGTGTAAAATTAAATACAATAATTTTATGAGAACAGGTTATTTTTGTAAAATACGTAGTTATCGGTTTATATACTACTAAATTAATCAACAGTAGTCGAAACTATATACAATTATAAGAAATAACTAGACAAGTAAGTGTATGTCGTTGTTAGTAAATACAATGGCTTAGGTAGAAATGAATATAGCATTTACAGACAATGTGTCTCCTCATTTATAAATCAATAACTTCTGGGGTATAATAACACTCCGTCGTCTTATTAATTTATATTATTTGAATTGTCGAGGATGGGTATAATTTCGGATTTTAGTCTTTCTCTACATGGTAAATTATTTTTGCAGACTAAATTAATCACATACATCAGTCCGTCAGCTACAAAGTGGGACCAAGCACATATGTGCATCGGTCCAAGTTGCCACACATCATCAGTACAACAAGATGAACACCGCATTCATAAATGTAGCTAATTCAATGGTAGTAATATAAAAAAGAAAGATTGCATATAAGGGTATAGTAAAGGAAGAACGAATTAGTTGGTAGAAAGAAAGACATAAAGCAATTATAATCTCATAGTTTAAGGCAAGACAAAGAGTATATACACCTACTACACTGTGATCGATCCTGAGCCAAGTCCACCACACTCTTCAACCATTGGTAACGATAGTCACACGGACCCCGATCAAGTAGTCTACATCTGTCAACATGGCTAAGCCTAAAAATTAGTGACTTCAAAGATCGATGTCACGTTTCGGTTTGACCAACCCTAACTTTCTTCCAACCACCATCAACACTAATCAGCATTGTGCGTCGTGGTAATCTGTGTTCAGGTATACGCAACACGTGACCCAACCATCTCAGTCGATCAAGACTCACAATCTCATCAACTGACTTACCATCATTCCCTAATACCATGTGTCTGTCTAACCTCACCACTACTTACATGGTGATGCCAGGAAATGCGGGCAATATTTCTGAGGCATCTGTGATCAAATACTGGTAGCTTACGAGTATCTTCTACTCTTATTAACCACGTTTCGCAGTCATAAACTAGAACAGAAAGAACTGCTGAGCAGTATTCTCGTTCTTTAATTGGCAGACGGATATCTCATCTTCGCCATAGGTGACGTTCGTTGGTAAAAGCCAAATGAGCTACCTGAATCCGTGCAGAGATTTCATTAGGTATCAACCCATGAGGGCTAATCATACTTCCAAGATAAGTGAATTTATCAACGCTTTCGACTACTTCACTCCCTATCCTTAGTTTAGGTGTTGACGCAGACCAGTCCTGAAGCAACAAATTACATTTAGATGGGGAGAAACGCATCCCATCACATATATACTATAAACAAAATTAACATCTGAATATAATCGAACAAATGTTTACTGTCCAATTACTATGAACACTGAATTTCACATCAAATTTAATACTCTTAATAATATTAACATCAAACTAGCATATTGTTTCAAAATCTGTGTAGAGTTATAAAATATTTAGATTAAGAAATAAAAAAAGAGGATTTTTTCCTCCAACATGTTTATTTCTTAATATTTATGTTAATTTGTTTCATAAATATATTAAATTACAAGTTTTAAAACTTTTTTTTCATATGTTTATAAACATCCATTGATATAATAAGTGGTAATCTTTAGATTACTGACATTAAGCATATGGGTATTATTTGAGATCTAGTTAACAAATGAAATAATTAATCATTTTAGTAAAGTAATTTCTTATTTTGTCCGATACCAAAAGCCTAACCTAAATATCCTTCATCCAGGCGTTCTACGAAAGTTAAGCAATTAGTAGAAAAGGTTTTAACAAAATACCCTAACTATTTGTTCCATATGATCAGGTGAACTGATTTGTGTACGTTTAACTAATTAGCTATGATCAATTATCGTTTTCAAGAATAACTAAATCAATATGATTGTTCAGTATTGAAAGTGAATTCATAAGAAAGAATTATTAATTATGAACTTATTCAATAAACAGTTGTTGTTTACCTCCTCTAATATCATTTTATTTTTTTATTGAAATTTAGCTCCGATGGCTACGGTTCATCGGGGACTACATCAAATGATTCATTTAAATCAATTGTTCTTATTAGAGAGTTTGAATCACCATCAAACTCTTCAGAACTGAATGATATGGATTCGACGATGACCACCAATAGCACAACATCAACGAGAACGACAATAACAACGACAACATCAACAGCGATAACAACACCAACAACAATCAAGTCAATTTTTACAACAAATGTAACATTTTCAATCACGACATTGACCGATACTTTAAATAGCAGTCCCGTTGCAAATAGTGCGACTAATGTATCATATTCAACAGATAATGCAAGTATGGCATATAGAAATGATAAACAGGTGATGAATTTTTTCGTAGAAGTTTAAATTAATTTCTAAATGTTATCGTTCTACTGTATTTTTGCATAGTTGCTAATAGTGGGACACTGAATATTTACTTTGAAGTTATTGTGATATAGCGTCTTGAGTTTCGTTGCAAAACTAGGTGTATCCAAACCAGGACATTGCATCAGTATGACTCAGTCCGTTGGACTGAGTCGAATATTAAGTATTGAATACTTAATTGGTGTTAATCTGATCATCATGACAGATGGTTGATGATATTGGATGACATAGTTCATCATCAGTCAAAATAGAACAGATTCATTCACTTTTGGGATTCTCTGAGATCTTGATTTTCACAATTATGCTTCGTATTCCCTGAATTAATGTTTTCCTCTTCGATTATATTAGTCATGCCTAATGCTTTCCATTTCCTTTCATACTATCAGCGCTTTAACTACTCTAACATTTTTCTTGGTGTTTTCATTTCATTATGCTTATGTGTTGTGTAGAAATTTTAATGGTTGCATATATATTTCGAGTTCTACACGGTTCGTGACGGACTAAAATAAATTGTTTCATTTCAACAACCTGTGTAAAAATATATGAATCATATTTTAGTCTGTTTAAAAAGTAATATAATTCTTATACAAGATGGCAATCAATATTTAGTGCCATTTCTTACCAAATGATTCAAAACATCAATTCGTTACTTTAACGTGAAGTTTTCTTTCATTTTACACTGATGTTAATTAATCACTGGAAACATGATTATAATAGAGCTCAATTAGATTGTAGTTCAGTTTTTCAGTTAGTTTGCAATTTCATAAACTATAGGTTCATGAAGTTTTATATTCATTACACTTGAGATACTCTTCAGAAAGTCCAGTTGCAAAGAAATTTATGATATTTTATTTTACATAACTATTTTTATCAATACACATGATAGTGAAGATAACTAAATGTTATTCATATCACAAACCAACCTAAGTTAGACATGCACTGATAGATAGAGAAGAGTGGGTAGCTGTTTTGTCTTAGTAAAAGATTCCTCGACAGTGTGCATTCACAATTCCATCAGTGCAAAACACAGGACCTTCAAGTGCCATGGTGAGCACTTGGCCTTTAAATTACTGAGACAACATCTAACAGAGTGCATACCTCTTGTCAACTATTTCACGATATTGTGGTCACTAGTAGCTTACTTCATCGAGTGTTTCTGGATTTCTGGTGAGATGACGTGACTAGTGGAGTTCGAAAGTGTCGAGTTTGAGATAGGTAAATGTCAGACGAATAGAAAGATTGTTGCACGACATTGAGAAACGATTGAAGTTAACACTATAAACCACTGAGTGATGACTAAGCGGTCTAAAGGTTATGGGCTCACTATAGTACTTGAAGATGCCAGGTCCAATCCTCTGTAGGGTACTGGATACCCTCTGCCAAAGAGTTTCATACCATGATAAAACGGTTGTCTAATGCTTTCTGTTTTTTCAATAGCTGTCTAACTAAGATCAGTCCACGAGTACAGGACCGTGATAACTTCTAACTAGTAACTTACCAAATGTTATATAAGAATTACAATAAATATTACAGAATAAATGGTTATAGTAGCTTTGTAACCTGATTGTTTATAAACAGACTTTATGCTAAATATTTTGTACAAAAGTGTAATAGTTTAGTCATGAAAAATGTTAGACTTGTTTGTTCAATTGTTTTGTTTCCCATTATCCGTTTGTTTGAATATAAGCGTTATTGATTCAGATACAGCTGATAAAAGTAAACAGAATATACCTATTGAAATATAGAATAAGAAAGATTAGTTCAGAGAAGAGTTCCGTTTTCGGCGAATTCATTTTCATTGCTGTACCATCGCAAATATATATACTTATTTTTGAGGATCATGTTAATTACAATAACAGTGATAATAAACTTCTGTTAAACATGGTAACAGTGAGGTAGAATAAACAAAGATATTAGTGTTTTAACTAGGGAAACTAATTATAGTCTTATCATTAAGCGCTTAAATATTCATCATAAAGATAAATAACGAAATTATAATTGAGGACGGATGGCTGATATAGCTGAAATAAGTAAATTCAATATCAATACAAATATTTACACTTTTCCTTGTGAGTATGATTTTAATTTCTCCTGTTTTATTGTGCTCATGTTTATTTTCTAACAAAAAATAGTTTTGATAAGGCTACTGATTTTGGTATCTTTAGCTAAGGCTTTTAAAGTAGGGAGCTAGTACATCTATAACTACTAGTTAAAAGCCCATGTCTTTTTTGATATCAAGTATTTTTCTTTTAAGCTCTTTAGTAACTCTCCAAATCTATCAATATCGATGTTCTATTTTCAGGTTTCTCAAAAAGAACTATCATTTCATTATATGGGAAACCGGAAATCAGTAACACTACTCACACCGCCAACAGTACTCAACATCACTTTGAATGTGTTCTTGTCTTACTTTGAGACTAAATACTGTGACTGTGTAGTTTTAAATAGGGTAAAATACTCATCCTCAGTTTCTCTGCTGGCAAAATCCGAAAATACGATAAATCGGTTCTTGATTTTGTAGACCTGTACAAAAGGCATTAAAAATGAACTCTTGAAGTTTGTAGACTAAATATTTAGTCTTAACTATTATATATATATATATATATATATATATATCTTCAGAAATTAAATTATTAAATTATTGGATAATAAGGAGTAAAGAATATCATTCTATCCGAGGACCAATTTTGAATAAATTTCGCAGATATGTCTGAGCGACATGAATTCAAGTATCTGGTGGTCGATAAGCTTCATAATTACAGACACAAGAAACACCCAAATATATATAGTGACTGAAGCTCCTTTTTGGTATCTTCAATAAATACAGTAAACTAAACGATTTTATTAAAAACGGACGGATTGTATCTTGCAGTGGAATTCACGTCGCACGTCTTATTTAGTTTGTAAACTGTCACTTGAATATACTTGAGCCATAATGTTGGTGTTCACAGTTACACTCAGATGCAGTAGATGAATCTAGCTGATGTGTTCTAAACATTACAAAACGTTCTTCCTTCATTTCACAGCTATGCATAATCTGTGTATTCTACATAGATTATGTCAAAATGACAACATCAGGGCAATCAGAACAGGATTCACACACCAACAATGACTTATTGAATTTCAATCCTGAATATTAATCACAGACTAGCTCAAATTCTCACTAATAATGGTATAAATCGAATTGACTTACTAGATTTTTATCTTTGTTGGCAGCAAAAAGCATTCAGTGTGTCATATTTTAATCGTGTACGCTTGTTTTACTTATTCCTATAAACAGCGTCATGAAAATAGTGTACGTCTAATTCAACCAAATTTAATTCAAGGATCATTTGATTCATCCGTTTCAGAACATGATTCTACATCATACACTTATGATTCATCATCTTATTCTTTTTCTTCAACTACGGCACCAACAAATTCATCTATAAACACAACTAGTAAAACAATTGATTCTAGTATTTCAGATGTGTTAAGTGTTGCTAATAATAACTCTAAATCTTCATTAAATAACAATTGTCGAAACAGTAGTAATAATAGTAATAATAATAATATTAATAATAATAATGATCATGTCTTTATTTTATCTCCAACACCTTTCAATCGAAAATTAAACTTAAATCAACAGACGAATAATCATTTTGTCCCATCCTTATCTAATACTACAAACTACAATGATAATACTACAAGTTGTAATGTTCCTACCATGAATGGACATTGTAAAAATTGTCACAATATCATTGATAATAATAGTATTATTAATAATAATAATACTAATAATAATAATATTAATAATGATCATAACGATAAGAATATTCCAAATCAAACAAATGGACAATATATTTCTATTATCAAACCTTTTATACAAGATAATGAAAATAATCGAAATTCTTTTAACGGAATAAATAATAATAACGCTCCATTAATAACAAATGAAACAGTTGCAACCATGACAAAAAATGCTACACAATCAAATCATTTTTATTCACCAGAAATTGAAACTACCCTTAATTTATATTCTCATTCTAACGATTTTTATAGTAATAATAATGATAATGCCAGAATTGATATACAAAGAAAAAGTGGAGGAAAAGGAGTACAAATGAATAGTCAAGAGAAAATCACGGAGTTCAAGAATAATAATATTGATACAAATAACCATAGAAATAATTACAAACATCAAGAATCCGATAACACTGACACTCTTATTATATGTATATCCAACAATAATCATAATAATACTTCTGTAGTTATGACAACTACTACACCTTATGATAGTAATGATAACAACAACAATAATAATAGCTATGTCGATACTAGTAATATTATAATGAGAACAACTAATCCTGATTATAACAGTATCGATGTTAGTAGCAGTATTAACAGTAGTACCAGTAGTATTACTAGTAATAATCGAAATTATTATTTAGATTTAGATAGGCAGTTAGATAATAATAAACAAATTAATAACAGTAGTATGAATCTTAAGAATTCCTATGATACCAAGAATGCATTTGATTTCACAATGCATAATCGTCCTAATAATAATATTAATAGTTCCATTACTATTCTCAACGACCCTTCTAATACAACGAACCAAGGAAGTGATGTATCCATTGATGATGCAGTGCCATTGTCACCAAGAACAACAGCAACCACAAACAAAACATTGAAACGTTTTGTATTAACCAGAAGTCCATTAAGTAGTCCTTCAGTAACAACACCAACCAGTATGTCACCAGCACCAATTCATCAAAATCATCACATAAATGAAACAACCCCACCTAGTTCTGCCATACAGAATACAAATTTATCCATAACAAAAAGCCATTTTAATCGAATCAGTTTATTAAATAATCCCTATAATTTGTCACATCAAAATTATGATCAGATCGACCCATCATTTTCATCATCAACATCGGAATTAGATAAAATATCTTCATCGATTACATTTTCGTCAAATCCATCTAATCATACAATGATGACACGTTTTACAAAACAACCTGAACCACAACAATTAAGACAAGAGAACAAACAACTATCATCATTGATAAAACATCAACAACCACAACAAAGAATAACACTGAATAATAATAACTATAATAATGATAATTTATCATCAGTACAACCGCTTTCAAATCATACTGATAATATTCGTAGGTTATTTGTTTCTTCAAAAATATTATTAAGTTGTTAAATATGTACACTATAGTTTTCGGATGGACAGATTATTCAAACTAGTCAGTCAGCAACAGCATAGAACTCCGTACGTACGTACATCAGTTCGAGTTGCCACACCACATTAGCACAGAGATGCAGTGGTCGATTCAAATCCCGTAGTGCTAGATGTAGTAAGATTATAAGCTGTAATCAGAAAAATTAGGGTTTGAAGATGTTATTCAAGGAGTATAACCCAGTGAAATAAATTTGGAAATAGAAAAAAGAAAGAGACATGAAGAATTTAGAAGATTAGAATTTGGGAGAACACAAAGAGTGGACGCACCTGCGCTACTGCAAACAATTTTGAGCCATGTCATTCAAGGTCTCTAACCATCGGTTTTTATCATCTCGTGGTCCCCAACTAGGTAGTCTACACCTACCAATATGACTCAGTCTACTTGTCAGTGACTTCACGGACTTGTGCCATATTTTGGTCTGGCCGCCCCCAGTAAATGTTAAACTGGAAATTTAGATCATGAAATTATTATCTCTAAAACCACGTCAGCAACAAAGTTTAACAAGAATGGAGAGAGTCGACAGCCCTGACGAACACCACTTGAGGTAACCAATTCTGATAAAAGTAGCCATAAGCTCTCACTCGACCAGTTGTGTTCGAGTAGAGAGCCTTTATAAGGTTAATGTACTTCTTTGGTACTCGTTTCAGTGACAAACACTGCCATAGAACCTCACGATCAACAAAGTCAAATACCTCCTTAAGGCAGAGAAACACTACTATTGTGGGACGTCTGAATATGTGTATATGTTCTAGGATCTGACGTAGTGTGAATATCTGGTCTATAGAGCCACGTCCAGGTCGAAAACCAGCCTGGTTTTCTCTAGTCTGCTCTGCACGAGCTTTAGTTACGCGTATAAGTGTTATTAAAACTAATATTTTAAAGACCATATTAGTCAGACTGATTCCTTTGTGATTGCCACAAGAGGACTTTTGTCCTTTCTTACAGACTGTCACAACCAGTGATTGAGAATAAAACAACTCAGCCACACAAACACCATGTTAAAAGTATAGTTGAATATTTTTATTGATGTTGCGTGAATGTATAAAGCACCAAAATATTTAGAAGATACATAAAGTCAATTCGATTGTGAAGTCGTAGTTTCGCACTTTTAAGTAGTCACATACCAGAATAAAATAATTTTACATGCTTTCTGGTTTTCTTTGATAGCCTATCTAAAATCAATCCACCTTATAGCTAACTTCTATTTAAAAAATCATTTTTTAATTCACAAACCATAGTTTTTCTTTACACAGTTATAAACTTTTACTGTTTTACTTCGAAACTATTTTTATTTTACAGAGAGTTTAAATCCAACATTTAGTAGAATTAGTTCACCTCCATCAGTATTTCCACGACCTGCGTTTTGGACACCGGATGTTAAGTTATCACGTAAAGTTAACAATGTAATTCAAGAGGATCCTAAAACTAAAGTTTACAAATGGTTTGAAAGCTATGAAGCTGCACGTTTACTTGTGGATTTCGGCTTACCAATTACTGGTTTTAGTCCAAATTTATCGTCGTTGACATTTTCACGTGTACCTGAATGGTTCCACGGTTAGTCATTTAGTTAGTCAATAAATTTAATGCTTGCAAAACTTTTACTAAATACTTTGCGATGTCAACTACTGATTACAATTACATGAGATTTTTATTGAAATAAAGTACTTTCCTGAAGTCGTCCTTTGAAACTTGAATGAATTACCTGATCGTAAATAAGAAAAAATTACGAATCAGTTTGACCTAGAGGTTATGTTTCATTATCATGCTATGCTTAACTATGGTTTAGTATCACACAGGGTTTCGAATGTGTTCTTAGACGTATCTATCGACTATACAGCTTCGTTAGGCCCTAAAACATAGGAGATACATACCTATATATAACTGTTTCCCTATTCTTGTAATTCGATATTCAACTCCTTTACTAAGTAGGCCTTGTATTAGTATCAACAAATTATATATTTTTTAATAAACCTCTATTAGTTAAGCTAAATATTACGGCTAATTATCATTTACATTATTTGGACTAAGTAATATCCGTCAATACTTTATGCTCTGATTATTTTTTATGCTAGTAGAGATACTTAGCCCCATGTTTTCTATAATGCGGCTATATCACAGTTGGCCAAGTAACACACTAAAACTTATTTATTTAAGCAGACTGGGTATATTCTCGTTTCGTGAATAATAATTAAGTTAAATGTACATTGATCCTTCGCTTTTGTTTGTTCCACAAATTAAAAGTCATGAAATTAAATAAAGTAGCAATAGTAATAAGAGCAATATTGATTTTTTTTATTCAGTATTATGTAACTTGTTTACAGTAAAAGATTTGTAACACCATATATGCAATATTACAACAATTTTCCATCGTATATCCAGTTAACTTGTGAATGGTAGAAAAAAATCTGTATCAAAAAGTATTTCAGAAATAATCAGTTGATATTCATCATCATTCTCAGACATTTTAAAATATTTTCTTTGTGAGAATCATCACAACCACTTATTGTTTTTACAAAACAAAGAAGAAAAATGAAATTTTACCAAATATTTCGGTGTTTACTGACAGTATCATGCTGAGATTTTTCGAAATGTTTTCCGTATCCATTAGTTGTGTCGTACTTGGGGTATTCAGTCATTTTTGTATTGATTTAGTGGATTAGTGGTGCTTATTGAATTTAGAACAATATATATATATATATATATATATATATATATATATATATATATATATATATATATGCGAACAATATTGTTTTCCATTAGATCCTCATCAAGCTTTACTCTAATATACAGTAATATTTAAAACTATTAAACCAATCAGGACAGTTTATGAGTCAGTAATAACAGTGGAATAGACTACACATATAAGTGAAAAGTACAAATTGGTAATGTGATGACAGGTGTACTGGTTGTGATAAGGATAATAAAGGCTTGAATCAATGTCACATAATACGAAATAGGTCAATGATTATAAAAATATAGACACTGAGATAATGTGCACTAATAAGGACTAGACAAGCATGACATTGATCACCACCCAGTGATCAATCAATTGTGACACTGAGATAATATTCATCAGAATTATAAGATTACGTAATAAAAAGTGCTCAGATAATTGGACCGGGAAACGTATATTTGAGAAAAAAGAAAGCGGTGAGAGGGGGTGAAAAAAATAAAGAGTATGGAAAATAATAATAAACAAAATTATTTAATAGGGCCAAGGTAGAGGTAAAAGTGCTAATAATTTATGAACACAAAGACTTGGATTGTTTTTTCGAATTCCTATAGCTTCTGCTCTGTGTAAGAGACAAGATCGAACCCCATAAGGAAAACGAGTAGGAATACGATAAATAACTTTAAATGACTTACTTCTGTCTACTACAGGACCGCTGTCGATCAAGTGTGATAGAACTGACCTGCGTATTGTCTTGACAGTACCTTTACCTAACCAAGAAGGGGGAGGGTTACTAACTCTTTGGCTCATTTGTCTGGTAGGGAGCCCAATATAACTTTCTCCATAGAAGCAGCTGAAGTCGTAGATACATATAGAAGTGACATAGCCAGGTAATTCATCCTTTAGTTGAGGAATCACCATGGATCGGGTGGAGTACGATAGACAGAGGTTGGCTGCATTAAACGTTCTCTTAACTGCTCTAGTCAGCCTATTACGTAGCACATCACCAGCTACATCTCGATTGAATTGCAGCTTTAGGAAGAGAGTTTTCTCACTAGCCGTTGATGTCGTTATTTTTTTGTTTGTTAGATGCAAGTGTTTCTTCAGGAGACCTTGTAGATAACCCATTCCAATCAACATATTATGCATAAGCTCTAATTCCTTGTTTATTGTATCGACTGAGCATTCTTTCCTAGCTCAATTTGCAGGACATTTGACTGGGTTTCTCTTATAATAAAGGGGTACAAAGCTCAAGAAATACGTGTACTGGCTTGATGAAGAACTTTTTCTATACACGCTTCTACTGATAGGATTGTTTTCCTTTCTGTTTAACAAAAAGTCGAGGAAATCTGGTTTATTATCTAGTTCCTCTTCATCCGTTAATTTAATTGCCGGATGTTTGTTGTTAAATAGTTCTAAGAGTTCTTTTCTGATGTTCTGATCGACAACAATGAAAGTATCATCAACGTGACGACAATAGAAGTCAAGCTTATTAATAATCTCTTTGAGAGATCGGGTTTCTAGTTTCGCAAGAAAAAAATCAGCAAGGATAGGATCTAGAGGTGAACCCATCGCTATAACATCGATTTGTCTATTAAAGACAAAACAGACATTGATTGTACATTTCAGAAAAAATTTCTTGAGAATTACCCCAGGAATTTCAAGTAGTTATTGGCACACAAAGTCAGTAGTCTCAATTAAAGGCACATTAGTGAAAAAGGAAGCAATATCTAGAGACATCATCCGTTTCCCATTTAAGTTCATATGTTCAACCTTGGAAATGAAATGAAAAACGTCTTTCACGCTTCTGTTGACGACTAGTTTGAGTACAGGATCTAGGATTCAAACTAGCTGCTTTGCAGTTTTATAATATGGCGAATTATACATATCTAAAACTGGACGTAGAGGAAGTTTGCTTTGTGTGTTCGATCCAGTGGGTTTAAGTGAATCGTGTATAATTGGAGAGAGTATTCCTTTATGTTTTTAATTCCTTAAGTGAATTAATCACTAATTTCCCTTTAAATTGTAGTTTTAATTAAACGTTTTAGTTTAAGCAGCCAAAGTTATTCACAACTGTTTAGATCTCGAAATCCCGGATGACGAAACAAAAAATATAGGAAAATTTAGAGATTAGAATGAAATTTGTTATGGAAACTACACTGAAATAAATCGCTCATCCACTAAATGAATTGGAAAATGACCATAATCTCTTGTAAGATATACTTTGTGAACACTGAAACGTTGAAGATAACCTCAACCATGATCTCTTGATATTTTGTCCAAGTATGTGTAATGTAAAATAATTCGTCGATTGTATTTTACATAGGAATGACAAAAATTGTAAAATATTGAACATTTATTGAGAAAATTAAAAGCAAATTATTAACAGTTTCATTGGTATACTGTTGAAAGTTAATTTATTATTTCTAATGATTATTTCACCTGATAAAACAGATTACTTATCTTCAATTCTCTTTATTAGGATTTCTCTCTCGTGAACAAGCTGAACGTTTGCTCACTAAAACTGATAAAAATGGCAGTTTCCTTCTACATTTAAATGAATCATTTTTAGGTTATGTTATCAGTTTGTTTACATCATCCTATTGCAATCATTTCCTTGTATCGGTAATTGCAGTGAAACAAACCAATTCTGGTTCACGTAATACAACTAAGAGTACTTATCAATTGTATGGTGTTGCAAATCCTGAACAATTCACCGATTTAAGAGATCTTGTGAAATTTTATTCTGTAAGTTGATTTTCATTGTTTTTAAGTAAAATTACATCTCTTATCTTGAGTAATACGAATATGTTGGATTTGAAATGTATTATTTGCTACTTTAAAATGTTGACTATCTATCTAGTCGTATATAAAATCAATTATCATTTGAAATGCTCAACTATGGTAAAAGAGTTTTTGTTTTAATTTGTGTGGTCTCAAGACATTCATTTGAAAAATTGGAACAGATACAAGAGTAAACAAGAGAAAGAGAATTGTTGCAATTAACTGAATACCAGTCATAATGTTTGCATATCAAGAGAATTAAAGATCACATTGTAATAACATCATTTTCAATCAACAGTTTAGTTGAAGTGACCGAGGAATTGGCGGGGAAACCAATTTATTATTCTGTTCAGAATTACAGAACGTCTTTGTAAATATATATATATATATATATATATATATATATATAATTCTCTAAAGAAGTAGCTTACACTAAGTCATGAAACGTCAGAAAATCTATTTTTCTACTCATTTGGATATTACAAACATATCATTTATTTATTTATACCAATCTACCCTCGGTGCTCAATTTATTCGAAACACATATTAAATATTTTATTTGCACATCTTCCATCAGTTGTCTTTTACATCCTTCATGATTCTTCCAGTTTTGTTTTTATCCCAATTTCTTTCTATTTTCCTTTCGGTTCCTTTCAGTTCAATCTTCTCAATCCTTATTTGACTGGCAATCCATTTCTGATTGGTGTTACACACTATTGATATCTGTCAACATAAGTAGGATACACCACATAATAATCTGTTTCGAGCTAATTAAATTTAGTTTATTCATTAATATGAGAACAGGCGAGATTTTTAAATCATTTTTTTAGATCCCTTCATAAACATTTGACATTGAATCCCTCACTAAATCAAAAACCAGTCCTTAACACTCTCTTATTTATGATTAATTTCCGTATCAATTTTTTTTTGTTTTGGCTTAAAAAATGAATCAATTTATTAGTAAAGTGGGTTTGTGAAGTTAAATAAATCCAACTGTTTACTCCAAAGGCTGATCTTAATTGGACAACCAATCAAAATCAGGAGGCACATCAAGTGACTTCATGAGATTTGAACGTCCTGGATTTATCCTCACGTAATCCCATATGACTGGTCACAATCAATGGTTGTCCCAATATATAAGAAAGAGTCAAAATAATCCTGTAACAACCATAGAGGGATTAGTTTGACCAACATAGCGTCTAAAATACTAGCCTCAATAATTATCGGACTCCTAACTAAGACTCGTCGACTGCAAACACAAGGAAATCAGGCTGGCTTCAGACCTGGATGTGGCAGCATCGACCACATATTCACCATTCATCAAGCTCTAGAACACATGCATACTTATCGGCGTCTGACAATGGTGGTCTTTCTTGACTTAAAAACAGCATTTGACTCTGTAGACGGAGAGGTTCTGTGGCAGTGTCTGTCATTGAAAGGCGTACCTCAGCAGTACGTAAACCTTGTGATAGCTCTTCACTCGAACAATACTAGTCGAGCCAGAGCTTATTGTGAACTGTCATCTGTTTTGCAACCCAAATTGCTGTCCGTCAATGATGCCCACTTTCTCCATTTTTTAAAATTCATCATAGACCTACTGATGGAAACAATGCTCTCGTCCACTGAATTTTGGGGCCTTGATCTCACACCAGGAGGCCCACTTATGGCGAAGGTGAGATATCCGTATATGAATTAAAGGACGAGAATATTGCCCTGCAGTTCTTTCTGTTCTACTTTATGGCTGCGAAATGTGGCCATTGAGAGTACAAGATACTCGTAAGCTACTAGTATTTGACCACAGATATCGTAGAAATATTGTTCGCCCCTGTTGGGATCACCGTGTAAGTAATAGTGAGGTTAGACAGACACATGGTATTAGGGAATGATGGTAAGTCAGTTGATGAGATTGTGAGTCTTGATCAACTGAGATGGTTGGGTCACGTGTTGCGTATACCTGAACACAGATTACCACGACGCACAATGCTGATTAGTGTTGATGGTGGTTGGAAGAAAGTTAGGGTTGGTCAAACCGAAACGTGACATCGATCTTTGAAGTCACTAATTTTTAGGCTTAGCCATGTTGACAGATGTAGACTACTTGATCGGGGTCCGTGTGACTATCGTTACCAATGGTTGAAGAGTGTGGTGGACTTGGCTCAGAATCGATCACAGTGTAGTAGGTGTATATACTCTTTGTCTTGCCTTAAACTATGAGATTATAATTGCTTTATGTCTTTCTTTCTACCAACTAATTCGTTCTTCCTTTACTATATCCTTATATGAAATCTTTCTTTTTTATATTACTACCATTGAATTAGCTACATTTATGAATACGGTGTTCATCTTGTTGTACTGATGATGTGTGGCAACTTGGACCGATGCACATATGTGCTTGGTCCTACATTGTAGCTGACTGACTGACTGACCGAGGATAATTGATGAATACTCTTGATGTGTCCCATATTAGGGACAATACTTCTTAGATTAAAGTGGTTTAATAATTTATACCATTTCGTGCTGAACAATATGAAAAACACTCATTTGTATTCATTTAATTTTTGTTTTTTTGTTTGTTTTTTTAACTAATTTTAGGTGCATAGTTTAGGACGAAATAATAATCAACAATTATTACTTTATCCTGTTGGACAAGAAAATCCAACTCTACCTGATTATTTAGACATATTTTATTCTAGACCTGATTCAACTTCTTATACAAGATTATAATTATTTTTAAAAAATTTCATATTACTAAAATTAATTGTTTATTATAGAGTACAATGATCATGATTATCACTATTCTTCTTATTATTAGCATTATGAATGTATATTTCTTAATTGGGTTTATTAAACCATTGTAATATTATGTATTATAGTGAACTTGATTTGTTTTCTTTTTTATCCCTGACGTATTTATTTTCTATTTTATCCTACTTTAATTGAACTTATTCAATTATCTTCATGGCAATGAAAAGATTTTATTAGCTAATAAATGAATAGAATATTAAGAGAATAAACAAAACTATTGTGAATAATATAAAATTATGAAATCTCTTTAACCTTTTGAATAAAATCCCTCTTTTTTTTGAAAAAAAAAACAAACAACAACAGATGAATAATAGATTTATTTTCTATTCTATTATAATAAAGAAAAGGACGAATACTAATACTTATTATGATTGATAGTAGTACCCTTTTCTCCTAACTTACTTTAAATGTTTAACAATTTTTTGTTTCTTTCTCATTTTGATTTACTTTGGAAAGGAGAATTTCTACATGAAAAGATTCAAAAATTCTTTATCAAAAAAAAGAGAACATATTCATCAAGCTTTGTGATTTGTACATTTCTTTCCATTTACTTATATATAATTCTACTTATTTATTCATTTATTGACAAACTAACATGCATATAAATATATATATGAATGAATATGACAAAAATGTATATATATATCTATAAATATGTATTTACGTATATCATACTTGTGTATAAATGCTTTAAATTACTCTTATTTCTTTTTCAACTTATTCAAAGAACATGTTTACGTATTTCATGAAGGTTTATGAAGACTACTCTTGAAGAATGAGATAAATGTACTAATGGCTATAATGTGGTAATGCCTTAAATTATATCAATGAATTAAACAGATTCAAACCCAATAAGAAACATTAGATTTATTGAGTTTTCATATTCAGCTTGATGATGACAGTGAACAAGAAGGGAACCAAGATGAGACAAGGCTTTCTGTTGATTTAGATCAATTAACTAACATCAAACGATGTATGCCATAATGTCAAACAATTTTCATGTAGTGGTCTTATTGAGACTTTTTCGAGATATATATTTCTACTAAGGACTGAATTGTAGTATCTATTGTTGACTCCATTATGATCGAACGGTACTAATATTAATACATTGTAGGACTAACTTAACGTCGTGGATCTTCTAATCACGTTATATGAAATAATCAAAAATCCGAAATATGAAATTTAGTGTAGATATGTTTACTTCTGGGATTCGCTTATGAGCATACAGTCATCTCAGTGAAGATATATAGATACAACATGATGTCGGCGCATAGCCAACTCATTCTAGTTATAATTAATTCATTTTGCACATAATTCTATATCGTGTATAAAATATTGACGAGTAGATAGACAACCACTTAGATTATAGATAAAGATATATTCATACACATGCATAAATAAGGAAATGTTCAAAGTTCTGGTGTAATCACTTAACAAATACCAATACAATATATATATATATATATATATATATATATATATATACCAGTACAAAATATATTCACTTTGCAATCATAAATAGTCTATTCAGGTAACTACAGTTAACAAAGTATCGTTTACTACAAAGTGAAAAATTGGTGCATATATACATATGTATGTAACGTGTTATCATGACTCTGAAACAATATCTAAAATAGTATTCAAAACGTCAACTGAATCAATAACCTTATACTTCACAATGTGTATGAGTGGGTACCCGACTGACTTACCAAAAAAACATACGGCACTCCAAAAGATTAGCATAAAAATAGCATGATCATATATTAGATAGGTTTGAAGATGACACAAGACTACTAAGTTTTCCAACAATTAGACATTCTAGAGCAACTGTTGGCTAAAGTCTAGTGGTTCGGGGAGAAGAAGCGATGTATGCGATCGATGTGACGATTTCCTTTCAAGGTGTCGTTTAAACTAATATCTCTCTAACGAGAAACTGACTATGGAAAGATATCCAAATTGAGACGACATATAAAGCGTCCATTATAGTGAATTAGGTCTTTATTGAATGAAGACTTTTATTAGAGCTCACAAACCATGGTTCTGGCCTCATCACTTAATTTGCCATAAAATGAAACTAAACATATCTGTAAGAGAAGTAAACTACTACGTCAGAACGTTCATACACCAAAAGCCTGACCCCATTATGGTAGAATGATGACGTAAACAAAATATATATTCCACCTGCTGTTGTTTACATTTATTAGCTTAGTTCGCCCTAGAGAATAACAAAATAATATGAGTCGAAAAAGAGAATAGAATTGCGAAAAAGGTGTCCCACACATTCGTTAACTCAAACAGACAGTAAAGGAAAAGAAGCTGATCATAAAAGACAAACGTGTTAACACAATTTGACAAAGTGCAACCTGATATTCTTACACAGACAGAAAAACAAGATGAAGACAGTAATTCATCAGTACACACGAACGTATACACACATGCAGAGAAAATTGAGGTTATCGGCGAATAGCTTCTATGTTCAAATATGTTTGCAGATGGTAAACCAGAAAGATCAGACAATTTAGCGTGTTTAAAATAATCTACTTATGAAAGATATAATACTAAGTGCCACAAACTTTCTTAATGACTGAGATGTTACCATGCAACTGAATTTTTGAGCCCCAGGAAGAAGGAAACCAGCTGATATACACTTTTCCATCAAACATATTGTTTATAGATTGGAAGTCCTTAACATGCACATTGGTAGACAACTAATTCTGGAGTCAAAGATAACTGTTTGAACTGATGTCCCTATAGTGGCAGTAGTGTATGGCAATATGAGAGTAATGCTGTAGCGGTAAATAAATCCCCAAAATAAATAGCTCTAAGTTTCCGACAATGGATGCTGACCATATGTTTTAGTGGACTCATCTAGCTGAAGGCGCTCGGTCATGCATCCGCACCAGATCACGTGTGGTAACGCCGTGCTCAACATCAACTGCAATCGCTAGCCAGATTAGATCAGAGAATTCCGATATTTTGGTTATCGCCAAATACATTCTTCCGATCTCCTCGACTCTGTCTTTTGATTTCTCTCGGTGGGTACAAATCATATTAGAAGGTGTTACTGGTAGAAGCGTTGTCAAACACTGAATACCTGTGTCATCTTCAATGCTTGGGCTATTTATAATGAACAGAATTCCAGTACTTGGTAAGGTACAGCGAACTGATGACTATTTAGATAGGTCGAATAATATTCGTCTGTATAACGTATTAAGCCTTTCGGAATCATCAGTATTACACTAATCGAAAAACAAACTTTGCCTCTAATATAAAAGGCTCTAATGTGGAGGAAAAACGAAAAAACTATATCATGCACACAAAATACCTCAATCGCACAAAATGCAGATTTCTCCATACAGTTTATATACTACAAAGAAACATCGAGTACAACAAATGAAAAGCGGTTAATAAGTTGCTATCAAGCGCTAAACGATCAATGAGACTACTCTTAACAAAGCAGTACAAAATAATGTTCCCACGATGATCCAGTCAATCGTTTACAGAAGTCTTTTAGAGAATAACAAAGGTTAGCCGCCACACACCGTAACCTTGGGTTCAATCAAGAAACACCTCATCATCAATGACCAGTTATCATGCAACAAATTTATTAATAACAGTGAATCTTAACTAAAGTCAATAATAATATGGTAAAACAAGATTGATAAATATAAAGCTATGTCTACAGGAATTCTTGTTAAAAATTAAGTTACAAGGCAGGGAGGAAGATTACTGAAACGTTATGATCTTCTAGATAATACAAAACCTGTTTAAATGTAACGAATATTGTGTAAACATGGTTTAAACTTGTGGATAAATGCATTTCTGAAGAAGCCCGAAATAGTTTGTTCACAACTCTTATGCACGAATCATCCGTTTGTGCATAATAAAAGTAACAATAGTATCGACCAAACATTTAGAAGGGATTTTCAAAGCTCCTTCTGTTAACCCGATAGTTTTATAGAAACTTGAACTACACAAGGATTGAAATAACTCGTACATGAACATTATGAAGCACTTTGCTACCCAATGAATGACCTGTTTCAATGCTACTGAAGAAACGGACATGCTAGAGCAGTCTGACTTTCAATCTCCAAAAGTGTAAAACGATGTAGCTTCAGGCTACAGGAAGGAATCACGACATCTATTTCCTCCGCAATAATCGTATTTCTTAAAAATAGCCGATATCCACTCTACTTCTCACATCGCCTGAATGAAAACAAGTCTGTCAAATACTGAGCATCTCTCGATACGGCATCCAACCACATCTTAGAACCTAAGAAGTTACTGAATTCCGTATCTAGGAATTAGATATAAATTTCTTGGAACGAGCATAGAGGAGTAATTCTTAAGCTTAAGCGGTAAACCTTGGGAGGATAAACTTCATCACCCGTGGTTCCACTTGTTACGTCTGCGGTGGAGATGAAATAACCTGATTTTAGTGTGCGACATGTGTAGCACTTCTGTTTGCTCAAATAAAAAGATCGTATACCAACATCAACATACCGCTTTATGGGGCAAACAACAAATGTTGAACATCAGAGAGCCATTGCCAAAGCAAGATCATGTGTTTTATCATAAATGGTTTGCAATTATTAAAATGCTCCTTCGAAGCAACCACCACCTTTTCAATGAACGGGGTTAAGAGAGGTTTAATGAATACGAACACTCCAATGACTTACCGTCCTTCGCTGAAGCAACCGTATATGATGGATTTCTAAAAAATAATTACTGTCAACATTATTTATGACACTACGATCATTATCATAAGCCCACCAGCCTGTAACTGGATTACTGTAACTGAGTAACTTAAACACCACACTAAGATTGGTTAGTAGATACTAGCTTATCAGTTGAAGAAGCATGGTCTGTATTTAAAGGTAAATTTAGACTAGTTACGTCCCCGTTCATACCATACCTGCTACCGCGAAGACCGAATAATAGTCCACCATGGATAACTAAAACGGTCAGGAAACTCCTTAGAAAAAGGAAGAATCACTGGAATATGTTCATCTCTACTGGCTTAGAACAATACAGATCCAGTTATTGTAAGATTAGGAATGCCTGTAAAGCGTTAATAAGCAAGACTAGACATTCATACGAAAAAAAATGGTTAGGGATTCTAGATATAGTCCGAAACGGTTATTCTCGTATATAAAAAGGCGAACTAAGAGAAGCGATGGAATTCCATCACTTTTGATACGAGACAATCCGTTAATCTTAGCAGAGAATGATGCCGAAAAAGCTGAAGCTTTATCGGAATATTTTAGTGAAGTGTTTTCTATCGGTAATGAGGAACGACCCATGATTCATCGTGACCGTGACGGCTCGCTGATGGATCCTGTAGTCATTGAGAAAGATACTGTTTTAAGGCTACTTCAGCATCTCAAACCTGATAAGTCCAGTGGTCCCGATTATATTCATCCTAGGATTATGAAAGCCATATCAGATGAAATTGCTGAACCATTAGTGATACTATTCGACATGTCTCTGAGACAGTCCAGACTTCCTAGAGACTGGAAAGACGCCTCAATAAGTCCGGTGTATAAGGCTGGGAGTAGGGATTTAGTTAGTAACTATAGACCCGTTAGCTCAACTAGTGCAGTTGTGAAACTCATGGAGAAAATCATTCGGATATCTGTTATAAACTATATTGAAGGGCAAAATCTTTTCTCCAGGGCACAACATGGTTTTCGGAAAGGCCTATCTTGCTTGACAAATCTTCTCATTCCACGAGAAGAGTGGGCTGCGGCAAAGGATCGGAATGCTCCTGTGGATATAATTTTCATAGATCTAAGTAAAGCCTTTGATTAGGTTTGTGGTGGTCGGTATTCGATATATCCCTTAAGCTTCGTATACAATTCGTCTTGATAACCGTCCTATTTAACCCCAACGGTATATTATTCAGAAGGCGAATACGAAGCGTTGATTACGTTTATTTCGAGATCACACACACAGATGTCTAAAATTACAGATGCATTAAACGAGCATTAAGAGTTGTGTCGAACGGCAAACAAGCAAGCGAGCGACTGAGCGAATGTAAGTAATCGAGTACAATCAAGCGAGCGAGAAAGCAGAGTCAGCCATATGAATAACATGGACATATATATAGCATGTGAAATTAATGAGTAATCGAATCAAATAAGCGGTTAGTAGTGAGACTAGCAGAGTGAATAAATGCGTAGGCCGTAATCAATATTCAAGCATGCGTATTTCATACAAGCACAAAATAATAATAAGGGTACAATAAATTGTTATAGTGCGGATGGCTTTGTCCGCTAAATAAGTTAGCAAAAGGGCTTAACTGAGTTAAATGAGAATAAACCATTTGCACGTGAGTCGCTATAATAGCTCCCCCCTGCAAACAAAGATATGTGGAAAATGTCTGTGTTTGCATAAAAAAATAGTAGACTGAATAGGGTAGTTTCAATTGTTTGAAAAAAATGGCTTATACGAAATTAAGATGAAGTTATAATTAATATTTAAAATAGTAGAAGATCATTAATAAAAAATCGTAGCGACATATTGTTGGGGCCATCTTACTCTGCGGCCGGATCTTGTTGTTATCGGAGTCTTGTCTTTTTGTTGCGTTAACGCTGTTGATTTTTGGGACTCATGTTTCGCTGGTGTGGCCATCTTAGATGAGTCTGTACTTGTTGATTGATTATCGCTATCGATGAAAGCTGGCTTTACTCGATCGATGCTAATTACATCTGTCTTCCCAGCTTTTTCTATGGTAACCGTTTTATTTGTCCTCTCTATCACTTTAAATGGGCCGTCGTAACTCCGTTGAAGAGGTGGTTGTATTTTATCTCTTCTGATGAATACGTGAGAGCTGTTATGTAGTTCCTGTGGTATGAATACCCGTTATTGTTGTGGTCTGGGAGGTGTTATTTTTAAATCGCTCATGTGCTTTCTCAGGTGTTGCACATAGCCGGTTACATCAGTCGGGACATTTTTACTTGAAGTGAAAAATTCTCCGGGTAATCGTAGAGTAGTTCCGTAAACTAACTCGGCCGGACAACATCCCATGTCTTGTTTAATTGTTGCTCTTAGAGCTAACATTACTAGGGGAAGTTTATTAGACCAATCGTTGTTAACGATGACGGCTGTAAGGGACGCTTTTAATTGCCTATGTAGGCGTTCGACCATTCCGTTTGCCATTGGATGGTACGACGTCGTTCGGATTCGTTTAATACCGAGGAGTTCTGTAAGCTGCTGAAAGAGTCGACTTTCGAATTGTGCTCCTCTATCAGTTGTGATAATTGTTGGTACACCGTAGTAAGAAATCCAATTTTCAACTAGGGTTTTAGCTACCGTTTCAGCTGAGGTGTCTTTTATCGGCACTGCTACCGGCCATCGTGTAAACCTATCGATGCATGTAAAGATATAGTTGTATCCATTTGAAACGGGCAGTGGTCCTACAATATCGATGTGTATATGTTCAAATCTAGTGTCTGGGTGCGAAAACGGACCTACTGCAGAGCTAGTATGACGATGTACCTTAACTTTTTGGCACTTCATGAATGCTTGTGTCCAATTACGTACATCGTGATTCATGTTTGTCCATACGAATCGTTCAGTAATCAGCTTTATCGTGGCTTTTATTCCTGGGTGCGACATGTTGTGCATGCTTTCGGATATTTTGTGTCGCAACGGTTTCGGGATAAATGGTCGCGGTCGGCCTGTTGATGTATCGCAAATTACTTTCGTGTTACCAAACCGCACCTCTTCGAGTACTAATGATGTTGAACCACCGGATCTGAGTTTATTTAGCTCGATGTCTCTCTCCTGCAACTTTGCTAGACCGTTATAATCAATTCCACTTGCCATAAGTGTGCTTATCGTTGCTCGTGACAATGCGTCGGCCACATCGTTTTCTTGTCCTTTAACGTACTGTATGTCGGACGTGAACTGTGAAATGAACTCTAGTTATCGGATCTCTCTCGGGGAATAATTGTCTTGCTTTGCGCTTAATGCTTTCGTTAGTGGTTTGTGGTCTGTATAGACGGTAAAACTTATGCCTTCGACCGTATGACGGAAGTGTTTTATTGCTAAGTAGATTGCTAATAATTCTCTTCCAAACGTACTATATCTCGTTTGGGTAGGATTTAATCTTTTCGAGAAAAATGAAAGTGGTTCCCATGCACCGTTTACTAACTGCTGCAAAACGGCTCCTACTGCTAAGTTCGATGCGTCTGTCATTACTGCTAATGGTGCTTCGTTCTTTCGTCGTACCAACATCATCTTCTCGTTTAGCGCCCGCTTAGCGTTCTCAAAAGCCTGTATAGCATCCGCTGAAAGACGGAATGTTCGAGTATGTCCTCGCAAGGCGTCCGTCAATGGCTGTAATATTGTTGCGCAGTTTGGAATAAATCGTCTATAATAGTTTATTAGCCCCAAGAATCTTCGTAATTTTCTTTGTGAATCGGGCAACGGATAATTACGAATAGCAGCAACTTCTGTCGGAACTGGCATGATACCATGTGAATTTATCATATGACCTAGGAATTGCAATGATTCCTTTCCAAATTCACACTTTTCCACGTTGATAGTGACGCCATGTTCTTGGAGTTTCGTAAACAACTGTCGTAGATGTTGTAGATGTTCTTCCCTGGTAGAGCTAGGTACTAGTATATCATCGATATATGCGTGAACTCCTGTCAAACCCCTGACGACCTGATCGATGAATCTTTGGAAGGTTTGGGCTGCATTAGTTAATCCGAAGGGCATTCGCAAAAACTCGAATAACCCAAATGTAGTAGTTATAGCCGTTTTAGATATATCTTCTGCCGCTACGGGAATATGGTAATAAGCTCGAACGAGATCGATTTTCGAAAACATCGTGGCACCTTCCATATTGGTAGTAATGTCGTGGATATGTGGTATCGGATATCTGTCTGCTATCGTTTGCTTGTTAAGGGCTCTATAGTCTCCGCATGGCCTGATTTCCCCATTCTTCTTCGAAACCATATGCAATGGGGACGCCCAGGGACTATTAGGAGGTCTTATGATTCCAAGCTTCGTCAACTTTTCGAACTCTCGTTTCGCGACATTCAACCTTTTCGGGTCTAGCCTTCGTGGTCTTGATTTAGTCGGTGGACCTTTCGTTATAATATGGTGCTGTACCGTATGTTTAAGATCTCTGTTATCGTATGATACCTTCGTCAGATCGGCATACTCGTTTAGAAGCGATCTATATGGCTCGCTTTTGTCTTTTGACACTACTAAATTCATGGATGCGTGATCAGTCGTCACTCCTCTTATCACTACTGAATGGTCGCCGTTCACGAGCCAGTTTCGTCGGGTATCCACTAGTAAGTCAAAATTCTTTAAGAAATCAATACCAATTATATGTACGGATACATCTGCGATAATGAATTCCCAGCGGAATGAGGTAGTACGACCGAAATTCAAGGTTACTTTTCGCTTGCCATATGTTTTTATATCGGATTTATTTGCTGCCTTAAGCGTTAGTGCTGTATCGATATTTCGTGTTTCGTTACTTACTGGAGACACGACGCTTACTTCTGCTCCCGTATCCACTAAGAATTGAGCGCCTGTTACTCTATCCTGAACGTAAAATAAACGACTGTTTCTAGGAGCTGTTGTAGTTGTTGCGGCGGTTATCGACAATCGGTGTGTTCGTTTGAATTTACATGGTGATCTACAGTTTCGAGCTTTATCGCCGAAAGTTTGATGGTACCAACACATTGTAGGAGCTGAGCGTCTCCTAGAACGTGATCGACTTCTTTCCCTTGACCTACTTCGTGACCATCCTCTTTGCGTATCGCTCTGTTTTAGTTTCGTCAGCTTGTGGCATAAAACATTAATCTCCTTTTGTAATGCATCGATTCGTTCATCTATTGTGGTACTATGCCTTTGCGGACTCGTTTGTTTCATTCTCTCATAAATCCTATCGGCTATTTTAGCGATGTTGTCTATATCGACATCGCTGTCCTCAACCGCAAGGATCTGCTGCACGTTCGCTGGAAGTCGTCGTAACCACAACTGATAAAATATGTTTTTATCCACTTTTCTGTCATCGATTATGCTTCTCATGTAGTTTTTTAGTTGAGATGGAGTCCCATCTCCTATCTGCACTTGACTGAGAAGTTGTTCGATGGCTTGCCGGTCGCTTAATGAGACGGCTTTAATCACTGCCTGTTTTAATGCGTCGTATGGCTTTGCTATGTCTGATTTGATTAAAATCTCTCGTACATTATCTGCTACTTCATCTGGAAGTAGCGAGCTCGCGTGGCCAAATTTCTCTCTCTGTGTATGAACACGATTAGCTACAAAGTAATGTTCAAGTCTGATAAACCAAAGTTGGGGATCTGTGACCTTAAAAGGAGGAATAGTTACATTAATGGACCTCACGGACGGCGTTTGGGGAAGTTCTATTGTATCGTTACTTAAAGACATATTCATAAAGATCAAAAAGTACACGAATATAATGCGAATGTCACAGAGAAAAGTGAGTCGATAAAAACAATGATAAAAACAAATGGTACAATTTATAACAAAGAACGGACTTACTAAATTGCACCAAAATATCAATCGCTTGTAAAAATATCGTTGTTTATTATGAATATTATCGTTATGTTCTATAGTGTTTGTGAGATAATGTACGTATAATTAAAATAATGAGATAATAAATCCACAGTTATAATTATAATCCAAATGATAGTTACAATTGTAATCGAGTACGTTGGATTTTAGGAATTGGATTATGTCGTTCAAGATTGTTTCGCGTTCGTGCGTCGGGATCGCCAATTATGTGGTGGTCGGTATTCGATATATCCCTTAAGCTTCGTATACAATTCGTCTTGATAACCGTCCTATTTAACCCCAACGGTATATTATTCAGAAGGCGAATACGAAGCGTTGATTACGTTTATTTCGAGATCACACACACAGATGTCTAAAATTACAGATGCATTAAACGAGCATTAAGAGTTGTGTCGAACGGCAAACAAGCAAGCGAGCGACTGAGCGAATGTAAGTAATCGAGTACAATCAAGCGAGCGAGAAAGCAGAGTCAGCCATATGAATAACATGGACATATATATAGCATGTGAAATTAATGAGTAATCGAATCAAATAAGCGGTTAGTAGTGAGACTAGCAGAGTGAATAAATGCGTAGGCCGTAATCAATATTCAAGCATGCGTATTTCATACAAGCACAAAATAATAATAAGGGTACAATAAATTGTTATAGTGCGGATGGCTTTGTCCGCTAAATAAGTTAGCAAAAGGGCTTAACTGAGTTAAATGAGAATAAACCATTTGCACGTGAGTCGCTATAGGTTTCACACTCTGGTCTTAAATTCAAATTAAAACGTTTTGGAATCCATTATACAGTCGTCGATTGGATAAGTAAATTTCTCCATGACAGGAGACAAAGGGTAAGGGTTAATGGGACTCTCTCCTCGTGGGTACCTGTAAAAAGTGGGGTTCCCCAAGGCACAATCCTAGGTCCTCTTCTCTTTTTACTTTATGTAAATGAATTGCCAACTGTAGCAAAATCATCCGTTCTACTTTTCGCTGATGATATAAAGATTTGGAGACCCATACATAGTATGTCGGATAGAATAGTATTACAGGACGATCTTAGCTCATTGGTGGCATTGTTAGACAGATGGTCACTAGAAGTAAATCCTAATAAGAATGTAGTGATGCAGTTAAATAACTCCGATGAATCGTATGACTATACACTACGTGGATTCGTGCTACCCAAAGCAAGAAACTATAAAGACTTAGGAGTTATATTAAGCAATGATCTCAAAACGACTAGTCACTGTAAGGCTGCTGCTGCAAAAGGCTATAGGGTATTATGGTCAATTCGTAGGTCTTTTCAGTATTTAGATGATGAAATGTTTGGATTACTATACCCGATTTATGTGCGACCACATTTAGAATACGGGATTCAAACAGCGAGTCCTTGTCTCAAACATGAAGCAGATATGCTAGAAAGAGTCCAACGACGAGCTACTAAGATGGTGCAGGGTCTATCTGGCCTATCTTATGAAGACAGGCTGAGACACCTTAACTTATTTCCGTTATCTTACCGTAGAGTACTGGGTGATCTAATATTGGCTTATCGTATACTGAACGATGACCTTGGTATTAACATGTCTTATCTTTTGCTTCCGTCTAGAACCGATCATTTGAGAGGACATTCGAAGAAAGTTCAAAAAACCGAGATCAAACCGTTTACGTCTGGAGTTCCGTTTCTCGCACCGAGTAGTGAATTACTGGAATTCTCTACCGGAACACGTAATATCAGCACCGTCTGTTAATATATTCAAAACGAGATTGGACCTCCACAGTATTACAAACTGCAAGGATTAATATAGGTCGACAGACCTCCTATCCTTATTACTGAAGACTGAGCGATACTAGCTAGCCTATGATCCTGCCGTTGGATTTATCAACACAGATATCCATTGATAGCAGAAAACATAGTAATGGGGATTCTTCCCCCTCCACGTACAGTCATCTAAACGTATATTAAGTGTCTACGATGCATGGACGTGTTTGTATTAATCACAAAGGTTGTATGTTGTACTCTGCTGAGGGCGCTTGATTTATGCTGATTTTCCGATAATGGCACTTTCTGTAGTAAAGGGAAAGTTAGAAAGAGTGCTTGATAAAAATCCACAAGATCTTGTTCGCGGAATTAGGAAGCACGGTGTGGATGAGGTACTTCTGTTCAATATTTTCATGTAACTCTGAACCAGGCCAAATATATTGGTCAATGTCTAGATGAAATTAAAAATGAGTTGAAAGACAGTTCATTTTCAGTCAAGGCCAATGCTATTAGCAAATTATTATACGTGAGTTGGTAAAATTCCCGTTTAAAAGCCTAGATTCAAATGCTTGGTTATGATACCAGTTGGGCTGTGTTCAATATCGTTGAGGTTATGAGTTCTCAGAAATTCACCTTCAAACGTATAGGGTATTTAGCAGCTTCTCAGAGCTTTCATTCTGGTACAGATGTCCTCATGCTTGCCACTAATCTTATTCGCAAGGTAACAATTATATACAGGATTAAATGGAATAGGATTTAATGAGCTGTAACTTGTATGATGCTGGAATCGCCTTATCGGGTGTTGCATGTTTCATTAATCCAGATCTTGCCACGGATTTATACTCTGACATTCTAAGTCTGGTAAGTTCCAATATCCGCACAATTTACTCCCTAGTGGTATAGTGACTACTTGGGTGACAATTATTCCCCTCAGGTTATGGTATCGAACGTATTTCCACCCTGTTAAATGGCAATACTAAGTAATAAAAATATTGTGTAGATACCTGCCTAGTATTTGTTTTTGGAGGTTCTTTATGGTTGGCTTTTCCCAAGTCAAAGTACAAATTAGTTTAAGAAATCCCTCACCTTTTACTTGAGTCGTCATTGGCTATAAATGTATTTTCCAATCAGTTTTCACAAATGACCACCACTATCGCCTTTAAAAATTATACCTTGCTTTGATCGCCTCAATATCATTACATGTACATCTGCCTCAGTGATGGGGCTCTATCAGTAACATTGATTTTTATGGACTGGTTCGGAAGTCTGTCATTAAGACCCATCCCCTGTGTTTCTTAAGCTAGTTAGTTTGGATTTGATAGATTCTTACCAGTATTAACTCATATAGCATAGACATTCTTTGGCCCTTGGTATATAGTAAGCAATGTCTGAACGAAGAATTGTGTTGGGTTTTTTTCGCCTTAGCGAAACCTTAATAACATTTCAAGTTTCTTAAAAAACTCCCAACTGTGCTAGGGCATTTGCTGATCAAACCCTGAGCCTAAGTATCATGAAATAAACCATAGGAATTGTACACACGAAGTTTAAATACATTTTGGCTGGGGTTGAGAGACAAAGTGTATTTGGATATGCAGGTATTCCTTAAGAGTATTTAGTCAGTTTAAATCAATATTGTCTTCGTAGTGTCAGTTTTTAACCACAATAGCAATACTAATATGCGCTTAACTATACTAACTAGTTACTCACCGACCATTCGTAATCAAATGTTACTCCAATTTGCTATACTGTTAGTGCGATGTGATTAGATTAACAATGTAAAGCGTAAATAATTCGAAATAATATCGTAGCAATGATAGTGAGAGTCTAAACATTGAGGATATGGTATGAAAGGACATGTATGAAGTAATACTGAAGCTCAAGATCTAAAAAAAGACAAACAGTAAATGGATTTGTGTCATTGCGATCGATGCTTAGCCATGTCACTCATTGCCTTCATCTCTCGATCGTGGTTATTGCACCGACTGATCGTCTAATTACAGTTCATTGGTTTCAAACTTAGAATAAGCTTCAAGCAGAAGTCCTATTTCTGAAATATTACGTTTTACTTTTAACTTATGAAACACCAGAAATATGTTCTTACTCAGTAAGGCTGTGTATTATAGGTCTCATTGCTCCCAAAATTTGTATTTATTTCCTACGTAGATAGATCACATGTTTAGATGACATATAACAAATTTAAACATTGGCAAACGTGTCAATTTGACTTAGCAGTAACAGAACCAAAAGTGTAGTAACTATTTTCCAGTTGATGTAACAACCAAGGTGACCTTCATTTATTATTGTTTTAGCGTAGAACAGAAATGCAAATCTACTTTCTCTCTAATTAGGGCTGCCTCATATATTGTTCAGTTTCTATTCTGGGTTCAGTTCTTTGACGTTTCATCCAAAATTCTCTTGATCACGTTTTTTTTCGCGCTTTTTTTACATTTAAGATGAATTCTCCAAAACCATATTTACGAAAGAAAGCCGTATTATTATTATACAAAGTTTTCCTTAATTATCCTGAAGCACTTCGTATTTGTTTCCCACAGTTGAAAGATAAGCTGGACGATCCAGACCCAGGTAGGTTCCAATTTTTTTCGGGGCCGTGCCATGCAGTCGTCCACTTCTATCTTTAGTATCGTTAAATTTCACCGAAATGCTAGATAACAAATATATAGCGAGACCGTGTTAATATAGGCGAAATAACTGTATGTGAATAAATTTTACGCTTTTAACAACAATCATATAAGAACATGGTATAGAAAAGTCAAAAACCATATCTCAAACAATTTTGTATAGGGCTTTATTCTAAATGTCTGTTGAAAATTTATTACTGAAGTAAAATGAACTATACCAACGACAAATACTATACATTTTTGGAGATGTTACTGATCAGTGTCAAATTAGTAACTGTACTTTTTATATAATAAACTCTAGACGAATAAAGTGAAAGTTCGTAAATATGCATGTACTCTATTTACCATAAAAACATGATTAGTCTCAAAAACTGACTTTTCATTTATTTCCTGTGTAACTTCATTTTTGAAATTTTAATTAGTTTTACTATCACAATGGTTAGTGGTTGAGACACATTTTTAGTTTTGCTTATGCTTCCAAGTTGGAGCTCTGCTAATTCCTACAAAAAAGTAAATTGGCAGCGTTAGAAGACTTTATACGTTACTAGTGATTACATTTGTCAGAAAGCATGTATATCCTGTACTTAAATATTACCATATTAAGTAGTGTGACTTCCTCGCAGAGCAAAGTTTGATCGACTTTCTGTAGTCAGCAGTTCTATGGCGAGGTTCTTCCTTACGTTGTTTTTTAGTCGCCAATCTTACACTCAACTCTCTTTTATCCACAGAAGGGCTCCAGGAGTAATTAATTAGTACATCTTAATGTTATAAATAAAATAATACCAGTAGATTCCGTTTACAACCCACTTATGATTCGCTATAATAGTATGAAACACTATTATGATCATCCGAGTTAATTGAACCATATTATTTCTGGTTAAAACACCAGTTCTTTAGTTCTAGATGCAAACATCATTACGTTCTGACAACGATTTGAGATTTAATTTGATTGAATTCAGTAATTCAAGTGTAGATTTGTTTATTCGAAGCTTTAAGTCATACTTTTGCTCGTGGAGGTTAATGATACTCCTTGACTGACTACACGAACTGAATTATATGGAGCAAGATTTGAACCTGAAATTAAATAGTGGAAAATTGTGAGTATTTTATTCTATTATGCTTTGTCTGTTTCAGGTGTACAATCAGCGGCTGTTAATGTAATATGTGAATTGGCACGTAAAAATCCAAAGAATTACCTATCACTTTCACCCATATTTTTTAAACTTATGACTACATCATCAAATAATTGGGTTCTTATCAAAATCATTAAATTGGTGAGCATATTTGTCGTAATATTTTCAAGTTTCTACTACCATTGTTTAAATGTATGATTTAACTCACTTAAGGTGTCTATAAATTGATGGAAACCTATTTCCCATCTGACGTTGTTACTCTGGTCTCAAACGATTCCTGTGCATATTCGCCAGTTAATAAAATCAACAACTCACCTAATGTCTATATATGTAACTAGGTCTTCAGACTATAAGAATTTAAATTCTCCAGACTATTTTTCCCAAATCACGGATCTGCGCTTTTTCTCATAGATACTTCGACAAAGTAGCTTTTTAGATTAGCCTTTTCACATTTCGTGTTGCATGTGTATGCTAACAGACACTCTTTCATTCCTACTAATAATACATTACATTTACAGTTCAATTATTTATTCAACTAATTACGAATCTGTTCATAAAAATTTACATATTGTTTTGCTCTATGCGATGTGTTCGTGAATCACAGAACATTAATACAAATGTTGATCTACTACTTTATATCACTTAGCTACAATCTGACTAGTTTAGCAGTTCGACAGCCGTAATTCAAATACTGCTGGTATATGTGGTCGTTTTTCCACTGTTTATCGGAAATTATTACCATAACTTCTGTCATTACTATCGTTATGAATTATTAGGATGGCAGAATGAAAATCAGACCCAAATTTTGCATACTAAACTATTTGATAGATTGAGCAAAAAATGAATTGGTCTAGATCAATAACCAAGTTTGAGTTGATGTACTCAGGGCTTTGAGTTATGCTTTTTTATGAATTTGAGGACTAGTGATGCTCCATAGTTACCCAAGCAAGCAAACTAACTTCGAATAGATTGGTTCCTGCATGCCTTCTATCTTAGTAGTAACCAGCTTCGACATGAATCCGTGACCGACGGTGTTCAATCTAGAGCAGGATAAGTATCGCCTGTCACAGTAGGTAATTATCGTACATTGTCATAAGTAATAGAGAGTGCTGGTGGGCGGCCTATGCTCCTTCAGAAGGGATAACAGGCGTAAGCAACTACAGATAATTTGAAGCAAAAACTGCTTATTATTAGATCGTACATCAAGCATCTTACCATAAGACGTGGAAGGTTTTAAGACCGATCTTGTTTGCTCATGGATGAACACTGTTCTGTGGTTTTCATTGGTTCTGTAGCTACTCTTTCCTTGAATATAACTTCAAATACTCTACCGTACAATTGAGTCGTAATTGACGTATTAGCAATAGTAAATACGTTTTTCACAGATGATGTGCCATTTCTTCTAAAAGAAGATCATCTTTGTTTCATGTTTTTTCTAATTGAATAAGTAGAGGGATTTTTAGGAAATCTACCGTTATATATTTCACTGATCCTGTATTCCACTGATATGTTTCGGCTCACTTGAATATTTACAAAAAGTGGTATCACTTGTTTTGTTTAAAGGTATTTTTCTTTTTGAGTAAATTACTGTCATCCTTATTTCTTATATGCATACTTTCTATATTTTTTTATCAGTTTGGCACATTGACACCTTTGGAACCAAGACTAGGCAAAAAGCTAATCGGACCGTTGACCAATTTAATTCATAGGTAAGTAGACAGGTTAACATATGCTAAAAAATAATGTTGGGGATGATATTTAAGTTTTCTTGCTTGGTTAATCATTCTGAATTTCTTTGGTATCACGGAATGATATACATGGGTTTCATCTCAAACCTTAATATAATAATCTTAAAAAATGGGATATACTAATGAACAATTATTATAGTGTTCAGTTTTATTTAGCTTATAGAAGTAATGTATTTGTCAAGTTATATATCAATTCTAGAAATTCATTTCGTCCTAATAAAGGGAGGGAAGTGATGATCTAATGGTTAACGTTGTTTGGCTTCAAACCTTTAAGTCACAAGTTCGAACCGCTCAGTTTATTTCTGTTTTAACTTCAAGGTAGTATCAGTATTCTTTTTGTAACCTAATTTTGCGAACCTCCACGTGTTGACAGATTTCTTTAATTAATTGAAAAACATTTAAATAGTATGTACAGTGAGGATGTAACTTTTCTACTTTCAATACGTAAATTATGTTGTCTCAGTGTTGCCTGCAAACAACGTATAAAATGACTCGCAATTTGAAGTTTCAAGCCCTTGAAATGCCAGAATGAATGGTTATAAACTTTAGGTTACAAGAACTGAGATCACTCACTCTCTCTACGTCCCTTTAAATCATGAATAATATTGAACTTAACTGCTCCATGTCTTCTCATACGGTCGTCGTTTATTTTCATCCTCTTTGTTTTTAGCCCCTTGAATCTTTTTTTATTAATATATCCAATAAATCAAATCAATGCAGCTTTCTTCTAGGCACTATATCATGTCTCTCTTTAGCTTAATTGTGTATAGCAATCATTGACATCCTGATCTAAATTTGGTTTTTTAAGCTTTATCTTACATGTTTGTATGTCGTTCATAATTTTTATTTCCAATAAATTAACCTGCATATACTCATGGAACAACTGTTTTACTTCCCTCCAATTTGAAAAAAAAACAATCATTTGTTGGTTAATTGCTTTATGTTTACATAGCTTCTGATTGTTCATCTAGTTAATTATGAAATTTTAAATAGTTGAATTCATGATTCGATGCGCATCCATGTATGCGCACTGCCGAGGGATCCCATATTAGGACGAAACGCCCGTCCAGTGTTTCCAGGTTTCCAATGGTAGTCTAGCTGAAATCGAATCATGAATTCGGTTGTTGAAAATTACTACAATCTCCAAAAACCCCATTCTAATTATAAAATTAACATTATATCTAGTGTGATATGACCTAACTTGTGTCTTTAAAAATAATTTGTTTTACAGTACTTCAGCAATGTCATTGTTATATGAATGTATAAATACAGTTGTTGCAGGTATGTGTATTTTATTAATACATGTGATTAAATAATTTGATTAGTCATGTTTATTTCGTATTGTCTCATTTAACTATTGGAATATTAGGAAAGCATAAGTAGCAGCGGGGTAGTGTATTGCAGATCATGTTTTTGTTTTCACAAACTTTTGTATAAAACAACCAAGTTATCTCTCATGGACTTATCACTTTGCTGTTGTCGTCAACCGTAATCTCATATTATTGTTGATGTAGAAATTGACATGATACTAATCACTTGAGTTGCATATCTCTATCGTTACACGAATTTTTATTTAGTGAATGGGTTATATAAATTAATCTAGTTGAAATGTTTTTTATCTAGTAAAAGGATGTTCCAATCATATTGGATGACTGTTCCATTGTATCACAAAACGATTGGAGTCAAAATTATACTACTTTACACAAACCCAGCGTTTCTAATAATTAAACAATCGTCTCCAGATCTGAATCGAACCGTGTAGGTTAGTGTGAATTACATGGTTGAGATCCGGGCAATCATCGTAACTATGAGTAGAGATGTGGCTCAGTATCATTCTCTGTTGTATAAGTTCATTCACTCTGTCTTCCTTTAGATCAAAAGTTTCTAAAATATTTCACAGAAACTTACTCCACTGATCCATATTTTTAGTCATATCTTCTATGCCTAATCTTTACTATTACCACTGGTATTATTACTGTTCGTACTACTCTGGGGTTTACTTAGGAGATTTCATCTTGTTGTGCTAATGGGGTATGGCAACTCGAATCAGTGCACATACGCACCAGGTTCTACGTTGTATGTGACTGACTGTGAAACATAAAGGTCCTAGATTTGACTGATAGAGTTATTAGTGCGCACTGATGATGATTTCTATACTAGAATGAAACAACTGCCAAGTATTCTGTTGTTTTCAGTCATGCCTTAACTGAAACCAATCTTTCGTAAATATAACTTATTAATCAATTAATGATTTTTAATACATCGATTCTTTCCATTTTTCATTTCTAGTATTAATATCAATATCTTCTGGAATTCCTAGTCATCAAGCTTCTATACAGGTAGGAAAATCTATTCAATAAATTTTAATAGAAGTATTACAGGTTACTAATTTACTTATCCATATCCACATTTATTTGAACAAATCAGTAAAGTTCAATTTGTTTGGTTTTCGGTCTTCACATTTAATCTTTTAGTTTTATTTTAAAATATCATAGGGATAGTTTGTTTCAACTATTATCTTCTTTTATAGTTATGCGTTCAAAAATTACGCATCCTAATTGAAGATTCAGATCAAAATTGTAAGTTCCAAAAAATATTAATAATAATTTATGGACTGTATTTTCATTTTTATCACGCACTCTATTCACCAACTAAATAATATATATGTACCTACTGTGTATACTCCCTGTGTATGACTCAATTTTAGGCCTAAATTATATGTAAATTACTTTGATTGTCATCCAAGTTCTTACGTGTGCCCGACCACTGCCTAGCTACCTCGATGGTAGTTGTTAGCTGGTGTAGGAACAGGCTAAGAGAAACTTATAGTCAACCAAGCTAAGACATGGCATCAACCCCATAGAGTCATTGACTATTGGATTGATCCATGTCGTTAATATAGATTACTAGGTCAGATTTCATATGATTGTAACGGCGAATGGTTGGAGACGTTGAGTAACATGGCTCAGAGTCGGTCGCATTAGATGCAGGTGTATTTATTCTTTGTCTTCCATTAAATCTTGATTTTCAAGATTACTTTGTTATTCTTATTCCAGGGATTCAATTTTCTTGCACCACACTGTTTATGCACATTTTTTTCTAACTACACTGATACTGTCACTACTTCCACTACCCCGGAATATCGCTGTGCTAATACAATCTAACTATTTGGGTCGTTCCACATATTTGTCTGGTTCGATGTTGCTTATGTTTATCTGACTAATCCTAGTTCTATAGCCTTTTTCTCGAAAAAAACGTTTTAGTTTCATATTTTCAACCTGCTCATATTGTTTGTTTATTTCTTTTTTGCCGGACTGCTTTCTCTCAAGTAAAATATCTTGGACTATTAGCAATGCGTAAAATTCTGTTATATCATCCACAAAGTGTACAACCTCATAAAGATTTAATATTAGGTTGTCTGGATGATAAAGACGAATCGATTCGATTACGTGCATTGGATTTACTACATGGTATGGTATCAAAAACTAATCTAATGGATATTGTTAAACATTTGATGATACATATTGGCAATTCGTCATCTGGTTTACATTATCGTAATGAATTATTAAGTAAAGTTGTGTATATATGTTCACAAGATAATTATCGTAATGTTACATCATTTGAATGGTGAGTTACAAAGCTATTGTTTTGTATTGCTGTGTATAGTGTTAGTAATTATTATCATTAAGATTATTATTACTTACCTAAAGCAAGAACAAAACGCGTAGCAGAATACTGTGAGTTAAATTATTTCTCAGATTTTCTTCAGCTACTTTTCATCATAGAAACAGTAGTGTTAATTATTTAAGAAACAAAACGATGTACATACCTTGTGGGACAGAGGAATCCGTGATATAAATGAATTCACACTATTTTACTGTGTTCTTTGTTCTTGCTTTAGTCAAATTTATCACTGATACCGTTACTACCCCTACTATGGGATTCGATCTGAAAATTCCATCTCTCTGTGCCAATGGGGTGTGGTAACTTGGTCTGATGTACATATGTACCATGTTTTACGCTGCGTTTAACTAACAGAGTGGTGGAAAATTCCATGAAATCGTTATTATTATTGCACAAATTATTTGAAGCTTGAACAGATTAACTCAACGATATTGACAAATGTAGTTTCCTCTAGTATACTAGCTCATTTAAGAGTCACTGTAGTCGTGTATCCAAATTGATAGTTTGTTCAGTGAAATTTTCGATTTATTCTGATTTCTTAGTAAATTTCCTCGGTGCGTGGAAAAAAGTACTGTAAATCACCGGCACACTTAAGTCGAATTAATCTAAAATTTTATTTTCCCCGTCATTTCTTTACACTTTCGCATATATAGTCAATGTTGACTATCTTGTTTGCTAAATAACATAACTAGTCTCCTTAAATTGTGATTTTAAAACTTCCTATGCCTAGATTATGTATTTAGTCAGACAGCCAGACTCACCGATCAAAAAACTGATATCATATATCATGGATGTGTGATTTATTTTGAGTCACACGTAAATGATCCGTGCATAGTTCTTCACTTGACTTTAATCGGTGGTATGAATCTGCTCGATTCACTGTTTGAGTGTCGATAAATTCGATGTGCATTTCCTAAAGACATACAGTATTAATGGCCTACCTCCACTTCTTGGACATACATTTATAATGAAACTACATCTTGGTTTGAGCAGTCTTATTTGCGTGATATTGGACTCAGAAACGTTTTAGTTGGATAACTCTATGATCAGTCCTTAAACAAAAATATGTGTATAGAAGAAATGGCTAAATACCTAATGCAAAGTGATACGAATTTTCAGTTACCTCTAACGCTGTATAATCACTGTTGTGAAGCAGCGGTAAAGGCCTTTAATAATCTAACAGTTATGAAAAAGTTAATAAATTTATTGGATACTTAAAATCTCCTAATGTGTTTCTGAACATGACATGAAGTAAAAAACTGTTTGAACACAAAGTGATAAAGTATCTGCGCAACGATATGAAGTGATTATTGATGTCTTACCAAATGAACTGTCTATCCGATTTCCCAGATACTTCTGATAACCCCAGACTGCATGGCAACTTGAACACAAAAGGTGCGAAGTGTGAGAAAAACGCTGTACTTCAAAGTTAATTTGTGTACAAAAGCGAGGGTATTTCTAGAATTATAGATGAGTTTTGGCTTCTGGAAATTTCTGGAACCATACTAAATATAGCAGCACCATAGATAAATATCAAATCATAAATGTGACACGTGACCCTACACCCTCTAGATGTTCCTGGGAAGCTTCTGTCCAATGCCAATTAGATAAAATGTTTTCCAACGTTTCCTGAGTCCTTATTGACGTTTCCAAGGAATACTTTGGAGTCCAAAAAAGTTATAGGTAGCTAAGATAAGAAAAATAAAAAAACAGTAATGTTAGATGAAAATAAACAGTTGCTTAGCTGTATCCAAATCTTGTTTGGTGTTTTCCTATCCACTTTACCTTAAGGTTGAAATATTAGCACTAATAGATAATCAATCACATATGATCTATGAGCACAGTTCTCGTGTGTTGTGAAATCATTTTGACATCTGGAGTAGAATTTTGCATAATGTAAATTAGTGGGAAAATTTATCTAGCAAGTCTGTCCACCACCGACACTAACGTACGTTATTGTCTGGTATAATAGTGGGGTGAGAAAGTTCTAAAGTAATGACTCAAGCAAAGCATGATACACTAAATCATGAAGTTATTCAGTGGTTGGTAAAATTGTTGAACCTTTTTTTTCATTCATTCTCAATACAAGTAAATTCCAATCCATAACTTATGGTTTTGTAAAATTTTAATGCTCTTTTAACTAGGTATGTTACTGTTCTTGTGGAATTAGCTAGCATTGATGGTATTCGAAATGGTGAATTATTAGCTGCTCAACTTATGGATGTTTCCATCCGCGTACCGACTGTTCGAACTTTCTGTGTTGAACAAATGGCTATATTACTGGATATTAGTCAGTCGTTAACAAGCGGAGGTAAACAAAATGCTATTCAAGAAACACTTCGTGCAGCAGCATGGATATGTGGCGAATATGCGGAGTAAGATTTGAAGTTAATTTCATGTATTCTGTATTGTTACAGATTTAATTATATCGACTTACTTTATATGTATTTTAATGCTGCATCATAGCAACAAATATTAATTAGGAATAATTGTATTCTTTAACACTAGCTTCTTTGGCTTGAACATCATGTGTTAAAAATGTCATCTCAACCGCTTCTGTCTCGTGTATTATTTTCCGACACTGGAGGTAGGAGGAGAAAGCTAAGAACTGGTCAGTTTACGACACAACTTGGCGATATGCAAGAAAACGGTGTAAAATTGGTGTCTGTTTGTCCATCCTGACTCCCTGGTTGGGGCTTGATACATTATAAAGACGTAGCTCGGAATAGAAGTCACTGATGATTCTACTGTGGTTTCCTCTTAAATTCACTCTGTTAATTGAAAGAAATCACCCTTAGTCGTACTTTTAACTGAACTGTATTTTCCATTATGTACTATTCGTGTTTATGTACTTTGTTTTCGACTGCACTCCACCTTTCCTTTATTTCTTCACAACGTTATCTATTTGTGGTTCATATCATTTTTGGTGCTTAATGTAACTGGAAATCAAATACACAAACCTGGTAAATGAATTATTATTCTGCTACTTATTATTAAAAGGTAACATTAATTTCTGTGAATCGTTTATTGCCAGGTTTCTCATGCAAGAATCATATAATAACTATGAACCTTGTTCAGTGGTATAGTTAACAGTATTTATGTCATTATTCGAAATTTTAGCTTGTTTCCTATCGTTTCTTTTTATTGAACTTTCCATTTTTTGTCGTAGACCGGTAGCTTACAATCATGTATGTATACAACCTTTCGAATATTTATTGATATATTTTAGTTTTATCAACCTGGGGTGGTTTTTAAACCTTCATATTTAAAAAGTATGGTCTTGGTCTATTTTCTGAGTTGTGTTTTCCTCATATTCACTTCCTTATTCGTTGACAGTAATATGTACGTTACTACATGGTATGCATTTCTTTTGACTGAACACTGATTCACTCTAGTTCTTCAATTTATATTGAAGATATTCAGTTTCACTATTCAATTATGGGCTTTTTCTGCCGCCTTGTTGAAGAAAACAACTATTTTAACATTCCAATCAAATACTGCACACTTGAGATTTACCAAAGTGTAATATATTCATGTAGTTCAGCATTTCCTATAAATAATATATACATCGAAACACTGAATGACTGATTAACAAATACCATACGATTTCTTCAATATGGGAAATGAAATTATAATCAATCCAGTGCTTACTTCTTTTGACATTTTCCAAGTTAGCAGGAAAAATACCACGAAAAAAACACTGGTTACTAATGAGTAAAACATGATTCAGAATTCTACAAATGTTACAAGCAAAAAACAATGAACGTTTGATCTGTTAGTGAATAGGTGTAAAGTCTCTTCTTGGAATTAATAGTCGGTTAAATCTTTTCTCTTGAATAAATTAGTAACGTATATGCAGCATTGTATTCGCCAATCATGTGATTATCAACCTAGTACTATGAAAGCTGAACTATCATAATTCATTCTTTTATCATCCAATGATGACATATTCTTATCTAATCTTGTGTAAGTCTATTAGGCTTCAGATAAGAAAGATTTCACACTTAGTTTGTCTACATGTAAATAGTGGCTGTTACCTATTCACATAGCAACTATTCATAAACAGCTTATCGATAGTGGCTTGTACCTCAAAATTATTATTAAATAAATATGACATAACTTCCTTGGTAATTAATATTGCTATCCTAAGTATTATCGTTCTTTATACTGTAATCTTTCTCTGTCTCATTTTGTTATGTGTATTTTAGTAGTCTAAACAATCCAGAACAAACATTGAATTCACTTGTTTCAATTGCCCTTGAACTACCCGGTCTATCTAGTTCAATTCAAGCCGTTCTTATATTCAATGCTTTTAAAATATACAGTGTTATCATTAAAAGTATGACTTGTAAAGCTATTCAAAGCTTACCTTCGACGTTTACAAATAAAAAGTATCAAGAAAACGGTGAACATTTAATTGATATGAGTGACAACGAACATCATAATAATACTGAAACTGTAGATGATCAAGTTACAAGTTTAAAGACTCTACAAAATTTAATTATTCATCTGATAGAGTTGACAAATTTTCTTATGGATAAATTTATCCAGTATGTTCATTCATCTGATTTAGAAGTTCAAGAACGTGTAAGTTATTTAATCCTATATACATATGTTGCTAATAAATGAAAGAAAATTCATAACTTGGTATTAAAACTATCATATGTGCCTGGTCCTACGTTGTAGATGACTGACTGATTATACTATATGTTCATAGCCTCATATGATCGATTTAATTTCATTAACTAGCGTATTAAAATTCGCTCATAAGACTAATTTCAAAGAGTGTAAATACCTGGTTAGGTTAATCATATTTTTATTTGTTTTCAATCATACAGTACTATACAAACGCTTTTTTTCATCAAATTCATTCCTCAATGTTAATTCTATCTTCTTCCTTGTTATTTTTCTCTTATTTCAAATAACTTTAAGGCTGTATCGATTCACCAAGTATTGAGTTTAGTGTCGAAGCGTTTTACAAAAATCCAATCCTTTTTATCCAGTTCATCAACTTTACAACAAAATAATAATCCGTCAACATTAATTTTGGACAGTGATTTTTCTTCACCTTCACTATCCAATCATCAATCATTGGATAATTTACCTGATCAGTTTCATAATTCTCAACTCACCAGTTCTTCTATTAATATTACTAATGTCAGTAACAATATAGGTGACAACAGGGTCGACACACAACTTCATTTACGAAGTAATTCAATTCAAATGGATACTATGCCTTCAATTACCTCCATAGTATCACCAACTGTGATTCTCAATTTAATTCAATCAATTATAAATGAACTAAGTGCTTTGTTCACCGGTGAAATCATCCCTGTAGCACCAAAAGCTCAGAAAAAAGTTCCTATTCCCGAAGGGTTAGATTTAGACGCTTGGATTAATCCACCAGTACCAGTTCGTAAACAACCGTGGACGAATGCACTAGATTTTATTGGGGTTAGTTACTCTCAATTGTTCATTTTAAAAGTTTTCGTTAGAATTATCATACAAAAGTATTTTCATTTGATTCATTTATGTTTAATATATCCTTGAACAGGCATTTCAGCTTAACTGTTAAGTATTTTTTCACTTTTGACAATCTTGTGTCCTCTCATTGTGATCTAACCCCAGCTACTTTGGCTTTATTCTTATATATCTATGTGGAGGATGCTGCAGTAATTACCGGAGCCGACGATTTTTGACTTTACTGTACAATATGTTTAATTTTCTTTCACTCCTAATTTACCCTATACACTTATCTAACCCTTTTCGTTCTCTTTTTAAAGAAATCTATAAATGACACTGATGATCATCGTTCTATTCATTGGAACAATGAATTGGTCAATAATGAATGTGATATATTCTTCGGTTTACAAGATAGTAAATCTCAAACTGTTCAACTAACAGCTGAACAGTTGGAGGAGGTAAATGATTATGGTTTATTTTTAATTTTTTTAGTTTTAAATTATTTCAAGAGATTATTTACAAAATAGTTCTTAATAAAAGTTTTGTAGTGTCTGTTGGACACCTGTTAGCTTAATGGATAACGCTTTTGAGCTTAAAACGAAAGGTACCGACTTCGAGTCTCAAGATGGAACATCAATGTTAAAGTGCTAATGAGTCCAAAGTAGGAAAAACTGAGCGTTCTGGACTTTATTGCTAGCCATAAACCAAACATACCAAATGAAAAAGAATATTTTAAAAATTTCTGTAAGATTGTCGACAGTCCGTTTTGTGACTCACTAGTCATTCAAATGGTAGAACTGCCCTCTTAGTGTTGCATGATTTTACTAATATGATTCGCACTGTATAACTGAATTCTGAAATCGTTATACTAAGTAATTAACAAACTAACCCATCTTATTACACTGGTATTTATGAGCTTCAAACATTGATTATATGTGCGTGACATAGTGTAGTACAGCAACTACTGTTTGAAATTAGTACTCATTCCATATTACTTGTGTATAATATGATTACATTTAGTTAAGGATTGATATGATAAGAAGCAAATTAATCAGTTCTGTATCCTATAATTGTATGTGTTTTGAATCAAATTAAATCTTGTTAGTTTCTTTTAATAATACTGTGCTTTTGTATATCACTTAACCAGCTATATTGTCTTTTGCTATCAACAGCTGATTTTAAAGATTACGTCAATAGTTTAGATCTTGTGAGCAGTCGTTAGTTGACCACTTTACAGCATTGTACATCGGCTATCGACTGACTTTCTGTTTATCATTTTGATAGCCAAATCATGTTCATAACAAAGATAGATGGTGACAAGTAGTAGAGTCTGAGATGCACGTTTCATCCTGTTTGGGGTTCGTTAGCTGGATGTTCCTACATCCTGGAGACTGATCAATTGCAGTCCTCATCATCAGTGGGAAGATTCAAACAACCATTGTAAATTAGTCATGATCATATCAGTTTTAAAACCATACTCTGCATCAAAATAACTTGTTTATTTGTATGCATTTAAAAGCATTTACAGATACACTACTATAATCCTGTTTTAGTCGGCTGATATATTTTGAAATTAGTTCAGTTAACTAGCGAACCGATATAAACTATTACAGCTTGGTTCAACCCTAATGACTAGACGACAAATTTGGTTTCCATCTATCTAAAGGGTTATAGTTATAGTACGAAATTCACAGATTATACGCAGAAAACTATCTATTTTTGTTTGGCTTGATTATTTATCTTAAATTGATTTTTAGTTAATATCCTATTGTTTTGGGAATGGATTGTGTTTGTCATATGTTTACTTTTAAAACATACAACAAAGTTGCTGTCACTAATTTGTGAAACCACCAACGCCTAGTGAACTTTCACCAACATAATGCATTAGTTTAGAACGTGTGCATAATATTTCAATCATGATGGTCTGTTGTCATCGTAAATATTCTCATCTTACAATGAAGGTAAAAGAATCTATTGTTAAGATGTTCAAATAATCTTCTATGGCCTTATTTAAATAACAATTAAGCGTGTGACATATACTCATAAGTAGTAGTTGTTAAAATAACAGTTTTTTTTCTAGTAATTGGGATTATTTGTACAACTGTCAATAAGATTAATTGTATTAAATTGCCCATTTTGTTTTATTGATAAATATCCATTCAGATGCGTTCAAAACGGTTGCAAAATCAACAAAACAATCCTAATTACTTAAAACCGGTAAATCCTAAAAAGAATAATTTAGAGAACTCCTTAAATGAACAACAAAATGATGTTAACTTAATCAAAAATGGTGTTGAACAGTTAAGTCTAAATGTAACTGATTCTAACAAACAATATTGTCAAACACAAAGTAGTGGTAAGCAATTTATTCAATCTTTTAACTTTCCTTAATTTTTTACCCTATTATTGTCTAACTAAAGTTGGTAACCTGGTCAGTTAAGCTCTAAGCCCGTTATTTGAACAATAAAGTTATGGTGATTGTTTGTTCGAACACTCTCGGTCCATCTACTTAGGTTTGAGGAATTTCCAGTGAAGTATTTTCAACCTTATCATATAATTGCTATTACTAGTACATGAACCAAAAACTCAATACTGAACTGTTCTAAGTTTGTGTCAGATTAATATAAAGGAGTCTTAGTATAATATCGGCAAAATTACTACTCATTTTAATTGGTAAAGCATTGGTCAGAGTTTGGAGCATTCAAACAGTAGATTATGTGTCTAAACTTTTATCTACCTTGCTTTTGACAGTTGACTAGTAAAGCTCTAGGCTCCTTATACTTAAACTGTACAGATCCGTACTTAATAAACTATTTACCTAACTACATTTTACTTCATCTATTTTATTAGCCTATGTACTATGGAAAGTCTTTTTAGTGTTAAGTATTTACTGGCTTATTACCAATTAATGTGTGTGTATATCCCCAGAGTTCATTCGTTACTTTGTATAACCTAGTAAATATGATACATATTTTTTAGCATATTGTAGTACCAAATACTTACTTACTTACTTACACCTGTTACTCCTCGTGAAGGAGCATAGGTCGCTCACCAGCATTCTCCATCCAACCCTGTCCTGGGCAATCCTTTCCAGCTCCTTCCAGTTGTAATTCATCCTTTTCATATCTGCTTCTATTATCCGACGTAATGTGTTCTTTGGCCTTCCTCTTTTCCGCTTCCCTTCAGGATTCCAAGTTAGAGCTTGCCTCGTGATGCAGTTTGACGATTTGCGTAATGTATGTCCTATCCATTTCCATCGTCTTTTCCTAATTTCCTCTTCAGCTGGAAGTTGGTTTGTTCTCTCCCACAGAAGGCTATTGCTGATGGTATCCGGCCAATGGATATTGAGTATCTTGCGTAGACAGCTATTTATAAATACTTGTACTTTCTTGATTGTGGTTGTTGTAGTTCTCCAAGTTTCAGCTCCATACAGTAGAATTGCCTTGACGTTCGTATTGAAGATTCTCACTTTGATATTGGTTGAAAGTTGTTTTGAGTTCCATATGTTCTTCAATTGTAGGAATGCGGCCCTTGCTTTGCCAATCCTCGCCTTTACGTCTGCATCTGAACCTCCATGTCTATCGACGATGCTTCCCAGATATATGAAGGATTCTACATCTTCCAGAGTTTCGCCATCAAGGGTGATTGGATTGCTGTTCTCCGCTTTGAATTTGAGGACCTTGGTTTTCCCTTTGTGTATGCTGAGGCCTACTGATGCAGAGACTGCTGCTACATTGGCTGTCTTTATCTGAATCTGTTCACGTGTACGTGATAGGAGGGCTAGGTCATCTGCGAAGTCCAGATCGTCTAATTGGTTCTGAGCTGTCCATTGTATTCCGTGTTTTCCTTCAGATGTCGAGGTCTTCATAATCCAGTCGACCACCAGAAGAAAGAGGACGGGAGAGAGTAAACAGCCTTGTCTGACTCCGGTCCTTACTTGGAATGCATCTGTCAGCTGTCCTCCATGCACTACTTTGCACTGTAGTCCGTCGTATGAGTTCCGGATAATATTGACAATCTTCTCAGGAACTCCGTAGTGTCGAAGAAGTTTCCATAATGTCCTCCTATCTACACTGTCGAATGCCTTTTCATAATCAATGAAGTTGATGTATAGTGACGAGTTCCACTCAACTGATTGTTCGACGATGATCCGTAGTGTTGCAATTTGGTCTGTGCACGACCGATCCTTTCGGAATCCAGCTTGTTGATCTCGAAGTTGGGCATCTACTGCATCCTTCATCCGGTTCAGCAACACCCTGTTGAAGACTTTCCCTGGTATTGACAGTAGTGTAATGCCTCTGTAGTTTTCACATTTGCTCAGATCTCCTTTCTTTGGAATCTTGATGAGGTGTCCTTCTTTCCAGTCCATTGGCACTTGTTCCTCCTCCCAAATCTTTTTGAATAGAGGGTAAAGCATGCTTGTGGTTACTTCGACGTCTGATTTCAGTGCTTCAGCTGGTATGTTGTCGGGTCCTGCTGCTTTCCCGTTCTTGATTTGTCTGACGGCCATTCTAATTTCTTCCGTCGTTGGTGGGTTGACATCTATAGGAAGATCTGTGTGTGCTGCTTCGATGTTCGGTGGATTCATTGGAGCCGGCCTATTCAGGAGTTCCTCGAAGTATTCTACCCATCTGTTTCGCTGTTGTTGAATTTCAGTGATTGGCTTGCCTTCTTTGTCTTTGACCGGCCTCTCTGGTTTACTGTATTTCCCTGATAGTTTCTTCGTTGTATCGTAGAGCTGTTTCATATTTCCTTCTCTAGCAGCTTTTTCTGCCGTCGTTGCTAATTCTTCCACGTATTTCTTCCTGTCGGCTCTAATGCTCCTCTTCACTTGCTTGTTTGCTTCTATGTATTCAGCTTGTGCTTGGACTTTCTCTGCTCGTGTTCGGCTGTTGTTAATTGCTGTCTTCTTGTTCTTCCTTTCTTTGATCTTGTCCAGTGTTTCTATAGAGATCCATTCCTTATGATGGTGTTTCTTTAGGCCCAGAACCTCTTGACACGTTGAAGTCAATGTTTCTTTGATGCCTTTCCAGTTGTCCTCCATGGTAGTTTCTTCTTCCTTCAGTAGATCTTGAAAGGCTTGGAATCTGTTGTTGAGAGCTATCTTGAATTCATTGAGTTTGTCAGTATCTCAAAGGAAGGCTGTATTGAACCTTTGTATTGCTGTTTGTCCACTTGTCCAGTTCTTTTTTAGCTTCAGTTTTAAATTGGCTACAACTAGGTGGTGATCTGAAGCTACGTCAGCTCCTCTCCTGGTTCTCACATCTTCCATTGTCCTTCGGAATTTTTTTGATGCAAATATGGTCTATCTGGTTCTCTGTAGTGTGGTCCGGTGAGATCCATGTAGCCTTGTGTATACGTTTGTGTGGAAATATTGTGCCTCCTATGACTAATTTGTTGAATGCACACGAATTTGCAAATCTTTCTCCATTTTCGTTCCTCTCTCCCAGTCCATGTCGTCCCATAATATCTTCATATCCAGTGTTGTCTATTCCGACCTTGGCATTTAGATCTCCCATCAGAATGGTGAGGTCCTTTCTTGAGCATTTCTCTATGATTGACTGCAGCCGCTCGTAGAATTGATCTTTAATGTCGTCGTTGCTATCATTGGTGGGTGCATAACATTGGATAATATTCATTAAGATCCCCTCCTTCTTTGTTTTGAATGATGCTTTGATGATTCTGGATCCGTGGGATTCCCATCCTACAAGTGCATTTCGTGCTACTTTGGACAGCATTAGAGCAACTCCCTGTGTGTGTGGAGCATTTTCCTCTTCGTGACCGGAGTATAGCAGCATCTCTCCCGTAGCTAGCCTTTTCTGTCCAGCTTGGGTCCAGTGGGTTTCGCTGATTCCCAGTACTGCCAAGTTGTATCTCCTCATTTCCGTTGCTATTTGGCTGGTCTTCCCGGTTTCCCACATTGTTCTAACGTTCCATGTACCTATAAAAATTTTTGCTCTGGTTGTTAGAAGGGGCATCGGCCTCGTGGCTTCCGAAGGAATTCGGCTTTCACCATGAAGCGTCATAATTCTTCTAAATGAAGACCTTCTAACTCTCAGGGCAGAGTTAAAATGGTTTGAATTATTTTTTTCTGGTAAGCGTTTTTTTAGCGAGTTAGTTTTCTACGGGATGGGGACGCTAACCCCATGCCCAACCTTCCTCCTTTACCCGGGCTTGGGACCGGCAGTAACTCTAGAAGAGCTACAGGCGGAGTTGTAGTACCAAATATCTGTAATATATTTTCAACATTACTCAATCGCCTGAAGTAGCATACTTAAAATTTATAAAAAAACTATTAGTCCTAATCCGAATTTTAGCGTTTTGCATTCCAAACATTGTTTTGTAGTACATATATCCATTATACTATATTGCGGGATATCACATAAATTCTTGTAAATCAACAAAATAAAATACGAATAAAAAGGAAGCGAAATATATATCGATGCTAATTGATTAAAAAATCTTGAAGTGGTATGTTGTGAACATTTGAAAATCAAATATTGAAAGGAAGGTGCGTAATAATCGGCTAGTGAAAAGTGGTAAGGTAAAATAATTGTCCACTTGATAACCAAATCAGTGTGCATGTATCAATTTACTTGCTCATGTGAAGCAGGTTATATTGGCCTCACGAAGCGAGTTCTTTCGAAACGCATCTCCAAACATTACCCTATTTGGCTCTTTAAAGGATTACAGAAGTCATTCAGAAGCTCTATCTTGGGGCATCTAGTCGATTCCGGCCACTCTGCTTTACCTGAAGCCTCCTTTAGAATTATACTGTCAGAAAAGTTGGCTCAATAGGAATGCAAATGAAAAACTTATGTACAGCAGAGGCTATTGCTATCCACGAGTTTAAGCCCAACCTTTGAGTACAAAAACATTATGTTCAGTTTCTTATTCTTTCATGGCCCTAACCTCCCTTTCTATCTTCCATAATCTGTCGTTTTTATTTGTTTTTATTTACTTTGTCATGCCTACTCCTTTCCAATTGTTTTCACAACCATAAACTAACAACTATTACAACTTAACAATTCTCTTCTTGATAACTATCAATTGAACAATTTTTTACTAGACAATTATTACATGATTTCCTCTCAATATTTGATTTTAAATTCTTCACGACATACTGCTTCAAGCTTTTTTAATTAATTAGTACCTTTCTATCTTACTACCTTGGGCAGCATCATTGATAAACATGGTAGATCTGATGCAGATGTGAAAGCGCGGATCGGTAAAGCAAGAGCAGTATATTTACAACTGAAGAACATCTGGAACTCAAAACAACTGTCAACCAACACTAAGTTCAGGATTTTCAATACAAATGTCAAGACAGTTCTACTGTATGAGGCGGAAACCTGGAGAACTACAAAAGCCATCATCCAGAAAATACAGGTGTTTATTAACAATTGTCTACGCAAAATACTTCAGATCCATTGGCCGGACACTATTAGCAACAACGTACTGTGGGAGAGAACAAACCAGATCCCAGTGGAGGAAGAAATCAGGAAGAAGCGCTGGAAGTGGATAGGACACACATTGAGGAAAGCACCCAACTGCGTCACAAGACAAGCCCTCACATGGAATCCTCAAGGCCAAAGAAGGAGAGGAAGACCAAAGAACACATTACGCCGGGAAATGGAGATAGATATGAGAAAAATGAACAAGAATTGGATGGAACTAGAAAAGAAGGCCCAGGATAGAGTGGGTTGGAGAATGCTGGTCGGCGGCCTATGATCCATTAGGAGTAACAGGTGTAAGTAAGTATCTTACTACAGAACACTTTTAGAAAACAAAATTAACTATAAATACGACTGTACAGCTTAAGTAAATGAAATCGTCGACGAGTAAATTTTCGTCTCTGAATCGCCTTTTTGTAATGACACAATGGGTCTGTTTCGTTATATCTCGGTGCTATGAATAACTAGATTTAAGTAATTGTATCATCTAAGGCGGCTAGTCATTAATATCTACTTTGTGTAGCAATTTAGTGCTTTTTGCTGTGTAACTACTGCATGAACTTGTATGCTCCTGATTTGTTTGTTTTCACTTATTTATCATTGTTTGTGAATTCCATTTATTTATATTTAAATATAGCGCGTAAATTGGCTACATCCGATCAGTTCGCTGCTGAAATGCGTAAAAAGTTTCAAACTGCTGCGTCTGATGTAGAACGAAAATTAAGGTCAGTTTGCCGTTTTCTGTTTGTTTACTTTTCTAATCTTTTTCTTTAATAATCACAGACATTTGTTCATATAGTCATTTTATGTTAAATAATCCAAATGACACGATGTTCGTCTAATAACCGAAAAGTGAGAGTAATATGTACCAGTACACTTGGTTTTAGCTTATCACTGTGAAACGTGGCCTTTGAAAATAGTGTTCGATTATCGGTGTCTTCCAAGCATTCCTCACGTGTGCTAAGGCTTATGAGTGGCCAGTTTTTGGATTAGACTCAGGGTACTGGCCAAAAACGTCATTGACTTTTGATCTAAACCATGTTGACAAGTGTATATTACATAGTTGTAGTTCGTACGTACGTACGAAGTTCTACGTTGTTACTGACTGACTGAGTTTTAGTTCTCTCAGTCATCATAACCAATGACTGGAGACGTCGGTGACATTTTAAATCGACCGCAATGGGGCAGATGTGTTCACCTGTTGTCCCTTAATTTTTGAGTTATCAGCACTGATCGAACTCTAACTAAGTTACAGTGCATCTACTAACCTAAATGACTCGACACTGTGATTCACTTCCTTCCATACTAACTATCTGGTGATAATCAACATGAAACATTGAATTTGATCTAGAATTTAAAAAGGTAGAAAGTTAGCATATTATATATTCAACATGATTTGAGTATATTAAGCATATATTGCACGTCTGTTCAATTTATAGTTACTGTTTCACTAGCAAACTTAGTGTATCTTCTCTTAGACAATTCATTTTTCAATTTCGCATATCAGCAGTTTCCTGGTATGATATTTCTTCTCTTTGATACTAGGCTATTTACCTCACTCCATCTATTTCTATTTGAATAGTCGGTTGGTGTCATTAAATCTCGGAGAAAAAGGTGTATATAATTCTGTTTTTAGTAAATGGATACTTCGTCAAAGTCATTGATATTAGTCCGTGAACAATCAGCTTTAGATTTATTCAAAACAAATTAGCAGTCATATAAAAAAGTTTAAAGCCGTTGCTAATGCTAATTTCTAAGATGATTTAAAATCTTAGCATGTGAAGTCGCTGCATGGTATTCAGTCAATCAGTCATTATCAACGTAGAGCCTGAGACAAATGTATAGTAGCCCAAATTGTCATATCACGTTAACGTAACGAGATGAAATGAATAAGATGAATAATTATAATGGTAATCACAACAAAAACGTTCAGACATCCGGGATTCTGTTTGAAAAGAAGAAATGGAAAGGTATATGTTGAGGAATACTCGAGCTCAAGATTTAAATAGATATAGAGTGAATGCTTCTGTCCCACAGACCGATTCTGAGTCATGTCATCCAAAGCTTCCAACCACTGGTTGAACGCATCCCCTAGGCTCTAATCAGATAATCTGTATCTACTAACATGGTTCAGACTAACAGTTAATGGCTAAATGGACTTACCCCATGTTTGGGACTACCCCCTTCCACACTAGCATATGTGATACATATCCTAACCACCTTTTGCACCATTCCCATAGGGGTACCGATAACAATTTGGAAGTCAGATTTTGTCGAGTTCTTGGAATTCTCGTAAATCAGTGTCTTACATTATAACCTGTTACCAACCCGTTTCCATCTGGATTTCAAAATAGTCTTCACCAAAGGGTTGTAGTACAATAAATAACCGATAATCAACATTCTTCAACAGATTAGTTGGTTACTATAGCAAATGAAATATGATCATTAAGTAATAACCCACAGTCATACAAACCATATTACTGTCTTTTATAAAGTTCCGTTGTTCGTCATTCATATCGTTTCTGTATATTTGAGAGTATGGGAACTAAAGTTTAAAACTGTAGACTTTTAAAAGTCGTATTTCTTGGCTCTGATGAACCTTAGCATTTGTATTTCAAAAAGTAATTATACTTCAATATCAAGTTGGCTGGTCAGACCCCTCAAATTCACTTAATTCAATTCAGACATTAGCAGTATCAGTTTATCATTAACCCGGTATATATATATATATATATATATGGCTATTTCGATTATCTTTCCAGACTTGTAAAGGTTTCTGTTCTGTTATAACTTCTCTTATCACTTAGATCAACAACGAAGAGCAATCATTCGAAAAACATCCATAAGAAAAAACATCCGATCATATCACCACCACCATCTTCATCGTCATTATCTTCATTAACAATTAATAATAATTCTAAATCGACTAATCAGGTTGAAAATACTCAGGAAGAAAATAAAATAGATTATATTATAAAAGACAAATTTACTTCACACGTTGTTCGTTGTGATTACGATATGCCCGAGGTAAATTCTGTTTGTAAATATTAGTTTATGTACTTGTTTTTTTTCTTTTTTATGAACTTATGATCGATCAGTTCATAGTTTCCATCACGGACTGATCTTAGCAACTATTGAAAATTACTAATCACTAGACAGTTATTTCGTCATAATATGGGCAGCTCTGACCAGTTCATATCCGAAACCACATCGGTGACCGAATCCAGGACATTCAAGTCTCGTGGCGAGCACTTAACCTTTAGAACACTGATCCCATACCCGATGGTTTATATGTTTAATATCTACAATTCACAATATTGCTTGACCATCTTTCATTTCCAAAGATGGGTAACTGCCTCACACTCAGAATGGTTGAACCCATCGCTCGCCGCGAGACCTGAAGGTCCTGGGTCTAGTCGCCGTTGAGATTTTTGGAAACGAACTGTTAAAATTGCCCATATCAGGATGAAACGGTTGTCAAATGCCTTATAGTCTTGAACAGTTGTCTAAATAAGATCAGTCTGTAATGTAAACCATGAAAATCAATAATCTCCACAAGCATCCTATAGTAATTTGTTATTATTATTAGCATTCAGTCTGACAATCATACGTATCTTGACTTTGTGTTATTTATCTAGCTTCGACTAGTTGTGAAGTGTTTGATCTTTTTATAGGATAACATTTTTTATGTAATTACAATCTAAATTATATTCATTCATAACCTTATTTTTCTTAATTCATATTTATGCTACCTGTGTAGACTACACATCATATAGTCAGAGCTCACCAATGCTTTTTATGTTTCTATACAAAGTGTATGTATATCCCATCAACAGATATGATCTATATTCAACGGCAAGTGTCTTGTGGTACTTGGGTTCTATGAATTAACATTCAAATGAGTTGTTGAGATGACGTTTCTACATGTTTCATTACACATGGATATGCATGAATTCTAGTAAATAGCCTTCATTATGTTTCATTTATTCCTTGATAAACAAGTTGGAATCACAGTGGTAATGAATGAAATGGCAAAAACTGCCCCATTGTCGTAGTTGCATCCGTTATTTCATAGTTATCACTTTTTTTATTTGAACCGTGTTTCCTACGCTAAGCTATCCATTACTATTCTCTTGCACTTTTTTATTATGATCATCTCATCCCTTGTTGTTTTGGTGTAAGATGTAGCCAATTAAACCGATACACCTTCGTCCCAGGTCCTATGTTGTCTATCTTTGCAAATAGTCATTTCTGTAATATCCATTTTTATTTATTTATTCAATTCACATAATATCTGATACTGCTGAGAACCAAACATTTTGTGCTCCACATGAGGTAAAATTTGCATGCGAGCTAGGATACTGTCAGCACTCCTAAACCGAAGTTGGTCGATTTTCCTCATGTGCCATTCCCCAAGTCTTTGACCCAACGATCTAATCCACAAGTCAGTCAATAAACGTCGATAGCTTCCATCCCTTGGTAGTCGTTAACCATAAGTAGATTCATACTTCGTTCATTCTTTTAGGATCCTGGAGCCCATTTACATTATTGGTTCGAAATCAGGGTTTTCCAACTTCTCTACACAGACACTCTATACACCTCCGTAATCCAGTTTAAACAACAAACATCCGCTTTTTGTCCTTTCACTTTCGTAAAATACACCCTCTCCGTGTGAAGGCTTTGAGTATTACTTCTATAGCGAAGCCTATAAATGCATGACCGTATTAGAGGGTTTCGGGAGAAAAAAAACTCTCCTCACCCTTGGCTATACCAAGGCATTTGAAGAGGGGCCTGTTGTATAAACTTTTCATTCATGTACATACATAGTAAATGTATGCCATATTGACAACCCTACCTGTAATATACAATACATTTTGGAAGAAATTGGGTCATTCTTCATTCCTTTTCGTTTATTACCGTCAATATTCAGGGAGTGTCCATAGATAATGAATCGCCAAGTGATACTGAAAACGCTAATGATCCACATCACCGACTAAATATTGTATTGGATAATATTATTACACAAGATAACAATAAATTGCCACATTCTATCCCATCTCAACATAGTAAACATTCGACAATTCACAAGACTTCACCAAAGAAGTCTTCAAAATTATCGTCTAAAGTAAGTGTTCAACTGAAATTATCCTTTTCTGTAAATAAATAAATATTACTCTTTCATCATAAAAGAGACCCATTGTTATCCCATTGAAGAAGAATAATGACACGGTATGTAGTTACAGATGTCTACTTTCATTTTGTCCAAAACTTTAAAAAAGTTCGTGACAAATGGTGTCTAACGTTAAATGTTTCCTTAGTTAATATTGGACTTTGGTTTCATACTAGTTACTGCCCTTCAGCAAGATTTAGTCGCAATCTCAGGGAACTAATGCTCATTGGTGAATCGGATTCCGTGTCACTCACAGTCTCGAATCTTTCTACATGGTTATTCAAGACGCTAATGACCTCCTGTAGCACTGAGATATTTACAATTAACTAATTCTTGAGTAGTAACCACTGTCATCTTTGTTTAGCCATTTTAGTGTCCATGGGATTCTGTTGATCGACTCAACTAATTTCATTCAGTCTGTCGTAATCTCTATATTCTTATTGTATAATAAAGTATGAAAACAAATAGCAACCACAATTTATTGCCGACATATTTATTTATTATTTATTTGAACACATAGATATTGGTACAAGGCGGCACCAAATACATATGTGCCACACAAATCCCATTCGATTTGTGTGAGGGTTGTGATACTGCTCGGGTGCTCAAACCGAAGCAGGTGGTTTTCTTAGGGGGCCACACCCGGAGCCTTCGACCTGAAGGTCTGATCCACAAGGCAGTGGAACAATGTAAGGAGATGCAGTCCCATGGTAGCCGGTTACCAACGATTGGTTCATACGCCATTTGTTCCCTCAAGATCCTGGAGCCCATGTGCACTATTGCTTTAGAATCAGACTTTTTCAACTTCCCTAGGTGGACTCTCCGTGTGTACCAATCCGGTTAAAGCGCCGGACATTCACTTTTCGTCCTCTCAATTTCGTAAACAACAGTAATGCCACGAGAAGGCAGTGAGTAGGACATCCCTGGCAAAGGCTATATACGCGTGGCCAAGTGAGAGTATTTCAAGAGGGCGAACGGACTGGGATATTAAACTTTATTTGATATATCCTCGAATGGTTACTTATTTACTAAACCAATTTTTGTTTTGTGTTTTGTTCACATGTAAGCACCATAAAATGAATAAAGAAATGGTGAATAATAATCATCAACTAGTCAATGAATCAAGATCTTCCGAAAATATTAATCATGAGAATTTATTGAATAACAATGATAATAATACAACTTATCATCGATCAGGCTATGAAGCATTCGACTCAGATATAAAACAAACTGAAATATTATCATCAAAAAAGGTCCGTTTGAAATCATCATTAAATTCTCATCATCATCATAATTATAATGATAATAATAGTAAAAACAAACAAGTATGTTATTTTTTTCTATTACCTTGAAAACATGAATACTTAATTAAATAAATGTCACGAAATAGTGTAATTTTACTGTAAATGTCTATTTATCATTTGATTCTGTAGAGAATAAATTATGCTTACCGTACTAATGATAGTTATACTGTCAAGTGAAAGTAAACTGTAACCGACCCAATAACGAAGATAGATAGGCTAAACGAAATGTAAAAGACCATCTCATATGTAAACTTGACTGCTTCTTATTGTATGATAATACACTTTAGTCCTAGTCTTCATTTGAACTCTTGCTTGGCTTTCGGTAAAAACGTATCACTTGAAAGGATGTCTATTGATTCAATCCCCAGCCAAGTGTTTAGTCTCATCGATTTAAGTATCTAGTATCCAGTATAAAATTATATCAAGTACCAGGACCTTGTTTTGCCATCATACCAAGTTTTTTTTTATAAAAAATCTTAATTATAAGGTGATCATAAGTTTGTTGTAATTATCGAATCAGAAGTCAGTTTTCATTACTGAATGCGAACTCCAGTTGGAGAAAACCAAGAACTGCTCTATAGTGGTTTCCTCTTCTCAATACACAGACATTCCAATATAAGACCTAGGAATTATAGGTTTGATAGCTTAAGTGTTCAAGGTTTCACACTGCTAAGGACTCTCATTTTAAGGCGAATCAACTGTTCGTCATTCCTAGTGTCTGTAAGTTTTCATCTAGTTATCATTTCGTAGTTTGTTAACTTCAAGTAATAAATAAATTAATTAGTTGATTATCTATTTCTTTGAATGTTGTTTCATATTCTTGTAACATCTTGTCAAGTTTAGTAGTTCTACGATTACGTAATCTAACTACATATTCACGCAAAAAAAGTCTAATTGACTCTATTATGTAGCCTGCAGTCTTTTCATCCTACGTAAATTTCGTCACAATAACCACATATATTATCGTTTATTGTATCTTTGGATTATCCATTCATTGATTGTAATCATTCTGAACAGATATTAAGTTGGATGTCGTTAGAATTTAAGCTAAATTAGAGAACCAATATGGTATGATCTACTATCTAATTTAATTACTCAGACGCCATTTTAGCCACTGACGATCAGGTCAACCATAATGGTTAAGATAGACTATATTTAGATTCACATTTGCTTTATAGGTGGTATATGCAGCGTATGTGCGTATTTACAGGTGTCCATAACATCTCCAGATACTAAACATGTGGATGATAGCCATCTGGTTGAGGTAAATATATTGAGTTACTCATTTCTAGCTTATCGACTCTTGCATCTGGCTTGTCGTACATTATGTTTTACCTAGTCTCCTTATCCCTTGATTGCTAGGTGTATCTCGATGTAATCTTTAATGCTATTTGTAATATAACTTGTTACGGTTTGTTCTTTGTCTTTCATTTTTATTTCAGTCCCCTGATAATTCACCAATACCATCCGTTCCATATTGTAATAAATCCATTATTAGTAGTAACAATGATAATATATCTATACCTGAAACTAAGTTCTGTATATCATCATCAGTAATAAATACTGACATGTTCACTTCCCTTTTGTCAACCGGTGAATTGAATTCATTTCAATCAGCAAAAATTTGTTGTCCTAGTTTATTGTCAATTATTCGTCAATCAGAAAAGTCTAATTCTCTAATAATGCATACAAATAAAATTTTTGCACAAATAATATCTGTACTTGAAAAGAAGATACCATGTTTAGGTAAGTGAGTTAATTGTCTAAAGGAAAGGATCTGTTATGTGTATGTATTCACCGTTGTGTTGATGGATATGGAAGATGTTTTTAAACAATATGAAATGTCAGTTTTGATGATAATATCTCATTTTACATCTGTGACTAATATTAGTATGATGCAAAAATTATTTCAAAGAAAGATTAGATTATTTATAAATATGTATATATTTTTATGCCATCGTTTAAGTGCCAATGCTATGCTTGAAGTTGGTTAGTATGACAACCTGAAACTAGGTTTTGCACTTTAAAGAAAATCTCAATGATCAATGTTATGATGATTGCATTTTGTGTAGAGCTATTTTTGTGAAATCTAATCTTTTTTTTTCTTTTACAAATTAATCGTCAGTAACAAACAACTTACATTCAATTTTATAAGCGGAGTTGGATAGTGGCTAACAGTGGGATCCATGATTCTAGTTTCATTCTAATTCAGACAACCAATATGCATGAATTATATTCAACCTAATTATTTTTTTTAAACGTTGACAACCTCATATTTATATGTTTGTATTTTGCATTTTATAAGAGCATATCGTAGTTGTGACTTGATTGTTTGAGAATCCGGATCATGAGTTGTTTTTTCTTCTTACTCTATGCTGACTAGGATTTACGTAAGTCGTCAATCTTCTCTTTGTTTGAACGATTCTCTCTTAGATTAACTGCTTCGAAGTCTTAGATCATCAATCTGTTTTTGATCATTAATTGGCTACACTATTTATTGCTAAATTTTCTCCAGAATTTATTTAACTAACATGACATCATTATACTTGAAATCTCAGTAATCTGTATTTTTACTTATCTCAGCTGAACAGTGTTTTTCTGTAATATGTTTGTAGTTAAATTCTAAGTACTAAGTAACTAATGGTAATAAATTGAGATACTTCATCCCGATGATTTGAAATAATGATAATTCAAATTATATATACTAATGATTGCTGAATTATTGATGTCTTCTATGTTACATTTGGATAAAGTAATCATAATTCGTTTATCAATTATAGATTAATGTACTAGGTTTTGAATTATTTCACTGTTGATGTAATGACTGATCAAGCCTCAATAGATGATGTGACGGATTTCAAAGTTGCGATCTGATTGCAAGCCGGTTGTTTTATCATCACTAGTCTACCTCTCTATTCTGACAGTAGAGCACCATAAGAAGAGTAGTTTTAATGCAAACAAAACGGATTACAAGTTACATAGATAGATGAAGATATTGAGATTATGGAGATTTGTAGCTCAGGTGGATGATTTTCAGATAAAAGTCTATCTGAAGTTTGTGCTGATGATGCCGTTCAGAAGAACGATGAAAGCTCCACGACCAAACCATCCAGCTCAGAGAACAAAACTCCATCAAAAAGTTGAAGATATTAACCGTTCTTAGGTTTCATTCCCCTCGTATTTTGTCCAATATTTAATAGTAAATGCTCAGGTGTACATTTTCGTCGAGCTCATCTTTTTTTTCATGAATGTATTTTTATTTATATGTACAATTAATTTGTAGTGATTGAGTCTTTGAATAATCGTGCCGCTTCACTCTACACAGAATACATTCCACTCAGAGAACCGTTATGCATCTTAATGAAAATATCCGTAAGTTTTCAGTTAGCGTGCAGCTTTTTTCTCATCTTATCGATAACTACTGGCGATTAGAATGTTTCTCCAGATCTATACTTCATACTCCAATAAAAATCACATTCTTATGTACAGGACTCACCTACTAAATGAACAGAAATATGTTCGAAAATGCTAGATATTGTGCTTTTATCGATCGTTGAAAAAGGAGGATTATCTTCACAAAAAGTCTCATGTTTAGGTTTAAGATTAGGAGATAGTTTAGGGCTAAAAGTAATGGTTAAAAATGGGATGAAAATATTCATATAGATGAATACTGATACACTTCTTTGGTTTTAAATATTAAAAACCTTTAAAGCTTCGAAGTAATGATCACTTCCCTGGTCTCTATATCTCAAGTTTAAGTGTCTCAGTGACCAAACATTGGTAGGTTTTACTAAATTCTTGCATAAGTCTGAAGAAATTACTAGTTATCTGTCGTTGTTTTTGAATTTGGCGCAAAACCACCGAGTCTGTCTGGAATCGATTGATTCATCATTTAATTATATAATAGAACCACACTATATAGACAACCTTAAAATTAATAAAAAGGTCAATCAGAATGAACTTAGCGATTGTTTAATTGAAGAACAATTTTCAGAATACACTTACGGATAGTCTACTGCTAGAAACCCTAGTTTTAATTAGATTTCGTATTTTGGCTCATTTAGATAGTTGTTGATCACTTACAGGACCTTGGACTCTTGAAAGGTAGCATCTCACGTAACTATGGCTAGCTAAAGATATCCAATGAATGTGTGAAGTTTAGAGACGAGATTGTTGTACGACCCGCTATATTATTGGGCAAAGAAGTCTGTTAGGGACGGTGCTTCTTGGTAAAATCATATTAAAATTTTACGTTCCATGTAACTTCTGGAATCGCTTCAGGTTGTCAGCATAGTTTATCTCTGCCAATTTTACTTTTAACTATTCAGCAAATAAGTTACTTCGCCGAATTTTTTGGCTTAAAAATAGATACGTATATTTGTAACTCTCATCAATCTGTGTTAATTCCTGTTATGTCTCTCACTGCATAGTTTACTACTGGAACAATACGAATCGATATTCGATCTACCAAGGAGGATGCGGTGCATTCATGTGTTGCACAATTAACAAATCTAGTCAAACAGATCAAATTCGACCTATGACATAATGTATTTATATCACTATATATGTAATAGTGTATCATTCGTTTCTTCTACTTTCTCTTCTATTGGTTTTTCTTAAACTTATCCTACAATCTGTTTTTCGATTGTTAATATTCCTCTGTTGTGATTCGAGTTTTTTTAATTTCACGACTACTCTGTGTTGATGTTGTTTGTCTTATTTTGATATACAATATTACTTGTGACGATGATAACTTATTACACGAACATATATGTATCGTTATTCCTATTTTGATTGTCCTTTTATATACATATATATTTATGATTTGCCTATCAACGATTCCTAGCTAACTGTGATCTAATGCGTTTACCATGTATTTTTGATTGCATTCATGTAGTTTTGTTGTTTCGATTATCCTATATATACATACGTATGGTGTCTTTCAGATATTAAAATGTGTATATTTTATTGCGTCTTTGATATTTGGACCAATATAAGGGTGATTTTTTTGTTCACACGTATATTATTATTAATATTGTCGCTATTCATGATTTCCATTGGTTTGTCTTGTTTTCTCTTTAGGTAATTTTTTAGTCTTCTTTGATTGATACTCATCAATATGAAAGTTGCGGTACTCTGCTTTCTATCTCTCCCCTCTTCGTTGTCTGTATTCTTTTATTTCACCGTTTCGCATACAAATTCCCTTTTCATTTCTTTTATTTATTCCTATTGATGATTTGTCTAGTGTTTACTTTCTATGTGTTTACATTTCTCTTCGGGTAACTAGTGTGTGTGTGTATAGATTAACACTTTATCTTAGTACGTTACAGTTATCTGGATGAAATAATTCAACTGTGTGTAGAATGTTTATTTTTTTTTTAAGAAGAATTAGAAACTATTAAGCATCTGATTACTCCATGTAATATTAATAAGAGTTCTTTTTTATTAATGCAATATTATAAACTATTCATCATTTTTGTGCCTAAATTTAACATAATAATTGAAAGAGAACAAATCAACAATCTTGAATAAAATCTATTGCGATAAATTATGTAAGAATTTCGAAATATGAGTATATGTGATATGATAAGTTATACACTCAACTTATGATTTATCTGTAACCTTGCCACTAAGTGCCGTATAGCACAAAACCTCTACGTCCATGGTATTCTGCCGACTACCACCAATCACCTAACAATTATTTTTATAGTTGAGATCATGAATCAGTTAATCTCAACTATTAAATTACTATACTATTCACAAAAAACCCTTTCTGAATTATTTTTATGCATCAAAATATGCACCAATCAATTATTTCGCACCATAATACTTATTTAACATAATAGTTTATGAATTGTTTCAATCTCTTATCATAACCTTCAACCATCTTACATCTTAATATACTGCGCGCAATGTCCAGTCAGTCAAACTAGTGACCGCATTGCAACTTGCCTAATCGAATCCAATCAGCACCAGAAGATTAGATGAACATGATATTGGTCGCCACTTAAAGATTAGCTCAGCAATCCGCTTTGCGATAAATCCTTACCAAGTTGGTTTTTATTTCAAGTTGATGATAACCAAAAGAAAAATAGTCCAGTTAGAGGCACATGCATCTATTCTAAAATAGAGAATATAAATTTACGACTGTTAGTAAATAAAATAAGTCCGTTGATCGGCGTTTATAAATGCTACTACTAATTAGTATGGTATCATGTATGGCTGGTCTCAAATCAGAACGCCAATAAGAAAATATATGAAAATCGGAACAACAAGAGAAAATAGAGTACAAGTATTAGCGCTTATATAAAATCTATACAGGAATTTGATGTTATTTCAATCTATCTACTAGCGCTGCAGATGGATCATGATGTTTAGAATTGATCTTGGCTCAAGCATCCAATAATCAAAACTGTCACATGATGAAATACGATCATATCTCAATGCTTAGAAATTGGAGAATACAGCATTCTCATTTTTAGAAAACTTTGACACAGTACAACAAATGAAATAAATCTGAAGAATACCATCCTTCACTGCAATTTCTACTGAGATTTGACAATAGTACGGAATATAACAGTTCTTATAAAAAGTAATAACCAAACCAAACTGTCTCCAATAAAATATCTGAGAATAAGTGCGAAACCCTGTATCTATATAGGAAGTTTTCTTTATTTTGAGAATAGCTGAAATCAATTTAGTTTTGAAATGGTTCGCAACGGCTCATTAGCTAAAATCAGTCTGTTCATTTTAGATGCAAACTCAAAATCATGTGTATCAACCAAGTAAAATAAAATTAAATACATCTTTGGTTATATTCAATCACTCACGCAATTTCTCGAACTCATTTAAGGACAACTGAATTATGACTCAGAGACCTAACGTACCATCTCCAGACCTAGATATATTTGATTTGGTGGTGAGTGTCATTTGCTGAGACGTCAAAACAGCCATCTGGGTCCGAGATTAGCTGCCACGTTTTCAACTGAGCGTTTCGTAACTGGGGATTTCGTTTATTTCCCCGCCTTGCGAATGGGCGCTGCTTGTTTTCGTAAAAAAATGCCACGGACTTTAACTACATTTGTGTTTCTCATCTGGGATGTCGAGCTGTGGTAAAGTAGACATGCTCATAGCAAGTATTTCTGGACAGCTCCAATAGCTTGGAATGAAATTCGCAGAAAGTGTCCAGCACTCACCTACCAAGAGACGGGAAAATAACTAAAGGTTTTGAGTGTGACACACCCAATGAACATTGCTAATAACCTTAGTCATGTCCAGTGAATGCTTACTATGATTCCCTAGTTGACAGGCCACAATAAAACTGCTCCTAAATAGTTACGTGTATTCTTATTGTATGACCATCAAGTAACTAGACTATATAATTCACTTTGTATTGTTTGTTTAAATCTTCCCATTGATGTTTAGGACTGCAATTGACCAATCTCTTATTGGCATATTTGCGGATTGCCTTAAGTCACAAGCAATGATGGGTGATATCTAGCAGAGGAATCTTGGAAGCACGTTTCGTCCTACTTGAAACTCGTCAGTCGGACGCATCTTCACCCCGGGACTTGAACCCGGCACCGCCCGCTTCAAACACCATCGCGCCACCTACTTAGCTACTGAATCCCGAAAGCCACCAGCTTGTGCAATGGGGTGAAGTGTAAATTCGCTTTATAATGTTCGTCCGAATTTTCCCATTGATGTTTAAGACTACATAGTATTTATATTTCTCTTACTATACATCCCAATTTGACCTTCAGACTACTGTTATACGATTTATTATTCGTAAGTTATGGCGAGAACCAGTGAGGACTCTAGGCTGCTCGTGCCGGTTAACGCGTCACAAGGTCATGTAAGTCGGTCTTTCAGTTGGCGACTTAGCCACGTGATATTTGATGGCGCTGAGGACATAACAATGTAGTTATAAATTGTTTTATTCATATACATCTAAATAGGCATTTATAATCATATTTGGCATATGGCCAAAACTTTGTGGGTTTGCTACGTTTACCACTCATTGTTTGTAATCACTTCTCGGTTGTAAATCCTTCACTTATGTCGCCGGTACCCTTCCCTATTAAAACCCGGTCTCCCTTTGACACCTACACCGTTATACGGCTACTATTCAACTAACGTGAATAAAGCAAAACGCCTGTATTCGCTTACCCAGTACGTTTCTTGTCCAAGAACTGTTTTCTTTTAAAACAAGTATAATTTGATCCGATTGGCACTGCTCGGTAGAGAAATAGGTCTAGAATTTTGAGCAGTCTGCCGTGTAGTTATACGCTTGAAAAAAAATAACGACACCAACTTTCCCGTTTCATTTACCTTTACGATATTCAGTGTTTATTTAAAGCAAAACAACTTACAAGTTCCACCCATTTTCCAATATTCCAACAGTCGACAGTTCATAATACAAATTAAATACACACAGAATAGCTATTTGAGGAAAGAAAGTACTGATGGCTTGCGTGAATCCATCACCAAGGTAATCACCGGTATTTCAAGATATCAACTAGACGCTGTTCCACAGTACATCTAGGTTTCAGATTTATACCACTAACGGGGGCTAAACCATTCGCTTTTACAGTATCATGAACACCAAACTAACCATCCAGACAATTAATAACGTGATTCGTCATTGAACAGGTTATCTTTCGTCTAATTGTTGACCTAGTATGTAGAGTATTGTACCACACTTAGGTCCGTGCACAACCGCCTAGCCGTATTGTCTAATTCTAACATGTTGCCTATGCATTATTTTCGTCTACACTATCGGCTGTTAATTTATAAACCCGTCATCTGATGTACATTAACCGAACACACACAGTTGTCTTCAAGGATGACAAAGCTGTTAGTCTGAGTACAAAGAAAGATTTTAAACGAGCAGAAGCAGTAGACTCAAATTCTGAAGTTAATTCATTCAAATTATAAGTGAGATCATTAATAAGGTGAATTAATGTTGTTAAAATATCCACATCCAAATGCATTAAGGTATCAGCAAGTATTCAAATGTTCCTAGAGGACTTCCATAAGACCTTACAGAATGACATCATCTGGATGGTTTCATCAGGTGGCACAACGCGTAACGAATGCACGAATAATTCGTAATCCAAACTAGTACAGAAAACATTTCTTAGTGTTAGTTATAATAAATTCGAGAGAAAAACAATTGGGGTACTTTACAATCTCATGTATTAACGAGAACCTGTGAGAGAATAACCATACTGAAAAACACGAAGGCAAATGAACTAAAAAATTCAAAACCGGAAAGCAGACGAATTGTAAGTCATCAGACTGTTTGGCTCCTAAGTGTATTTGAGAACAGATATTGAGGGCTGTGACAAGTATATATGGTAAACCAATGTGTGAAGGTATCTGTAGTATTTGTGTCGTCTATGTGAGAGGATAATTCAATGATTTGTATTAACTTGTTCTACGTGGATTAACTGCTCCAGAACCTCTCCCACCCATAGATCCATTTCCCAATCCACCACGTCCACCTCGGCCACCACCACGAGAAGACCCACCAAAGCCTGAACCTCTAGGTGCATTTCCTCGAGAAGTAACGCGGTTCTGTATTAAAACGAGAACAAGATATGTATATTCCACCACCAATCTTATGAAAAGTTGATTGAAAACAAATAGTAATTCAGATACTTTACAATAATAACTGAAAGGCACTATTACCCATGTCCAGTCTAAGAACGTGGGTTCAGTTCTTTTACTAATGACGAAATGAAACACATTATCCTATATGACCTACTGTTATATAAATAGTGGGGCGAAACAAACGCATATATACAACCCATCCACATGACATTCAATTAATGAAATAAACACATAGTTTGGAAACCAGTTACGATGTATATGGAAATATTAATACAAAAGTAATTAATTATAATTCGACCGTGACACACGTTATGTTGAATCAATAACGACGGTCTTTTAACTGGAGTTTTCTTTGAAGCCGAATTTTTATTCAATTTACGGAACGCTAGCGGAAAACTTTAACAAGATTTCTTGTTATAAGGCGACAAACAATATAAACCGTGAATAATTAGCAATGTAGGCTGAAAGAACAAGGAGCCAATTTTGAACGTACACTTAGTAGTAAACTAGAGAGTGGATGAATCAAAACAGCGATCTCAATTACTTGTACTACATTTTAATCAGGCCTGAACTCCGTTATTAGACATAATTAACTTAATATGAATATACATGTACTAATTACATGGCATTAGAACGCTCCTGAACTGATAACCTTAGTATGTCAGGGTTTGGTGTAAGTAATAACTCGACTACAAAGATATCCATGATGAAAAGCTTTAGTGAAAGTGAAGTTAGAAATGCCATTATTTCTGAACAGAATCAAATAAAAAATGTAAGGTATTAACAACATATGCACTTACGTCTTGTGTGTAATTTACTTCAGAAATCCCCCGTGATTCACCTTGCTGACGTGGCCCCATACTACGAACCCTAAAAATAATGAAAGTCATTTAGAGTACTTTGGTAGATTTTCGTCCCAAAAACATACTTTGTTAGTTGAGTTTTCAACCACAACTTGTGAAAACCAAGTCCTATCATTATTATCAAGAAGATGCCATATTCAAACATGTAACCCAACACAGTCCACAACCGAGTGAAGGGAATTTTCTACAACACGTATACGTATTACTTTATTGACTAAGGATTCAATGATGCTCAAGTTAGTTTCAAATAAATAACAAGTAGAGATGCGCAAATTCACTGCGCTTTACAAAAGCCGCAGTTACTGAAATACCTAGGTGCAGATCTTATATTGATCATGACCTACTGATGAAATCTTAGCATTCAACCAAAAAGATACAAATTTCTTGCTACTATGATAGCATTAACATCCTTACACTTGTTTCCGTAAATACTCTCAAATGAAAAAACGCTTGTTTATCACGGATTACTTGCTCGTCTAAATCCCTTTTTAATCGTGCAAGGGCAATCAATAGGCTGTTAATAAATTTTGTCTTTCGAATTTCTATTTCATTTATTTGATCCCTGCTGTAACTACGGACCAATGGTCCGCATGAACGCATAGATGGACTTCAGGGAACAACGTAGTTGAATAGGTTAACTGCGTCATTTACTGTGAGGGCTACTTTCACCTTAGTGCATTAGCGACTCATTCTCGATCTTCGATAGATTTTAAGCTTTAACAGCTCTCTAAGCACACACTTTTCAAATATTTTCTTTACTATTATTATTTTTACTCATTTATTATGTATCTAGTTATTGCTACTTCCCTGCGTTGTGGCAAAACAACTTTGGTCGAGTTCTGTGTCGTGACTACCTGACTTATCATCTGATATATATGTTTAGTTGATGATGGATATGACATGTGACTAATTTAGATAACACAACACTCAATTTCATTCGTTTTAATGTATATTGTCAACTAAATTAAGGTATGTAGATATTTTACGGCAATTCTGACTAAATATAATTTTATTGGGAAAGCAATATCAATTTCTACCTGTCATCTGAAATAGAATAACAGCTTTTACGAGGACTTTTTATGTGCTAATGTGACATCAAACTTGGTAAATACAGCTGAACTTTAGATATTTTACTGTTTAAGATCTATAATAACGTTTGACGTGAAACAAATTGTATCAGTAAAATGAACGAGTATTTTGGATAAGAATGGAAATTAGGAATAAAAGTGAAGCTCAACATATAAACGAGGGTGGATTTGCTCCACTGAGACCGATTCTGAACCAACCGTAAGTAAATACCCGTTAGCGTCATTGTACGATTCCGAACGTGTAGTTTAACTGTTAACACAGTTTACTTAAGCAGGCAATGACTTAATGAACTGATGCCATGTCTTGATCTACCAACATCTTGGTTTCTTCCTATCTATCCTTATGACAATTAAAACCAAGCACGTCTAATATTGACATTAGGAACTCAAGTATTAGTCGACTTGGAAAACGTGTGTTTATGCACTTATTGATATAGAAATTATAAATTCATGACCTGGAGGAAACCCAGGTGATTCCTTGGTTATTATGCACTTTCAAGTTTAAAAATTTACGACAGCAATGTTGTAAGCCAACAAGATGCATCTATCATGATTCATACAAACTGCGTGAGGAAAGGACTTAACTACGAACTCCACTCAGACTTGGTCAAAACTGCTATTCGTGAATAAATCCAGATGGTAAAGTTGTTTGAAATATTCTTATGTAGAAAAGGTTGTCAGCAGGTCAACTGGACTGGTCAGTATTCATCGTACAGGCATCAAAAGATATCTGAGCCAATTAGTGATGTGGGAACCTTGCTGAAGTAGTTTCCTTAGCAAATTAAAACTGAGCCATCAATAGCCCTGAATCTCACATATGCTTTAATTTATCTTGGACTTCAGACGCGAAAGTAGTAGAATGTGTAGGTGACTGATATCACGGTAACGCGAAGTACGGACAGCTAAAGCGAGATGTAATGGACAAATGTTGAACAAACGTAAAGTGAGGAATGTTGGGACACGGATCAAGTGATGCAATGATGTGGGCAGGTTTTATTACTTTATTTTCCTCTAAAATTACCACAGAAAAAGACCTAACCGGTGTGGAGTTTATGCTGCCAAAAGATATACATGTTTTCTTAAAACGTGAATGTTTGCAACAAAGTAGAGACAAATATTCTCGAAAAATAAATATCTCTCGACTGCTCTCGTTTTGTATGATTAACAATGACAACGGCAAATCTTCCAAAATTAAACGTACCTTTGAGAACCATCTACAGTCGGTCGCAAACCCGCCCTATGACGTTCGTTCGATGTCTCATACTCCGAAACATTGGCGCTATTTCTCAAACCTTTGGGTGCCTGTGCATTTGAAACACCTTGATGAGGTTGCCTAGATGCCATTTGTGCCCAACTTGGAGGCCCAGACTGAACAGCTGTATTTGTTGGAGAACTGATGTTATGAGATTGGTTTACAAGTTCCTGCTGAATAGATGGTGAAGCAGAAGAACGTGGTACTGTGTGATCGACAGTTAACTGGTCTTGTTTAACCTCCGAATTGCATGTCTGAATCTCATCGATGGTCTGTTTGTAGTTACCTTCAGATACACCCTCCCAACTATGAGTATGATCCTAGATAAAAACAATGTAAACTGAACGAGTAACATACTTACGTCTCTTGCTGAATGGGGCATCGAGCAATGTGATACATTCTCAGATGGACTATATTCATTAACCTTTGCCAAGTGATCATCTGAAGAAGCTATGAGATAAAATGATCTTACCATTAGTCTCTACATTATTTTTCAAATCACCGTAAACGTAATCTTGGTATCGAAATATGTCATTTAGTACATAGAAGTCACACGGGGCTTGTTCCCTCAAGATAAAGCACTGAGTGAACCGTCTAAACTCTTCATTGGCTATACTTATTTCACCAGCGACCTGATTAAAATGAGAGAGCCTGAATAACTTACGTGAATCAATACGCTATTCCCATTGGCACGTAATGCGTCTAACTTCAGTATGGCAATTTGTGAGTCCTGAAGGTTCATACTCATTATTTTCTCGTGAATCATTCTTTGGCCACAGACTGGGGTATCCTCTCGTATCATGGAAGAATCATCCTTATAGAAACGATGAATTCCAGATGGGCACTTTTTCATGACGGTGTAATATTGCACAACAAACTGACCAGCGAGACTCAAAATGTCTGATGGCTCCATCCGTACAACTGTAAATGCAGAATCTGGGCTAGCGTTGCTTTCAATAACAGAAACCATATCTGAACTTCAAACCAGATGTTTACAACACAATCACGACGCGACACCACAGAGTCTAGCGCTCGATTTGCAAGTGGATTCAAACAAAGGACTCGGACGGAAAATTCGAGAGGTAAGAAAATTTCATGTTAGTCGTACCAGCCGAAAATTAGCGCTGCAAATCATAGCTTCAGAATAAACTATTAATTCTTGAAAGAATTTGCGGGTTATCAACTGATACTCTGAGGATAAATTAGTACAGAAACTCCTAACTCAGATCATATTATCCCTTTTTATCACTTGTAAGTAATGTCATATTACAGGAAGACTTTCAGACACAAAATCAAGTGCCACGGCGATCAGTTTATTGCTGCACATAACACGAGTAGATCTCTTAGAAATTATTCTGAACAATTTTCTATCTGCACTTTAAGAGAACTACTGGAATAACTACCCACAATAGAGCTAAGAAGCCTTTTGAAATACACAAATATCAGGCCCTATCTAGCTTCCACGATGGTTACCTGAACTGTGTGAACAACTACCGTCTAAGTAATCTGCACAAGTTACAAAATCAACAGAATAATACTGTAACAATGCGCCATAGCCCTGATGACAATGGCTTCATTATGAGTCTACCCGGAAGCCGCCGGAGGGATTTAAGACAATATCTGAGCCAAACTACCTTATGAAACCTTTTAACTTCTACTATTTCAAAAAATGTCACCTCCTTTTAGCACTCTCCCCGTCAACTCACACTGTTGAGGGCTGTATTCCTAGTCTTAAAGCTGCCACAATATGATATTGTCAGAAGGTGGGTGACAGTCCCTTATCCTCAACCAATCTCTCCCACCCCTAATGGCTTCATGAGAGACCTTTCTGACTAAGCAGCGGATACACCACTCCCTAAGTTGGCCAACCCTACATCAGCTATTCCTGTAGCTCTTCTATATAAATCCACCTTAACCCATTAATCCTCCTCACCAATGATCGTCGGTTAATTATGACAAACCAAATCTAAATTTAGGCTGCGAATAGGGATTTGTGTGGTGTTTATATGAACTATTCGCATTAAAATATATGATTCTATTTCCAGTCTAAACGTGTTTTTTAAAAGTGCTAAACGTCGAATTGTTGATTGTCACGATATGACGAGTCAGGACAGACATAGGTGTGACCTCCACATTAGAACATATAGCTTAGGTAGTCACGTTATGACAAATCTACGGTTTTGGAATTATATGTATATATTATAGTGGTAAAAAAGATAAATCCACTAATCCCTAGCTAGACCATTGTTTTACACGTTCTCTAGACCGATAGAAAATCGAGATATTTTGAAAACTGCCCCCTTATGATTTAGAATAATATCACCTAAACGTAACTCGCTTTACAGAACTCTACATAAGGAAACTGCCGGAAATTGTCGGCCCAAAATATAAGATATGGTTTTAGAAACCAAGGCTTTATAGTGATGACATCGAAGACCTTGGGCAAGTTGAAGTTACCTTCTTGGGAAAAGGCTAGCATATACCATCTGGCCATGTAATGCGAGTGTTCCGAAAAACCGCCATATATTAATCTTGAGTTCACTAAATCTCTCATGGAGCTGAGGTGTTAAACAACTTGATAGTGTTCGTTTGTGCCAACTCCCCGTTTTCCGACCTCGCACGTGACTGTATCGTATGGGACCCGAAGTTCGTGGTTGGATTCCAGAGTCAGTGAGAATATCAAACGAAAATATGGAAGTTATTCTTTCTTCGTCTACTATATGGACGCGTCTACTTCAACCGAGATAACATTCTAGTTACAACATCTCAAATGTAGGATGCGTTTGATCGTAGGCCAAAAATCACATAGTTTTGTGGCCAGGTAATTGACAGACAGACAACGAACTTGACGCCCTTTTCATTTAACATATAAGATCTGGTCCTCGGATACTTTCTGTAGCTCACATTCTACATTTTCCAGTTCCGACACTACATCGCATTTTTTGTCATATTATACTTATCTCGTTTTCATCACGATCAAAATAGGTGGACGTCCTACCGAGTTTCCTTCCGAACCCCTTAAAACGCAACTCAAATGTCAACGATATCGCATTTATCAGGCTTTATGATAGCCTCGTGCCATGACCCGATAAGACAATATGAGATTCGAAATTACTCGGTTGGAAAATCTGAAGCGATCTGCGACCGTCTACAAAAACATTTTAAACCCCAACGTAGTCTGAGTTCCTACTTTCCTATTTCCTAAAAGTTCCCTACTGTGACTTTAAGGCCGGTTTATTATCATATGATCTATTCGCCAATCGAAATATGACTTACTCAATCTTAGCACTGCGCCAAACCAATGACGTTCGACCGGTATGAGCAGCTTAGTTTCCTTACTGATGTTTGTCCGCCTAGCACGTCCAGTTGAGTCCAGAACACATATTTGGTTTATATATCAGCCAAACAGATCATACCACACCATAAAATAGGAAATAACGTTTGCGCAAGATCAAGCTAAAAGGTGGCTGAGAACGTGAAAGACTGTAATCAATAAACTGAACATAACTTAAGAACAGCAAATCGTATAAAAAATAGTCTATAGGTCAAAATGAAGCTTATAGTAAGAGTAATACCGATATACATAATATAGTTACTGAACAGTTATACGATAGGAATATATAAAATATTAGTTCATTAATAGTTCTCAGTAGTTTCCAGTAATCTAACCTTCAGCAGAATATAACCTTCCCCATTTTTCTCTTATGTTACAACTTCCTACCATTGGTTTCATTTTGTTGCGTATTACCTCACAAGTATTACATTCTCACAATCTTCCCCCTGAATGACAATTCCTGTTAACGTACATATTTCGTGCCAATCGGTTCCTCTCTCTATGCCGATATAAGCCAAATTATTAGTAAATAGGTCTTTATTTTGAAATCTTGGAGTGAGGGATCGCCTTCACAAACACAAGAAGCTCTTCAAAATTCTCCATATTACTGAATAAATGAACCGCATTTTAATTCCAAATATCCTTGTTATGGTTCACATGTCAGGATAAACATTTTCCTGTTAATCACAAAACGAGGTCACACTAGTTCCAGCTTGTCTGATGAAATACACTTTATTAAATCTATCGACGTGAATAGAAACGAATTGGCCGAATCTCCAACCGCATTCCTGATTACGCAGTATCGGTCAGTGCTAAATATAAACTGATAACAGACAACCTATAAACCGGATGTCAAGGATTTAATAGCTCTGCAACTGCATAAACGGCCACACAGATGCTATCCAATTAAACTGCATGACAAAACATTGAGAACTTCTTCTACATATGATGATCTCACTATTTATGCATACCACAATAAGTCTGGTAACCTCATTTCCTACTCACATTGATAATGATAATGATGATTTAATACAGATCCTATTCAATCTCATATGTATCCTCTCGACTGATCTCCTCATTAGCAACGGACAATAAAGCGCCGAATACAGACAATATTGTGGACGTGTGGATTTTATCCGCACTAGTTATCAGAGAGAAAGTGAAAAAGAATAGATGGGCTGAGCGTAGAGAGTGGGAGAACATGAAACTTAGCCTTTGAGTTAAGATCAGTGAGTTAAGAGTGAAAGACAACAAACAAGGGTTAAAGTATATGAACTTATTCACACTGAGATTCACACAAATCTGTAAAAAGTACAATACACTGGTGGATTATTACCCCACTAAAAGTCTTGCGATGTGTTTAATACGGTTGAAAATAACACTATTAAGAAGATGATTATCTCCGTTCATAAGTTAATCGTTTGAAATAGGGAGGTTTAGAGAGATTTCGAGACAATAGACAGCTGTTAGAAATGGTCTACCTCCAAACTGATTGTCCCAAATAACTGACAAGTGTGTCGAACCTAACCTAATCGTTGAAATGAGGAATAGGGGCACCGTTGTTCCCTCTGAATGACCAAAACTTAAACCCTAATGGGGCTGTCTCTCCGCCGTAGTATGTGATTCCAGTTCGAACAGTGTTAGAAACCATCAATGGTAATCTGTCATAACCGAAATATGTGTGTCAATATATTCTGTTCGAACTGATAGACACTATGTCAACACCCTAACGCGTATCTGGTTACGTTTTCTGTTATTTATTATATTTTTTATGTATATGTTGATGGGTTGATCGTACCCGACGAACAAACAAAACGAGTCTGTCGGGCGAACATGGAATAATCGCTAATCGTAAGAACTGAGTATTCGTAAGAGAGTCTTTACAACTTCTAGGTCAACCGATGAGTGCTCAATAGGTTACAAATCGTATCTACACAAGAATATCTGTCACCCTTCAAACTGCCGTTACGCTGAAACTATCAACCACTCCCTAAAAGAGGGAGTTGTATTTGCTTGTTATGGGGAGTAAATTAGGGGTTCGAATCCACTGCATAGTTGACCTGTCTACCCACTAATATACAGGGAAGAACTTGTCTCGATTTGATTTAGGACAATGAGAAACAATAGGCCAACCGGCTCAACCTTGAAGCTAGAAATGTATGAGTGTGAACTAATACTAACGGCCTTGGGGAAACGGAAACTATTCTATTACCTGATCGGTCGACAATCGAGAGAGAAGACGAGTCAACTGTAACATTACTGGACTTATTCTTGATTTCCTATTCAGATTAGTACAAAATGATGCATGAACAAATAGATGACAAACACAATCAGCATGCACAAAAATGTAAAAAGTGCAATCATGTTCAAACTAGACACTATGGTAGAAACATAGAGTACAGAAGGTTACTTTTAAATCACAATGGCTTCGGAACAGAAAAGATATACCAGTGAATCATACATCGAATGGGAGCTTATAATTTATAAAATAACCTACGGTCAATACTAGATGTTTGAAATTTACATTTGAATCAAGTGAAATAATTTACACAAAAATAGCTTCCATTGTTTGTCATAGCTTCTTCGCTTCACTGTACACAACGAAAATAATTCAGGAATGTTAAATAAAGAAGCCATACCTATGTGGCGTAACAAGGAAGTCAACGCATTTTCCAGACCCCTTATAAATACATTTTAAACTCATGATACCGATGTCATGCAGTTATCATAACTGAGATAGAAGGATATGATGTTAGCGAAATGGGAGGAAAACTGACATGGTCCCATAAAATCAGATGCTTCTTTTCTAACAGAGACCCTGAGGTTAGTTCTTATACATCGAGTTTTCGGCTGATATTTTTCGAACTGCTGTCACATTAGTTTCAGTTCCTCCCGTTACGGTATCCCTCGTACCGGTCTATCAGAACTTATTCTTCCCTCTAAATCTTCATGAAGAGAAAGTGGAGCACCTATACAGTCACCTCTATGTACGGTTTCAGCAGGTATGCTACCAGGCCCTGCTGCTTTTCCACTCGTTTGTCAGCTGACTTCTTGGAGTGGTAACACTTGTAAGAAGGTCTGTGTATATTGCCTCGATGTCCGGTGGGCTCAGTGGTGTAATACTGTGCAAGAGCTCTTTGAATTACTGTAACCACCTCTTCTGCTGTTCTTGAACCTCAGTGATTGATTCGCCTCCTTCGTTCCTTACTGGTCCCTCTGGCCTCCTAGACTTACTTACTAGCCCCTTCGTTGTATCCTATACTTCTTTCGTCTTCCTTTCCGCGTTGTTGTCGCTAGGTATTATGCGTATTCCCGCCTTTCAATTCTAATGATCTTCATTCGTTTGTTTTCTCCCGTATATTCACCTGCGCCTTCACGTTTCATGCTGTTGTTCGTTTCTGTCTTTTGGTTTATCTTTCTTAAATCACCCCAAAATTTTGTACAGATACATTCCTTGTTCTGGTGTTTCTGAAGGCTCATAACCCTTGAGCATATTTATTTGATTTACTCCTAGTTGTTGTTCATAGATACTTCCTGTTCTACTAAATCTAATGCTTAGACCTATATTGAACTGAGATTGTTAATATTTCAAAGAAAAGGTGTTTCAAACTTTGTAATGCTGCGCCTCAGATCGTTCAATGTTTGTTTGACCTGTTTCAGTTTGTTCATCACTAGGCGGTGATCTACAACCTTACCAGTCTCGCTCTCTTTTCATAAGTCTTCAATGGACCTTCAAACTCTCAGGGCAGCTTAAACGACATAATTGCCTTATTCCCGATTAATGCTCTTTTTAGCGAGGTGTCTTGAATAAAGCTAAGTCGTTAACTTTATTTCCAACACTACTTTACTCGGGTTTAGAACCGAAAATAATGCTAAAGGGCTCCAGATGGAGTTAACTATCATCTACGCCACTGCATTATTCTACCAATACATTGAAAGTAACAAGAGTACATTTTAATATTATTAAATCTATCTATCTATACGTCTGTCTCTCTCTCTCTCTCTATATATATATATATATTCGAAGTAACTAAATTTAAAATAATATTAGAACAGGACAAAAAGTTGTCAATTATATTATACATCATTGTATATAATATCTTGTTAATGATAATACTGATCAACCATTAATTCACCACAAATAATATAAATAAACAACAATAAAGTTTGAATAAAACAAATTACTCTCATTTTAGTTTATTTTAATTAAGAATTTAATCATTCTTACTAAATAATTAACAATTAAATAAACAAATCAATAAATTTATATTAAAATTAAATAAAGAAATTGAAAGTATGAAAATTCCTTAAATAATAATTAAAGAGAAGAATAAAAGACAATAAACTTTTTTTTCAATTTTTTTTTGGATAAATAGGAAATCAAAAGAAAGTTATCACAAACAATCAATCAATAAATTAATTAATTAATTAATCAATTAATTACATAACATGTTAAATGGTTATTTTATCATGGCTAATGACTAGAAAGATAAAATATGAGATAATTATTATCTTGAAATATACAAGAGGAAATATTTAAAAAATAAAATTATCTACCCAATATGTTTAATGAGAAAGAAAAACAAAATCAAGAATTTTAAATGTTCACCAAAAAAAGAAGATACTTAACTTTCAATGACGGAATGTTTAAATGCACACGCATATATATATATATATATATATATATATATATATATATATATATATATATATATATATATATATATATATATATATATATATATATATATATATATATATATATATATATATATAGGAGAGAGAGATTCGTGTAAACATCAGTAAGTAGAGAAACGAGGTATGGTAGTAGCACTATTACGATAAAGATTTTGACTTCCAATCACCAATGGTGTAGTTAAACTAGGAGCAGGAACAGTAAGATTGGATACAGATGGAATGATTGGCCAAAAACAATTGGCTGAACCAAATCCAGATAAAGCGGAATTATTTGATAGAGATGATGTTTGTTGTTGTATTGGAACACTGTTAAACAAATCAGTCAATACACCAGCAGCAGTACCATTTAGATATGAATTAGGATTATAAGGAATTGCAGTTAATGGAGTTAATCCAAAATTGAATGGATTCAAAGAGGATACACCAACATTGACTAGATTATTAGCATCTGTAAGTGTGTTTCCAGGTGTTGAAAAAACATTCGTTAAGTTTGAAACGCTACTCTTTGTAGTGTTAATTGAATTGGAAAGACTTTGTCTTTAGAAAAAAAATAAAAACAACAAAAATAAGCAGATAAGACGATGGTAATAAAAATCAAATTTCTCTTTATTCAAGTAAGTGGTTCTTGATCGAGTTTAGTGTGAATATTGTTCACTTGAGAAGAACTACCAATCGTGAAAGCATAATGATATATTTGTAATAATATTGATAATAATCCTAAAAAAAGTCCAAAATCTTACAATATTCGCCTCACTAAAATAGTCGCGATGAGTAGAAGATAGACTTTCTGACGTTCAGTAAATTGGCGCATGTTCACTCTTCACAGAATAAATAAACCCACCGGAGAAACCGCACAGTAGGTCGCGCTCGAAACTACATATATATACATATATTTATGCGCGCTGTGGTATTCAGTGGTTTGGCATGTGTAATACGTGGCCCAACCATCTCAATCGGAGAAGATTCGCAAACTTATCAACTGATTTACCAGAAGACTCTGCATTTTGTCAGCGTGTTCACCAAACAGAACTATGTCATCTGCGTATTCTATGTCGATAAGTGGACCTCCTGGAAGGAGATCAATACCCGATAATTCAGTAGACGAGAATGTTATTTCCATCAGTAGGTGTCTATGATGAAGTTGAACAGATATGGAGATAGTGGTTAGCCTTGACGAACACCACTTGAGGTTGCAAAAGTAGATGACAGTTCGCCATAAGCTCTGACTCGACTAGTAGTGTTCGAGTAAAGAGCCTTCATAAGGTTTATGCACTTCTGAGGTACGCCTTTCAATGACAAACACTGCCACAGCACCTACCTCTCGGTCTACAGAGTCAAATGCTGCTTTTAAGTCAAGAAAAACCATAACTGTCAGACGCCGATAAACATGCCTGTGTTATAAAACCTGATGAATGGCGAATACGTGGTTGATGCATCCACGACCAGGTCAGAAGACAGCCTGATTTTCTCGTGTTTGCAGTTCATGAGTCTTTGTTAGGCTCCCAATAGTTATCGAGACCAGTATTTTAGGTGCTATATTAGTTAAACTAATCCCTCTATGGTTATCGCAGGATGGTTTTGATTCGTTCTCATATATTGAGACGATCAGGGATGGTGACTAGTCAGATGGGATTACACATAACTCCCAGATTTCAGCTAAAATATTAGTCAACCTAATCTCTAAAACTAGACCAGCTGTTCTTTCTTGGTGCAGATTAGCTATAGCATTTTGAACTTCAATTAGAGTCGGGGGAACCTATTTCAATGTTCCATTCAGGCTGTTCGGAAATGAAGGGTAGCTGAACGCCAGCGGAACTGCTCCTAAAAGTGTTCCGCCCATCGTTTTAAAACGTCTAGGCTTAGAGTATATAAGAGTGAAGTCCTTTTCCAAGATTGTCTCACACTTGATTTCTTATTCCAGTTTCTTTTATTAGTCTGAAAAGCTGTCTTGTGTTACCTACAGTCTCTCCCGACCGTTGTTGCTACCTTGACGTGGTGGTCGGGCTTGCCTATCGTGATGAAGCAACCGAGCTATACTGGCTGGAACAACCGTTCCTCAAGGTCCTACCATGTCAGACAGGTCGGTTGAAGAGCGGTAAGACTAAAAGCAACAAACCCAAGGTCCGAAGGCGAAGTCGTACTGCTGACTGTACAAGGGTGTGACAGCAGTAAGGTGTTTCCTTCAGACAACCACCATGACAGCGATGCTGCCTTCCCACAAGGAGGGGTGGGGTTAGAAAAGGTCGACCCTAAAAATGCGCACCTCACCTTACCTCACGGATTTCCGTCTCCGGCGGTAAGGCCCTTTGAAGAACGGAGCTAACACGTCAAAAACCTCCCACGAAAAGGCCGTGCGCGACCGGCCTCAAGCAGTTGTCCCTTGGGCACTGCGGTCGCGCTCTCAGGTCACTGAGACCGCCTCTAATCCAATTTCCTTTTCAGGTACCTCCAGAAGAACCCTTCCACGGTGTGGGCAACCGGGAAGTGATAACCGCTCTCATACCTCTAACAGCACCCAAGACCACTGTATTCATAATCAACCTTCCTCTTCAATTCCTATTATTCCTCCTACATCGACTTTCAACCCTAAACTTCCTCCTCAAGTGTCACCATAGCCAACGATTCTAGTGCTCAAAACTCTGTCCCAGGTCTACTGAAACCTCGCTCCAAACTACACATTGGAGCTTTCAACGTACGCACTCTATGTCAAATCGGTCAGCAGGCTTCCTTGGCTAAAACCCTAGAGTCTCTTTCCATTGATGTATGCTGTGTCTCCGAAACACGCATACAGGATTCCAGTGTGGTCATTCACTTGACCTCACCTCGGCAAAACAGAGAGCCAACGAGATACACCCTACGTGTATCTGGTGACCCGATGGCCAGTTCTCGTGGACTGGCAGGAGTAGGCATAGCACTAAGCATGAGGGCGGAACAAGCACTGCTAGAGTGGATCCCCGTCAACAGTCGTCTATGTGCTGTTCGGCTAAACGGCTCCGTAAGAACTCGGAAGGATAGGGACACACGTCGTTGCCTTTTCGTCGTTTCTGTCTACGCTCCCACTGACTGCAGCTCAGATGATGTGAAAGATGAATTTTACAGAAAGCTGTCCGAACTTCTTCAGAAAGCTAAACGCTCAGACATAGTACTCGTAGGGGGTGACTTTAATGCTCAGATAGGTAGCTTAAACCAAACAGAAAGGCATTTAGGTGGATATTTTAGCATTCCGGTACAGCGAACAGATAATGGTGACCGTCTGCTGCAACTGTGCTCAGACAATCGCTTATTTTTAGCAAACACAAATTTTAAGCATAAGGAGAGACATCGTCTAACGTGGCGACCGCCTGCACCAAGCCAGCGATGGACTCAAATAGACCATATTGCCATCAGTCATCGTTGGAGAGGGTCGGTAGAAGATTGTCGCTCATTCTGGAGTACCTGCTTGGATTCCGACCATGCCCTAATACGGGCACGCATCTGCTTGCGCCTCACTGGACGCAAAAAAGCCACAGTAAAAAGATCCATTAGAACTGAATTGAGTAGCGAAGAAACCAAAAGTAGGTTCCAGGAACAACTGAGGTCACAGTTAGGTAGTTCTGAAAACGAGGTTGACCCAGATGTTGCTTGGAAAGCTATACAAACAGCTGTGGAAACAGCAGTGACATCTATCAGTGATTTAAACCACTGGGTTACAAAGAAGCAATGGATTTCCTCAAGGTCTATTGCACTGATGAATTCTCGTAAACTCATCCCATCAGGTTCCGAACATGAGGAAGAGCGACAACAAATCAGATCTAGGTTAAGAAAAAGTCTAAGAAACGACCGTGAGCAGTGGTGGGCAACGAAAGCAAAAGAGATGGAAAAGGCGGCGACTATAGGGAACACAAGACAGCTTTACAGACTAATAAAAGAAACTGGAATTAATAAGTCAAGTGTAAGTGAGATTATATCGGAAAAAGACGATACTCTCATCTGCTCCCAGTCCAGACGTTTAGAACGATGGGCGGAACATTTCAGAGAACAGTTCAGCTGGCCTTCAGCTACTCTACAACTACCCTCCATTCCCAGACAGTGTGAATGGAACATTGAAGTAGGTCCCCCAACTCTTGCTGAAGTTCAAAAGGCTATAGTTAATCTGAAACGAGGAAGGGCAGCTGGTCCAGATGGATTGGCTCCAGAAGTCTTTAAGGATGGTGGTCCAATTTTAGCGATTAGGTTGACTAATATTTTAGCTAAGATCTGGGAGTTAGACGTTATTCCATCTAACTGGTCACAATCACTTATCGTCCCAATATATAAGAAAGGGTCAAAATCATCCTGTGACAACCACAGAGGGATTAGTTTAACTAATATAATATCTAAAATACTAGCCTCGATAATTATCAGACGCCTAACTAAGACTCGTGAACTGCAAACACGAGAGAACCAAGCTGGCTTTAGACCTGGTCGTGGCTGCATCGACCACATATTCACCATTCGTCAGATTCTAGAACACAGGCATACTTATCGACGTCCGACAATGGTGGTCTTTCTCGACTTAAAAGCAGCATTTGACTCAGTAGACCGCGAGATTCTGTGGCAGTGTCTGTCATTGAAAGGCGTACCCCAGAAGTACATAAACCTTGTGAAGGCTCTTTACTCGAACACTACTAGTCGAGTCATAGCTTATGGCGAACTGTCATCTACTTTTGCAACCTCAAGTGGTGTCCGTCAAGGCTGTCCACTTTCCCCATTTTTGTTTAACTTCATCATAGATCTACTGATGGAAATAACTTTCTCGTCGACTGAGTTCTCGGGTATTGATCTCCTTCCAGGAGGTCCACTTATCGACTTAGAATACTCAGATGACATAGTTCTGTTTGGTGAAGACGCTGACAAAATGCAGAGTCTTCTGGTAGCACTGAGCAACAATGCCAGGATATTTGGAATGCGCTTCTCTCCCTCTAAATGCAAGTTGTTGCTTCAGGACTGGTCTGCGTTAACACCTGAACTAAGGATAGGGAGTGAAGTAGTCGAACGCGTTGACAACTTCACTTATCTTGGAAGTCTGATCAGCCCTAATGGGTTAGTGTCTGACGAAATCTCAGCACGGATTCGAAAAGCTCGATTGGCTTTTGCCAACTTACGTCACCTATGGCGAAGGCGAGATATCCGTCTATCAATAAAAGGACGAGTATACTGCGCGGCAGTCCGTTCTGTTTTAATTTACGGCAGCGAAACATGGCCATTAAGAGTAGAAGACACTCGTAAGCTATTAGTATTTGACCACAGATGCCTTAGAAATATTGCTGGCGTCTGCTGGGATCACCGGGTAAGTAATAGTGAGGTTAGACGCAGGGTATTAGGGAATGATGGTAAATCTGTTGATGAGGTTATGAATCTTCATCGACTGAGATGGTTGTGCCACGTAGTACGAATGCCTGAACACCGATTACCACGACGTGCAATGCTATCCGGTATTGGAAATGGTTGGAAGAAAGTTAGGGGCGGCCAAACCAAAACGTGGCATCAGTGCTTGAAGTCACTAACTTCTAGTCTGAGCCATGTTGGTAGATGCAGACTACTTGGTTGGGGTCCGCGTGACTATCGTAACCAATGGTTGGAGACTCTTGGTGACATGGCTCAGAATCGATCACAATGGCGTCGGTGTATACACTCTCTATCTTCCCTTAAACTAAGAGATTAAAATTGCTTCATACCTTTCTTTCTACGAACTAATTCTTTCTTCCTGTACTATATCCTTACATGCAATCTTTCTTTCATATATCACCACCACTGAATTGACCACTTCTATGAATCCGGTGTTCATCTTGTTGTGCTAGTGAGGTATGACAACTTGTAGCGATGCATATATATGTGCCTGGTCCTACGTTGTAGCTGACTGACTGACTGACCTACAGTCTCTGCTCTTTCGCCTTCGTTACTCACCACTGCTCGCGATCGTTCCGTAAACTTTTGGTTAACCTAGATTTGACTTTTTTCCGCTCTTCATCGTGTTTGGAGTCTGATGGGATAAGTTTACGAAAATATATCAGTGCAATAGATATCGTTGCAATTTACACAACTGTCCGCATATCATTCCAGGCAAAATCTGGATCAGCCTCGTTTTCAAAATGGTCCAACTGTGACTTCAGTTGTTCCTGGTATCTACTTTTGGCTTTCCCATCACCTAATTCAACTCCAATCGGTGTTCTCAATGTGGCTTTTCTGCGTCCAGTGAGGCACAATCAAATGCGTGCTACTATTAGAAGCATGATTAGTCTAAACACGTACTTTAGAACGAGTGATAGTCTTCTATCAGGCAAGCTTCTCTAACGATGACTGATAGTAATATGGTCTATTCGAGTACATCAGTGGTTTGACGCAGGGGGTCGCCATGTTAGACAATGTCTCCTTATGCTTAATATTAGTGCTTGTTAGAAATAAACAATTGTCTGAGCACAGCTGTAGCAGACAATCACTATTATCTGAGTCGCGATACTAAAATACCAACCTAAATGCCTTTCTGTTTGGGCATTAAAGTCACCTGCTACGAGTACTATGTCTGTGTGTTTATCTTTATGAAGAAGTTCAGAAAGCTTTCTGTAAAAGTCAACTTTCACTTCATCTGGGCTGCAGTCAGTGGGAGCGTAGGCAGAAACGACGGAAGGGCAACGTGTGTCCCTATCCTTCTGAGCTCTTACGAAGCCATTTAGCCGAACAGCACATAGGCGACTGTTAACGGAGATCCATTCTAATAGTGCTTGTTGTGCCCGCGTACTTAGTGCTATGCCTACACCTGCCAGTCCACGAGAACTAGCCATCGGGACGCCAGATAAACGGAGGGTGCATCTCGTCGGCTCTCCGTTTTGCCGACGTGAGGTCAAGTGAAAGACCACACTAGGATCCTGTATGCGTGTTTTGGAGACACACTATACATCAATGGTACGAGATTCTAGGGTTTTAGCCAAGGAGGCCTGTTGGCCGATTTGGCATAAGGTGTGTACGTTGAAGACTCCAATGTGTAGCTTCGAGCGAGGTTTCAATAGACCTGGGAACAGTGTTTCCCGTAGTATGATCGTCGGTCATGATAACACATGAGGACGAAGTTCAAAGAGGAAGTTTAGAATTGGAAGTTGACGTAGGAGGAATAATAGGAATTGGAGAAGGAGATTGATTATGAATACAGTGATCTTGAGCGCTGTTGGAGGTATGAGGGTGGTTATCACTTCTCGGTTGCCCACTTCGTGGAAGGGTTCTTCTGGGGGTACCTGAAAAGGAAATTGGGCTGGAGCTAAACTAGTTGACCTGAGTGTGTGACCGCAGTGTTCAAGGGACAACTACTTGAGGTCGGTTACAGATAACCTTTTTGTGAAGTTTTCGTGTTAGCACCGTTCTTATTGGGACCTTAGCGCCAGAGACGGATTTCAGTGGAATAAGGTGAGGTGTGCATTTTTAGGGTCAACCTTTTCTAACCTCACCCCTCCTTTGTGGCAAGACAGCATCGCTATTATGCTGGTTGTCTGAGGGAAATATCTTAGTGCCGTCACAGCTCCATAGAGTCAGCAGTGCGACTTCGCCCTCGGACATTGTGTTCGCTGCTTCTAGTCTTACCGCTCTTCAACCGACCTGTCTGGCATGGTAAGACCATGAGGAACGATTGTTCCAGTTAGTATATCCCGACTGGTTCATCACGATAGGGAAGCCCGACCGCCACATCAAGAAAGCAGCAATAGTCGGGAGCTAAAGATTCAGAAGAAAATAAAGAGTTGATGTATGCATGTTACTGTGATCGACTGAGTCAGCGCCTACAACGTTTTCAACTATTGATCGTGATTATCGTGTGAATCTCAATCAAGTAGTCTTTATCTACCAGCATGGCTCAGACCAACAACAGCTGATTTTATGAACTGATGTCATGTGTTTGGTTTGAACACACTGAATTACATTATGACCTACTTCTACACCAACTAACATCGCTTGTTTTGGTAGGAGGTGGTTGAGGATACGCGACACATTTTCTAAACACCTCAGTGGATATTTACAACCTCATCAAACGATTTATCATATTTACCCAGTACCCTGCGCTTAGCCTCAAACATTGCATATTCGATTATTTCACTATTCGCGAGTAATACTTTAAAGGTATCTATGATCAGAAACCTATAGCCTTCAACCTCTAGATAAACCATTAGAAATTATACCTAATAAATCCATTCAATCATACAGAAGACACTGAATAAAGAAAACTCAAATAACTTAAAACAACCTTTTTAAAACCTACAAAAAATATTCAGATCAAGTAGACTAACTTTTCTGGGTTCACTATCTTTGAAAAAATCTAATCTCATATTAAAAAGTATGAAACAAACAAATGTGATCTCTTATACAAGTCAATGTATGTAAAACAACTGTGGAGAATTAGAAAGAGATAAATAACTGGTATACTAAACTGGAATTACTACTGTACCGTATCCATTCAAATAATCTTAAAACTCAACACACAGAACTATCACACTATTTATATGACCATGATTCCAATAAATGACTTTTTTGGCTAATACAAAATTGTATTTGGTTGACTACAGTTTCAAGATTAACAAGAAGTGTTACAATCTCTTTCTTACGGTATGACCCAGCTATTCCTATGGCTAGTATTCTCGGACACCAGTTCACTCCACAAGTCCACAAATCAGAACACGGTTGCACAGGAAAGAGATTGTATTCCAAATAACTAGGTTAGATGGAAATGAGAAGCCCAATAGGGAAAAACGTTGGTATATTTATAGTTTTTTCACATGAGATTTCTAGAATCTTCACTAAGTATTGACTAACACTGATTGGTTAATTCTTATCCAATCAGCGTGCGCCAACGCAAGCGTGCATTTAGCATGATTTAATCCAATCTATGTCCCGCAAACAAGAAGTCACTGTAATATCAATCGAATAAATTACTGGGTTTTCCAACTAGTGCTCGATAGATATTGATAGACAAAATGAAAAAAAAGTTAAAATTCATATTCACTTACGTTAAAGTATGTTCGTTATTTTTATTTCGATTATCATGAATTTGTGAAATACCAGTATTTGTAGTATCTGTCAATGTATTTGATGAACTAGTTTTATTTTCATTGATATTCAATTGTGTCTTTGGCAAAGAATTAACTTTCAATAATGTATTACTATTATTAGTAGTAGTAGTAGTATTAGTAGTATCATTTAAATTTGCATTAGATTTATACATTTGATAAATTTGATTCGTTAAATTATTATTAGCTATGCCTAAATCTGATTGTATACAACTATTACTATTACCAATCAATGAAGCTAACCACAATTTAGTTTCATTTGAATTTAAATCTAAATTTGTTCCCAATTGTATCGCTGATCCAATAGATGTTGGTGTTGATGATGATAACGATGATGGTGATGATGTGAAAAGATTTAAATTTTGTCCATTATTAGAATGATTTATTAGCGGTAAAGCAATTTGTGGTGTGGGAAAATTTAGATTTGAAGCTAAGAATGGAGCAGTAGCAAGCTATTCAAAGAGAACAATTTAAAAAAAAAATTAGACAATAATAACTATTAACTAGATTGTATATGATACTTATGAGTAGGAACACAATAGATAGGGGGAAAAAATAGTCTCCATGAGACAATATGCTATCCTCTCATGATTGTCTATCAGTTCTGCTTATTAAAAATGATTTCATAATCTTTCCCAGGAGGTCATAAAAGTATAACTGGTATTCATCCAGAATAAAAAATGGGGACACAAAAAGAAAAAAAGGTTCTCGATAATTGATTCAGTACCTAGTCAGTACAGTAGTAGTGTATCACATTCACGTTTATAACACTATGTACAATCAAAATTTCTAAAAAATAAAACAACTTCCACTTCCGCAACGACCAAGTTACAAAGCTGTGATTTGCCACAGAACTTAAATGGTATCTAGACACGATAGTTCTCCCTGAAACAAATATGTAACAACTATTAAAAACCAACTGTGAACCGTAATAAATATTTGCGATATCTCTCTCTAAAGACATTCTATTCAGACCATAAATATGTATAAATAAATAGAAAGACAATGTACACAATGCTGACATAGGATTTTGAGTTTTATCCACACTTGGTAATGGATATTTTCAATCTAATCTAGTCAGTTGGGTGTTTTGATACAACACTATAGATTGTCCCACCAAAGTGGTGATCAGTTTAAACGCGTTTCAACAATCAAAAAATGAACCTTGGTTACTTTTCCTTAAAGCTATCAGGTACTTTATGCCACAAAAAATACAATGTTATCCAATGAAATAGACAGTGAGGAATTTATTCATAGTATGAAGCGTAATACGATATCAAATAATTAATGAATATCAATTATAGATAACAACTTTGTCATGTTGAAAATCCCATTTTATTGAAGTGGCTCAATCTTAGGAATGATTTACAGTAAATACACTACCTGCAGTCTTGAACTTAAGTTATATAAAACTACCTCCAGTATTGCATATAATGTTAGTTTATAGGACCAATGTGATTGTTATTTTATGCGCAGAATAAAGACACACAGTTTAATATTTTCAGGCCAGACATAAAAGAAATGCATTATAACCTATAAGCTTCAATGGATTATAGTTTTTGTTTTCGTCTAGAGTAACATTAGATGCGATTTCTTTACAATAACTATTTCATGACGCCAAATTTGAACTATAGGGATATCATATAAAGTGCATTGTTGATATTTATTTTAAAACAGTACGATATTTTAAGAGTTCACTTACAGAAAGGTTATTTGGAATAATTGGGTTTACATTCCCAAGTGTTTGTTTCAGCATTTGATATGATCGAATATGTTGAGGATTTAATAATAGATCAGAGCCAATATTTGATTGATTCATGCTTGGATTATTTATTCCGAGTAAGGTAAGCGGATTTAGACCAGGACTGTTGGTACCAATATTATTAGTAGCATAATTAACATTATTGTTACTATTATTACTATTACCACTGTTGAACATGGTTGTCTGTGACTGTTGTGGCTGTGTTTGAATTGGGAGATTGGAAACGGCATTCTCTAATGGAAACGAACTAAAATTCAATGAATAAAGTTAATTGCATTTTAAGAAACGTCTCTCTAGGTATCAATAATTTTCCACTTTATTATAAATATCTCATAAAAGTTTAAACTACAAGACGTGTATGCTACTTATGTTGACAGATAAGTAATATGCAACATCAATCAGAAGTGGGATGCATGGCAGCAGAAGACGAAGAAGATCGAGTTAAATTAAACAGAAAGGGAAATAGAAAGGAATTGTGAATCGGAAAAATCATACTGAATGTGAAGCACAATGATTGAAGATTGGCAAACAGAAGTATTTAACGTATGGTTCTTATATTTCACGAAGATATTCTATAATTTAATAAGAAATAATAAATTAAATAGTTGAATTTATGAGTCAATCAAAGCTAGACCACCATAGAAAACTTGGAAGTACTAGACGGCCGTTCCGTGGATGTGCACTGCTGAGGAGTCCCATAATAGGAAGAAACGGCCGATCAGTGCTCCCAGGTTTTCAATGCTGGTCTAGATTAGATTGACTCGTGAATTCAACTTTGTTTATATAAGATGTTTGCATTAACAGAAAATTTTTTAAAAATACTCAACTGAAATCTAAAATCTATATTTCATATGTATTAGGGATATTAACTGAAAACTGTAAGTTATGCTAATTTAACAGTCACGGAAAGAGAATATATTTTATTATTATTCTTTAAAAAAATAAATAGGATTTCATAACTAAGGATGAGTATATGTGTGGTGTATGCTATCAATGTTGACAGATATAATGAGTATCTAGCACCGAACACAAGTGGAATGCCAGTCAAAAGAGGATTGAGAAGATTGAACTAAAGAGAACCGAAAGGAAAACAGAAAGGAATTGGAATAAAAACAAAATTGGGAGGATTATGAAGAATGTAAGAGACAACTGATAGAAGATGCACAAATGAAGTAGTTGATTTATGGTTTTCATAATTTACGAATACATTGTAATTTTGCACCAAACAAACCAACAAGCTGAAGTCTGTAAGATAAAGTTTGAATCTATGATCCAATAGTTAATTATCGAATCTGTAACCCATTCACAACAAGAACAAATTTTGATTTGCTAGTTCAGTTTACTCTTACGCTTCAAAACAACTGTAGATTACTGATTGTCAATGTAGGTATTAATCCATAACTAAATGAGTTAGTGAAGACATTTCGAATGTAGTTAAAGCAAAAAAAATTAATGGTGTTAAGTATGAGGACTTTATCACAATAGAAGATAAGCGTTGAAATTATGTTTTTGTGCTTATGAAGACTCAGTCGTTCCATTTTTCAATTAAGTGAGAAGTCAGATCATAGTTATAAATGTTAGAACGGAAGTACACAGGTCCTTTCGTTCATGAAATTTAACCATCGATCAACTAGGGGAGATATAGGAAAATGATCCTACACAAATTATTTATTTATTTTGGTTAGCGTTTTTTAGCAAGGTTGTTTTCTACGGGATGGGGATGCTGATCCCACGTCCAACCCTCTTCCTTTACCAGTGCTTGGGACAGGTAGTAGTCCTAGAAGAGCTACAGGCGGAAAAGCAAGGTCAGCATTCCTATAGTTGAAGAATCTATGGAACTCAAACCAACTGTCAATCGACATTAAAGTTAGAATCTTCAATACGGACGCCAAGACAGTCCTATTGTACGGATACGAAACTTGGAGAACTACTAAAACCATCATCAAAAGCGTACAAGTGTTTGTAAACAATTATTCACACAAGATACCGAATGTCTGTTGACCGAATACCACCAGCAACAGCCTACTGTGGTAGAAAACAAACCAGCTACCAGCTGAAGAGTAAAATTAAGAAAGGACTGGAGGTGGATAGGAGATAGATTGCGGAAATCATCAAACTACGTCACGAGGCAAGTGCTAACTTGGAATCGTGAAGTAAACGTAAACGAGGAAGGCCAAAGAACACACTGCAACGAGAATTGGAAGCAGATATCAAAAGGATGAACAGCAATTGGAAAGGGTTATCCAGGACAGAGTTGAATGGAGAATGCTGGTAGGCGACCCATGCTCCTTCGTGAGGGATAACAGGCGTAATTAAGTATGTAAGATCCTATACAAATACTGTAGTGTATCTAGTTGTTATTCAATATCATAATTGTCATGGAAATACATCATAATTCAATGTTATTTTGATATTACAAAAGAATTCAGCATAACTTTCATAAATTCCGATGTATAAAACAAACTATTTTTACCAATCACAATTCATTTTCATCTGCATAAGCCATACTTAAAATGCTCACTTAATTCCATAAAGATAATTATAACTGGTTTCTTACGATAATATATAACTCACTGTATACAAAACAAAACCATTATATAGCCTATCAGAGGTATTTAACCTTTAGCTAGTCAATTCCTCCAATGGTAAACAGTTAAAATAGATGGAAAAACATCAATTAAAACACAATTAGTCCACCTAGCTATTAAAACGTTTTATTTAACTATATATACACAAACTTACAGGCTACTTAAAGATTGTTTGATAAGTTGATTGGGAGTATTGAGATTTTGAAGCATAAGAGCAGCAAGTAAAGCTTGAGTATTTTGACTGTTAGTACCATTCAATTGATTGTGTTGTTGTAAAGCAACCGCTGTAGCAGCTGCCGCTAAATTCTGTTGTTGATGTTGAGCTTTAAGAAGATTAACTAGAGCTGCAGATGATGATGATGAGACTGATGACGACAACGATGGAATAGATGTCGATGTTACTGTAGATATTGTAGATGATGTTAACGGTGATAATGATGACTTATTCTGATTCAAAATTAAATTGTTTCCGGATAAATTACTAGAATGCAAACTTGGTAAATGACATAGTCCATTTAAAGTATGATTATTGACAATTCCTGAACCTGACATTGCAGCTACAGCAGCAGCAGCTGAAATTGCTGCAGCAACAACACTATTACTAGTTCCTACAGATGTCCCAGTAATCCGTGGTCTGGAAGCCAAAGTACTAGTGTAATTATCCAATCCAATATTTTGGTTGTTAAAGTTAGAAGCTGAAGAGTTTTCATTTTTTAAAAACAATTGAAATTTTTATATTGAATAGAAATATTTAGGTACAATCAAAAAGATAAGTAATCAAGAATATGTTTCGAATCTTTTCAAACAATTTCTTTGTTTGGTATCCTTATATTCTTCCTTCACTTGAATAGGTAGAAAAATTGAATACTGACATCTTACCTTACAAATCTAATATCAATCAAATGGGAAGCGTAAGGATATTAATCACGATGGAAGTTCGATAGATATTGCCGTTGAGATAAGATAATAGTTTTGCGAGTCGATTCAAGTAAAAAATGTGGGTACCACTGGACTCCAAATCGGTTGACTTGAAGTATCATGCTCGCCACAAGACCTGAACGTTCTAAATCATATTTCATGTAGGGTCTTGAACCCATACTGATCACAAATTTAAAGCTAGGACGGAATGTCTGTCTAGTGCTCAACGGTTTTTAGTGAATCTCCAAATAATGTTGGATAATTATTGACACCAACCAAATCACAGCCAGAATGTCACTTTAACGATCTATCAAATATGTATATTTATACTTTCGAGGTAGTCAGTGTATGACATAGTGTCGGGGTATGAAAGAAAGCTGCAAAGGGTTGGCTTGTGTTAGTCCTTCACGACTCCCCGGCTGGGGTCTGAGGGATGGTGCGACACAGTGGCTAGAGACGTTATCAGATATGGCTCAGAATAGAAGCCAGTGGCGATCCTGCTGTAACCTTCTTTTACTTTCTTCATAAAAAAGTGGTTGTCTTCCTTAACTGAAAGATTTCTTCTGGTTGTACCTCTCCGTCTCCCCCATTATTATTATTATTATTACACTACTTTACACTAATCTGGTCGTTATCGTTCTTCTTTTTTTTCTTTTACACTCCTTACCTTCCTTTCTTCTCCTCTTCCCATTCCCAGTGTTTTGTGTGGCGCATGTATATTTGGTGCCCCCTTGTACCAATATTTATGTGTTCAAATAAATATAAATAAGTTGACTTTCAATAGGTAATAATGGGAATATCGTGTATTGAAGATTGAATGACCTAATTCAAGTGACTAGACAAAATGTATGTATATCCAATTTAACGGACATTCGTATACTGCATTAAAATTATATACCATTCAATATGGACAATACTAAACACATTTTCCGTATTTTTGGTTGGTTATTTAAATACCTAGTCACTAGAGTGGCAAGCACGAATTTGATGGACATTTTGATATGAACTAGTATCAGCTGGACAATCGTAGAAACCATGGAGTACTGAGCAGTTATTTACCTCATTTTTGTACTCTTCGAAAGTGAAAATTCACGAAGTGAGTTTATCACTAGGCTGCCTACATTGCTCAGTTGTTGATTTGTAGTTATAGCAAGCCGATCAACATGAGCTTTCACTAATCCAAAGTTATAACAAATGAAATCAGCTAATTAGAAAAGACATTCATCAGATTAAATATTAACCTAGTAAAACGGGAATCACTATATAAATAGTTATTAAACGTTGTAAGATTACACTGAACATTATAACTATAGTTCTGATAATCTTCGTCTTCTAATATCATTATCGAAATTTATCAAAGGGACTAATTGTTTTAAACTATAGTACCACCGGAATGTACTCTTCATGAATGTCTTTAGATTGAAAAACAAAAAGTAGTAACCACTACTAGGTTTTAACATATGTCTCATAAATCAGTACTAATGAAGTATTAGGGAAAGAATTAATAAGTTCATCACTATCTATTAAGTTACCTTTATTTCCTCCAGCTGAGATTGCATTATCAGTACGCTTCTTTGTAAGAACTCGTGTAGTTGCATGATTTACCTAAAAGTTTTGTGCAAACATTAATTCACCATTATTTTAAAGGTTTTAAAAAAACGCATAACCGTAAACATATTTCACTATCAGAAATGAATTTATTACGTTTATCGATAGCACAAACAAGAACAAATAGCGAGGAATAATCATTATTATGAATAATTAAACAGTAATAGTAGATCTACTGAATAGTAAAAGTAGTAGTATCATAAATAATTCACAAAATTCCGATGCATGCTTTTTATTCAACCAGGAATGAGAAAAGAACGGAAAAGATCACTTTGAGGAAGAAGTAAAAACTAACCATTAAAAAAAGGTTAAATTATCAAAAGTTAATATTTGTAGTGGACAATGGGTTTTTTACACATGTAAACTGACAAAAAAATATTGACCCTTTCAAGTGAATAACAGTCAGGGTTGTTTGTTTCTTTCCATTTGCACCGTTCTTCTAATCTATGTTAACATTTTTCATCTGATGAGAAAGTAATATATATCTAGCTAACAATTGACTAGTCTACTGTTTACTTTATTAACTAGTCTAATGAATAACACTGAATATTAGAAAGGATTAAACAGTTGATTTATTGTAGTTTGGAAATCCACATTAATGTACAATGTGTACTGATCAATCATATTTTGTAAAAACATGAATTTTATATGGCTCAGATACAATTCAACTCAAGTCAACCAATGTAACTGTTCAATAGTGGCTTCCTTTGGCTATTCTACGTTTTACATGATTGACACTAGATATTACGATTCACTATTTTCTGTGTTTTCTTCTTACTGGTTGTTTAAGTTCACTCATTGCACTGAATACGCTTTACTATCTTTCTCAAGGTCAGTTGAACGATACAAAATCAATAGTCATTTCCATACGATTTTTTTTCTCAAGATACTAGAAGCTCCTTTACAAATACTTTCCTTGTTTCTTGCTCTGTACATGAGTATCAGAGAAGTGGTCTATTACTAATAATGACCTTGAGGTCAAGAATGCATCTGTATCATATTCACTACAGGCTAAAGCACGGTTTCGGAAATTCAACTACAAAGATTTGAGCCTCTACTAAGTGTTTATTACCTAATGATTAGCCAATTGTTATCAGTTTGTAAAAAGATAAACAAACATCAAATCGATCAGATTTAGACGATCTCCATCTGAATATGAGTAAAATATTTATGATAACAATCCTCAGTGGATAAGATGAAATCAATTTATTATAGTATAGCCCGTACGATAAAACATCCTGTTTCTACACACGGTATCAAGATTTACTGCTTTATTATTGTAATTGTCACGAAAATCGTAATCAGTTAAAAGAAGAAAAAAAAACAATAAGACAGTGTAGCTGACATCACATAACTATGTAGTTGAATAGTGCTTGCAAAACAATCGTTTCATCCAGTTAGACTCAACAAAATGAAAGTTCCCCACCCCACCCAAAAAAAAATCAGTGATCACAATGAAATTGAAATAATAAACCTGTACATGCTTTAAGTAAAACACACAAGAAAAAACATAAAATTATTTAGAATGAGATGATATTTTGCTAAAAATTATAAATCACCAACTATTAACCACCGACAGACATAAATTTTGTACGGTTAGATGGGTAACTTTAAAAAAAAACAACCTTGGCAACGCTGTTTACCCACACTTTCTCAGTTTACACCAATCAATTATTTTTAATTGTAAGTAATATTATCCTGTCTAGTTATAAATACTGTTTGATTCCTACTAATCAAATTACAATGTGATCATATTAGTCTAAATGTGACCAGTGTTAATCCTACAAGAAAGAACATCAGTCCCCTTTAGATTACAGATACATTTTAATAACAAACAGAATGAAGCTTAGATTGTATAATTTCCTGGGTAGGTTTTCCTCCATGTAGAGAATACTCAGAATTGTTCAGTAAAACATATTGTGATCACAATTGCTTAAACATTACTCCATTCATGCAAATTTAATGATGATTAATACAACTAAACAGAGTTGACATGATCTGTGAATGCTTTATTTTAAACAACTTTTTTTATAATGAAAATATCATTTAAAAATAAGTAACAGATATAAAAATGAAATAATTGTAGGTAAATTTTGCAACCACTTACTGTCCCGAAAACTCTCCTCAAAGGATAAAATAATGATTGCAACAAATACACACACACATATATATATCCGGTACTATTATTTTACTACAGTTACAGATTCAACCGAGACAGAAAACTGTTGATAATCATATATTTTCAATGGTTAAGATCATGAGTCAGTTGAAGCTAGACCACCATGGAAAACCCGAAAGCACTGGACGGCCGTTTTGTCCTATCGTCGGACTCCTCAGCAGTGCGCATCCACGACCTCGCCCCCGCGAGATTCGAATCTCGCGGGGGCGAGGTCGTGGATGCGCACTGCTGAGGAGTCCGACGATAGGACAAAACGGCCGTCCAGTGCTTTCGGGTTTTCCATGGTGGTCTAGCTTCAACTGACTCATGATCTTAACCATTGAAATTACTATAATATCCACAAAACCCATCTGATATTAATTATATATTTTGTTAAAGGAATCATTTAAGAATGGAAAATAAAATGAAACTTAATTTAAAATAGGAAATAAATCACTTTTGATTATCATGCTTCAGAGCTCAAATTATATGTGAGATTAAATTAGCGAGTAGAGTGTATGTCTAAGGCATCTTCATATCATGAAAATCTTATTTTTACTGATGATCAAACTTTTATGTCCGGTATATCAGTAAAGATAATTCTTTAACTTATATCCATTGAATCTTAAGATCTCAGTATAATAAAGAAGAGGAAAGCTGAGGATAGTCACAAGTTTCTTTATATCTAGATTTCATAGAATGCATCAAGTATACTAAATATCATGACTCAAAACAGATGATAAGTTTCAACTAGAATACATAACTCTTTGATATATTTAAAATTAACCGACTGTTTATTATGGAATGGTAAAAAGATATACCAATAATTATTCAGTCATAATGTGTATCATCAGGACATAGTAAAAGAATAAATTAACCAAAAAAAACATACGCCACGCCATAAGAAAATGAAATTGTGAAGAGATAAAGCAAAAAGGATAAGTACAATTAAAAACAACAAATGAATAAAAATAAGTGAACGAGAGCGTTATGTAACATAAGAAATAGTTCAGCTGAGAAGAATTGTAGCAAGATCGGTAATGAGTTTAGTCTGATATTTCAAGTCACTAAACTTCCACATTTCTCGAACCACAACCAAAAAGAGGTGAAGGGAAGATAAATTCCATTCTTGTACAGATTTCTTTTATACCTCGTCAATACATCGTAAAATAACCACGCATACACTTTCTCCAACAAGTACCAGACAAATAAGGTACAATGTGGAAATCATAGCACATGTTCAAGCCACCAAAGTTGGAGTTTCAAGATAGTTACATTAATTCAATTATCATTACTGTACCCAAAGATACCTCTATATTCTCAACAAGGCGTTGCCTCTGAACATTAGCAATCCTCTGAAGACAATGATGATTCGAACACAGATTTGCCCAACATACTCAACAGATGGTCGATTAATCATATATCGAACATTTTAGACTATTGAAAGATGAAATGAAATTTTCTCTACTTTATATTATAGGTCAAGCAGCTGTATGGTCGGAATAATTCTACTGAATAGTTTATCTTGTTGTAAGACCAATTAGCGTAGATTATTCAGCTATTTATCTACTGTGGCTTTACATCGGTCACAAAGTATGTATAAATAGTTGTAGTTTGCACAAACAGATAAGTACTCATTGGGATATTAGATATGATGGGAAAGTAATCATCAATTGCTGCCCATTCGGAGCAGTTAATTTTTAATAAGTATTATAACAACTTCAATTGGTAGAATCAATAATTTGCAACCGGATTTTTTCAGCTAAAAGAATTGTCATTACCTGTCTGCCAAAAGAGAAGTAACAGATGAGTAGGATTCAAACAAGAAAAACTAAGATTGAAAATTCGCAGAATAGTGCATACCAAATTAATATACCTTATATGATGCAGGTTTATATACAACGCATGCGCTCCTAATAAGGTTACTACTTTGAAAGCAGATAAGAAATCAAAGACGAAGTATGAATGTGGTATTTAAGAACAAAGAAACTAGTTGAGGAATTTCCAAGTTGGCATGCTCACACGAATATGATAACTTAACATTAGTTTTATCCTAAAATCTGAAGCGGTCAACTACAACAAATCAACTTACCCACTATAGATTCCATATATAAAACAAAACTCTTCATCGGTTAAAACTGCCGAAACATTAAGTTGTTCAAATGCATACAATAGAAATAAAACCAGATAACTGAACAAAAGATTACTTATATTTGCGATATAAGAATGAATAAGTATGGGCATATATGAATATTATCAAGCCAGACACATTAAGTGCACTCAAGTAGAATGTGCTTCTTACAGGATACACATAGGCAGACAAAAAAAGAAATGTGAAGACAAATGAACAGAATATTCTTTCAATTATTGATGACAAGGAATGAATAGGCTGAGTAGTTGTAGTATTTGTTTTAGACTGACGATTAGTGAGCAAGCGAATAAGCAAAATATATTACTAATCAGTAATGTAGTGAGTGAAACAGAAAGATTAGAGTATATTAAATGTGTCAATATCAGTGTATGTGGAAGGGATTACGGTAAGGCGGATAGACAAGGCGAAACACATACAATGCCTATGCAGCATTCCATGCAGACAACCGAAACAAATAGGAAAACACACCAAAAAGACAGAAAGTATATTTAAAGTATGTGAAAATAAAAAGGAACCTCCCAAACTATGCTCAGTTATCAAGTAGACATGCGAGAAGAAGGGAACAGGTTCGTTATATATTGTATATTCAACACAATTTTTTTACTTTGAATCAGTATGTGGATGATTCATACTAGGATGCGGCTGAAGAAATCAACTTCCAAGCAAGATTTAAGTCAGGTGTCCATGAAACAAGCAAATTACTATCAAGTGATTATAGATTATGTCATTATGTAATACATAAGTTGCTGAACTCCTGACAAAAGATCGAATTTTTCTCATTAATAGATTTCATTGTCTTCCATTTCAAGGAAAGAATAACATGAGAACCATTAAAGCAATATATTAAATTGTAGAGCATGCGATCCAAATGAGTGGAAAGAGAGAACAATTTCAACAGTTTAATGAGAACATCATTTTATGATTTTCACAGAATTATTGTGTTAAGCAAATGATTACCTAAACTAATACATAAAATAAGACAAGTCATTCAGAAATGCAGTTGTCAGTCATACATATCCATACAAACATGCAAAATCTCAAAGATCATATAAATCACCTTCAGGCCTAAAGTGCATAGCAAAGTACTTTTTTGTGATATGAATGTGTTATTACGTTAACATGCCAGATATAAGAACATGATTGTAATTAGGCATGTCCCTGAAAAACCATGAAAAAGATAAACCATTTGGAATGGATAGTGTGAACATTTTATTAAATACAGAAAATGACAATATTAACATAATTATTACAACTGATAACTCAATATTATCAACAAAAAAGAACAATTATGCCAACGATTCTCGTCCTAGGAATCGTTTCATTATGAAGGAGTAAATATCAAATCATTCATGAATGTAAAGGATGTTTGATTTAGACTTAATAGAAAACAAGGAACTGATATGCGTACTTCTAACACTGACTAGCATAAACGAAGAAATTTCCGAGATATGTTGATCCTTAACAACTGGTAAACTAGTTTAGACATATATAGGGCCACCCCAACTATAATTCAAAAGAAATCCTTATAAGATTTCTATGGTCTAACTATATTACTTATGAGTAACTGGAATTTTATGGCATGATTGATTTCTGGTATTTTCTTGATTGACTATGAATTAAATACAAATACATGAAGGAATAAATTAAACTTAAATTCTACACCTACAAAACCAAATTAATGACTCTAAGAAAGTGCTCAAATCGAATGGTAAACGTACCGTTTAAAATCATAGCATATGAACTCAGAAATGTTTGTAAAATAAAACAAAATTGTTAATTAGGGAGAATTTGTACACAGTTTTCTTCAATGATGATTAAGCTAGGATTAGTTTGTGATTTCAACTATTAAAATTGTTAATGTTCAAATGACTAATAGATTATTATCCTAATGTTTGAATACGTTTGTACGTGAATTGAAATAATGAAACTAATAATCAGAATAAATATACATAAAATTGAGTGAGAGAAGTAGCCAGATATTCGGTCCGCCCCCAAATGCTCTGGTACGGCCGAGAGTGGGGAGAGTCCGTTCCCCCTCTCGAAATGCTCTCACATGGCCACGCGTATATAGCCTCCGCCAGGGAAGTCCTACTCACTGTCTTCTCGTGGCATTACTGTTGTTTACGAAATCGAGAGGACGAAAAGATAATGTCCGGCGCTTTAACCGGATTCCAAACTGATGGTGCACATGAGCTCCAGTATCCTGCGGGAACAAATGGCGTATGAAACAATCGTTGGTCACCGGCTACCATGGGATTGCATCTCCTTACGATGCTCCACTGCCTTGTAGATCAGACCTTCAGGTCGAAGGCTCGGGGTGTGGCCCATTAAGAAAACCACCTGCTTCGGTTCGGGCACCTGGGCAGTATCACAGCCCTCACACATATCGAATGAGATTTGTGTGTCGCATATGTATTTGGTGCTTCCTTGTACCAATATGTGTTAAAATAAATAAATAATAAAAATAAGATATTCGGTCCATGATTTTGTACAGTATAAAATATTATGAATTAGGTAAGAAATATCATGGATTCATGCTGTAATTTTAAAAGATATATTTGCCTTAAACCTCACTATGTTTTTGAATCATTAATTTACATTAGTAACTGTAGGGTCTAAGGATAATTTATCGGAAATAATATTTTTCGTCTATAAGTCTGTTTTAATATGCTTGGGGTTTTTATACAGTATATATGATAAACAATTTTTCACCGGTTAGTGTGCATTTTTCATTTGCCTCCCCCCCCATAGTGAATTAATCGTTTTCACCCTTGTCAGTACTGTACAATGAACAGTATTCCTAGTTTCATCACTTTGAATGGAAGTTTGCAACCCAAATTAATTAATATACACTGTCGAACTATTCATATATATATATATATATATATGCATCAGTCCCGAAAACCTGAGATAGCCTTCTGCATGTAATTGACCTTGGCAAATACAACTATTCTCATATATTACTGGTGTATGAATAAACTGGATGAAGGGACTTCAACATAGTTGATTAAGTGTAAAATAGACTGAAAACTGATGAGATACTGTTTTAATTTAACATAACATTCGTATTGTAGTGATAGGGAGAAAATTTAGTTATGAAATAACCCCATTAGAAAACTGGGGTGGTTATGTAATTAATTAGATGAAAGATTTATGAGTACAAATTACTTAATTGTTGAGACTCAAAGTTATATTATGTTCCAATTACTAAGTGATAGGATGAGATTAATAGCGAAAAGTTGAAACTTTACGTTACCAAGAATATAGTATAGGAAAAATCATATGAAATCATGTCCATAAGATGTATTCTACATTTACAGTTCAAGCTTACTTAGCAAAGTAGATTTAAATTCTCAGTGAAGGAGCTTAGAAAATTACAAATAGATAAAGTTCAAAGGTATGCAGTTTTTGAAATTGGATAGACTTCAGAAACATTTCTGAGAATCTAGTAAATAATCAAAGTTGACTATATGTCAAAAACCGTATTAAACGTCTTACTTATCTAGACAGTTACATCACTCGTGACGTCTTTAAAAGTTTGTTGATGAAACTAGATGACATCACGTGTTGGAAACTATGTCTTGTAGGGTTAATTTGCACACTCTTCAACAGGAAACATAGAGTAAAAGTAGGCTAGAAAAAGTTTTATGGGTACCCAAACTAAGACAGGGAACAAAATCGACTTTTTATAATGAACCTAACATGAACTGTTTATAGTCCATGGAAAAAATATAAATCTGTATCAGATATTAAACGACATGACTGGGAACCAGTTTGCCATATTATTTTAATCATATTGTTCTTGAAATGACTAGTTGTATATTAAGACAAAGCGACTCATCATAGAAAATCAACATATATGTGAGAGAATTAAACATGACTAAGTAGAAAGGTATAACTGCCACTGACAATTCCCAATAATTTATGAAATATTTAGGACATTCCACCATTATTATTACTACTACTATTGTTACTATTACCATTATTATGTGAAGGCAGTTGAATAATACATATATGGAAATAGTTAACCAATCCTTCAGGCGTATTTTATATGATTTGCTTTCGTTGAAACATCTCTTACCCATATACTTTATTGTTACGCTATTTTTCACCCAGTTTTACCAATTTTATTTCTGATGATATTTTCAGGTCCGTACACGAACCGAATTATCAGGTCCTAACTTTCTCTTCACCAGTTAAAAAACAAATAACTTCATAAATCCCGATTCTCCCATCATTTATACATTTAGATGGATGTAATCATAAGCTAGTGTCGCTGAAACTAGTGTGTGGAATGAGGATGTCTCCATGATAATCCTTACATAAAAAGTCACATGAGGCTTGCTGTTTTTTTCTTAACCGTCTTTTGTATGTCCAGAAAGTTAACGTCTCAGAGACATTTGAAGAACACTTCCATTCATGCAGCTTGATAAAAACCCAAAGAAATCACCAGTAGGGCATTTTTACATCCTGAAACACCACTTAATTAATATTTATTCTAATGCATTAATCGAATTTCATTGAAGTTTAAACATTGAACATAGGATGAAAGTGGAAGAGTATAATTGAAGAGGAACCTTATAAGAGAGTATGTAAGAATATTTTAAATGATTAGATTAATAGAGGATGAAAGTGTTTTTATTCACAAGCTACATTAAGGAGCTCATGATTCTTCTGATAGGAATACTGCATATTATGAAACTAATCAGCCCTCACTTCTAACCCAGTTCACAATATCTGACTATGAATATACTATCTGATTTCTGTTTAACACATTTGACCCTAAACAGAGTAGTATGGCTTGCATTGAAATAGATCTTTAAATTTACCACTGAAAATAAAAACATTTGACATAAATGTCAAGATTTTACCTATCTTGTATGCCTATACATACACTGGCCTTTTTCATAGTAAGGTGACACGCCACCAAGGTCATCTCACCGGATGTTTAAAAATTACTGACAATATTTCCGAACTACTTCTAAGTAGCATATATTCAAAACGAAACATTATCGTCAGAAACCAACCAATGTGCGTGTGCCATAGTCAGTGGTTAATAGAGAACCTCTCAAAAAACAAACTACAACCATTAACCATAACTCTACTTTACGTTGGAGTTTTCACGTCCCGATTAGTGGAGAAGCATGACTGCCCTGATGAAAGCTCACCGAGATCAACTTGAATTTACAAAGTCACCAATCTTTTCCCAGTTCACTGGGCCTCAATCTTGAGTTATAAAAAAGAAATGCGCCAAAAAACAACGATAAAGAGTACGAAACATGTTGCTACCGGTAAAAAGTCTTTACCTCTATTTTCCGACCCATTACGACATGCCCATTAAGATTTTCGCGTGCTTTCTCTGCATCAGCTGCATTCATGAATGTAACAAACCCAAAACCCTTAAAGTAAAAAGGTATTGAAATAATAATTATATGACATACGTAACCATAAAATCATAAATATTATCGTTTGAACGAAGTTATTTTGTGAAGATTATTTTCATTTGGGAAAACCAGACGAAACAGTTTTCCTTTTCTCCCTGATTTGAATAAAAACTGAGAAAGGATGAATGAGTGATGAATACCATCTGCAAATATCGAAATCGAAATCGGGGCGACTCAGTTAAGGTTCTTTCTTAACATCTCACTTTTCTTATCTCCATGGTTTATCCATGAAGGCTTTTATATCTTTTGAAGCGAATTCAGGATAAAAGTCAAGAAGAAATATTTCCACAGGTGTCTAACACACTGCCCTGTCAAGATAGGAAATGATTGGGTGATACTAGTAATTGCGGTGTCACCGTTGAGGCATATATTTGGATAATCTCTCTCCCTAACTTTGGAGTTGAGTATTATTCTTCTTATTAGCTGGTAGATCAAGTATGTTTGAATATGTTAACTGAATATTAAATGGCGCAAATGCTAAGGTTCTGATAGAAACGATTCAGAATCCTATGTAGTATTCTGGTGAACTGAACTTAGAAATTTGAATCAGCTATCTGAGATTGTCCGCATCCATTAACGTGGGTGAATTTCCTATATTCAATCTATCCGTGAGAATGTTAATCAGTTATCAAATTTTAGAATACTGCTACGTTTTGCAAGAGAATATATATATATATATATATATATATATATATATATATATATATATATATATAATAAATGAATTAGCTGATCACGAAGACGTTAGAAACCAAACTACTTTACAAATGTCTACGTAAACTTCCACCTCAATGGATAAAAGAAAAACTGATCTCAGGTTAGTCTATGACAGATTCATTAAAAACTATATAAAAGAATAATCACTGAAAATACAAAAGAACGTAAGACAACTCTACTTTGCTTGATCATTTCTCCCTCAGCAGTACGTATCTTATAATCGAAAGTTTGCTGATCAACCGGTAAACTAATGAGAATAATTGTGATGGTTGGTATTTATAAGTATCGATAGATAATAGATACAAATGGATGCAAATGCTACACTTACTTTAGAACCCCTTTCATTGAAAATTATTTCAACATCCAATATCGGACCGAAAGGCTTTGTAATAAGAAAAAAAGTTTATTAACATGATGTCTTATGACAATGTAGAATTGGTTTCGGTGAATATTTCATTCGTGTACTAGACACGAATGATAATAAACACTGTAATTACTTGACTTAACATTAATTATATACTAAACTGTCCTAAATAGAATGTGAGTTAACAAATAACGGAATATGATCTTCAGAATAACAACTAACCCATTTCATTCACTTCATACACTGTGAAGTGTGTATCTCAAGATTGAATTAAAAGAAGCGAACAAAAAACATTTAAATCTTTTAACATTGCACTTCTTGTCTCAAAATTTCTATCTTGGTTACTATAAAGTTGGGTTTCAGCAAATTGAGCCCATGACTATCTAAGGTAGCTTCAGCTGAACCTTTGGAAACATCCCACATGACTGAAGTTATTATTTATATTTTTGTCTAATAATTATCAAGTGCTTGAATTACAGTACCTCTAGAGATCCGCAGAACTCATTTAGTAAATGTCTTATTTTGGAAATTTGGATTTCTTGTTTTCGCGCCAAAAGTGTCCATTTTCACCTTTATATCGTATTTCCCACTTAGGAGGACCTCAAATGTCATTGGTTCGTTGTTTCTTTTAATATACTATTTTGTAAAGTTTCTTAAAAACATTGTTATGCTGTATATATACTCTTGAGTTGTGCTTGTTGTTGTTTATGCTTCTGACTGCTTGAGGGATACATTCTCCCTCTTCTGAACCTGAACTTCTCTCTCTAGTTAGAGGGGCTGGGATGCATCAGAATAGTTAGCTTATTTGGTCGTTGTGTCGATGAGTCTTCATGCCGTTCGCAGACTTAGATGAACTCGTAATCTCTTCAAACATACCACCTGCCAGTACAACTTTTGTGATGTTGTTATGATTTGTACCCGCTTAAGTTATGGTTAATTTATTATGGACCTATTAATCAGTACTCTCAAACTTATGAAGTAGTTTTGTCGATATTGTATTTTCGTAATTATGTTGGTGTGTAGTCAAGATAGAGTAAGTCACGAGGATAACTGAAAACTTAACAGTGATATAGATCAGAATCGAACTCAGTGATACAGATGCGACAAAACTTTATTTTGTCCCGAATATTTCATCAGTCAACTTCAATTTATCCTATTATCAATTAGCCAACATATCTTTCTGTTTCTTTCAATTACATTTTATTCCATAAGTATTTTTTGATTATTGTTGAGTTCCCTGATCTGAGTCTAAATTACTAAGTTGGTATCGAAACTTAGAACCTCAAATGATCGAAGTTCAATTATGATTAAACTCCACTTTTTAAATGAGTTTTTATCGTCTTAATACCATACATTATTAGACATAAATCACTATCTCGCAACTTTCCACAAGATTCTATACTGAGACAAAATAACATGTCAATCAGATTAGACTTACACCTAATAAAGACCGTAAATCAGCTTCTCGAAACCGAAAAGGAATATTCGAAACATGAAGTCTACGTGTACTAGTTCTAGGTGTAGTAGTCACTGATGTCTTTTCTGACGTTTGTTGTTGCTGCCTTGATTGATGCACAGAAACACTAGGAGAAGATCCATAATTATTTTGTAAGTTTGTTCCAATTGGTTTGATGTTATTAGTTGAACTGATTGTGTTAGATACTACAGCTTTAGTTGTTGTATTCAAGATTGAAGAGGTGGATGTGACAGTCGGTCCAGATATAGTGTTCTGAATTGTTTCAGGCAATTTTATTTCACTATTCTGTTGAACACTAGACACCTATAAACAATGAAACAAAAAATTAAACAGGTTCAACAAACAACAGAAACTTAATTATCTTAGAATGATTCTGATTAGTGAGAGATCTAAAATTGGTAAGAAGCTACATATTTTCGTACTAGCTATCAAACAATCGATTTTAGTATGGTGAACTTGAAGTAAGATTTTAACCCCTAATTGTTCAGTGCTGCAATCAAAAATAGTATCAGTGAGATAAATGAAAAATGAATAAATTACAGAAAAGTTAATTCAACACTGTAAATCAACCATTTCTTGATATTGACCAATATCAGTTCTTAATCACACGTACTAACTTGAATCTATGATCAGAATATGGACTACATTTTTAGTATGGGAGTCATAAATAACCACTAGAAAGAAGTTTAAATATTCAATTTAGAAACTGTAGTACCTAGAAGTAAACATACCTCAGGTTCCAGAACTATTACTTTCCGAGCATATTCTGGATCATCGTTATCTTCAGAAGACCCAGCTTGACAAGCGGTTCTCTTTAAACTCGAGGATGGATTAGGATTACAGTTCACATTTTCAGCTTGAGAATAAAAAAAGAAATCAATAATTGATACATCGGACAACCAATAAGAATAAACTCAAAAAATATAGAGCTTGTTAACACAGTTTACATATTAATAACTCTAAATTGAGTAAGGAACTTTCATACCTTGTCTTAATTCTAACCTACGATGAGGTGTGCTATAAGGCGACCACGGTTGATTATTACAAAATTTAGGACTGGAAAACCTACTAATCAAGTCACCAATAGCAGTACATATCATTTTTAACAACCAAATCGACATTAAAAATATCGAAATAACTTGGGAAGGTTTTTCCAATTATAAAGGTGAGTAGCTGAGACCCAAGTAATATTAACTTGCCAAACACGAGAGGATATTGAAATAACCAGGTCTATTTTTATTTTGACTCTGAGTGAACTAAATATACTACCTATTCCGCTATACTAATTAAACTTATGTTAATTTAGTTCGGTTATTGATTTACTCTGAAGAAGTAACTTACGCTCAGTTACGAAACATCGGATATTCTAACTTCTAATCATTAGGATATAATAAACATATCATTATTTTGTTATTAACATTCTATCCAATGTCCAATTTATTTGAAATTATCAAGTCTAAACTTGGTAATAATACTTAAGAAGATTTGGCTCTAACATAATTCAAAAGTGAGACTTCCAGCATGTTAAAACCTCATTTCTGAGGTTCTAAGTTGAGAATGTCATTGTAACAGCGATACTGTTTAAATATGATAAGCATTATTTAGATGGACACCAACTATTCTAGACTTCAGCATTGTCGACGTTACAAACATAACGCATATTGAGGAATGGATATGCATAAATGTAAAGTCACTGTATGCTAAAGATACGAGGGTATTAGTTAACCAAATAGTATCTCCCTAATAATGGTTGATATCAATAAGCATTTTTAGTAGTGTAAATGAAATCTACACTGTCTATTCTATAAGAAATGTACACGATCCTACCCAATTCCCCTTTATTAGAGAGTATATATAGCAACATGAAAAGTCATGTATGATAGTATGTATATTTAGATGAAAGGATTGATCAATTATTGATTGATCGATAGCATGTTCTGATTTACATTTTCAGTCTCCTATTAAGAATATTTAACTTTTGAAATTATGTTTTGGTTGTCAGTCAATGAAAAATTTACAAGGTTTTTCACATCAAATTCCAAAATACTTGTATTACCCATTACTACTTTACATATAAGAATGACCTATTTTAATCAAAATTATAGTAACATTTCATTGTAATAATGAACTTTAAAATTCACTTTTTTTTAAACAAAAAACAGCTAATAATTCACATGATTTAATCAGTTAATTGGTAGACAACAGGATTTTAACTAATATAAGAAGTTTCAATAGTTGAAATCATGAGTCAATTGAAGCTAGATCACTATGGAAAACCTAGAAGCACTGGACGGCTGTTTTGTCCTAGTATGGGACTCCTCAGCAGTGCGCATCCCCGATCCCGCCCCCCCCCGAGAGATTCGAACCCAGGACCTATCAGTCTCGCGGGGGAGCGTTTAACCATTAGACTGCTGAGCCGACATCCAAAAGTTTTCCATAGTGGTCTAGCTTCAACTGACTCATGATTTTAATTATTGAAATTATTTAAAATCCCCACAAAAACCCCTTCTGATAAAAAGTTTTCAAATGATTTAAGCTATCAGTATAGAGTTGTAAAAATTGTTGAGTTTTATTAAAATCTTGAACTTATCCATGTTAAGCCATTTATGAAAATCTGGAAGACTTAAACGACCGTCTCGTCCTAATATCAGACACCTTAGCAGTGACCATCCACGATCCCGCAAGTGGGAATTGAACCCAGCACCTTCGGTCATATGAACGAACGCTTAACCTCTAGACTACTGAGTCAGTATCCAACGGTGTTAATGTCTAAATTCAATCCACCCACGATATTGTGTGACCATTTCTATCACAACTGGACACGATGTAGTTGCATGCACCACCACATCAGAAAACATGCGTATCATAGGTTGTTATGTTGAGAACGAGTACTTTACGATTTTAAAAGATCCCCCACTAGTAGTGATTTGCGATGTAAATCAGTAGCAGATAAACACCATAATTCATGTAAGTGACCATAATGCTATGTTTGTTAACAGCACGAGTATGGTATAGCAAATAAATGATAAAATTAATGCGAAGTTGTGATTAACATTTGACTAAACTAATCGATGACAGAATAAAAGTCTGTTCTATACAACGATATTTGATTGGATCAGTGGTGTTATTCAATCTTACGATGGAGAGCATAAACCTGTAATAACTTACTAAAGAGTAATATTTCAGATTGATATCATGAATGGATCAATGTTAGACCACCATTGGAAACCTGGAGTCACTGAACGGACATTTCGTCCTAGCATGGGACCCGTCAGCAATGAGCACCTACAGTCCGGTGCGCGAACGCTTGACCTATAAACCACTGAGCTGCTGTCCAACGGTGTTAATGCATAACTTCAACCAGTCCAATCACATTTATGTTGGTAAAGCTTGAATTTACGATCGTTAAACCATAGCAACTCTTCTACAATCAATTTTGTTTGCAGTTACTTTTTTCGAGCCCTTTTATTAACTTGTTTGACAGACAGTGTTATTCGAACAGTAACAAAACGTCTATTTCTTTGTATTATGATCACCATCTTGTCTGTATGAACGTGTATGCTTGGTCACATGTGACAGCCTACGCACATATTCGTCATTCTATCTGAAATGTTAATCGCTTAAATATCGCTCGTCGAATCGTTCTCCTTCCCATATATATATTTGAATCTTATTAGTTGCTTTCGCTTTGCCTTGCTCCACCTGGATTCGATTTGCCCATAAATCAGCCTCTGTATTCGCTCACTCGTACACAGCCTCTCTACTCCGATTCGCTCGATGTGCTCGTAACTTTGTTATCTGTGCTATTCAATAATAAACTGCAGTCGCCGCTTCTTGTTGCCTTCCGAATTCTTACATAGTTGGGATTTGTATGATAATATAAGGAATTTTTTCGAAGCCAGGCTAATACAATACCATAAAAATCCTACAGTGATGCTTGATTTGAACGCTGTTTCTGTAATTATCCATAATAAATGCACTATCTGTTGGGTTAAACTCTCATTTAGTGATATACAATAAACGGGAGAAAACTACAAATTTTTATCTCAATACGTTATCAGAACTGGAAAAAAATCATTTCTTGAACCACCCCGATGATGAAGTAGAAAGCTTTACTATTTTAATCTGTTTACATTTTCCTGATTTTAGATTTTTACTTATAAGGAAATGACTGATTGATGGGTGTGCATAAAGACCATCCTTAAAATCAGCATTATCAGGTTAAAGATAGGTGACTGAATGATATTTCATTAAATAACCATGGAAAAAACAAGTATGTCGTATGGAATTGTTAGAGGCAGTACACTGGATACCAGCCTAGTTACCCTATATAATCGAAATACCAAGGTGTGCTGAAAAAATTAATCTAGGAAAATTACTATAACTACTACTATAGTATAGCACTAAAACAATATCTAAATCAATATCATTTATACTCACCTGGGAAATCAGATTTATTGAAAGTAGTTGATTGTATGACACTAGTATCGTCCACTTTTTTCATTGCCAGTGATCTTTATTATCTTCTTAGTTAAGTAGAAAAAAACGATGTAAACGTTTCCAACAGATTATATGAGTGTATCTATTACTTATTATGTTTTCGTAACAAAGGAACTACTCTCCCAAGTCAAAGATGAAATGATAGTATTGTTTAAGTACATATAAAGCATTATTAGAAGTATCCTCGAGAAAGATGGAGGAATTATTGATTGGGAAATCCATAAACAATTTTGATTGTTTATGCATTTGTGAGTCTGACTGAAATTCGAAAATACAAAGCTAATAATCCAACTGAGGAAATTAACCAATAAAGATGTACCAGTGAAGGTGGCAGAAAGGTTCAGATAAATATTTATTCTATGAACGTTTTAGAAACTTATATGATGCTGGGCATGTGATGAAGGGGGTATTCAGGGAAAACGCATGACCACTTTGTTTTCGAGTTAAAATTCAGTAAGTAAAACGATTGAATGGCTACTGTCAAGCTTAATTCACTCGCTCAAGGGTTAACAAAGTCTGGTCAATAGCAGAATTGATGTACTGACACACTGGGCTGTTTATAAATGGACACACTGACTAACTTATTAAGTTCCGTTGGAAATTAAGACAGGGATTTTATAGGCCTCAGGATAGAAGTAGGTTACGATTTATACCTTAGATGAAATGAAGCCAAATTTCGATTGGATAAAAAACAAATTGAAATAGACATACAAAGTGAACATGTCTATTCCTGTCAGATTGAGTATTTAATTTGTAGACGGTATCCCTTGTTCATCTATCTCCCAATATTATTCTGAGTGGGTCAATCTGATTGGTTTATTTTCTAAAATCACTACATTGAATTATTAGTATCGCTTATCCTATCCATTGTTCTTAAACGTCTTAGATTGCCCTATGGTTATTCTGAGTTATTGACAATGGGCATTGGGATAGTCAGGACAATCTAGTTAAGGCTGGGTCAAAAGTCAACTAGTTCATTCCCACCCCATTAAAAAAATCTGAGCTGTCTATGACTAATCAATAATACTGGTTCCAATCCAGTTCATTTTCGCACCACGTCCTATTTTGGAAGTTTCTTCCCGATTCAATGTAGGACGACATTAGCGTGAAAATGTAACTAAACAAGGACCCATTCAAAATGAATGTAACGTGTACATACCCAATTATAATTTTGCCGTGCTTTGAATCATGTTGTTGTTAGGGCATTCGTAGTGTAAGATGACAGTGGACGTACACAAGATATTTTCAGGTGTTTTTCTCCACAACTCAAAATGTTTGTGTTTACTTTTAATTCAGGTTTATAAAATTATTCCACACCATATGGTGTTATGATTTGAGTTAATCTCGTTGTCATCTGATGCATTATTTATTCATTATTTATTCGTTTTTCTGCCACTTGATATTCTTGTTTATTACGGTGGATACTTTGGATATATGAACTAGTCTCTCTTCCAATTTACTGTTGTCCACTGTTAGTACTCAGTTTGCTTCTTATGAAACTGTTGAACCTACATTAGTGTTGATACATAATCAAACAACAGTCTGTACAGAACAATTAGTAGTCTGTTACGTGGAAAAAAAGCTGTTGAGAGTCGCTCTCGGTCTAGAAGAGTAATCAGAACATTCAACTCTTTTCAGGCATCATATATTCAACATCTTAACATCATACCAACCATTAGTCAAGAAATGGTCTGACGCAAACAACTGGGAAGTAATTTATTTGGTTGACTAGTTTTCAACGCAAATAAAAGTCCAAAACTTCGTATTGTCAATCACTACTGATCGATATCAAACATCAGTTCAAGTCTTGCTTCTGTTTATTTGCATAAATCTAGTGCCTTTTACTTGATGAAGAGTATTGAATGAAGAGTTATCAGCGTGGAATCATTAAATTATTTAGATAATATAAAGAAGTAATAATTGATGAAGGAACCAAAGAGGATATTTTGAGATTCACAAAGATATGAATCGTTTGTCGTAGTTTTAAATCTGAACATCATTTTGAAAAAATAAGTAATAACTCTTAGTACTGAACAATTATTATTGACCCTTTACTTGTCTGACTAATCACTACTAGGTCTTAAGCAACTGAAGCTCTACACTATAGATTTGTCAATAGATTAGTCCAAACTAACCACCTATAAATTGAATAAGGATACAAAGTTGATGGTAAATTTCCCAATATATTAAACTAGACTAAAACTGTGGAATTAATAGCATACATTTACTGTACTGATTTTCTTTAATAGTCATATGTCAAACTTATAAGCTGACTTTTTAGATCGAAAATCTCTACAATGAATTCTTACTCGATAAACAGAAGGTGTTGCAAATAATATCATAGGCTTTGAATGTTATCCAGAACTTATATTAAGCGATTTTCTGGAAACATTACACAATATTGACACATCTTCACAACTAACTAAAATCACCTCTAGAACAACTTGAAACAATGGATCATCAAACAATTGTTTTATTCTAATTAAATACTCCTCTTTAGTATTTATGAGTATTAAACAGGATGAAATCTGGAGAATCAAGATACTCATCTGATGTCATTGGTAGATAACTTTCTCATTCATGATTTAATTGACTCAATGGATCATGAGTTCTCACTAGTGTCAGAAAATCTATAGGACTCAGTAGCTAAGTGGATAACGCGATGACATTTGAATCGAACGGTACTGAGTTCGAGTTGGGAGGCAAAATCAGACTCACACGTCCGCGTCGTGCCTCCTGGATAATGAGACGAATGACTCATGAACTAACGTGAGCGGTAACCCGGGTGGTGGAGATCGGGCTAATCACCCACTCTTACCTATACCCACCAACTGATTACGAACTCCACAGATAGACATAGCACAACTACATTTGGAATGGAAAAAAGACAAAAAATTTTCTCGAAAGTGGTGCATGTATCATATGGAGTTGCTCGTCATTGGGCAAACTCCAAAGGATTGTAGAAACAACTATTCTAGCCCCGGTAGTTGTGCCGTGCTTTGATGTGGCCTGTTTCTCTCCAGAAGGGCCTACTAGGCTTCACCAACTTGTTTGGCTGGAAGGGGCTTATGAAAAATAGTCACTTGTGATCACATAACAACTATTTATACGTTTTATTTTGAAAGTCCTTATGTTACAAACTGGAAACAGTTGAACGAAACTACTATCTGAATACTATTTGATCTTCAATAATTCTCATACTGTTGACAGTTCACAATGAAGAATCTTTTCAAAATGAAACAGGTATAATGTCGAAATTTGTTCGGTTCATATTAATAGTGATATTTAAAGTTAAAACCTCTTAAATTATCAATAAACTATGAAATTGTTAATTTACTTACTAATATCTCCATACCTCGATATATCACAGTAGGTAAGATGAATGATAACAGTAAACGTCTTTATATTAGAATAGATGGACTATGGTTAACAATGGTGAATTGTGAATAATAATATTAATTAATCAATGTATTGATTAATATATTCTAAGTCATTAAATGAAAGGCTGATTATTTAACTAATTGGTTGGTTGATTAAATTAAGAATTGGCCTAATTCCACCGTTAATATTAGTTAGTGTAATTTCAGTTTTGTTTACTTTCTTAATAGTAATGACATATATATACATATCAACAAGCGGGATAGAATTCACCGTCAACTAGACATATAAACAAATAGATGTAAAATATAAATGTTTGTATGTATATTCTATGTGCTGATAAATATTATCGATACACTTCAGTGTATTTCTAAATGAATTAAAAGAGTTTTTCAAAGAGGTTTTTAGGAGTGTACAGTTACGGCTTTATACGAAATCACAAATTGAGATTGAAACAATTCTCTAGTGCTTCATAGTTTTCAGTGGTTTACCAGCTGATATTAGCTAGTTATTCATTTTGCCTTCAAGATTACTTTCGTTTAAAGCACACAATTTTCTAAACTGGTGGATGAGATGTATAATTAATCGAAATATGGATTTCACTGAAAGTCTAGCATTATTTGTTGCACCAATCAAAAGTAACAAGGTTTAAATGGTCTTTTCATACAAATTTTGAACATCCTTTATATACCCTAAAATGAATAATACAATTAACATATACTTCCTTATAAGTGAATTTCGTACCACATGGCACTGGTCAGCATGTCGTACTTTCGATCTCGAGGGAAATGATGCCTTACATTTAATTGAGCTTCACAGTTGCAGTTGTTACTTCAGGGTTACTCGGACCTAAACTGACCGCCTGTAGGATCAATATATTTATTTTGATTGATCATTCAGTAATTACTGATATTAGGTTTGTCTAGTTTTTGGTGTGAATGGCATTTTATTTATTTAGTTACTCTATAGACAATAATCCAAGTGATTTGGTTTAGTGTGTACTTAGCTTTTATGTTAGATGGTAGTGCATCATACTAGGAAGCTTCCAATCCTATTGGAATCAATATATATCATTGCAAATCACAGGAAGTTGAGAAATGCTCCATATTGCCTGATTTTAATTGAAAACAATTTAAAAGGTGACCACGTTGCAAACACTCACTGAACTAGATTGACATCTGTTTTCAATAAAAACCTGATTTTGAGAAAAAAGAGATTGATGGATGAAAGAGAATTCATCAAAAATATGCAATTAATGAAGCAAAGTTTGTTTGTTATTTTACATTCATCTGCTAATGATTAATTTCAATTTATCTTAAAAGCAATGAGGATTTCCGTTATACAAAATAGTGAAGTATGTTTTGGAAAATTTGGAAAGTTGTTTACTGATATTTATCAGTTTACTTCAAGGTGAAATCAGTATGACCACGCTCCATCACTATTTTGTTAAGAATTAAAATAGGTTTATAAGATAAATAATCATTTCCGGTTAGTTTATAAGTGAACGGTATAAGCTTATGTAATTTATAAAGGACGAGGAGGTTTTTCATTTTCAAGCATCTGAATATATTCCAGTAAATAGGTCAACTAACTTGTGTGTATAAGACTTTTAAGTTTATTCATAGGGAAGTAAGTTTAGAAAAAGGTAGTCGTTCTGAAAAGTGGAATGGATTCGGACAAAAAACGCCAGAACTCGAAACAGAAACTAACTGGTTTTATTCTACGTAAAGAAAACATTAGGAATAAAGCACTTGTTCTGATTATAACTATTCTGAAATGTGTAACAGATATTTTGAGCCAATTTTTATTTCCTTTGACAATGAAATCCATTTTGTTAAAGTTTTTAGGATCATAGTTATTTCTTTAATGACAGAGATCGGCAAGTCTGGAGCCTAATTTTAGAATTTCTCAAACATGACCTCTAGATCAACTTCGCCTGGAGTCCCTCCGAGGGCTACTGCCGGTCCCAAGCCCGGATAAAGGAGGAGGGTTGGGCATTGGGTTAGCAACCCCAACACGTAGAAAACTAACTCGTTTAAAAAAACGCTAACCAGAAAAAATTATTCAAGCCTTCTAAACTCTGCCCCGGGAGTCAGAAGGTCTTCATTTAGAAGAGTTATGACGACTCATGATGAAAGCCGAGTTCCTTCGGAAGTCGCGAGGCTGACACCCCTTCTGACAACCAGAGCAACCATTTATTTAGGTACATGGGATACTCGTACAATGTGGGACACCGGGAGAGTCTTCCAAATTGCTGCAGAACCTCTAGATCATGGAATACAGTACAACATTGTATTAAATCATTTTTGGCGATATAACTAAATATGCACAAAATCAGACAGCTGACATAATTATAGAATGACAAGGAATATATCAAAACCACTCTTATGAAAAGATTCAAAAGCTTTTGGATAAATTCTGAAAGGTACTAGTTAATAAATGAGGATTAAAATACACCATGAATGTTATCAATAATAGTTTAATCGACGATAAATATTAAAAACTGTACACAGGAGTGGTAATATTTGATACGAAAAAGGGCTGCCACACTGGATCACAGTAAGACTAAAATGTAGTTCAAATGTAACGGTAAAATATGATCAGCCAGCGAGCGAAGTTAAACAGTCAGCTTTGATAAATATTTTAAACACTAATACTGTGAATTCCTTTCTATTATTTCCTCTCAATCGTTAGTTGGAATTGGATACCAAGCATGACGAACCAGTATGCTCGGTATAGTATTCGTACTATCTAGTGTATCACTTGGGTCTATTGTCAGTTTATAAATCGTAATGTGTTATTGTTGGATCACACTGCGAAGGAAGAGTTCTCACAAATTACTACTCCTAAGGGAACAAAACTGGAAACTCGAGTGTATCGAAAGTTAGTTTATATTTGTTATGTCCTCAAGTAAGATGTTGACAAAATAGAATCTCAAAATACCAGTTGCGTAGATGCTGATTAAAAGAAGTCGGGACAAATAGCAGTATATTTGCTAAATGCAGAAATATGGTAAACTGACTACTTACTGTTCTTTAGAAGCACAGCCAACTTTAGTATACACTAACACCACTTAAATAAGGCTCATGCTGAGACCAGAAGGATTAAAATGTAGTTCACAACTGTTTCTTCACAAACTAGAACAAACTTTATTTACACAATCTCAAGATCTATCATGGCCAGCTACATAACAAGAAACGCTGCATGTAATTATAATCGAGGGATATCGGATTATGAGGTAAAAAGTACACTAATAAGTTATGTTGACTATTTAGTGAATAATAATTTTAGATTTAGATAAAAAAAAGTCCATTGTTCCATACATCTTAACTTTAACCGGCACAATCATAGAATTATTTATTCAAGCTTGATAATTAAAACTATGCGTTCTAAGAAATGGCTCTATGCCGAAACCTATATATTAGTGTCTATTATATATTGAAAGGTTTTTTTGAGAAATCAAATAACGCAGTTTGATAGGTGAAAAAGAACCGAGTTGCCTCAAAAAGGTGAAAATATTAAATAGGTCACAGTAACAAGCACTTCAATAGTGTTCACCGTTTAAGAGATTTGGTTTAATAAATAACCTACTAATATATTCATCAGTAGCTTAAAATATTTACATCAAAAATATATTTCTTTTTTCTCCCATGTCTTTCACAAGCACCCCATATTCAAGAATCGAAAATAACTTAAATCCATACAATTTCCAAGTCCCATTTATTTTTTTGTAAAATACACATCAAACTGTAAAAATGGGGATCAGAGTTCATTTCGTGTTCATTATGAGTGTACATGATACTGCGATTTGTTATTTTCCTGAAAAAAATTGATTAGATGAATAAAAAGGGAAATGTGAACACTATCGAATGGCCTTTATTCAACTTATAATACGTAAGATCGGAAGTATGTATGAATCTAATCACTATTATCATCACTGAAACCAAACATACGGAAGTCAACTTATGAGATTTTTAATTGAAGGTGGTGATAACAATTTCGATAAGATAAGAATTTATTGTAAGAATGGAGGTTTACGGAGATTGTAGTAATTTGAATAGTCGATCTAAGCTCAACCATCACTGAAAACCTTAGATCGACTAGTGAATTCAACTACTACAGTTACTACAATCTCCACAAACCCCCTTATGATGATAATCATCATGTGCTCACTAGTGACTGGATTCAAAATATATTTCCTGGAGTTCTAGTGAGAAGCCACTGGTCCAATCCGTGTCGGGTAGAGACAAGTATCTACTTCACACAATGGAAAAATGGCTGCACAGGATCATGGTTCGATTGAAGTTAGGCATTAACGCAGGTAGGTGCCGGCTCAGAAGTCTAGAGGTCGGGCTCGAGCCTCACACGAGGGCTCGTGGATGCGCACTGCTGAGAAGTCCCATACTAGAACGAAACGGCCGTCTAGTGATTCCAGGTTTTGAATGATGGTTCAGCTTAGATCAATTCATGAGTCCAACCATTAAGAATTCATTCATAACATTTAGAAATGCAGAATAACAACTCAAAATAAGGAGTATCATACACATCTTAAACGTGTGTGGTATCATATGTAAGCTTTATGAAGGCGGTTTAATATGGAATCAAACCTCTACATAATACTCCCGTTTTCAATAGTCTTTCAACTGGTTTAAGTATTTTTAAGTGCTAATAAATTGACACAAAAGTACTATAGTAATTAGACATTTTATTTTATTAAAAATATCATAATCAACTGCTCATAACTTTAATAATTGAGAATCAAATTAAACTATTTAGGTGTAGTACTTAACAGCAATACTAGCAATTAAATTGAGTCTTTTGTTCAACAGTAAAAAAGTAGTAAGCTAACTCCATACTCCCTCGAATGTAATGGCGGTTCCTTTTACTGTTTTTAAAAAAAAATTAATTCCAATAGTTGAGCCCATGAGTCAATTGAAGCTAGACCATGATTTCAACTATTGAAGTTACTAAACTCTCCACAAATACCCTCCGGATATTTTTTATGATTCTAAAAGTTAATTTCATCAAAATATTCTTGCCGATAAATAAATGATACTATCAGGAACATGAAACCATCTGTTGGAGATATTTTTTGACTAACTGGGTGTTTTTTTCTATAAATATATACTCCTTTTCATAAGACTTAACAAATAATTCAGTCATCTATTTTGATAGAATTTTAGATTGTGACTATATCCCCCTATAAAGCAGAATTAATGACCGTACGGGCAAACGAATTTACGTTCAGAATCTATTTTGTTTGATACAGTTCTAATGGACGCATAAAAATAAACAATGTGAATGAATATTAACAGGTCATTATGCACAGCAGTACGTTATGTAGCCCAACATCTACTACTTACATTGGTATTTACTAAACAAAATGATATAGTCAATTATTACCACCAAGTATTATTTCTTGCTTATTATCTCTTTTTAGTACTTTTAAATTTTAATGATGTTAGCAATCCGATACCGGGACCTCAGTTTATGTTGCATTTTTACATTTGTTTATCATTTTTTGTGCAAGTTATGACATCTGAGATGATTTGTTTATCATAATGCAAATGACATAATCTCATATGTTGTAACTCAGTCTTGTATATAATTAAAATATATAGGTTTTCCCTCATAACTAAATAAGGTTTCATTTAATAAGCCATGAGCTGCTGTTAAGAGGAAAACAAATGTATTATTCCGTGGTGGGCTGTATATATTAATTCACCTAAGTTCTGGATTATATAGACATTAAATAACTGATAAGTTAATGTCAACCACAGGCCACTCAAATTTACGAAACATTTGGAATACTATATATCTCATTATTATTTCTTATTTGTTATATCCTAGTAAAGATTATATTATAGGTAGCTTCTGAGATTTATTGATGGACTAATATTATATATATATTCTTATTGTCCAACTGTTCAGTTACTGGATTATGTATATATATCTTCCTCTTATTATAAGCTCTATTTCGACCTATAAACTATTATGATATGATTTACTATCCTCAAATTATGCCAACTTTATTGATCAGTCTCCCACAACCACCGCCATTTTTTTATCTTGATCATGTACAAATGTTAATTCGTATTTTATGGTGTGATGTGGTTTATTTGGCTGGTATATGAACCAGGTTTGTTTGAAATAAATGATTCATATGGTGGAATCAGGTATTGGTGTCCTGGCCTCAACTGGCAGCGCTGGGAGGACAAAGGACCAATAAAGAGGTTAGGCTGCTCGTGCGCTCGGACGTCATTGGTTTGGCACAGTGCTAAGATAGCATAATTCGTCTTCTGGTTGGCGAATGAGTCACGTGATAGCTAGTCGGGCTTAAATACACAGCAATATTAATGAGTGGGTGATGAATAAATAAGTTCCAATCAATAGTTTGTTCCCTTACTTGTGTCAGTATAGGAGTCTTGTTCATCGGGATATATAACCACTGGCAATCATATCATAGTAATGGCAAACACGTACACAAGTATTTATTTCAAGTCAGAACACTGATATCTCGGCTTTATTCAATTCATTACACTTACGGTAGCTGACGATAACAGTCGACTGATAAAATTGGAACTAATAAATTAGCCATTAAACGGTTGACTTACATTTAAGAAAAGAATTATTGATGAGACTATGATTTATGGACGAACTAATCAGATTTAAAATAGCAGATCTTAGATTTTGGCACGAAATTCGTCCATCCAATTAGCTAAATAGCCTTTTGTCATTTTAGCTGATGTCAGTTCGTGATGAAAACCCTAATCATTTATTGTAAACTACAAGCTTTATTCTTCACATAGGTTTATAAACCTCATTTAGTTCAAATAAGTAGGTGGACATTCTGAAGGTCACTTTAGGGTCGGTCATATGTCGTCCATATATTGTAGTCTGGCCACGTAGACGAATAATATTATAGCAATGAAGCACCCTTTAGTAATATGACTATCATTTACAGTTGGTTCATCACAAGTTATACATACTTTCTGTTTGAGCAATGAACTTGGAGACAATGTCTTCCACCTGTAGACTTATTACGGTAGATGAACATTGGTTCAACATGTATTGAATAAACTACGATTATTAATTATGCTCTTTCTTGACCATGAAATACAACACATCTATTTACTGTAATCGTTACTCAACCATCGTATTGAAATTATTGATTAAAACACAGATATTTGACCTGGATTGAATTGACTGATTAGCCACATTATCCTAGAAGGACTATATATAAACAACAGTATATTGTTGTACTTGTAACAATATGAAATGTAACAAAATCTTTTATCGGTCAAGGTTAACAAGTAATTTGAACGGAAATAACACAAAGTTCAAGGATGCACATAAAGTGCAAGTTGTGGGTAGCAATGGAATCTAATATTCACGTTTCACCCTAAATGTTACTAGTCAGCTGGATATTATCTATATCCCAGGTTTAGTATATAAAATGGGTATATTTATGCAATCTACTCAAGTTGCACATATGCAGACAAAGATTGATCAAAATCCAGTCCTGAATATGAATAGTGAGATAATACAAGTCTCCATCAATAATGTAAGAAGTGAAGCTGGGTAGATTGGTTGCAAAGTTGAAATTATGCTAGAAAAAATTATGAACATGAGTTTGAGAACATTTCTTTTAAGTAGTTGATTATATACTGATTAGTAGGCAATATCATTCTTCAATTGTGACTATTATCCAACTGGTGCATATTGTGCTTACTTGTAAGCTCAAAATTCTAATTGTCCTATCGCTTAGATTTCCTTTCTAGCTGAGTTAACAAATTTTATCACATTTGATGAGAACAGCAATATACTCATGAGCACTAAGCAAATAACTTACCAGCTACATGCTAGATCAGCGTGAGGTGCTTGATGCTTTTAGTATTGATAAGTATCAGGATGTCTTACTTATTATTTCTGAAATGTCTTCGATCATCTAATTTAGGTGTATCAAGAAACGGGTAGTACTGGTACCCCATTACCGTGATCTCAATAGTCACTTAGCTCATGTTTCTTATCTTTTCCTAGCAATCAAGTTGCGCAATGTTGGCAAATGCTGGTAATTAAGAAAATCTGGCCAAGAACAAGTATTATATCACAGAAATTCATTAACTCTGTCAGATGAGACTGATTAGATAAAAATCAATGCAAATCTTAAATAACTTAGAACAAAAGAGGTTTTTTAAAGCCCATTAACAGAACTTAATTTACTTTTTTCTGTTTTAAAGCGCATGTATCGAATTTTTTAATTACAAATATAATTTTCATTACGGATTGATATTAGTTGAAGAAGGATTGGAACCCAGGAAATCTATTAAGGGTATTAGTTCTTCCAATCACAAAAGAGAATTTTGTCATTTCTCAATGTTTCCATTTGATCCACTGGAAGAAATTGCTATATCTGCCTTATTTATTGATTCTGTGAACCAACGATTTGCTGAACATCCACAAAGATCGCTGAATTCAAAACTTATAATATAATATTCAAAGCATATAGAGTACTTGATTGATAAAATATCATTTGTTCGATGAAAGCTAATTTTTATCCATCAGCGACGAATCTCAGTTGCCATATCATTGAAAAACAGGGAGCACTGAAAATCTCCTTTGTTCTAGTACGGGATTCCTCTGCAGTGTACATTCACAAACTTGTAGGATATAGAACCCAAGTTTACAAGTTCTGGCAGCAAAAACTGTGGAGTTAATCTGCAGTGGTTTACATCCATAACTTTGATTTTTTACAACATTGCGTAATCATTTCCTAATTTTATTTTGATGAAAGAGACTGAATAATGTTTTTACTAATTTTTAGTGAAGCGAGTCTTGATTCATTTGAATGATTTCCAAACATAACTTAGTATACCGTTGGGTTATTGCGATGAGAGTTGCATATTGGATCCACGTAGCAGATACACAGTGTTCTCAACATTCTTTTAAATGTTCAGCGGAAAAAGACAATGAAAGCTTTACAATAAAAAAATACTCAGTTCATAGATATACAACACCACGAAATGCATTCGTCTGGGCTAAAAATATTCTGGTAATTTAACCTTTTACCATCACTCTACAAAACAAACTGACAAAAAGGTTTACAGTATTTGTTAGTATAATACTGTAGAAAATTACACCATTTAATCTGACGAAATAATAACAACGTTAACAAGGCAGTTGATCTAAGTATTCAGCACAGAAAAACAAACATAGTAAACGCATTCCATCAAGATATTTTGTACAGATATTTCAATTCACGCTAGCTAGACTTCAGAATATAAGAAATTTGGACAAACATATATAAAAATGAGAAACAAATTATAGATGAGAATTAGCCAACAGAAGAAGTCATTATGGTCATTTTGTACAGTGGACGCATAATTAAAACAAAACACTATGATTATGTTTGTGGTAAACATACAATCTGTAATAATTGGCCTTCAACAAAACAATTCTCTCCAACATGTTGTTTGAGTGAACTATTTAAATCAAGTAATGAATTTGAAACAATATCATTTTGATGTTGACTACAATCAGTAGCAAAGTATTCATCTAATTCATCGGATAATCGAATTAAACCGTATTTCTGTAAACAGAATAGAAAAATAGAATAATACAAGATTAATCAGAAAAATGTAGTTTTATGGAAGATTTTTGCTTAACGAAATCCAGACGATAAAAGTCAAAAAAATTAAGGACCTCACACAGCAAATCGTTATATCAGTCATAAAAAACGTAGAGCGTGGCACAAATGTGTGTTGCCATATTATATTAGCACGACAAGATGAATAGTAAAATAATCGAAATAATGTAGTAGCAAGGATGAGAACGATTAAGCATAGAGAATATTATTTGAAAAGACAGAAAGAAAAAGTAAGGAATACTAGAGCTTAAAATATGGAAGATTGAGTGAATGAACTTGCACCATTATAATCGACTGTGAGTCACGTCACAGAACCTCTTCAAACATCGATTGCACGAACTCAAACTAAGTAGTCTGCATCTACAGTCAATGACTTCAGGATCTGGTGTTAAGTCTTGGTTCGGCCTCCCCTACCTTTCTTACGACCTACTTTTACACCAGTGAACAGCCCCGTCGAGATAAGCGGTGGTTAGACATATGTAATACAAAACTTATTTAACTAGATAAAACACAGTTTGATTAGTTGGTGATATGACATCACTGTCATTCTACTGATCTTGGATTTTATTAATGAATGAACATACACATGTATGTATGAAGTGTATTAAAATGAATAGTGGTATAACTTATACAACCTTTAACTTTCTGATAACAAACAATGTGTAATTCAATCAAGAAGATCAGGGTTATTCATACGTTGCATTCAACATTATTTCTTTATCATTATAACACTGAATTCCGATGAATTCTCATTTTGCAATGTATGTCACTTTAAGGTCTATCATCTATGTCTTATTCCTAATTAACTGATCAAACAGGTGTACATACAATCGCAAACTAATGTGAATGTGTACATCCAATCTGTACACGTTTAATAACTTTTTACCTTCTCTATTAACTATAGTCTCAACAAATTGAAATATTTGAAAAAGGTTTGCAAAGAAACCTGTTTCAAAAGTGAAAAGCTATAATATCACTGACTCAAAACACTATAATTTGAATATGCAAAATATTGACTACAATGAGACAGGATTAATAAATAACCAGCATGAAACCTAATGATATCATTATAGCTTCATTTAAGTAATATGATTGTACATAGTTTATGATAGTCTTTCTGATAAATGTCGACTATCGTTCAACAGAAGAAATTCAAGAATGAAGAATTGATTACTAAACAATATTTCAGCTAGTTTCTACTACAAACTTATATAATCTGTTATTAGAAAGGAATTCTCATTCCGTCTAAAATAAACGAATAGATTCGAGTCAGTGTAAAGCCATGAACAAAACTTATTGAACACTTCTTGAATTAAGCAATAAGCATATATATGACGTTAAATGATTCACATAGTTTCGCAGAAATAAAATAACTCACCTTATCACGGGGTAAATGAAAGTGTTCACAACCATAGTCCAGAATGCATCCAAGTGGCCAACGCTATAAGAAAAAAACAGGATGAAAGAAAGTTTAGGAATGATACTGTTAAAAAAACATATAGCGAAATAAATTCTTTGAATGTAACTCATCAAATACTCGGCTTTGAGCCACATAGTGTTTGAGTCTGAAGGTCAGTGATATTAACCGGCTCTCCTCAAATTAAAGTAGATGATAAAGTGTTAGTAGCACTGAACAACTGTTGCTTGCTAGTATAAGACCTTTCAGTACACAACTGTGAACTTTTGGTCACATATCGAATGGTTAATCTTTAGGTCGTGAGGCTGTAATCCAATGGTTCACATTTGTAACTAATAATAATTTCTCTAATGGCTTTCAGAAACGGGAGCAAGATTCGAATGATGGTCGTGCTATAACGTAAATTGATTAAAATCGGGATTGCATCACTGGACACTGATCAATGGTTTCGACGATCAAGTGTTCGCTGCTAGACCTGAAGGTTCTGGATTTGATCCGTAGTAGCGTCACAGGCGCGAACTGTTGAGAACTCCCAGCTTAAGACGAAATAGTTATCTAGTGCTCCTTGGTTTCGGAGTTATCAACTGAAACCGATCCATAAATGTAATAAATGAAAGAAATCAATTACCACAAAACATCTTAGAATAAGCAATTCATGTATTACTCGACTAAAATGCTTCATGAAAAAAGGATTTTAAAAAATTAGAGTAACCACCTTTCCAAAATACACTGAAATCATATTATTTGTTGAAAGAACCTCTGGCATAACTGACAAACGAATAACAAATCTCTCTGATTCAGGTAATTCTCTAGCACGTTGACCACCAGGCAATGCTTCCATTTTAGTTTTTAATAAAATCAACTTCGCTTTAGTGGTGCGGGCACGATCGCTTACTGGTTTGACTGATAGTGTGTCATTGGCTTTCGTTGGAATTATCGTATGTGAAATAGCTAAAAGAAACGAAAATAGGGAAATACATATAAAACAAAACATTTACACAGTAATATCATATTATCATGTTTATACAATGACCATTGTGTGTTGTGTGGTATATGACGCAATAAAATGTATTAATGTATAAATTTACAGTAATACAACTTTCAATGAATAAAGTAAAATCAGCCTATCAGCTTAAATGTATAAATGTTTAAATTTTAAGCAATTAATCAAACATTCAAGCAACTACGCTTCAGCTTAAATTTCTATTTGAGAAGACAGATGATACTAACTCTGTACTTAGATAAAATATATAGATTGAAATTGATATATTTATTTATTCAAGTAAGATAATCATATGATTACACACAATTGGCTGTAATTAGTAGTTTTTAGTTAAAAACATCATTACTACCAACTTCGTTCTTTAAGAGGTGATGAGCACAAGGTTAAACAGTAAAATGTACAACTACTCAAATTTAATATTTGGTAAGTCAGTATAATTGGCACGTAACTACAGATAAAACGATATCTTTCAAATCTAACATTCAAAACTTTTGGAAAGTCCCAAAACAACTCTCTTCAAAGTCTTTAGAAGCCCCTAAAACGCCAGGAAATGTTTTGTTCAATCATCGTCGAATAGAAGCTCCTCGGAAACATCTAGAAAACGAAGAACCATGTGTCATACCCTTGATTGGATATTTGCCTATACTGTCATTATATATAGTATTTTGCCAGAAATTTCTAGAGGTTCAAGGTCATATGTCACTCAATATCCTTAATTTTCTGTACATAAACTAACCTTGAAATAAAGCTCTAACTGGCACTTTGCATCTTTTCTCTATCGCTTCAGTCAATGTGTGGAAGTACTTTGGGGTTATCGGAAGCGGATAGGGAGGTAGTCCCGATAGCAGACTTATCAAGAACAAAAGTCCACATTCTCGAAAAACGCAAGTTTGCACGGTATAGTTTTAATATTAAAGAAACAGATTATTTTAGTGAGGGAATGGAATACTTTCCATGTTGCACAAGATAAACTTATATTAAGACGTTTGTGCATTACGGTGAGACATTAGGTAATCGAAGTAATGAGTATGTAATAGGTGGAAAAAATGTAAGGCTTATCAACAATTTTCCCTTGAATATATCATAACAGAACTACTGAGAAAGTCGCATTATTATTAACAAGCAGATTCAAATAACTAAACTTATTGATTGAATTCTTAACTTACCATTATATTTTCAATGCAGTGATATGTATTTTAAGTTGTTAGAGGAAACCTTGAACCTAGGTTCCATACTGGCTGGCAATTGTCAGAAAAACGTACCTGAAGGATTTAAGGAACTGATACTTCATTGAGTTCGAAGCTGCGTCACCCAAATAGCACAGTTATTATGCTGAGCGACACGAGTTTGAATCCCACAAGGAACAACAGTCCTTTCAAGATTGCACGCACATCTTGTTGATGAGTATTAACTAGTACAAAACTTAGGTTTTTCTGCCGACTACTTCCAAACAACTGACATCTTAATATGGTTCATGTGATGTCGAGTCACCAGAACTACTGGCTATATGACGATAAAATCCAATCAGAACTAATAGACTAGACAGATAAAGCGTTGATAAATACACAGCGAATAATCAATTGTTTATGTAAAGTCCTGTAAACTTAACTTTCATACAACAGGTATATGCGATAAGGTGGCTAGAAGTGAGGCATTACTACGTGTTTAATAACCTTCATTTTCATTCTTAATTAATTATCTGATAGATGATGTATAGTTATCATAATGTTTTAGTCAGATATTATGTTAATGATTTATGTCAATGGAAATGTACAATTGATGTAGTTCTATAATTGTTAAATCGATTGCTAGTTAGTGCTGTTCTGGCAATTTGTTTGATTAAGTAATTACTATTTAAAACATTTTATTCAAGAAATTTTTAGACTGACTTCAGTTTTAGAATTTACCAATCAAACACTTTTTTACTACTAACAACAAGCTTTCCTTAAAATCGAAAATTAAATCTCTTATCGATCAGTAGTCATGAACATGAATGAATTATTATATTTACTTATCTTCAATATTTTAACAACACAATATAATAATAATTTAAGTTGTATAGGCTAGGTTGAAAATGCGGATTTTGTGATACTGGTTAGGAATTTTAAAACTGTTGTGGATATCCAGAATGTTCCTCAAAAAAAGCACAGAGGGAACCTGAAAACGCTAGGAAACATTTTATCCAATCAGCATTCAATAACAGTTTCTCAGAAACATCTAGAAAGTGAAGAGTCATGTGTTACATTTATGATTGGATGATTACCTATCCTACTAGTGTGTTAAGTAGTGTTCCAGAAGCCCAAGATCATCCAAAATGCTATAAATACCCTCAATTTTCTGTACATAAACGAACCCTGGAGTAAAGTGTTCCTTTCATATTTCTCACTGTTTTTCTCGTGTTCAAGTAGTCGTGTAGATTTAGTCTGGGATTATTAAAAGAGCTTAGGAAACCAATTCCAGTGTTCAGTCAGATTTATTAAAAACCATCCAAAATACCTATCCACTGTGACCTAATTTTCCAGATGACGTTAACTTGCGATAAAAATTAATTTCATGTGGTAAAAACGAAAGTTTGTTGAAGTTCACACGATTAACATTACCAGTGGCTGGAGATATTAGATGACAGGGTTCAGAATCAGTCAGTGGTGAATATGGATTCACTTGTTGCCTTATAGTGGTGCATTCTGAGTTTTTGAAAGTATTTCACATATTTTGTTCTACGAATTAATTTTTTTAAAATCTATATTTCTTCTCTCCAATCTTATCTACTACCACTAATATTGTTATTATTTCTTATAATGTAATAGTTTTGTCCTGACAGTTTCATCTTGCTATGTTAATGTATGGTGATTTAAACCGGTGTATATGTTCTTTGACGCTTATAACTGACTCAAGAGAAATTTATTTAGATGACTTTAAGAAGTATTATTACCTGTAATCACATTAAAATGGTTCAACCAAAACTATACATCGATGATTATAAAATATAATTTTAGGGTAATTATTTCAATGTCTGATTTTTATTTATTTATTTATTATTAATAATATGATAAAGATTAAACTAACCATTTAATGCAGTACGATCAACAGTTTTAAATGGTTGAATTTTATCCAGTTGATGAAGTGACTGAGTTAAACTTGAACATTGATGAACCTCCTTTTGTTTATGACTTAAAAAGAGTACAAAAATGATGAACATTTTTAAACATTAAGTTTTAAAAAAAACATTTGCACTGGATAGTGTCCAAGTTTTAAATAACAGAATACATATATAATTTTGGTTAGTGATCCTGATTTTGATCGCAAATCATTTATTGATCTACTTTAATAATCGGTCAGTTAAATCGTATCATTCAGCTTCGTTTTTCAACTGACATTTCACTTATTTCTTTTAAAAACTACAAATCTTGTTCTTATGTAAACTGTCATGCGCAGCAAAGAATTAAGAGTATAGTTAGCACGTACACGATTTTAATATTTCACTAGTTATACATTTCGGTCATTTTATGCATTACGCAATCTTTAAGATCGTAACTCTTATTTGTGTTTCTCATCTTGTATGTTGGGCTGCATTGCTCTGGCATGTTTAAAGCAGACCATTTCAAATGAATTCAGACGCTTGAAATGAAGTCTATTATGAAAATTACACTATAATAAGTAGCACTCATTCATTAAATATAAATGGGAAAATAGCCGAAATTGTCGGGTATAACATATTTATTAAACATTCGAAACATTCTGTTAAAATAATTTTGTTTATTTAAAAACGGAAAAGCATATAGAGGGATAACACACACTAACCTGGTACAAAAATTTCCATAACATCCATCACAGGATAACATTACTAGTTGTCTTTCATTACATAAATGATAATCGCAGATATTATCATTAGCATCATCAGAACGAAATTGACTAGACCCAGAAGAAAGAATATTTATAGGAAGTAACAATAATAACATCAATCTAACCTTGAAGATTGATGACATTTGTAAGTTGAACTTGAAATTGGACAATTATGTGCAGTAATTGAACTATGAATTTTACTACAAAATAAACGGAAAATTATTTTTGTCTTCTCAAAAATAACAAATGAATGGAATTAAATTTCCTGTAAACTCAAAGGGATGAGCAAGTAAGTTATTACGTATAATTTCTTCACTAAATATTAGACTTCATGGTGCCGACAAATATAAGTAGTATGTAACATAAATCGGGAATGGAAGACCTGACAGCAGAAGGTTAAGATGATCGAACCGAAGTGGACGGAAATAGAGAGTAATTTTATGGCAATGAAGTTTGAGACAACTGATGGAAGATTTGCAAATGAAGTACTGAACGTATGGTTTTCGCATTTGATGAAAGTACTCTGTAATTTTATGTTAAAATAGGATTAGTCCTCCCCACCTGTTTTCGATCACAACACTGTTACTAAAATGTTAACCTGATTTTATTGATAATTGGATATGCTGTCTTAAAATTCCACCTATGTGTGCAGAGTCTGTTACTAGACGTAATAAATAATATATAAGTGACTGATATGAACTCTTTCTTAACCGTAAATGGTTATTGACTTGACTTCTTGGTATATGATTGGTTGTAACCAGGATCTGAACTATCATTATATGAACATTTGTTTCGACTATCATTTTTCCTAACCTGATTGACCTCTCCCATTTGCGCATCAATTTTCCGCAACGAACAAACCTATCTTTTTTGTCGAACGCGTCGTAGAACATTTCCATTCGTATCAATGCTTGTAGACAGTGGTCGATACAGGATTCACACATGTGTTCTGACAGTTTAAGATTATTGGCATACACAGTTGATTAGCTGAACCAGTTGTTAAGCACCTGACTTTACACACCAAACAATTTTATCTCGCTGTTCTAATGAGATATGCTAACTTGAACTGATGCATACATATACCAGGTCCTACACTGTGTATGAATGAAAGGCATTACGAACGCTAAACATAAGTGAGAATCGAATTCGATTTTGGAATACTCGTACTCACGCAGAAAGTAAACTGAATGGAACTTCTGTCTGATTTAAGTTGATAGTGTTACGCGTAGGCCTTGGTCTAGTGATTTCATGCTTGGAGTCATTTTTGAAGTGAAAAGAGATGTGAATTCTAATATCAAAATAAATCGAAGTTGACTGCTTTAATTAGATGCTAGATTTAAATTAAATGACAATCCCGTAACCCTTGGTTTTGAAGTACTTTCAAGGTTGTTATGAAACTACCCTAAAACTAAATGAAAGCCACGACCGTTGCTGCTACCTTGATGTGGTGGTCGGGTGTGCCTATTGTGATGAACCCATCGAGCTATACTGACTGGAACAATCGTTCCTCAAGGTCCTACCATGCCAGACAGGTCGGTTGAAGAGCGGTAAAACTAAAAGCAGCAAACACAAAGTCCGAGGACGAAGTCGCACTGCTGACTCTATGGAGCTGTGACGGCACTAAGATATTTCCCTCAGACAACCAGCATAATAGCGATGCTGTCTTGCCACAAAGGAGGGGTGAGGTTAGAAAAGGTTGACCCTAATAATGTACACCTCACCTTATCCCAAGGATATCCATCTTCGGCGGTAAGGTCTCAACAAGCACGGAGCTAACAAGAAAATTACCCACAAGAGGGTCGCGTGTGACCGGCCTCAAGTAGTAGTCCCTTGAAAACTGCGGTCACACACTCAGGTCAACTAGTTTAGCTCCAGCCCAATTTCCTTTCCAGGTACCCCCAGAAGAACCCTTCCACGAAGTGGGCAACCGAGAAATGATAACCACCCTCATACCTCCAACAGCGATCAAGATCATTCATAATCAATTTCCTTCTTCAATTCCTGTTATTCCACCTACGTCAACTTCCAATTCTAAATTTCCTCTTTGAACTTCGTCCTCATAACCGACGATTATAGTGCGCGAAGCACTGTCCCAGGTCATTCGCTTGACCTCACCTAGCCAAAACGGTGATCCGACGAGATCCATCCCCTGTTTATCTGGTGACCTGATGGCGAATTCTCATGAAATAGTGGGTGCAAACATAGCACTAAATATGCAAGCAGAACAAACACTATTAGAACGGATCCCAGACATAGTACTTGTAGTAGGTGACTGTTAGCGGAACATAGACTGGATTAAAGCAAGCTCAATGCACGATTGCTTTGGTGCACGCTGATTGACTAATTCTTATCCAATCAGCACTAGTCGATAGTTGGAGAATACTCTAGAATCTTCTCATGTAAAAAACTGTAAATATACTGACGTTTTCTCTATTGTGCTTCTGACTTGCTTCTTAGTTCCATCTAACCTTGTTATTTGGAATATAATCTCTTTCCTGTTCAACCGTGTTTTGATTTGGGGACTTGTCGAGTGAATCGGTGTCCGAGAATACTAAGCAATAGGAATAGCTGGGTCATAACCGTAAGAAAAGAGATTTATAACAGTGACTTTAATGCCCAAATAGGTAGCTTCAACCAATCAGAAAGACATTTAGGTGAGTACTTTGATATTCCGGCTCAGTGAACAGATAATAGTGACCGTCTGCTGCAACAAGCACTTATTTTAAGCATAAGTAGAGACATTGTCTAAAATGGCGACCCGCTGCGCCGAACCAACGATGGGCTCAAATAGACCATATTGCCATCAGTCATCGTTGGAGAAGCTTGCTTGATAGAAGACTGTCATTTGTTCTGGAGTACATATTTAGACTTTGATCATGCTCTAATACAAGCACGCATTTGCTTGCGCTTCACTGGACGCAGAAAAACCACATTAAAAAGATCGATTACAATTGAACTCAGAGAAGAGAAAGCTAAAAGTAGATTCCAGGAACAACTGGGGTCACACTTAAGCAGTTCACTTATATTGGAAGTCTGATTAGTCCTAATGAGTTGATGTCTGACGAAATCTTTGTACGGATTCAAAATACTGTTTGGCAAATGTGAGACATCCGTATACCAATTAAAGGACGAATATACTGCGCAGCAGTTTGTTCTGTTCTACATTACGGATGAGAAACGTGGTCATCAAGAGGAGATGATACTCGCAAGTTACTAGTATTTGACCACAGATGTCTTAGAAATATTGCTCATATCTGCTGGGATCATCAGGTAAGTAATGGTGAGGTTAGACTCAGGCTATTAGGATATAATGATGAGTCAGTTGATGAGGTTGTGAATCTTCATCGACTGAGATAGTTGAGTCACGTATTACGCATACACAACCGCCGACTACCACGGCGCGCAATGCTGACTGGTACTGGAGACGGATGGAAGAAAGTTAGGAGGGCTAAACCAAAACGTGGCATCAGTCCTTGAAGTCACTAACTTCTGATCTGGGCCATGTTGGTAGATGAAAACTATTTGGTTGGGGTCCAAGCGACTATCGTAACCAATGGTCGGAGACTGTGATGGACTTGGCTCAGAATCGACCACAGTGGAGTAGGTGTATACATTCTTTGTCTTCCCCTAAACTGAGATTAGAATTGCTTTATGCCTTGCTTTCGATGAGCTAATTCTTTCGTCATGTATTAGATCCGTATACACCACCTTTCTTTCATATATTACTACCACTGAAGTAACTACTTCTATGAATTTGGTGTTTATCTTGTTGTGCTAATGAGGTGGGACAACTTGGAGCGATGCATATATGTGCTTGGTCCTACGTTGTGACTGACTAACTGAAATACTTTAAACTTCTATAATCTACTACTATAATCTATATAAGAATCACTTGATTGAGAAACGTGTTCATAATTAAATAAAAGGTGATAAAATACACCAAACTGTTATTATCTTTAATTTATGCTATAAATGACCTATGTCCATCATCACCAAAATATTCTCTTTGAAATTTGCTAATTGGATGATGGGAGGAATACAGATAAGTTTTTTATGGTAATAAATTACATTATGCTCAGTATTTACATTATATAAATAATGCTTGTTAATTGGATTATTACTCAATAGGTAAATTTAAATATTCTGCCGAAACTGCGTTCAATGAGCTGGGTATTAACACCATGGAGCTTTCATTGTCCTTGTGAGCAACATTGACACTTTTTCTGACATTGTTTGCACATTCATTTTGATTGCCTTTCACGTCAACCACATTTTGGACCTTATATTTACTTAGGATTACTTCTAATCGGAAAACTGGGTCTATTTCAACGCCTAATGATTGCTGACTGCACTAAGTGACGAATTTTCAAACATTCTCCCGTTTGCTTCGCTTCTAACCAAAATTTTAATGTTTTCCCAGTGGTCTACAGGTACTGATATATATATATATATATATGTACATCGTGGCGTTTGACAGACAAGTGATGTTTATTTACAATGGGATGAAGAGGGCTGATGATGTTTAAAGAGACAATGAAGGCTTGACGGTTAAAATGTCAAGATCAGAGAACTCAACTTTAACAAAATAATTCTTTTCTAACATCTTAAATATTCTATTTGAAGAATATGTAGTAACAGGAATCGCAAATCCTATATCAGATTAAAACTTAGGACGTTTGGAAAATTTAAAAATTATTTGAAGTCAGAGTTTGATTTGGAGTATAAGACCATAAATAACTTACCAAAAGACACGATCACAGTGTTCACAATGAATGGGTAGAAAATCTGAAGAAGAAAAACTACTCTAGAACATTTTTTACTGAATTTATATATCATGAAACTATATGACGACACTTTAAATGGAAAAAGTTTACCAAGTGGTAATTTTACGACTTTTTTCGAACACCTGACGTTAGAAAGTGACTTGGTATAAAAACTAACAACACACCGCAAATTTCAACATAACGAGAGTGTTCTAAATAGCAGAAACACTTGTTAGTATAATGGTTTGTGCCGATTGTTGAATTTTGTGCTCTACATTACGCAATGACCCTAGACACCGAAAATCACGAAGCACACCTCATTAAACGACTCAGATCAACAGTCAGTGACTCCATGAACTGGTACTATTTTCCGGTATGGCTACCTTAGATTTTTTCTGAACTAAATTCCATTTAAGTTGAGTAGAGGAGTATGATCCGTTTTTGGTTAGCAACCTAATAGCCCAATCACACAACAGTTTGTAAATGTTGGGCCAGTTTCCTGTTTAGAAGACTAGATTGTCTGCAGACGAGCCTATTGAAGCTGATGAACTACAAGTTAATTACATGTGATACGAGGTACTCAATAATAAATTTTAAGCATACAACAGGACTCAACTATGAGGATAATACCTTCCACATGATCCTAACGAAGACGACCAATGCCTTTACGAAAGACTGTTTAACAAATTTTTGATCAACCCAAGTTTTCATTCGTCTTAATATAATTCTGTAGTAAAAAAATGAACTTATCTACCAAGAAGTAAAAATATGTATACAGCTAAAAGTCTATTTACTAAGGTGCATACTACTCGTTCCAGGTCGCTGTCCACTTAATTTGGTTGTTATGAGTAAGATTTTTTACAGGTGAGAAATTTAAGATTATTGGAATCTAATTTTAGTTAGATTAGTGAATACTTATCAAAAATTGAAATTATTCATTCAGCTACCTTATTTTTAGACAAAAAGCGAGGAATACTTACCCAACTGTCTGCAATCCTTTTCAGAACAATGAGCCCCAATATTTAGTTCAGTCATTATACCTAAAGAGAAGTGTGATGCCAGTTATATTGGCTGCACACAAATGAACATATATAGTAAAATCGAGAATAGAATCGGATACATGAAAAGACGTAAATAACTAAATTCCCACTAAAAATCTTAACTAAATACCATTTTCTATACTTGGCTTTGATTAATACCGTGCGAAGGGGTATTGATACCGTCCGAATTATTAAAGTGGGGTACATGAAAAGAGGATTGAACCTGAAATCTGGTTAAAACTTTAGCGTTTTAATAACTGGTGCACTGCTTGAGACGTATGTGTTTATGACATGGAAAGCAAGATTTACAAGGTTGATTTGCTAAAAATCAAGAAAAATTGGAGAGAAGCACTGGGTGGTGTTGTACAAAAAGGTGCATACTAAGGTTTATTGAAGCACAAACCATACGAAAATTCAAACCCCCTCTGTGTATTCAAAAAAATTGTTCTCATCTTAAACCTACCCTGATACTATTAGCTTATTGTCCAGAGTGATGAGGTTTCAAATTGTCTTCACATTATTTCTTTATCCTTATTTCCTCTTATCCTCCATTTCTAGTCTAGTTGACCTTTCATTTTTGTATATAAATGGTCTTAACAAGTATATTTGTGATCAGATTGTTCGAAATGTATTACGCTAATGTATCATGGTTCTGATGATCTTCGTATTCTCATTACACTATCGAAATTTACCAAAGGGACTAATTGTTTTAGAACGATAATAATTTCAATGGATGGAAACTTATCATAAGATTAGGTATACTTTTTTATCGAGTTATCAATAACTCCTGGGTAATATTTGGCCTTAAACGATTACTCATAATTTTATATGCAACAATTTTCTTTATAGTGATCCAATTTGTCGAAAGTTCCACGAGGACAAGCGAGTAACTAACATATTTTATGGACTATTTTGTCTCAGTGAATCTAATTTCCAATGTGGATGTTCCTTACGTACCATATTACTTTGAGTAGCTGTCTGTAAGCATTCATGGGTAAAAATAAAATGCGATGACTTTTTGCTTTGCACGGACGCAAAAGTTGTCAAGTTTAGAGATGACGACTGTTTTAGCTTCACATTTCTTAGAACTAGCTAGGTTTTTAAAGTTCATTTCCATTACAAACCTTCTTATAAGACGAGTCAGGTATCTAGTGTCGTTTCCGCAGTGAACGACATATTTTGCTTCTATTTATTTATTTTAACACATAGATATTGGTACAAGGAAGCACCAAATACATATGCGCCACACAGATCTCATTTGATAAGTGTGAGGGCTGTGATACTGCTCGGGTGCCCAAACCAAAGCAGGTGGTTCTCTTAGGGGGCCACACCCGGAGCTTTCGACCTAAAGGTCTGATCCACAAGGCAGTGGAGCATCGTAAGGAGATGCAGTCCCATGGTGGCCGGTGACCAACGATTGGTTCATACGCCATTTGTTCCTCCGGGATATTGAAACCCATGTGCACCACTGATTTGGAATCAGGCTTTTTCAACTCCCTTGGGAGATGACCCTCCTCACTCTCGGCCATACCAGGGCATTTGGGGGCCTATGTATCTAGTTCCGTACAATATTATGGACTGGGAAACAAGTTCAGGAAAATGCATTCCCAATATCAATATGATAAGCATGAGGACATTGATGTTTTTGCGCCCACATCTTGACGTAAGGAAGTGATTTCAAGGTCTTAGTAGTGTAGTGATCTTAGTTGCAAAAGTCCTATAAAATTCGACGTGTTTTGAGTTAAATATATATTGGCAGGGTACATGAGCGCGTCTGCTTCAGAACAAGTAGCTGTTCCGTCATTGAACATTAGCTTGGCTAGTTAACGTAGAATCATAGTAAGGAAGGTAGAGAAGCGAAACTTAGAAAAGACAAAAGATAATGAAGATAGGATTTAAAATAAAAACGAAGGACTGGGGGTATTATGAATACAATGAGATATTGGGCGTAAAAGCTCCTTACCTTATACATCAATCCGCTATCCCAGGAATTTACGAACATAAATATCCAGCGTTAATTTAAGGTGGTATACTGAAGGAATTGAGGTCCGATCTGTAAGGACAGCGCTTCACATAGCATAAATTACGAGTGTGACAAAGCTAAATTGTACTTTAGCATTCCCTATTCAGTGAGAAACTTTCCTTAGGATTGTCTCGCAGATTAGCGTAAAGACTTTCAGGTTGGATTACTTGTTATGATAACCTGGGTTACTCAGTGTTGTGAAACGTGATGAGATATCTGCTTTTTTTGTAGTTAATCGGAAACAGCTTCGACCCGCAGTGCTAGTTAGCCCACCAATGCTGAAACCTCTCTTATTCGCATCTTTATGCTTGCTCATAGAGAACATATTCAATATCAAGAAAGGAGAAACGACATGTGGGCTACAGGATGACATTGATTACACAAGCATGGGGACCTGATGACAATAAACTGAGATCCAGTCTTAAAGGCTTGGAATTCCTAATCTTCATATACAGATCACTGGGAAATTAGCGGATTGAATGTAGAAAGCCGGTAGGGCATTTAAATTTACTATTGACTACTAGAAATTTTCTGTTCAGTGGTATAATAAAGCTAATCTACGTAAACATTGGCCAATATTTAGTCCTAAAGTGAAAAAAGTCCCAAATTCATCTACAAAGTTAAGGAAACAAAAACCTGTCAGTTTATTATCACTACATATAACAGACATGTCCTAAGTAAATAGGAGAATGATGGAAGCGATTGAAGACACCTGAAAATGCTTGAGAAAACATTTACGAAGATTTAGCAGTTAATAGGCAAGTACAAAAGCTCATTGTCTTTTTTAGCAGGGGCTAGCCGCTTTTAGGCAGTACTCTAGTGCAGAACGCACTGACATTGTACAAAGTTAAAAACGTTTTGGTGTAGACACGACTAAAGGCCCCACGCATTGACTATAGGGTTTTTAAACCTCTGGCGGCCACTGCACGGCAGTATGCAGTAGTTTTCAAGTCTTGACTAACGATGACTACTAAGTTATTGTGTGTCTGGACAACATGTAGCTCAATGCTATTCATCATCTATGACTCTGAACCTTGATGACCAATATGCATCACAATACACTTGGAAGTATTTGTCGGTAGCTGTCAAGTTTGAGACCATTCGGATAATTTTTCCAGGTCATTTTGAAGTTCTAAGCTATCACCTTTACTTTTTATCACTCTCAATATCTTGATATCGTCAGTATACATCAAGCCCGATGATAGGAAACGAGTAATGTAATTTAAATACAAGAGGAATAACACTTAACCCGCTGTTAACTTAGTCTAAGGCCTTTTGGGACGAATTTATCCTTAATTTGCGAAGCTTTGTGTGTAACCCCACTTATATTCAATATCTATTGCTCATCTCTTCCAATAAAAAACGAACATAACTGACGGATTAGTACTCACCGTGCCTTTATTACTCAAATAAACGCTATCTCAGTCATCTGTTCATCTTTTGTCATCGGCCGCGACACGTAACGTTCTTTTAGGCCGCTCTTCACTAGGTTGGAATTTTGGCGCGGACTGTTATTTAAGAACACTTGTATCGCGTTACGCCGTCGGTGCCACCACGTGCAGAAGAACCTTCGTTAATTAACTGAACCTATTTGTTGCTATTATCCAAATAGGAGCTTACACATAACACTCATTTCACAACAATTTTTTATCATTTCTGTGATTGGGTATGCCATTTTATTGTAAGTGCTATTTGCTACTGTTTAGCTTTATTCATGGACAGGCAACTCATTTTTTTAGTCTTAATGCCTTTCTATATGTTACTAATAAATTTGGGCACTGTTACGTCTCACATAATTTTTTCTACAAAGATTCACCATTTTTGGACAGTTTGACGGACGAACTTTCCACACAATCTTTAATAGTTTCATCCGTCCCCATTTAGAGTACGGAAACATAGTACTCCCCCCTCACTCCAAAAAGACAAGGTCACTTTGGAGCGTATCCAACGGCGAGCCACGAAATCAGTTCGAGGACTCAAATCTAAACCTTACGAAGAACGCCTCCATTCACTAGACCTTTACCCATTAGAGTATAGGCGTCTTAGAGGTGATTTATTAATGGCTTATAGTATTCTTGACACTTCTGGACATTCTCTTAAACACCTACATAAGCTTAGTTAGAATAATAACCTAAGGGGTAACACCCAGAAACTAGAAACACAACATAGCAAGACGGAATGTAGACACAACTTCTACTCCTTAAGAGTTGTCAAAAGCTGGAATCCGCTGCCGGCCGAGCTAGTCCAAGCGACTTCTCAGGAGTCCTTCAAGAGGCAACTTGACCTATTCTTAAGGATCAAGGACAGCATCACACTATGATTTACCAATTTCTTTTCCTCTTTTATTGTTAACATACCTAGGAGGATTTGGTGATCCCTTGCTACTAGACACGGAAGCCTGTTAAGCGAAAGCTTCTTCTATTCCGTCCACAACCATTTGAACCATTAAATTTAACCGCTTTTCAATGAACAATAAATGTTCCGAATCCGGCATTTTTGTTTGCTTTGTGAGTAGGTTATGAGTACAAAAGCTTGACTATCTCCAAAGACTTCGTTTCGAGATCTCACTTACACCATGCTTACGCAATTTTTTAATCTTGCATGGTTGCACGTGATTATATTAATGCATTTATATTAGACAGTTACGATGATCATCAGATGCCCAAAATAAAATCTTTACGGACGGTTATACTCTTATCTGCGCAATCAGTAGAGCTATGGATTGTGAGCGAATCAATCAAACTTAAGATCAAAAGTCGTGTATTTCGGAGAGAAATTCGTTCATTCACATGTGTAGTGAGTTGAACTATCCGTTTCCATTTCAATTTTAAGATTGTCTTAATCTGAGGCTCATTTTATTTTTAACTATCTTTTGTTTTCCGTGGTAAATACAAGTGCATTCTGTGCACTTGCTGGGTCGTCGACTGCCCTATTCTTTTGTTTTTCTCTTTTCCAGCCCTCCGCACTCATGTTACTCCGCATCACTTTCTAGTATACAAAAAGCTTTCTGGCAGACGCGAACCGCTGCAAAAGACATGTCTTTTATATACAGGATCTATTGGCCTTGAATTTTTGAGAAGTCACCACAAATTTGTGACCTAACTTAATATGCAAACATCCTCATTCATTGAGACAGTTATCTATAGACGAGCCAATTGGATTCAAGACAGTAGGTCTTGGACTTCGGGAGGGAGTCCATTTATTAGTTTGGCCAAATAGTATTTGGCTGTAGAGCTGATGTCAGTTCCCTACGAAAACCCTTAGTCTTTTTTTCATCAATACATACTAGCTCTAAATCACAATCTTAGATCCTAGTAACTAGTACTATCGTCCAATTCATTCTCCAGTGGTCATTTATGAATCATTATACAAGTCGTAGAGAACTTTGTGGACACAGTCGAAAATAATGTATATGGAATTTGTAATAAGCTCGTGATAATTTGAGCCAGTTACCCACTGAGAAAAATGGAAGATGGCCGTGTAGATATCTTAGACTGGTTGATGTTCAAGATTAATACCGTTGAAACCCGGATTGGTTGTATAATGGTTAAACGTTAGCGCGAGACAAAAGGTCTTGCGTTCGCAGTAGCTACCTTGATTTAATTTAGATTATTTCAAACAACCGCGATCTGTCTTTGATAATCAGACTCACTTCGTTTCTTCCAAGTGTCGATATCAATGCGCTTACTGACTTCCATTAAAAAATCATACATTTCAACGAATTTTCTGAGTCACTTTATAATAGTACTTATTTTTGCTACTGGCTATCTTTGCAAGAGTATCGTCAACCTAAAAGCTGAAACTGTGTGCAAGAAATAGTAATGAATAGATGTTTGCTTAATTTCTGGTGAAACTTCAACATATCTATGGGACTAGTGAAATGTCACTGAGCCCTAGCCAAATCATCTGGCAGTGAAGTCACTGAATACCGAACAGATCATCATCCTTGTCAATGTCAAGGACAACCGACGCACATCAAGTAACCGTACGCCATGTACTGGCCCATGCGGTTGTTGTCACGATTTCGCTGTACCTACTTTAACCAATGAAATTCTGTAATAACGTCCTTTGTATTGTACGGTCTTCAAAGCCTTAATAGTACCTTGATACGACGAACGGGTAATGCACGTTAGATGATGATCTCGAGGTGTGACACCGACGTTAGCTTTTGGTCACACTATTCGTGTCTAACTCGGGTAAATCCCTTATCATTCGACAGAGATCATCAACGTTGATTAACTACATATCTTTACCTTTCGCATATGAGTCTGATTTATTTCCTAAAATATAATGGTTTGGTGGCCTATATATATATATATATATATATATATATAACTAGACAGGGTAATATCAGCAGCTCAGTAAGGGTTATTATCACTTGAGGCAGAAACACAACAGTTATAACCCCAAAGAAGGTTACTACTCTTACCATTAATCTAGTTGTAACAGCACCTGAGTAGTGAATCGCTAAGGACGTTGCGATGCTATGTACCGTAAAATTATGAAAACATTTTAAAATCAGTTTCGAGGTTAAAAAATAGCCTTGCAAATTTATTTAGAATTAATTTAGACCTTTCACTTTGCACAAGGTAGAAATAAGAAAGTATCGCGAAAAGATTTTTCGATGCCACAGTGTCGCTCCCGATCTTCTTGAGGGACTAGCCGCTGTTGATTCCTTTTCCAGTATAGCGTGTCCCATCAACGGCAATGTCCTCTCTGTGTTCTGCACCATAGGTTGCTGACCAAAGTCTACCGACACCAAGATGTGTTTTCTTGGGCCTTTTTTCTGTTGCACTGTCGATAAGGGATGGATTTTACAACACTTGATGTGACTGCAGAGGTAGTTTATAGAGTTGTACCAGGCCTGATGGGCCCCAGCAAAGTCTTCTTAATTTCTGAAGCTCATAGTGATCAGACGCAGAGACTTTATGTTCGTGATGCTTGACGGAAGAAAAAGCCTGGAAACAATAATTGTAGTCGTGTGAACATACAGGAAAATATCCTAGCTTTTTCCTGGTACTGTCCTGTTAGCTTACGTTTGGTTCGCTGGTACCAAGTTGATATCATAATATAAACAACATAACAGACTGAGGTGTTACACTTTACCAGCTGTGAACAGTATTTGCTTCGCCGTTGTTTTTCAATGGATGCACCACTATCTAACAAGCTTTCTGTGACACTAGAACATCGAATAAAATCAAGGAGATCCATCTGACGTCTCTGTCCCCGTTCCTAACATTTTGAGAAGTATGTTGTTGCTATTCTCCTTCCTAAAGTTTACTCAATGCATCTAAATATTATCAGGTATTTGGTATTTAAACCATCGGTATTCTCCCACAGTCGAGTATTTAACTAAGCCTGTGTTTGACGATTTTGATATATTGGTGTGAACGTGTACAACTGCTACCAGAAGGGTCTGACGCTTCTCTTTATTAGTCCAATTAGTGTGCCTTGTCTACATATTGGATAAACGTAATGGGAACAGCGGACAGCGTTGACTTAACATAAATCCATAGTACTATAACAACTTATGTCCATTGGTTAAGAGTTGGCCATAGACATCTAAGTGAGTGTTAGAACATTAAAGCTCAAATACTCATCAACTGTCTTATTTTGTAAAGGGATCGTACTTCCCATTATTTTAAATCGAATGTTGTAAAGCTTTATGTGTTTGTAAAGGTGACTTCGAGCTCCACACCACCTTCGGAGATTTCAAAGTAAAGATCTATTCACCATTAGTCTGGTTTCTTCTATCGAAAGAACGAAGGGTATCCACAATCACGAAACTTACTTACTTACGCCTGTTACTCCTCGTGAATGAGCATAGGCTGCTCACCGGCATTCTCCATCCAACCCTGTCCCAAGCAATCCTTTCTAACTCCTTCCAGTTCCTATTTATCCTTTTCATATCTGCTTGGATTTTCCGACGTAATGTGTTCTTTGGCCTACCACTTTTCCGCTTCCATTCAGGATTCCAATTTAGGGCTTGCCTCGTGATGCAGTTTGATGATTTGCGTAGTGTATGTCCTATCCATTTCCATCGTCTTTCTCTAATTTCTTCTTTAGCTGGAAGCCGGTTTGTTCTCTCCCAGAGAAGGCTGTTGCTGATGGTATCCGGGCAATGGATTTTGAGTATCTTGCGTAGACAATCATTTATAAATACCTGTACTTTCTTGATGGTGGTTGTTCTAGTTGTCCAAGTTTCAGCTCCATACAGTAGAATTGCCTTGACGTTCGTATTGAAGATTCTCACTTTGATATTGGTTGAAAGTTGTTTTGAGTTCCATATGTTCTCCAATTGTAGGAATGCGGTCCTTGCTTTGCCAACTCTCGCCTTTACGTCTGCATCTGAACCTCCTTGTTCATCGATGATGCTTCCCAGGTATGTGATGGATTCTACATCTTCCAGAGTTTCGCCATCAAGGGTGATTGGATTGCTGTTCTCCGCTTTGAATTTGAGGACCTTGGTTTTCCCTTTGTGTATGCTGAGGCCTACTGATGCAGAGACTGCTGCTACATTGGCTGTCTTTATCTGAATCTGTTCACGTGTACGTGATAGGAGGGCTAGGTCATCTGCGAAGTCCAGATCGTCTAATTGGTTCTGAGCTGTCCATTGTATTCCGTGTTTTCCCTCAGATGTCGAGGTTTTCATAATTCGGTCGACCACCATAAGAAAGAGGAAGGGAGAGAGTAGACAGCCTTGTCTGACTCCGGTCCTTCTTTGAGATGCATCTGTCAGCTGTTCTCCATGCACGACCTTGCACTGTAGTCCGTCGCATGAGTTCCGGATAGTATTGACAATATTCTCAGGAACTCGGTAGTGTCGAAGAAGATTCCATAACATCCTCCTATTTACACTGTAAATTGCCTTTTCATAATCAATGAAGTTGATGTACAGTGTTGAGTTCCACTCAACTGATTGTTCAACGATGATCCGTAATGTTGCAATTTGGTCTGTGCACGACCGATCCTTACGGAATCCAGCTTGCTGTCTCGAGTTTGTGCGTCTACTGCGTTTTTCATCCGGTTCAGTGACACTCTGGTAAAGACTTTCCCTGGTACTGACAGTGGAGTAATGCCTCTGTAGTTCTCACATTTGCGCAGATCTCATTTCTTTGGAATTTTGACGAGGTGTCCTTCTTTCCAGTCCATCGGCATTTGTTCGTCCTCCCAAATCTTTTTGAATAGAAGGTGAAGCATGTTTGTAGTTACTTCGATGTCTGACTTCAGATCTTCAGCTGATATATTGTCGGGTCCTGCTGCTTTCCCGCTCTTGATTTGTCTGATGGCAATTCTGATTTCTCTGATCGTTGGTGGATTGACATTTATAGGAAAGTCTATAGGTGCTGCTTCGATGTTCGGTGGATTCATGTAGCTGGTCTATTCAAGATCTCCTCAAATTGTTCTACCCATCTGTTCCCTTGTTCTTGAATCTCAGTGATCTGCTTGCCTTCTTTTTCCTTGACTGGTCTCTCTATTTTACTATATTTCTCTGAAAGTTTCTTCGTTGTATTGTAAAGTTGTTTCATATTTCCTTCTCTTGGAGATTTTTCCGCCGTTGTTGCTAGTTCTTCCACGTATTTCTGCTTGTCGGCTCTAATGCTCTTCTTCACTTGCTTGTTTGCTTCCATGTACCAAGCTTGTGCTTGGACTTTCTCTGCTCGTGTTCAGCTGCTGTTAATTGCTGTCTTCTTGTCCTTCCTTTCTTTGATCTTGTCCAGTGTTTCTATAGAGATTCATTCCTTATGATGATGCTTCTTTAGGCCCAGAACCTCTTGACACGTTGCAGTTAATGCTCCTTTGATATTCTTCCAGTTGTCCTCCATGGTGGTTTCTTCTTCCTTCAGTAGATCCTGTAAGGCTTGGAACCTGTTTTTGAGAGCTATCTTGAATTCATTGGGTTTTGTCAGTATCTTGAATGAAGGCTGTATTGAACCTTTGTAGTGCTGTTTGTCCAGTTGTTCAGTTTTTCTTTAGCTTCAGTTTTAAATTGGCCACAACTAGATGGTGATCTGAAGCTATACCAGCTCCTCACATCTTCCATTTTCCTTCGGAATTTTTCATAGATGCAAATATGATCTATCTGGTTCTCTGTGGTGTGGTCCGGTGAGATCCATGTAGCTTTGTGTATACGTTTGTGTGGAAATATTGTGCCGCCTATGACCAATTTGTTGAATGCACATAGATCTACAAATCTCTCCCCATTCTTGTTTCTCTCTCCCAGTCCATGTCATCCCATGGTATCTTCATATCTGGTGTTGTCTATTCCGACTTTGAAGTTTATATCTTCCATCAGAATGGTGAGGTCCTTTTTTGGGTACTTCTCTATGATTGGCTGCAGCCACTCGTAGAATTGATCTTCAATGTCGTCGTTGCTATCATTGGTGGGTGCATAACATTGGATAATATTCATTGTGATCCCCTCCTTCTTTGTTTTGAATGATGCTTTGATGATTCTGGATCCGTGGGATTCCCATCCTACAAGTGCATTTCGTGCTACTTTGGACAGCATTAGATCAAATCCCTGAGTGTGTGGAGCATTGTCCTCTTCATGACCGGAGTATAGTAGCATCTCTCCCGTATTTAGCCTTTGTTGTCCAGCTTGGGTCCAATAAGTTACGCTGATTCCCAGTACTGTCAAATTGGAAACAAATACCCCCTTCCCAAGTTTCAACGATTGAGTTAAGGTAACCAAACAATGTCTTTTTTTATTTTAGGGACACAAATTCAGGCTTGTACTTTATGGTATATACCAACACTACTCTCGGTATCATTCTTCAGAACAAAACTGAGCTGGGTCGAGAAACTTCCTCAGTTACACATCAAGTTGCTGACAACACTAATATCACTATGTTTGGGCGGAAACATTCGGCACTAGACTTGGGGTTTAGGAGGCGATTCTCCTGGGTTTTCACTGTAGCCGGTTTAAACCTAGCGATCTTCGGAATGGACTTTATAAGGAGATATGAGTTTTTAGTCGATACTAAAAAACGACGTTGAACACTGAAAAAAAATTCGAATTACATAAAAGGCAAAGAAAGTCACATCACGTCTCTAAACTTGATACGAACTCAGCTAGTAGCAACGGCGAAATTCCAGAATATACTCGCGGAATTTCCATATTTAACCAAACCTAAGTTTTGGCCCTTCAAAAATAAACTAAAGGTAAGTCACACAATCAAAACTGAAGGCGCACCTATGTTTGCTAAAACCGAGAGGCTAGCACCTGACAAGCTTAAAATCGTTAGAGCCGAATTCAGCTACTTGCTACAGCTATGTATTATTCGTCTCTCGAACGAAGGATATATAGGTAAGTTAATGGATAGATGCGTAGTTGCCTGCTAGAATGTTGAAACGCAATGTTGCGATTTCAAGTATTTCAGGCTCTATTTTCGTTCAGTATGCAGTCGCTCAACCCTATTGTTTCTTCCTATCGAGACCCTCCTTCCAATAGTCCCACATTTTACTTTTTAGTCTATTGAGTAGCATGCACAGTAAAAGCAGTACATTCACCATGACTACAAGGACGACTAGCAAAGGTCAAGGTCTAAATTGAGAGGTTAATAATAACAGCAGAAATACATATTTTTAGACGGGATTGCGAGTAACCTCATGACAATACCGGACAAAGATCCTCAGAGTAATCTGTACAACTTGGATCGCTCGATTCAATCACCAAAAACAAATCTCCAACTGAGTAATCAGGATCACACCCCTATCTAGACTCCTACTCTTAGTAAGATTACTGATCAGATAAAAAGTCAGAGGAAAGGGCATCCCAAACTGCCCATGGTGCTCACCATTAAGTAGAAAATACACACTAATAACAATGAAGTGGACCACAATTCTACAGATTTACATTCAACCTGTAATGCTAAAAGCAGGACGGCAATAGTGAGTGTTGGAGGAATTAATGAAAATGGCTAGATCCGCCCATACGGGCGCGTTCACTCTTGATAGACCTTTGATTTTCGTATTAAATATATTACTCATTTTTCAGCTCAACTGTGTTCTTCCTAAGTGCTAAACACCGTATTGCTGATTGCCATGGTTCGACGAGTCAATGTAGACAGTGATGTGTCTTTCAAATAACGTCTTATAGATTAAGTTATCCCATCACGACAAATTACCAATTTTGGGATTAGATCTATGATTATGGTAACAAAGATTAGCGTACTAATATCGAACTAGATCATCATTCTACATATCCTTCAGGATGCTATTCAGCACATGCTAAGCACACACCTGGAAAGAGTCGACCCAGAGTTAAGCAGGGCATGGAATGCTCGCCACATGTTAAACAGAGAGACTGGCACTGCCACAAGGTCTTCTTGAAGGATTTTGACGGCAGCTTTTCTCACACGACATAAAGAAGAAGACAGCGTTAAAGTCGGTAGTAATAGGAAATTTTTTTAGGCCAAGCTGGCAGCCCAAATGCAAGCTGACCCAAAATATCTCTACAGATTAGAGATTATGAGAAAGCTTACAAGTCGGGGACCTGCACTGTGAAAGGAACAAATGTTTAAAAATCTTATTAACTTAAGAATGGCGAAGATCTAGCGCCAGTTGAGGAACTTGGCGGTATCCAGATGACTTCCGGGTTACTGTTAAGTAGACCAAAATTCTTGAACTCTGGAAAAGCCAGAATGTGACGACATCCCTGCTATATTTTTGAAGCAGAGCGAACCAATGACGAAATACTTCGGTAAAAGCTACACCCCCCATGATACCTAACACGAGTTCAGGAAATGAAGTTCCTGTGCATACAGTCTACTCATATCAGTTGGATGACCTGCTAGGACTGTGAGATACAGATTCATGAAATATTCCCCGACTTCGCTATTGTATTTGACACAGTGACCCACGTACTTCTCATAGCCAAAGTTGGAGAGGTGTGTGTCTCTGACTTATATCCTGGCTCCGAAACAATCTAAAGAACAAGATGTTTTGAACCAAGGTAAAAAGTGTGCACGCGAGTTTGAAGGTTTCGACACCAGGAATCTCACGGAAAACAATCCTAGATATAATCCTGTTCTTGATCCTTATTAAGGACCTGTTAGATAAGATTAACTAATCGGTACTGACCTATGGAGACGACGCCAAGATCTACAGTTCCATAAATAGCGAGAAGGATTCACTTGGGCTTCAAAAGTGATTGACCAAAATGGAGAAATAATCGGTTGACAATAGGCTGAAATCCAGACTGGTGAAATTTCATGTTACAAACATTCTGCCAAATTTGACGCAAAGCACTTACAACCACCGTGGACATACACTCCCAATTACCTCTCCGGAACGTCATCTCGGGCTTGTAGCCACGAAGAGCTTAGATACCAGCTTTAACTACATAGGAGATGCGTTCAAGGCAAACACAATTTTTCAGTTTATGCGTTGACAACTTGGCGTAACTGCTACAGTGTTGTTCATACCACTATTTAAAACATACTCACGGCCCTACTCTGAAATATACTGTATTGTTGCACTCCTTCTTTTCATAGGAGACGTAAATCTCTTAGGCCAAGTACAGAGATGGGGGACTAAGTGGGTGGGGCAGAATACATCACCTAGCACTGTTCTCCTTAGGCTACGGGTAAATAAGAGTTGACCTGATAATAGCACACAACATATTGGATACACCAAGCTACCTGAACACGAGCATGTTACCAGAAGATCACCACCATACAATGTGAAACAACTCTCCAAAGATTGCACATCAAAGAGAAAACACCCAGGTATGCTCCCACTTTCTCTCATAAATATTTGCCCCCATTCGGATGGCTCTTGCAGCCGAACTGACCACAGCCCCATCAGTGGATATCTTTAAGAGGAGACTTGACAAACATGTACTCGCATATGAACTGCTATCTATCTCCTGGACACGTTGCGTCTGATGCATGTCTCAGAATTTACCGCGGTTGTGATTACCACATATTAATAACTACTTCATATCTCTCTTATAATTTCCATTTCTCTTATTTTTTTTTCAATTCCGTCTTCTAACACATTACCAATTAATGAACTTATTTATTATTCTTAAGACAGTTGTACTCTCTTAGCGAACGCATTGCAAATTTTCTACTGTCACAATGCAACCAACCAACGCCTAGTCTGCTAACGTGGAAACTGTTGATATCCAGTAGCCCCTCTGCCTTGAGACGAACGCTCACTCCAACATCAAAATATACAAATATGAAAATAAACACCATAGTGGCTAGAATTAGTGTAGTTAAGTAGATGCAATGTCACCATTTGAATATCACCAAGTATCTGGAACCGTGCAGAAAGAAGAAGAAACGAACACAAAGAAACCAATGGGTTTGAAGATGCCACAGGTATTCTGAGTTTGACAACGCTTTAACCAGTAACACCTAATATTAATCGTACCCACCAACTGAAATCAAAAAACAGAAGCGAGGAGGTTCGAAGATATATTTCATTGGCTATCAATATATGGAGGATCGTTTGATCTAATCTGGATGGCGATTGCAAGGGTTGTTGAGCACGGCGTTCCCACAACTGATCTGGTGCCGATGCATGACCGAGCGCCTTCATATAGGTGAGTCCATTAAAACTAATGCGGTCAGCATCTAATATCGAAGACTTACAGATCTATTTATCTTGGGGGATTTATTTACCGCTACAGGTCCATAGATGCTCATGATAATGATACAGGTTATCAACACTCAAATAAAAGTTTAATTCATAAGGACTAGTGAGATCTAGTGGCTAAATTACTCTCGTTGTGAGCCAACAAAAACTTAGAATCACACCATGGCGCCAAGGTGCGAACCGAAAGAAACCAACTACAAGGTCGTCTCTGATTTATTGGATATTGTAGTGTCTTGTGGTGGCAGATTCGCCTTACCAAGGTCAGTGTGTATATTTTCTGGTCGTATCTTTAAAATAGATATAACCTATAAATGTCCAGCAATGTGTAGAATAGTCATTTTAGGGTGTTTATGTTGTAGTTACTAAGCAAGATATCATCGTGTGCGTATACTTGTAGAATCTAATGAACACTTATGATATGCGAGACCATGACTAACAAATATTCTGTGATGACAATTCCCCACTTAGTATGTTTTAACACAATAAACTTTTCTTTTTTGATAGCAGTCGGTGGGTTTGCTACAAGATGAGTGCTGAAAAAGATGTGGATCAAATTGATACGCCGGATTCTGTGAAAAATACTGTTCCAAATCATGGATATTCTCTTCGTAAGGGCGACTTCGCCCAACGGCCAATGTCCATTAAAAAGTTTCTCGAGCCTTTCGACCACAGCAGTTTAACAAATAATGAGGCTGGTGAGAAATATGCAGCCTATAAAGCAAGTTTCGCTCGCCAACAGTTGGAAGAGTTTTTCGAAAGGAACAAATCGTATGCTTGGTATGTGTTTCTATTTACGTTGCTCCACAAATTCTTAATTCTATTCATATACGGAGCCATTCTCTCTTTGATATTTCAATTTAGACCGAAATCCAATGTTCAACAATAGTCGAAAAGCAATAAGCCTCATCTAGGTAGTAAATTTCTGGCTTTAATCCACCATCATGTAGTGAGATCGGATATACTACTTTTAATTTCACACAAAAAGGTTTGCCATGGTAGATTATTGTGCCGCGATAGCCTGCTAGTATTCTTCGACTTCTAAATTGACAATCCTACCCTGATCGTGCCAAACTAACACTGGTTACCATCTGACAGCTCGTAAACTATGAACTTTTCACTAAATTGCCTGAATCACCCCATACAACCCACATGAAATAAACCATAGGCTCTTTTAACTATCAAGATGTTTTAAGGACCATATAAGTTGCTACTATTGACAAGTGAATGCTAAATAACACCTTACTAGCCTTCGCAATAGTCATCCTCATCGCATTTGCAATACTATTGAAATACTTTCTGTATTACATTCTCCAAAATGTTAAAATACGTTTAATTAAATTTCATTAGTGGCGTTTGTTATAAACCAGCCATTCATGATGTGAATTATTAATCCATATTACTTTTCGAAATCAAGTTGCTTCGCTCCTTAAGGCTACTTTAAGATTAGAATATTTAACTTGTTTGTTGAAGTCAGACTTTTGTGAGCTAACGAGGTTTTGTGTGATTTTACTCCTAAGAATATGGAAAGTCAATGCATCTCATAATTCGTACCCAAAAATATATTACGTCATTATATCACTGTGCATGTTCCTCTTACACTTCACTTTAATATAATTGTTTAAATTTATTCCATATAGGTTCCGCGAGAAATATCATCCAGATTACCTCACAGAATCATCGTCCAGCATGAAGTTGTTCCGAAGACGTTTAGATATTTTTATGGAGTTTTATAGAAATGGTTATTTTGACAATCTACATCTAGCCAGTGGTTATGAAAGTGAAATTGTCCGGCTGTTAGATATGGGTAGGTGGTGTGATATAGATGTTCTCAAGTAAAAGTTTTCTTCCTAAAATTAATAAACCCACCGTTTTCTAAACATTCTTTTGTGTACATGATTTGTTGTGTGTAAACTGAGGTCATATCTAAAAACCGACTGGAAAACTTTTTATATGCCACCTCAAGTTCTCTAACCAGTCGTCTGCGTATATATATATATATATATATATATATATATATATGCTCAGAATAGAGTGGGTTAAAATCACTCTAGAATGTTAGTTTTAGAACACTAATTATTAGACTATTAGCGCTTACTGGTTCCTCATATACTCATAACGTTAATCAAAATGCTTTTTTTTCACTTAGTTCATTTTTCTATAATTGTTCATATTTAATATTTAGTTGCGATTAAACTGGCTGGTGGGACGGAAGAGGACTTTATTCTTTTGGACAAACTACTCGAAGATAGAATTTCTGAAGATCCCAACGTGATCATTGAGCCATCGAATTTTCAACATACAGAAAATGTTAAACCGAACAACAATATAGTTCAGTCATCAGATATACGAGAAGGACCATTTGATAAGGAGAAATTTGATGCGAGCACTATGAAAAAAGTAAGTACTATTTATTTTAAGTTCGTTTTAATGCTGCGAATTTTAATATTTATAATTAGCGACTAATTAAAGCGAATCATAAAACTGTGTTTGTTGGTGTTTATCAGTACGAACTAACCGCAGTACGCAGGGTTATCGGGTTTCGTTCTTACAAGTGTAGTTCGGATAAACATAACATTTCAAAACTCGCACAATATTTTTAACCTCAGGTGATAATGTTTGATGTATTGGTAATTAACACTGAGTTGTTTCTTTTTACTCAATAAGCTTATTTTCAAAGATTTTTTGTCATTTATTGATAGAGTTATCATATTTTTCGTGTTTGTTTAACAGTAATATGTGTTGCTTGATACTTTACTGAACATGAAATAAGCAAGAAGACTTAAGAATTCATTTTTGTATTTGATTACCATATTATACGTGAGTATTCAGGCTTTTGATACGTACTCAGTGGTTTTCTACTTAGGGAACTGTACGAAAACAAAAATTTATCTGGATATTTTGTTGGGTTTTTTTTCAAACCTAACAACAGTATTATAGTGAAATCAAATTGCTTATGTTCTCTATAATAATGTAGAATATTCGTGTTGTACTATTTAAATTTGGATTAACTTTAATTTGGTTATTTATCCTTTGAAGAAGTGGCTTACAATAAGTCACGAAACGTCAAGAAATCTAATTTTTCTACTCGGGATATTACAAATGTATTATTTTTTTTATAACAAGCTACCCAATGCTCAATTTATTCGAAATTATCAGATCAAACCTTGGTAATGATAACTACGATGTAGTCTAACGCTAATCAAGCGAGTGTTCATATACTTAGCCTTAAGGGGCGTTGGAAATATGAGGGTTAGTGAAGTAGTTTATTTATTTATTTTAACACATAGATTTTGGTACAAGGAGGCACCAAATACATATGCGCCACACAAATCTCATTCGATATGTGTGAGGGCTGTGATACTGCCCGGGTGCCCAAACCGAAGCAGGTGGTTTTCTTAGGGGGCCACACCCCGAGCCTTCGACCTGAAGATCTGATCCACAAGGCAGTGGAGCATCGTAAGGAGATGCAGTCCCATGGTAGCCGGTGACCAACAATTGGTTCATACGCCATTTGTTCCCGCAGGATACTGGAGCCCATGTGCAGCATTGGTTTGAAATCCGGTTAGAGCTCCGGACATTCGCTTTTCGTCCTCTCGATTTCGTAAACAACAGTAATGCCACGAGAAGGCAGTGAGTAGGACTTCCCTGGCGGAGGCTATATACGCGTGGCCATGTGAGAGCATTTCGAGAGGGAGAGATGACTCCCCACTCTCGGCCGTACCAGGGCATTTGGGGGCTAGTGAAGTAGGGTTCATTTTGATGCAGGTATATAACCTGGCACTTTTTTTTCTGGAGCCAACTATTCACCAGTTCACTGATAAACTCTGAAAATCGGAAATTTGTTTACTAGCATGGCTTTATGTCATAGAGGACAGGATTTTGACTGATATTACAAGTACTAACCTTCAAGGATGTTCTGTAACCCTCGGATACCTTTAGACACCAAAGTGTTATGGTGTTTACAAATTCCAATCGTGTTTATTTTCGTCCTGTGTTATGTATATGTTGATGTAACTTCACATAATGTTTAATATTTTGCTGCCCTACCCGGTTTTCATTATGCATAAACTCATTTGTGGTGCCTACGTCAATAATTAGGCCTTCATTGGGATTTGTCAGTTGCAGGCACTTCCAATATTTTAGGACAATAGATCAAATCTACGAACGCTATCCTCCACAATATTGTAGTATCTTAAATTTTAATCGAATATACCTCATTATGGTATATTAAAATTTACTCTTAACAGGTTTTTAATGATGCATATTTTTATATTTACACATTTCTTTGCAGAAGCCTAAACCAGATTATTGCGATTCTTCAAAAATCCAGAAGCGTAAAGAGTTTAGAATTAAAAGACGTCAAAATAATGCAGATGAAGAGGAGGAAGGCGAAGACAGTAGTTTAAGTGATGATGAAAGTAATGATAGTGGAACTGATAGCGTAAACAGTCATAGTAGAGATTCCAGTTCAAGTAATAATAATAGTACTAGTGGTAGTAGCAGTAGTAGCGATAGTAGTGACGACGATAATGGTAGCAGTAATAGCAGCAACAGTAGTAGTAGTAGTACTGACGATGATGATAATAATAATAATAATAATAAGGAACACCAAAGGAAAGTTAGCATATCTAAAAGCAATAGCAGTGATAGCAGTGATGGTGAGACGGTTGTAAAACACAAGAAGAAGCGTTCTAAACTTGTTAAAAATAAGAATGTCCAAGAAAATTCTGGTCATAGTGGTGACCGTCATCGTCGCCGTCATCACCGTCATCATGATGATAATAATAACAATCACGATAATGTGCACAACAAAGTTAATCCCATTTCAACTAACCATTTATATAACAATGATCATAACGACCAGCAGAATAAAAGTGATTGTTCAAAAGTAGTGCCTGATGAAATCAACACGATGTCTTCTACGAAATCACCTAATACGACAGGGTCAAATCAATCGAATGAAGTTTATGTACTATCAGGGTTGACAGATCCACCTTATGTTGCTGGTGGTGTTGTTATTAGTGATGATACTCATAATAATAGTATTACTAATGATGGCGAAAAATCTATGGATTTCGATAATCTAACAATAGAGAAATCAGCAGATCCAATAAATAAAGATGAATTGAAGGAATTAATTGTCACAAATGAACAAACTCGTCGACCCATTCATTATACAACTTTACTATTTTTTCCACATATTCCATTCAATATATTCAAACGAGATTTAATATCTGTAAGTTTACCAGTAGTAGTTGCTTTTTGTATAATCCACGTGTTCTGGAATTTTCGTTTAAGTTCATTGAACAACTCAGTCGGTCAGTAACAACGTAGAACTTCGTACGTACGTACATCAGTTCGGGTTTCCACACCAAATTGAACAACTAGTCACAACATCACAGTTACTACAGTTTTGAAAAAAATGTTTCCAGGTAAAACTCAGCAAATTGATTGAAATTAAAAGGGTATGAAATACTTGAAACGTCTGTATTGTCGAACATATATAGAAACGCTTAACTGACCAAAAGTTTCTTTCATGCCACTTTTTCCTTAGATATATGTATACCTCATACTGTATATTGTAATAAAATATTTACGTTTTGATAACCGTAAATTCTTAGGATGGAATTAGTGCTGACAATCGTCCCCCTAGGTATTTTGTTATGATATGCAGTGTCCGAGTCTGATGCTGATACACAAAACCTACGTTATGCTAACCTCAGAAAGCTACTAAGTGAGAAAACGATGACTGAAGAAAGTTTGCCGGTGTAAACCAAATCGAATGAATAACTTACGTCTGTTATTCCTCATGGAGGAGCCTAGGCCACCCATCAGCATTCTCCATCAAACTCCGTTTTGGGTAATCCTTTCCAGTTGCCATTCACTCTTTTCGTTTCTGCTTCCAGCCCTCTACGCAGTGTGTTCTTTGGCCTTTTTATTCCCCATTTCCCTTCAGAATTTCAAGTTGGCACTTACCTCGTGATGCGGTCTGTTGATTTCCGTAATGCATGTCCTATCCACCTCCACTACCTTCCTCGAATTTCTTCAGATAGAAGCTGAGTTGTTCTCTCCCACAATAGATTGTTGCTGATGGTATCTGGCCGACGGGTACTGAGTATCTTGCGTAGACAATTGTCTAGAAATACTTGTACTTTTTTGATGATAGTTGTAGTAGTTCTCCAAGTTGCAGCTCCGTACTATAGAACTGTTTTGATTCTAGTTTTGAAGATCCTGACTTTGATATTAGTTGACAGTTGTTTTGAGTTCCATATGTTCTTCAACTATAAGAATGCTGCCCTTACTTTGCCAAACCTTGCATTTACGTCTACATCGGACCCTCCTTGTTCATCGATGATCCTGTTCGGGTACGTGAAAGTTTCCACATCTTCCAGAGCTTCTTCATCAAGTGTGATTGGGTTGGTGTTCTCTATGTTGTATTTGAAGATCTTGTTTTTTCCCTTGTGTATGTTTAGGCCTACTGATGCAGAGGCTGCTGTTATTCTGGTTGTCTTCATCTGCATATGTTCATGTGTATAGAATAGAATGACCAGGTCATCTGCGAAATCCAAATCTTCTAATTGATTCCGATCTCTTCGTTGTATTCCGTGCTTCCTCTGAGTTGTTGAGGTCTTCATAATCCAGTCAACCAACAGAAGGTAAAGAAAGAGCGAGAGTAAGCAGTCTTGTCTGACTCCGCTTTTTACTTGGGATGCGTCTGTCATCTGTCCTCTATGCATGACTTTGCAGTGTAGTTCGTTGTATGGATTCCGTGTGATATTGACGATTTCCTCAAGTAAGTCGTAGTATCGAAGAAGTTTTCATAAGGTTCTATCCACATTGTCAAATGCTTTCTCATAGTGACTGAAGCTGATGTATAGTGACGAGTTCCATTCAATTGGTCGTTCAACGGTGATCCGTAGTGTCGCGATTTGGTTTGTGCACAAGTGATCCTTACGGAATCCAGCCTGTTGATCTCAAAGTTGGGCGTTTACTGAACCTTTCATCCGGTTCATATATATATATATATATATATATATATATATATATATATATATATATATATAACATGCTCTTGTCATTGGGAGGTTTTCGATTGGCAAAACATTTCCACCTCACTTAGCAACTTTTGATTGGTTCACTATCACATTCCTTGTTTTTTTTCTGGTTATTTTATAAGGGATCTTTAAATTACTTGGAATTAGGCTACCTTAACATAAGTTTTAGAATCTAGTATAGCTTATACATAGTAACTTTGTTTTGATATTACCATTCTTCTAATCGTCAGATTGTTTTTACTAATTTTATTGTCCTATCCTGTTTTAAATTTTCTAGGTACTTTCCACTTGTCCACATTTCTTACGTTTAGCTATCTTAGATCCTGTTATCATGCCGGATACAGTGTCATCAATAACAGATGATCAAATATTCGGTAGGGTGAAAAATCCTATGCCTAAAATTTTACTAAAACGTATGGGATGGGCATCATTTACTTCACAATATATAGACGATGTTAACAATAAGTGGATTAGTATAGATTTAATCGCTATAAAAAATAAATTAATTGAATACGCGGTTGATCGTGAAGCTTCAAGTGATTTAATTGAGTGTTTACGTTTATCGCGACCAATTTTGGATCATTTGAAAGTACCACATGAAGAACGTGCTCGAAAGACTGGACATTTGTTCGATAAGTTATTAAGTGTATGTCCAACTCGTATTCGTTCAAAAGCTTTAGCACGTCGTCATCTAGTGATAGCAGCTCGTGTTATTTATGATTTCGACAAGGCTAGAGGTTTGTGGTCAACAACAGAGTATGATACTAATGATAATAGAAAGAATGATAACAATATGTCAGCAGATAAAGAAAGGGGGAAAGGAGAACATATCAACTTGAGACGTCATGGAGAAGTTTCCTCTATCGTTGACGATGGTGAAGAAGAAGGTGAAGATGGTGGCGGTACTACTACTAGTGAACAAAAGGAGAAAATTTATAAAGAGACGTTGACGATCAATAAATTATTTCTTCAAAATAACTTAGGCGAAAATGATATCAATCATTCAAGTAATCAAGATCGGTCAATGGATATAGATCAATCTCTTGAAAATGAAGAAACAATGGGTAAGGAATGATTTTCATTCACTTGTATACTATTTTTTATTCACTTTTAGTATGTAGTAATTGGTCACGCTAATTTTGGTTGCAATAATATGAAGGCTATAGATAATAATTCTAACTCGTTTATCGCCATTGCATAAAACATCCCAACAGGTGTTCAATAATTTACGAAACACTATAATCATAATGACGATGGTGATGAAGTAAAAAAACATTTTGTTTGTACCATCTTTGATATTTAAATCAAAAGTGAGGTTGTTAAAAAACGTTTAAAGCAATAAGAAATTGTTCAAAATTACCGATAGACAACTTAATTTTGCATATCGTTGAGTTTTCAAAGAAAATAAAGTATACATTCGTTAAAGCCTCTTGGAGTACATATTTTGAAATAATTAAAAATCAGTTGCTAGGTTTATTCACTTTTAATATAATTTCAGAATTCATTTATTCTTGAGGTTATTTAATTATACACTGTATTGTTTTGAACCATATTTTACTAGTAATCCTCACTGTTCTCATTCATCTGTTCACTTAAATTGATTAATGTAGTGTAGTGCGATGCAGTTGTTGAATTGCTCAATGAAAAATATAATCTAAACTAAAGTTCACTTGATCGTAATGTTAGGTTTTATAGATGATCGACTCAATTCTTTATATTTTTGCCAGTCAGTCAAACTTAAACAACATATGATCTAGCAAAAATACATTTCTCCAGATTTTTATAATTTACGTTAGTAGAGTTAGCATGAAAAATGAGGAAGTTCAAAAATTATGTTTACAACAAAATTAAAAGAAATGACTAGAAAAATATTTAATCATACTTTTTTAAAAGTTTATGGGAACATAAATATTAGTATGCTCCACTATCGCAAATTATGAGCAAGTCTCTAAATACACAAAACAGTTATATGAAATCTGTATTTCTCTGCACTGTTTAGGACAATCCTTAATGGTTTTGGGAACTAATACCGTGTTTTGCTTTGTCTATCTAATATTTTCAACCTGATTTTATCGTAGCCAGCTTACTGAGTCAAGTTATTGGCGGTTTAGCATACCTAACAAACCTTTCAGTCATTCCAACGTTTCAGTCAACGCCAACGTTGCTGGTTAATTGCTTAATTGGTAAAAGATAATGCGTCTAAACGTTTAGGATAAAACATTGGGTATTTGCCCATATCTTCTAACTCAAAAGTCAGTGTTTTATAGCTGTAAGGTAATTCTGAACAGACTGCTCTACCGTACATTCATCTTTTGATATACAGGTGGTCTAGATTTCATCAGTGGTGATAAGATTTTAGAGATAAGTGAGGTGATCAACGCACTTAGTTATCCCCTTACTATGAGACTGGATATCGATATAAACCAATCCTGAGACATTTCGGTTTCGAAAAAGCAAACAAATCTCAAATACCATCAATAAACTGCTTTTAGTAAGTCGTTTCATTGAACAGATGTGTCAAAATCATCCTGATGTTAGTGGAGTAATCCAAACTACATTGAGTATTTAGTTTCAGTCGATTTCAGTTAGCAGTTTGAATTTCTCTTTTTACTGTGTTTCATGTGTAACGATTTACTGAAATTCCGAAATCGTTCTGATGTACGAAATAATTATTTTGATATAAATATATGCAGGGATGAAGTTTTTTAATGGTAGGCTTTCCAATAATATACCAGTCGTCACCTTTAACGCAAACGTACATGTGTAAATTAATTATTATCCATTTTTTAACGTTCAAATTATCAAGTGAAATATTTACTATCGTTGTAAAATTTATTTCTTCACTTCATACACTGTTTTTGTTTTACATAGAAGAACAAAACAATGATTCAGATGTGAAAGAATCATCTCATCAGAAAACACATAAGTCATCATCATTACAAGACAGTAAAAATTCTAGTGACGTATCTATGCTTTCAGATGATGAGAAACAAAGTGATTTTATTGATCCTGGTGACGACTTAATAAAGGCGGCAAATATATTAAATAGTATAAAAACAATAAATCCTCTTCTGCAGGGTTTAACTGATTATCTTGTCGACGAGGGAAATGCTGAAGAAGAACTTCTTTTACTAGGTAGGTGATTTTAAAAATGTTATCTTTTTTTCCTTTTTGTATCGCTAGTTTATTTTCTTTAGTTTCATATGATGTAAATAACAAAGTCGATGGGTGGTGTAGGTAGAATTGTAAAAATTGACAGAACAATTATTCGAAAGAAAAGGTATAATCGGAGGAAAGCTATCGAAGTAGAGTGGTTTTTATTTCCTAACTATGATAGATTTTCAGCATTTAGGAGACTTTCCAACGTAGGAGGACATTTCAAAAGTGTTCCTTAAGAGACTGACATCTACTCTAAAGCCTATAATTCATCATTATCATTATTATTAGCTTTGTTAAATATTGTATTTTTGGTAAGATATAGAATTTTTAGCACAGTAAGAAATATGTTAAAATCTCAAACCACAGTCTTTGCCGATAACTTGGGAGCTTATAAATGTTTTTCAAAGTTTAAATGCAATCATAATATCGTTGTTCACAAACGGTATTTGTTATGATTTTTAGCCCTTCAAATATCACGTAAATCATAACACCGACTTATATGACCTTGTCCTTGTGCTAAACCAATGATGCGTTAGCCAGCATGAACTTACTTACTTACTTTCGCCTGTTACTCCTAATGGAGCATAGGCCGCTGACCAGCATTCTCCAACCCACTCTGTCCTGGGCAGCCAGCATGAACAGCCTTTATTATTATTTATTTATTTTAACACATAGATTTTGGTACAAGGAGGCACCAAATACATATGCGCCACACAAATCTCATTCGATATGTGTGAGGGCTGTGATACTGCCCGGGTGCCCAAACCGAAGCAGGTGGTTCTCTTAGGGGGCCACACCTCAAGCCTTTGACCTAAAGGTCTGATACACAAGGCAGTGGAGCATCGTAAGGAGATGCAGTCCCATGGTGGCCGGTGACCAACAATTGGTTCATACGCCATTTGTTCCCGCAGGATACTGGAGCCCATGTGCAGCATTGGTTTGAAATCCGGTTAGAGCTCCGGACATTCGCTTTTCGTCCTCTCGATTTCGTAAACAACAGTAATGCCACGAGAAGGCAGTGAGTAGGACTTCCCTGGCGGAGGCTATATACGCGTGGCCATGTGAGAGCATTTCGAGAGGGAGAGATGACTCCCCACTCTCGGCCGTACCAGGGCATTTGGGGGCTATGAACAGCCTAGGGTCAACTCTGAGGCCTTATTGATCCTCAAAATAGTAACTTCTCGACTAGTCCAGCCCATTCAGTTCAGAACACAATCTCAGCGTCCACCGTGTGGATTGTTTATTTCAGACATACGTGATTTATATACAAACAGACCAGATCGCATCACACACTACAAAATAAAAAGCAATAATTATACAAGATCAAACCAAAAGTGGCTATGAGTATTGGATACTGTAATAAATTAATAATGGTATAACAGTAGCCAATAGGTTAAATTAAAGTTTATGATAAGTGGAATACGAAAAAATATATGACCTAGTTACTTAATAACTATCTAATAAGGATATATATAATAATAGTCTATAAATAATCCCTAACAGTTACCATTCTTTTCTTCTTCGTTCTGATGTAACAGTATTTCGTGGATCCCCAAACAGGAGTACACACAAGTAATATTGAGACCATGTGAGGAAAACTCGAAAATTATCCTTGACCATGAGTAATGATACTTTTTGTTTTAGCAACATGAACAAATGTTTTTTTCTATCTCAAACATGAAGTATCTTTAAATGACCTTAAGAAATTTACAAACTATGTAAAAGTCCTTTGGGCTTTTTAAAAGTTTTTCTTACTGAAAACCAATCATTTTCATAATTAGTTTTCTGTTTGTCTAAACAAGTAGTTTAATTTTTTTCTGACTCGTTCAAGTTCTTTCTTAATTCAACCAGTTTATCTCGTAATTTGTTTTTCTACAGTATCACAAATTGAAATCATGAGTCAATTGAAGCCAGACCACCATGGAAAACCTGGAAGCACTGGACGGCCGTTTCGTCCTAGTATGGGACTGTTGTGAGATATCAGCTCACTGAAGACAAGGTATACGGTGGCGCAACTTCGTGGATTGGTTGAAGTTAGACATTAACACCGTTGAATGCCGGCTCAGTGGTCTAGTTGGTTAGGCGCCTGGCGCGAGACTGATAGGTTCTGGGTTCGAATCTCGCGGGGTGCGGAATCGTGGATGCGCACTGCTGAGGAGTCCCATACTAGGACGAAACGGCTGTCCAGTGCTTCCAGGTTTTCCATGGTGGTCTAGCTTCAATTGACTCATGATTTCAGTCTATGAAGTTCCTAAAATCGCCACAAACCCCTTCTGATAATTTTTCTACAATAATTTAATTTTTCTTGTTACTCAAAAAAGATTTTTTAATATTTATAAATTCACTTTATTTCTTTAGGCGGTATGCAATCTATTTCATTTCAACCACCTTCAATAACAAAAGGAACATTAATGAATAATTCACAAATGATTAATTTACACTCATCATTACAATTACAACAACTTGATATATCTTCACGATTCTGTGAATCAGATGATAGTGAATTATTAGTTGTATTGGATCGTTTAATTTTATATTTAAGAATAGTACATTCAGTAGATTTTTATGCACCTGCATTTTATATGAATGAAGATTTAATGCCACATCCATGTCGTCTTATACATATTCGACCGGGTTTAAATGAAATAACCAAAGCTTTAACACAAGTTAAAAGTCCAGAGAAGTTAATCAATTCAGAATCAGTTGATCATGTAAATATTTTATTGTATTATATTTTATTTATCCATAGTATTATTGGTATAATGGTCATAGATATAGAGGAAATTATTGATAGTTGTTTTACATTTTTTGTGGAAGCGTTTCAGCTGTACACATAGACATAAACAGCGATAACCACTCGTTTAATGATCGAGTTGAATGTTGGACCACCTAACCCTTGATGGTATCATAAAACGAATTATGATCATCTCATTTCCCACTGTTCACAATTTTAATTGTACTCAGTTTGTTGTATATCATACAGTGCTATATGTGTCTCTGTACAGTATATTTAGTTTTTCCCCAATGATAGTGTTAATATTCATATCCTGATCACGAAGCTAGTTTGTTTCAGATTCAAATACATAAAGGGTTATTAATGTTGATTTTCATGAAGTTTCTGATTGATATCTGCTTGTAATGAAAGCAACCTAACTTACATGAGAACGTTATCATTTTTGAGTTATTTTACAGTTTTTAAATTTCGATATAACATATTAACAATATGGAATAAGTTGGTTCTCAGATCTCATAACCGAATTCCTGATGTCAAAAAATATAATAAACATTTATTAATAATACATGACAATGTCCAAGCATCTGGTGATAAGTTGGAACGTTATGGTTATGTATCTACAACCCGGAAAAAAACTTATTTGCGAGTTAGTTTTCATAAATATCTTACTATTTACTTAGTTTTGCAAAGCCAAGATTTTAAAAACGAATGTTAAGAGATTGGTACTTTATTTATGGTTTCCCAGGCTCTTGAAAATGAATATAGCAATTTCTTTATTCAAGATTCATGGAACATTTGTTTTAGTCAAATTTTCAAACCATTTGATTTTTTCCCTAGCCCGATTATCACCCCTAGTTTCAAAAAGATTCTTAACATTCTCTTACACCCTCATAATTTTGTTGTTATATACTCTATATGTAAGTTTCGTAAGTATTTGTGTCATAGTAGAGTGTATAAACACGCGACCGCATGAGTAAATTTCGAGAAGGACAAAGCAAAAACTTCACCAATGTTTGTATCAAAGCTACTCTTGAATTTATAAACTTTCGCCCATTATAAATAGAGTCGAGCAATTTTTTCGTAATCCCAAACATTGAGGAAATTCAAACATTTATGTGTAATTATCAACGTTCAGTGTTTTATGTAAACTTTCTTCGAAGCATCGCTCGCGTTTCATGGAGCGACCAAGTGAGGAATGTTGAAGTTGGGAATAGTGTGTTTGGTAAACGTCGGAAATCGGTTGATAAGACTGTAAATCATCATATAAGATGGTTAGGGCATATATTGCATATCCCCAACGGCTGCCGACCTCAACAAACTATGTTGCTCGGTGTAGAAGTAGGCTGGAATAAAGCTATGGGGACAAACTAAAACGTAGCTTCCGCCCATAAAGTTATTGACCATTAATCCGAACCATGTAGGTAGATGCAGACTGCTTAGTTGGGCTATGTGTGATAAATGTAACTAGAATGATTGAAGACGAGTGACATAAGTCTGAATCATTCGCGATGGCACCGATGCATTCACTTGTTGTTTTTCTCTCGAACTTGAACTCCGGTATCTCTTCACATTTACGTTTTTACTGTCTTTTCAAACCATATTCCAAAGGTTTAGTCTTTCTTTTCATCATTGTTACCACATTATTTCGATCTCGTTATTTGCGTCTCATTCTGCTAGTCTAATATGGCGAATTGGCTCAACGTACTTCTGTGCCAGGCTCTATGTTGATGATGTCTGTCTGTCTATCAATATACTAAGCATTCATTTACTTATGAACAGAACTCATGGTATAGCATTATTTCTCAACTTTGATTTCATTTTTTCTTGTGTTGACTAGACGCTAAAAATCCTTAATTTTTCGACTTTTTTCTTTTGGTTACGGTTACAAATCCATGTGGATATTTTATTCTTTGCTAAAATTAATTAATTCTCAAATTTTACAAAATGTTATTTCTCTTACACAATCTAGTTATTTGCCAGTCAAATAAAACGTTTAGTACGACTCATTACTCCGCTCACAGAAAATGATTGTAAAGGTTTGGGTTATAGAAATGCAGATGATGTTGTGGAAGAATTCATAAAATTGAATACACGTCGGAAAAAACGAAAGGCGTATGTGTAAAGCTTATACAAATATGTATTGTTATTATTAATTATTTACTATGAAGTAGGTTTTTTATTATTTGATGGGCTGAATTTTCGGTTGTTAAAAGGAGACAAAGTATGCTAATGGGTAGATGTTATACAATGTAGTGCGATGTGACCGAGTGATAAATACTCACGAGATCAAATTATTTGCTTATTCCTCTTAATTGGACTGCATTTAGAAAACAAGATAACTACCGAAAAGAATAGGTTTTCTTTCCTAACGAAATGTTGCGGCTATTGAACACAAAAATAAACATGACAAGAGGTCATTTAACAAGTAAACGATTAGAAGATATAGTAAGTATGGGTCTCCCACTCTCAATTAGAATCAAAGTTTAACTATCAATCTTAGTTCTTGCCCTACTGTATCATCATTATAATCAGTACATACATAGTAAAAATTTGCGACAAATAACAAAGAATATTCATTCTGCAGAATCTATCGTAAAAATGAATTTTCTTTAACAGATTAAAATTGGGCTTTCAAAGTTTTCTCAATAATTAGCTCTGTTATCTAGAACAAAATATCCATGAAAACTAAACAGGTATTAGTTCTGGTATCAGTTATACATATGTATTAAAAGCTAGTCACCAATGAGAACACGCTTATTCCTTACAAATGAAAATTAAGTTATTCTTCACGAGGTTATTCTAACTGATGCCAATTCATGACAAAAACAATTTTCAAACTACAAAATTTTTAGTAAACTATTTAAGTAATTAAAACTTATGGTCTGTAATCATAGTGGAGCAATAGCTTAGTGGTTGAGATGTTTGACTTTCAGCCACTAAGTCGCGGAACCAAACTTTGTCCCGCCTAATATAGCTTGAGCCACCCGGTAGTATCACACCAAGTGTAGCTCGAAGCCAAATACAGAAATCTCTACCTCGAAAACGAATTTTAAAATCTATGGTGATAACTAGTTCTTTTCACCCAGTGTATGTGTCAAAGTTTTGTAGGTCAGTTACTGTAATATTTATTCATTTAATTTTTTATATTATTTAAGCGATGTGATATGGGTTTGCCCATTGTCAAATAAGAAGTTCCGAGATCCAATCTACGTTAAGAAACATATTCTCAATAAACATATGGAAAAGGTTGAAGCTGCCAAGAAAGATAATGTGAGTTTTTCCTGTCAAACTTGCACAATATGTTTTACACTTTTTTCGTGCATATAATCTATCCGTGTTTATTAATAAATGCGCCATATTTGGTATTTCCATACAGTTAAGATTTCTCCTTTAAATATTTAGCATTCAACCATTAGGTCTCTGGTTCAATTCACGTTTTATCTACTTCAATTTAAGCGACAGGGCATTTATTACCAGTAGGAATCGAGCAGTTTATATCAGTGCTGAGTATAAAAACTTGCCCTTGGTAACTGGGATGTATTTAACCTATTTGAACTGATGTAAACTTATATATTACACTAATACATTTGAAATATTATACATTGGCAACATTCTTTTTATTAAGATGTAATATATATGACTACAGTGACTTGACTTCGGTTTCTAACATTTTGTGTTTATTTCTACGTAGGCAAGTCTCACTCATGAGGTGGTTATATAATCACTTTTATAGTTGCATACAAGCCAGTAGTTTCGTATTATCTTACCTTGTTTAGTATTGATGGTTTCATGTTGATTTCCCGTTTTTTTATTGAAAGTCTCTTGTTCATTATTCTCTTTCTTCTATGTACCGGTAACTCGTGTTTTTTTATTTCCATAAATAATCAGTTGTCCATTTTCCAAGTTAATCATTGACTAGGTCCGTTTACTTGATAACTTATCACATGATATGGGTAAACCATGATAATTTCCCTGTTATCTTTCAGGCCTACTTTTTCAACAACTATCTTATGGATCCTGCCCGACCCCAGTTGCCTCCTGAGCCAAGATCTCCTAGAAGGCGATCTCAGTCACCCTCACCATCTCGTCGAACTGCTAGAGAATCAAGTCATCTAGCTAATGAAACCAGTGAACGAGAACGTTCTAATTCTTGGGCACAAGGATCAAATAACTTCCAGTCACAAAGATGGCAGCAGTATGGACGCAATCGCAATGAAGGTGGAAATATGGGAGGGAATTATGGACGGGATAATATACACAGTAACTTACCATTCTACCCTCGACCATATGGTCGCCAACAGTATTCGAATTTCCGAATTCCATATGGTGGTAGCAATCAACGTAGTTATTATAATGGTCCACGAACTGGTGGATATAACTTTAATCGGTTAGTAAAGTGTTTTGTTGACGATTGGTTTAGGTTTTAGCAAGTGTTTATGTACTTTAATTGGTGTGTACTCAGGAAAGTGTACATTCTGTTGTAAATTATGTGGTGAGCTAGTAATTTGCGTAGAAGTTAATTCATTAGATTTGTCGATTATACCATTGAACACCAACCCAGCGCCTCATTAAGAGTGAGATTGTGCTCACTGCAAAGCCTTCAGTTCAGCTCCAAGTTTATTGTCGTGGCTATCCGCTGCCGAGAATTCTAGCACATGTATAAGGCAGCTGCCTCTTTCCACTTGGATTTCAATGCTCCAACAAATGGTGGCAGTTTGTGACGAGAACTAACCCTAAGCATTATTTAAGTTGAACCAAATGCAAATTTTATATTAATTAGTAGATGTTGACATTTACTTACGATTTTTGAAGCCGATAGCCATCTACTGAACAGAATGTTTGTGGTCCATCGACTAGAGTGTAGGCTAAGATAATTTTTTTCCTTACTTAAAAACACACTTGGTTGAACATAACTCCCAACCGATGGACCACACAATATTGCTAGAACCCAACGTTGAATTGCAGATTCCTGCGCTTGACACTATATCATCAATCTTTTTTTGTGAAGTTTAAGTATGTACCATACAGTTACTTCAATATAAAGGAGTAGAACGAGGTTTCAAACTGCTACTTCCTCACTGTTGAGATCTACCATTTAGAACACTGGATCAAGATTTCACAGTTGTTTATTTATTAAGCTTGATGTTATTGAGCAAATCAAAATATGAGATCAGATAATCAAATTAAATTTTAGTTCATGTTTGTAAAGTATTTACTCAAAGATCATAAAACTTGTTTTTAGCGAATAGAAATTTATATATATATATATATATATATATATATATATATATATATATATATATATATAATCAAAACTATTGTTATTATCAAAGTAAATCTCACAATCTATTTTTAGACGTGGCTATCCAAGACGGTCGTATGTTGATTTGGATGCGCCTTGAATGAATGTCTCATTTTATTTGTATGCATTAGATAATGACAAATTTTGTTGTTTCCAGTCCGCAATAATCTCTATGTATTTTGTATATAATTCATATCAAGGAAAACAGCAACTAAACTCAACACTTATCTTTTGTACTCATAACTACACTACTATTCCTCGTAAAATAAATAAAATTTAAAAAAATTGAAAAAATACTTCTGTTTCAAATTTAAAAGGGTGACTTCAGGTGTTACTTAATTGATAATTTCGTATTATTGCAGGAGTAACAAATTTCTTAATGACTTGTTTGAATGTGTGCAAGTAACGCCTATTTTATTAGGACAGCTTATTAGAAATTATCTTTGTCGTTTAAATATTTGACCTTCACTAGTTAGGTTCCACGCTCTATCCTTTTCAGTTTCAATAGCCGAGCTGTAAACAACTTTCTTACTAACACAAATTAATATTTCGGTGTTCAGTTTTGTCTTTTAGGACTGATCTCAACCTCCAATATCCTGGAGTTGTCAACATATTACCTTTTTCTAATTCCTTAATCATGTCAGTTTCATAAAAGTAGTTGTAACTTTGTCAGTCACTTGATAGAAAGTTCACACGGTCTTTCGTTTTTTTTAAATATCTTTGTTCGTCATTCGATCATTAAGTAAAAGTTCTTAATCTGGGGTCGGAATATGTATTGATGGATTGAAGTTCGGATGTAAACTTATAAATTACATTCAAAACGGTCTAGGAAGACAATAATCCTACTTACTTTAGTGTTCACAAATGACAGTTAGCTGAAGGAAATGTAAAATGGGAATATGAAACTCTAAATATATAGTGAACAAATTTGGAAGATCTGGAGTTATATATATACCATTCAGCATGCTCCTTAGGAATGGTAATTAATGACCACTCACATTTAATGATCCATTTGTTATTTTAACATTACATCGTATCATTGAGAACAAGAACACAGTACACTTGTTCTGTATATACGTTCTACATTAATTCGTTGATTTCAATAAAAATCAAATTTCATATATAACATTTCTTAAAGCGAATGGTAAAATCACTTCATTTTTAAAATATTCTTGAACCATCACCAATTGGAGGGTGTATGAAAGACACTTAACAATCTTTTTGTTATTTAGTCTAAAAATTCGAATCAGCTTATAGTCGGATGCTCCCTGATTCGATGATGCGGAAATTCACCGTCATGATATTACTCTATTAGCTAAAACAATAACTCACTATTCGAAATTTGTTCATATTATTTCGATTTTGCTGAAAATTCTCCAACGTTTCCAATGTTTCCTTACTTTACACCAATCTTCAGTGAAAAGTAATCACAAAAAGAAATGTTACTAAAAGGAACTAGAAAGAATTCATGTATCTTTATTTTAATCAGAATTTCCAGTGCCCTATTGTCATAAAGAAATGGTCAGTGTGTACATAAATGTTGAAAATTCCTTAAAAAAAATTTGATTTGAATAACAAGCAACATGAAAACTAGAGTCGTTAAATAATTATTTTTCATAAATAATCAAATATGGAATGGACTTCTTTGAAAATTATTTGATACTCGGATGATGATTAACTATTCTCATAAAATCCTAAAGATTAGTTCGTTAAAGCAAATAATATATTAATTTGTTTAAGAAACACTAGTTTTTTGAATCGTTTTTTAGTTATTAAAATTGCTTAAAGCACAGATAATATGTAATTTTATCCGTATATGTCTTTGAGCATTGCGTAATGGCTTACTCCAGTCGAATGGCCGCTCATACGATTGACCGACGCCACTATCGATATTGTTTTTATCGTTCGGTTGTTTTAATTGATGGTAATCATTGAAGTTATTTGATCTTGGTGTAGTTATTTGCAGCTGCTCATCAGTAACATCACATTCATCCTCAATAACATTGATCAAACCCTGAATTCTTTGTCCAAATGCCGATGCAATTAATTCAGCTTTATGTTTAGCATCTGAAACGGCTTGTTCAACAGCTTCTTTGCTAAAAGTTATTTCAAAATATGGTAAAACTGTTTATTATGAAACTTTTACAACAAGAACAGATTCACATACAAGTTGCTAAATAGCTTTTTATTAATTTAACAACATAAATCCTGTTTTTAGATGATAAATAATACTGACTGATAAAAAGTTGCAAGAGAACCGTAAACAGGACACTAAGGATTTGATTTTTGTGTGTATTATTTTAAACATAAGAGACTATCCAATAAGCCACTTATATGAATAGTCCTGGACGTACTCATGACTAGACTTAGGACAGATTTGCCATGGCTCTGAAGAAAAGATGAGATTTATAGACTTACACGAGTTTGGGTTGGGACAGTTGTTTCCCTAAAACACCATACAACTGACTGGAGTTAGAAAAAACATGGATCATTGGATCCTAAATCAGTGGACAAATAGTGTCATCCTCACCTTTAAAAGTCTGTGGTTTGGTAGTTCATAGGATCATTGTTACGCTATATGAATACGCCCAGATACAATGATAAAATGGGTTTCTAATGCTCCTTTGTTGTCAGATATTCTGCGTATGGTTTTAGTTCATGACACAAACCGTTTTTGAAAACCTAACTCAATGTATCCGATTTTCACTAAAAACTGAAAAACCTCAAATGACTGATAAAAATTCCAATGGTGGTGCAACATGGATCGGCTCACGATTTCATTGAAACACAATCTCCACAACCCTATACTGATAAATATAATTACTTCTGGCGTGCTGTAATTTTGAACCAAGTACTTCGATACCACATTCAGTTGTTGGAGACATTTATGAGGAAGGATCGAAGCAAATGAGTGGTACTAAAGATGTCATTGCCATTAGTTTCAATTCAAAAGGAATGAATTATACTTTATAATGTCTGAAACTAGGACTTAAAAATCCCTGAAGTTAACAACTAACTAAATTTCGGCGTCATAGTTGAACTTCAAAACTTGATTCACTGTTTTTGTATATATATATTCACGATAACACTGACAATAGGTTTTTTAAAGTTCAAAGAACAAGTGCGTCGAGATTTAAGGGCGATTAAATTGATTTCCGGTAAGATTAATATAATTTAAAGATTATAACGCTAGAAATATTTATACTGTAAAGCTTATAAAGACGTAGTTACTAAGTGTTTTCTTGAAGAAACTTAGATTCTTAAAATCTAACTCAGAATCCACTCCAAGAATTGTTATAAGATTCTGGAAGTCGCAAGAGACCACAACGCTAGTGCTTTGATTGTGTATAAAGTCACAAATCAAAACTACTTAAATGTCTGTTTCTTCAAAGTCAAACATCTACACCGAATGGCAGCTAGTGCAGACTCAAGATAAAGTACGTAACAAAAATATTTTTTGCAAATCACAATTGAAAGGTGGATCTGTTTACCTGTTTTCGTGAAGCCTTACAGACTCATTCTAAAAGAACTCAAGAAGAAGCGATCTCATTCAGGATGGTCCTTAAGATAATTAATTTTTTATTCAGAAGTCAGTTTGTTATGTCTGGTTTATAATTTGATAGAAGAAATAGTTTGTTATTTGAATAACATACAGAATAAACAATACAGTCATAAAATTTCAACTTGAACTAAAAAATCGTGATGTTATGGAACAAAACTTTTCAAATATCCAAAGCTATTTAGGAATATTTCCCTGTGAATTTGGCCATGACATAAGTATTACGCTTTCTATATCTATTAAACTTTCTCCTTAAAATGATGCTTGAGTAAAAGCTCAGTTACAAAAAGTTGATGTATCAAGTCAAACTAAACCGAAAAGCTTTTTAATGATACGCTTCCTCTAAAAAGCAATTTGACTTTAAGTAATTCACTTCTTATGTACCTACAGTAAGGATAGACAACTGAATAACTGAGCTGGTCTACATGCAATCACATAGTTTGTTCTCAAAGCGATAGCGAAATGCTGATTAAGTCATACTGAAGATCAAGAACTTATGATGTGTTTTCTGCTTGAGTTTAGGTAACTTTTACCACATAGCTTCAATCACATTTGGAATGAGGGTCAAATGTAGTATTATAAATAAGAAACTTTCGGTTACCGTAGTTCAAACATCCGCTTTTTTGAATAGAAGCACTCCACGGTTCCAAGTCTTATATATGCTGGTAATTTGGACTTAAGATATCCCAAAAGGCTTTTCATTCCAGAAATGTCACACGTCGTTATCTCAAACTTATACACAGCGTTCACACCATTATCTTCTGTGACCGTATCGAAGTGCTCGACAACATTGAACTTCTAAATTTTGCTAAAACAAGACAATGGATAATGTAATTACTTTGAGATGTCGGTTATAAATTACTTGTCGAGCGTATTCAGCTCTTTTTCTTGCGCTCTCTTCAGCTAAAGTGCATGTAGGTTTTTTGGAGCACACTAAGATCTCTACTTTGCAGCAGTCAGGTTCTGAGGTTGTTTCTCCGACACCAGAGACCTTAACTTCACCTGGGTTATGGACATTACCAATTGTCATCCTGTAGTCATGATTCGAAAGTGTGTGTTTACGTGTTCAATGTATAACAGTGACCGCTTTATTTGTACTTCAAAGAACAAAATGTTTGGTGGCTTGTGTTAGTCCTGGAGATTATGTTCTGTAAACTAACACAAATTTTGTATTTGAACTTATCAACAGATGGAGCTCCGACCACCTACTCACTTAAGGTATTCCACCTGTTGATGATTATGATTTGTTTAAAAAGGCGACTGTCGGCTGAAAAGTACTTTGCTCTGGGCTAGTGAATACTTTTGAAGTTTCCTCGTAAACTATCTGCCTTGGGAGATAAGAAAAAATGATGGTGTTACGGATAAAAATTTGTTTTGATTTGATTCAAAAACGGCAATCAAGTCACTTTTGATTCTTTTGTATAACAAATACAATAGGCTTAGTTTAACAAGTTTCTGGTCACACAGTAGCTTTATGATCCCGTGAATAAACTCAGATGTGGTTTTATCAACTTCCTGCTAAAGATGAATGCCATTTTTTAAGTAAAGTGCTTATCACTTATTTAAAAGATGGACGAACACTGTATGCTAAGTCAAAATATATTAACATCTGTATGACTTAAGGCTTTGCATATTGACGAAAAAGTCCCAATACTGAACACTATCATGTGCGGAGTTTTCCAAGTCTTAAATGTTGAGAACTTCTAGTACACTGTGTGTCTGAGCAACAACTGGTTCAACGTAAATTTCTTGTATACTCATCTTCATCTTGTAGATCAGTATGTATCTTAGTCTATCTGGAAGTATTTATGGGGAACTGACAAGTTCTAGACCATTCATTTATTTTCTGTGGTTTATTTTGAAAATCTTGACCAATATATTCATTTTGTATCGCTCTCCGTATCTTGATTTCTTCAACTTATAACGAAACCGATGACGGGAGGTTAGAAAGGTTATTTATATTCCGGAGTTATACTTCATGTGAGACGGTACTCTGATGAAACGTTTCCTACATAGAAAACTTGAAGTCAATCCATAGTTGACATTGGCAATTAACTACAAATAAGTTACTACCGATAACTATTACATTTAATTTTGTTATAGTCCTTTATGTTGGTTTTCAATAAAGGCCTAAATTAAGTCAGTGAAAGCTAAATTTTTGGGCAACGCATTGAAAAAGTCGCCGGCTACTAATATGTTTTTGTGACGAAAAACATGTTTGGTCTGGGTTGATATAACACAATTTTTGACACCCATGTGGAAATGAGTATTCGAAAATGCATAGTCACTAACTCGGGGGTGGGACGTAATCGAGGTATGTGATATCGTCCTCGTAATGGGTCGATGTAAAATTCGGCTATGACGATTCGTGTTGTACGCAACCTTTTCGTTCATATGTTATACCAGCTAACTTCTAATATCTGAGTCTTCAAATTTTCTACAGTCCGTTGATTCTGCTGGTTAGACATCAAACTACTTGAAAGCCAATTGATGAGTCTTTTTAGCAAGACCTTATTCACCTTACAGTTTGGACTGAGATTAGTTAAAACACTCATCAGGCCTCGTTCTTCGCGTTTCAAGCGGCTACTAACTAATTCTCACATTTCAATTTCATTGGGCAAGTTATCGATTACGACAAACAGAACTATTCCTGCTCTTTTATACTTCTGATTTCTGTCGTATCCTACCGGTAAGGAGTTTATAAGATCACGTTCCCTACTGTGTTCAACATGTTTCAATGATACTCGGTCCAGTAGTCTCTCTTTAAACTAAGTTGCGGTTTCTTGTTAAGAAGACTTCAGGCATTTGTGGAACAGATCTTAAGACAAACCACTTGACTTCGTAAAGCTTTCAAAGAGGCACAGTTCATTTTGAAGGCTTCATAGCCGAAAAATTTGCTATTCCTTTCCAGCCTAGTTTTTTAACATAATCAGTCGGCAACAGGTTTATTTAGACATTTATTCCTGACTCTCAATCATTTTTCGTTTTGTGGAGTCAGAACTCTTTCGTTTTGAACTTTAATTACTACCTTATATATCCTAGTATGAGTTTCCTTCAAGTTTGTTTTCTAGGTACGCAGTCTAAAAACATTTAGTAGAGTTGCTCTGGAGATGTCTTGAGTCCTTAGTTGACCAAACTGATTTTTAATTTATCTAATATCACGCCTTAAACAAGTTCTTGGAGTGACGCTTTTAGGTTCCTTGACCCTGTGGAATATAACTGATCCATCACTATAACGTCCATCAATTTTGCAACTAAGATTAAGGAACTGTCTGTTAGTTGATAACGTTGTGTCATTTCCACATATGGTTTACTGTAGAACATGCTGCCAATACTTATCTGTAACTGTGGTACTATCACCAAGTTCAAAAGTCTAATAACATTGTTATTTGACTCCAAAGAGCTTCATCAACTATTCCCAGAAATCCCACCCAACACTGCGGAGATTTATTATAGACCTCCCAATATCTAGACCGATCATGAATATAGTTGACTCTCAGTGTCATTCATATACGTATGACCAGGTGAAAAAAGACATGGTTTAACTTTTTCTACTACTCATTATTTATCATGGTCTTATACTTCCACCCTTCACATTCAAATTCCCATCTCTCTAATGTCTAAAGTCTCATTATTTTTCATAAGAAGTACCATGTATCTTTTTATTTTCTATTACAAGCAGGCAAATAACTCACTAACCTTATGGATGCTGCTCAAGTATGGCCGATAATGATATCCTAAATTCTTTTGAGTTTCTTGTAATGCTTAATTTCCTTATTTACTAGTCGTCTTACTCTGAAATTTTGCAACCCTAAACTCTGTTTGCATATTCTCTGATCTATCTGTCCTTGTCATCTTCAAATCACATACCATCTGACCAGTATCTTATAACTTATACCATTAGTCAACTTTATAGCAATGTGATATACCAACAATACGAATCTGAATTGCTTGTAACAGATGTAGTACAGACAGTATATATCAACTAGGTGTACAACATGGAGTTAAATTAAAGCGATATTAATGCATACCACACAAATAAGAGAACCCAAATCACAAGAGGAGGGAGGGCGGTGCTACCGACCAGCAAACATGATGACAAGGAGATAAACTCAATTTACTCATGTTTGTAGGGCGGAAAACTATGTTAAACTATGACTCCTTAGAGTGTAGCCGTATGTACTTAGGCACTGCTATTGATGCTCATTTATTATTCAAAATACATCTTTGGCTCATGCTTGGAACTTTGAGTTAGTTTCATTTCCTACCGTGAATCCCTATTACAAGCAAAACTAGACAGTTACACTAAAACGAAGTCCTTTCATGACCTTACGAAGTCTATAACAATGTAGCGGTAAATAAATCCCCAAAATAAATAGCTCTGTAAGTTTTCGACATTGGATGCTGATCATATGTTTTAGTGGACTCATCTAGCTGAAGGCGCTCGGTCAGGCATCCGCACCAGATTACGTGTGGTAACGCCGTGTTCAACATCAACCGCAATCGCTAGCCAGATTAGATCTGAGAATTCCGATATATTGGTCATCGCCAAATATACTCTTCCGATCTCCTCGACTCTGTCTTTTGATTTCTCTGGGTGGGAACGAAATATATTAGAAGGTGTTACTGGTAGAAGCGTTGTCAAACACTGAATACCTGTGACATCATCATTGGTGAGCCCGACGTGATCTGGTACACCTAATTGCAACTGTGAGTCTGTTCCTTTTTGGGGATTTATTTACTGCTACAACAATGAGCTGAACTAGCTTTGACGAACAAAATCTAAAAAGAGTGCCTTTTGTGTATCCGAGTAATGTGTTTTCTTTACTATATCATAAACCTTGACATTGGAGATGCCACAGGTATTCTGAGTTTGACAACGCTTTAACCAGTAACACCTAATATGAATCTTACCCACCAAGTGAAATCAAAATACAGAAGCAAGGAGGTTCGAAGATATATTTGATAGGCTATCAATATATAGATGAGCGTTTGATCTAATCTGGATGGCGATTGCAGGGGTTGTTGAGCACGGAGTTCCCACTCATGATCTGGTGCGGGTGCATGACCGAGTGGCATTGGATCATAACCACATAATCCTCAAAGCTGGACAAGAGACTTTTCAGAAAATAGATATTCAATATTTAACGCGGAGAAATACCTAACGATGGAGAAAGCGGGAACAAGGGGTTGAATGAATTAGAGTTGATCGAATGGCATGGCTCGGCCATGCAGGCGTGGTCCTTGCGGAATGTTACCTTATATCTTTTATTCATATTAAATATATTGTTCTATCTCTAGCCTAAGCTTGTTCTCCATCATGTATTGGTAATTGTTACGATGTAGTGAGTTGGTGTAGACGATGATGTAACTTCCACGTAAGACCTTATAGATTAGGCAGTTATATCATGATAAATCTACGATTTTAGGATTAGGTTTATTATTAGAGCAGTACTAACATCATAGCAGACCATAATTCTACAAGTCCATTAAGACTATTGTGGTCAGCATTCAATGTCGAAAACGTGCAGAGCTATTTATTTTGGTGATTTATAAACCGATACAACATAATCCTAAACTTTCAGCTTCTTTTTGAATCATCTCCTTCATACAGTTCTTTGTCCATCCACTACCATAATTAGGCTTGTTTTCTTTAACCTTCTAAAACGTACTTGCTTTAAAATCGACTTGATAAAAGAGAATAAGTTTAAGTAGTCATACCATAATTATTTCATCACAAAAGACTCAACTTCAATAGTCATGAACATCGTACGCTTTGTCTCTTGTCCTTTCCTTGTTATTCTCTTTTCCAGCGCCGTTGTGGTATGTCATCGTAAACACGTAAAGAGCATGTAACTTGGTTCCACACCACCCATAATACCTCAAATATTCCAGAAGGATATAATGTTACGTTTTCCAGAAGCACTTGAATTTACGTGGATCCTTTCTCGACTATCAGTTGTACGTTGCGACGCAACCTCTTGTATTGACAAATCGAGTCTTATTAACATTATTTATAGTCATATGTGAAAAGTGTTAACTCCTTGATTCTATGACCTACTTGCCTTATAACATATCAGCATAACTGAGTAACTTATTTTAGCGAAGCCTGTATCATGTGTAACAATTTGATCTTGCCTGTAAAGCATCATGAGTCATGTAACATATTGTTATTTGAGAATATCTGTTATTATTATTACTATTATTTAATGTGAGTTTCAGATTCATCTCGATCGTGAACGGTAGGGTCGGGCTTGAAAATGGCCTTTTTAACTGGGTACACTAATGTATAGCTTCCGATTTCATCTTAATATCACTGCTGACACAACCACAGGCATCCAAGTCTACCACACCTTTAAAAAACTGCAGGTATTAGTTTTGTGGGGACTTCTTAGTGCCAGTCTTTTCACTCATTACATCGCATACCACTGTCCTGTAGGTATAGACAACCGGGCTTTCAAAATTCCTTTTTTTTGCATTGCCCAGTCATCGTCCAAAAGTTTTCAGATCACCTGGAAAATACACAGGAGTAAAAGCTGATTGCTGTTGCCTGAAAAGAAATAAAAAAACAAATCATGAACTGTTGAATTCAGGAAGTGCAATGAACAGAAAAATTGTTGTACATAATAAGAGTGCAGATTCTAAAAAACCTTTTTGGACAAAAACAATATTCTTGGTTATAGTTTAACCGAAAGAAATGTGGCTGAAGTACATACAATTATGTTAATGATTAACAGACGAACAATACCATGAAAGGTAAATTAGGGAGGAAAAGTATCGCTGTCCTTGTAATTAGCGCAGTTCAGGAAAGCAAATTTCTTAGCACCATTAACGTTTCTTGAAAAATCGTGTGTGGTTTTAATAAGTACATAGAATTATGTCGTCACTGGCATTATCGGCTTAACTTCCGTGGGCTTGATGAAAGGCCAAAAGACTACCACACGAGTTAATTTGACTTAATGAAAGTGTCTATTTTATATTACTTAACTGAACGTGTATTAACACAAGGAAATTCACTAATAAAAATGAATTCATATCTTGCATTTTAGGAAGTGGGCTATAGATTTAAATATTATTTTTGATCATGAGTCTTGATTCATATCTACAGATCTTTATGAAAGCCTACATGAAAGAATACTTAACATCCATCTGTGTTATATTTTCTTTATCCTAAATTACGACGTGACTGTTTGTTTAGTATTGTTGTTTAAATATTTTTTTCCCACACATGATTACGAGATTTAAACAAGATCTACAAAGTCCAGTTTTAAAATTATCAAGTGAGATTGACCTCTGAGTATGTATAATTGTATTATATCAGAAACCTCAATGAAATTTCTATTACAAACCATAACATCATTTCGTATTCATATATCTTCTAAGTTATTGAATAAAAGTTTCTAATTTATGAAATTGATTATTAGGAAGCATTTATAAAGGATTGGTTGTTTATCCACCCATTCAAACGTGTAGAACCGTGCGAATTAATATGATGATATAGTGTATAAGTCAACTTCATGTCATGTCAAAATGACACTTGTATGATAATTAGGATTATTTGAATTATAGTACAAACTAGGAAACCCAGAAATAACGCAATTTAATCAAGAAGTACTAGATGAGCACGAATGAATGAACTTTATTTGGAATTCGAAGTCAAGCATTCAGCAAGTCCAAAGAAATCATTAGTTCATTCAAACACCACAACTTGTCATCTTTTTTTAATTATTTTATCAAAAAAGTTTCCGAAAATTTGTGAAACGTTTGTTGTAATTCATTAGTGTCAAGTACTAAGAATAATAAAATCTACGTTTAGGCGGTCCTAGTGAATAATTCTAACCACCTATCTTCTTTGTATGTATTTACGACTTCTTGTAATTAAATCTATTACCCCTTCTGATATTAATCAACATATACTCACTAGTGACTGGCTTCAAGAGGCATTTCCTGGAGTTCGATTGGGAAGCCGTTACCAGTGGAGTTCAACCAGGTCTGTTGTGAGATATCAACTCACTGAAGATAATGGTGTATGTGTCGCTCAATTTCGTGGATTAGTTGAAGTTAGACATTAACACTGCTGGATGCCGCCCAGCTCAGTGATCTAATGGTTAAGTGCTCGCGCGCGAGATGGATAGATCGTGGGTTCGAACCTCGCGGGGGGGATCGTGTATGAGCACTGCTGAGAAGTCCCATAATAGGACGAAACAGCCGTTCAGTGCTTCCAGGTTTTCCATGGTGATCTAGCTTCAACTGACTCATGATCTCAACCATTGAAATCTCTACAATCTCTACAAAACCCCTTCTGATATTAAAATTATTTATCTGTGATTCTTAAAAAGAGATCATAATTGAATGCTATTAGTTGATTTTTTTGAAAAAAAAAATACAATGTCAATTAAATCTGTCTGTGACAAAACTCACTGTATTTACATAGAACAAGATATCTCTGTGAAAATGTCAAGAGATTTCTAAATCAAAAATGATCTTGATGATTTGACAAATTTCGAAAATGCTTTAAATTGTATAAGTCAAATTAGTACCTTTAAAAAACTGTCAATTAAATCTATAAGCTGACATCTAGATGTGCTTCTTCTTCTTCTTCGTCTTCTTCTTCCTCTTCACAACTTACCTAGTCTCAATTTTTGAAGTTTTCTAAAACTTCAAAATCACTGGTAACTGTACATCTGCTATTAAATTCTTATAACTAAGATAAAACTAAGAAAAAGAAATGGATCTTCAATTTGTTCAGGGTTGAACAGTTACATATTATGCAAGCCTAGAATGTGTTTTCATAAAGTCGCTGTCATTAAGCAGTTGATATACCAGAGATTATGTATGTATATAACTACAACAAGTTTATTGATCTATTTCAGTGAATAATACTCTGGTCAATCATTTTTATCTGTTTGTCTCTTTTATTCAAGTGTCAATATTGCAAATTAGCAAAGTAGTCAATTATGTATCATTATAAATTTTTTTCTCTTATTATCAATTAATGGGATAAATCAACAACAAAAAGCAAACAAGCGAACTATTTAAAATTCCAATGATTCTAGAAATATCTAAATGAAATTGATGATTCCATTCAATGTAAAATAAGAATTGAATCATTTCGTTAAAACGATGACAACAGAATTATTTAAGTTTTTTTTTTAAAAATGTTTCATTTCCTTATCTTCTTTTAATTAAACAAAAATTTCCATTAATTTTTTTTCATAGGAAGTAATTTAATCTAAATAGTTGAAATCATGAGTTGATTGAAGCTACACCACAATGGAAAACCTGAAAGCACTGGACGGCGGTTTCGTCCTATTATGGGACTTCTCAGCAGTGCTCATACACGATCCCCCCCGCGAGGTTCGAACCCACGATCTATCCATCTCGCGCGCGAGCACTTAACCATTAGATCACTGAGCTGGGCGGCATCCAGCAGTATTAATGTCTAACTTCAACTAATCCACGAAATTGAGCGACACATACACCATTATCTTCAGTGAGTTGATATCTCACAACAGACCTGGTTGAACTCCACTGGTAACGGCTTCCCAATCGAACTCCAGGAAATGCCTCTTGAAGCCAGTCACTAGTGAGCAGATGATTATTATCAGAAGGGGTTTTGTGAAGATTTTTAGTAATTTCAGTAGTTGAAATCATGAGTCATAAGTGCTTCCAGGTTTTCAGTGGTGGCCTAGCTTCAATCGACTCATGATTTCAACTACTGAAATTACTAAAATCTCCACAACACCCTTTCTAATTTAATTTAAAGACAATTATTTTTTAAGCTACTGATAGAATAGAATGAATTATTATCAGATATATTCTAAAGTTTCAACTGTTTGTTAAGGTAAGTATAATTTTAGTGGATAATTGTTATATATAGAAGCTTAGATTCTTAATACACCGCGTATGGCTTGAGCACTCAAAAGCTATAACCCTCCAGGTCACAAATAAGAAGATAGGAGAACACTGGCGAAAGTATCTGTTGGGCAAGAATCAAAATATACAGAAAATCATGGGTATTTATAGATATTAGCGTTCGTTAAATAAATATTATAGTTCAACCAATCCGCGAAGAAGCATGTTATGCTACTGATCAATAGTAGCATGCTACGTTGATATTCTAGAAGACTTTGATTGGATGGAATTCTTAGGCTGTTCTAAGGCTTCTGGAAGCTCCGTCATAGTTCTCGGGAGCCCTCTCAACCATAATCTCTATTTTCTACTGTTAAACTAATCAATATAAAGTGGATGTACACTGCTGAGGAGTTCCATACTAAAACGGAACGGCCGTCCAGTGCTTCTAGGTTTTCATAATGGTGGTCTAACATCGATCAATTCATGAACATAATCAAAAACTTAACAATCTTCACAACACCATATTGATAAACTATTCAGTTGATTCTTTCCGATATGATTGTAGGTTTGTGTACATAAACAGTTGTATTTTTAATCTATCAATGGAAACTATCCTCATTTTGTCTTTTTTTTACTGTCATATAAATTTATTCACAGTTTCATTTATTCGGTTGACTTATGTAAGTTAGCTTATTTGAAAAGTTACAAATATTATTCAACTTGAAGTTTCTTTCAGTTACGAATTGGCATTAAATAGTTAACTATTATAACCCAAATAACAATGGATAGATTTGGTTTGTGACTACTCAATGAAGTTTCGACCGCAAAATCAGCGGCATACATATACACAAGGTTGAACTCAAGCTATTCAGGTCTTACAGGAGATATTAAATTCAACTAACTAGTTGAATTCATTTGATGTTTCGGTCCAACATGATCTTTACTACTTCCATCAGTGTTAAGAACTAGAAAATATTGTTTTACGAAAGATGTCTTTAAAATAGGTTTCTCCACCTGAAGTCTTTCTAAGGTTACCACCAGTTTCAAGTCCAGATAAAGGAGAGAGGTTGAGCTCAGGGTTAGTAATTCCATCCCACATAAAAAAAACCTTACCGAAAAAAATGCTAACCAGAAAAAAATGTTTTTAACCATTTGAATTCTGTGCTTGAAGTTAAAGGGTCTTCATTTAGAAGAGCTATGACGCCTCATGTTCTAGTTGGTGAAGCTTTTTAATGTTTGATTAGTACAAGATATTTGACTAGCTTTCCTAATGTTCTTATTAGTCGTTTGTGAACATGGGCAAATTTTTCGATGAATATCAAAAACTTATTGTATACAACAACTTTGTCAAAGGGTTGTCTAGTGATTCTTGGTTTTCAATGGTGGTTCACTCCAGCTTACATTGGTTCATGAAGAAATATATCTTTAAGTTAGTTTAAATGAATGTCTTCAATTTCAACCTTACTTCTTCAGAATAAACTTGTGCTGCAAATTCGATTAGAGATATAGTTCAATAGATAGTTATTTTTATAAAACAATAATTGTTTCACTTCTTTTCATGATTTTTTACAACTCCAATTTTCAAATGATGATGGCAAGGCAAGGAAATTAGTAATAAAGTAGTAGAAGAAATGAAATAGATAAGTTTACGTCATATGTTATTACATGTAAACATTATCAAACATTAACATAGTTTGTTTCTTTCATGTAAGAATAGATTGAGTGATATGTAACGAATAAACAAACAAGAGGTAGACAAGCAGATAGATTGGGATATAAATGGTAAATCAATTAACTGGTTACGAAGCTGTAATGTAATAAAAATTATCATTGAATATCGTAGGTGTAATTACACCCACACACACACACACACAAAGTGGAAAACAAACAGCTGGTTCTTTTTTAATTCCTGAAATTATACTGAAGAGATATAAATCATTGTAATGTATATCAAAGAAAAGGTTTGATTCTTTTAAATTACTATTTACAAGGAATTCTTGAACACTTAATCCGTGCTAGTTCTACACTGAGAATCTAAATCAAAGAGTCTTCGATCTTATGGTGAACAAAATTTCGTTTAACTAATCATTTTGTATTTGATCGTCTTAATAAAACCTATTTCACTCTTAATTTGACTAATTGACAAGGTCACAACTTCAACCTAAGATTGTTTAGGAATCGATTCAAAGGAATTCATTTATTATTATGCAAACTTTATAGAATGCCCTAAAGTCTTTGGGAAGGATTTGAAATGTATAGAGAAATCTTTAAATTGTGGATTATATAAAACATTATTATAATGTTCACAATTATTGATCCCAGATAGAATTCAGAATATTCAATGAATGATTAGATGGTGGTTGGAGGTAGTCGACAGGAGACCCTGGACCCGGGTTTCGTGCTACTTGGCACTCGTCAGGAAGGTGTACCTGTAATCTCGAGGGAACTGGTGCTCCCTGGCTGATTCGATCCTGTGTCACCCAGCTTCACAACCAGGGACGTTACCACTGAGCTGTCCGGGCCGCGACTAACCTCCTGTAGGACTGAGATGTAATCACAAATGATTGATCACTGAGTGGTGATCAGTGTCATGGTCGATAGCATTCGATCTGCACTAAATAAGGACTTGACACACATGACATTGATCACCACCCTGTGATCAATCAATTGTGATTCAATGAATGAACCAATAATATGATTTAAACATATGAAATTCATTGTATAAGTCGAAATTGGAAATTGAACTTTAGTCTTTTTTTCTTTTTAAATAATAGATTTTTAAGTATTTAACCTGATTTCGTTGGTGATACTAAGCCTTTTCTTGGCTTGTCAATGACAAACCGGATTTTATTATATCGGAGAGGGAAATAGGGAGGAATGTTTACTTTAGAATTATTCCACAGAGAAGTGATAGAAATATTCTTGCTGTATATTTCTCTAGTACTTATTTTAATATTGTTATTGTTGCAAGCTTTCATTTCATTTATTAATTGTTATTATATGTCTTAGTATTCTCAAACTATCATTGAATAACTATGAACCTATCACTCAGTATCGATATAAATGTGACTTATTTATATAGACATTGTATAATCAGATAGCGAGAACCATAGTGGTTGGTTAAGAAATAAGCAAAACTGTCATTAGCAGACCCAATCAAGTAGAACAGTTTAAGAAAAATTTGAATCTATGACAGATGTAAACATCCTAAGCTGTTGTTCAATGCTTAATAACTCTTCAATAGATCTGTAAGTAGTAGTAATATTCATCAGTATGATCAATCCTCTCAAGTTTGTTTACTAGAATTCGATAAGGCAATGTGGAGCATGGATGAAAATCTAAAATGATATGACTTGAAATCAATAGTAATAAAGTAATAATGTTTTGTTTTGTCTTAGCTGGGAAATTGTAGTTCACTTAAACGAACTTTATAACAAATAAAATTGAATATGTTGTTTTCATATTACTGAAGTTTAAATTATTGAATATAAATCTAAGGAAATTTATATAATTTAAAAGAAAGTCATATTGCCTACCGTAAAATGTTTTTCTTAAAATCTAAGTAATTCTGTAAAGATTTCAAGAAATGAAATAAATAAATAAATAGCTGTATGGACACAATAGGGATACTAACTGTTGATATGATGTATTCTTGGTACTAAATAATGAAATACTTGTTCAATATTAATCGACAAACAAGTTTTGAACATGATTTTCATCCTGATCATTACCTATCAATTTAATCATGAAGGTTTTATCGATTTCCCTGTTGACAATCAAATCCACAATGTCTAACAACATGTCAGAAAAAAAGTATTTTATATTCTCAGCGTTTTCAAAAACGATTATCATACAAATTAATCTAGTCACTGGGCCAATGATAACCACCGTCAGGTTAACTAATGTTTTCATGATATTATTATCCGTTTATAATGCTTATGAATTAAGGCAATATTAATTATAGACCCAAACATCAATGGGAAGATTCAAGTAACGAATAGAAGAATGAATCATAGTAAATATTATTACTTTTTGAGAAATTTTAATTCCAAAATTAAACTGGGAAATAGAATTTTCAATGAAAGTTATAGTGAGAATGTATCTAAGTTTGTTTGTATATGAATATATATATATATATATATATATATATATATATGTTTGCATGTATGAAATTAATCGTTTATCCCTTCATTACCCACTTTCCACCCCCACCCCCATCCATATATTATTTTTATAATTTTGACAATTTGACAGTTCCACATTATTCTATTGATATGTTCCCTTCTTTTTTTTAAAAAAAAATATACAAATCGTATCCAACAAAAGATGAATATTTGAATGAGTTGCTGAGTTTTCTGAAAAAAATGTTTGTTTTTTCCTTCGAAAAAAGTGATTATTCCAAATGTCTCATTTTTTTTGTGTTGGAAAAAAAAACAAAAAAACAACAACAATCGATAGAGCCAAATGAAAGTTTTGTCATTTGATCAGTACTCGGTTTTGATTTAATTGTACTGTAATGTTCAACTGTATCACGGTACTAGAATTTGTGTGATATTAAATCTTCTATCAAAATGAAAATATGCAATGATTTATATCTAATCAATGAATACGCTTAATGTTAAGGAGAGAGTGTATAGAGCAAGATGTGTAAGGTAATCTGAAATAGAGAACAAGAGAAAAAGTAAATTAGCGCTTCAGTAAGCATATAAAATGTTTATATTATTTAATTGATGAAAACAATCTATAATAGTTAACAATAATGTAAAAGTGAGATTAAAGCAGTTTGATTATCAAAACTAGATGTTAGTAGAGTAGGATCTTGAATACATTGGCAAACTGGTCAAATTCATATGCTTAAAGTGTCATTGTCGTTTACATTACAGTGATCAGTCACAAATAGGCAGTTAGTTATGACCAATTACTTCTTTGAAATTATAGTGGGGATGTGTGATGAATTTGATCAATCAATAGAGTTTTAAAACGTATGTGCAATGTTTTTATAATATGAAAATTGATATTTTATACGGATATTCGTCAAGATTAGAACGAATAGTTTGACAGAAGTTGGGCACCGAATATTGATAGTTCAAGTAAGTTGAACGTACTCGAGAAGAAGTCGTTATCCTTGACCTTGTGCTGCTTGTGACTCATAAGCAAGAAGTACTTAAAATGTTAGGGGAATCGATAGTCTCTCTCAGAGGTTTGGGTACTAGTCGTTCATTTCCTCATTCAGAGATGCTACCATTAATTGTTTGATGCCTGAATTGATGGAAGGAGAGTTCACCTCTGAACATAGGAGATAAACTTTATTAACGAATGAAATGAGTGCTAGTAACGATTCACTACGAGGGAATATTTAAACTATATACTTAAAACCATCAGACGTATAAATAATATTGATCCTTAAGGAATTTCCCTACCAGTATAACTAGATATTTTAGTGGTTATCTAACCTTTCATCATTGTGCCAGTGAAAAGTTTATTAAAACTACTAATTAATCAAATAATTAGAGTTGAATAGAAACGAAAAACAACACCGAATAAAATAAAATAGAAAATTTTAACTGGTTGAAATATTATAAGATACTAATGGAAATATAGCCTGGATAGCACAAAGTTTAGTATATCAGGTGCTCTCAGAAGTAAAATTCCAATTTAGTTTCTAGGTTCATAAAATGTATGACCACTGAAACTGGAACAAAATAATTGAAAAAATAGGACAGAACATTTATTTCTGTGGTTGGTATGGTTACATAAATCAAAAAGTATTGATATAATTACTATCAAACTTGAACTTGTAGAAGACAAGGTAACATACTGATATTAGTAATAATCCAAATGGTTAATTAATTAAGCAAAGAAAAAACATAAATGGGTTAGCTTCTGGATTAAAATGAAAATTTTCCTTTGACATTGATGAAATGAAAGTAATTTGGGTTTTTTTTAGCTTCATTGGCTGTTCAGTCAACACTTAATTGTTTTCCCTATATTTCATATGAAGTTCCATCAGTCAGAACCTTACAAACCCACCTATCAATTCAATCAGTCTCATTGAATTGAAATATTAAGCAATAAAAGAAGTCTAACTGAGCATCGCTCCGGACGTTGTGTAAATAATGAAAACTACTACACTTAGTCTATCACTTAGTTGTATCTGATGTCAGGGGAGTCCTACTCACTGCCTTCTCGCGGTGGGTGTTGTTTACGAAATTGATAGGACGAAAAGAGAATGTCCGGCGCTTTAACCGGGTTGGTGGACATTGAGGGTCCACTTATGGAAGTTGGAAAACCCTGATTCCAAATCAATGGTGTACATGGGCTCCAGTATCCTGAAGGAAAAAATGGCATACGAACCAGTTATTGGTCACCGGCTGCCATGGGACTACATCTCCTAACGTTGGTACACTACCTTATGGATTAGATCTGTAGGTCAAAGGGCCGGAGAGTGGCCCCCCAAGAAAACCACCTGCTTCGGTTTTGGCACCTGGGCCGTATCCCAGCCATCACACAAATCTAATTATTTATGTGGCGCATATACATTTGGTGCCTCCTTGTACCAATGTTTTTATGTTTAAATAAATAAATAAATTGACGTCATATTTCCTAGTTCTTAGTGTTGACTTATTTCTATAGAACAAGTTGTCGTTTTGCCATGGGATCGATTCACTAAGCTGCACTCAACAACACCATGTATATTTGCAATCTCGAGGGAATTAATAATTCCTCTTACATCTATTCACGCCTTAATATCTAAATGTTACACTTTGTGATTAAAACGTTATTGATTCAAATCACTAAACTGAGGGAATCGATCCCCATCAAATGTATTACATAACTTAATTGACGAATCTTAACAAATATGGAAGTTGATTTTTTGTAACTTTTTTCCCTCCAAAAATTAAGCGTTAATCCAAATTGTACACAGTTAACAAACGAAACAAAGAATGAGATAGAAAAAACAACATTAAATAAACTAGTATCAGAAGGAGTTTTGTAGAGATTGCAGAAGATTCATTACTCAAGATCATGAAGTTAGACATTAATACCGTTGGATGCCGGCCAACTCAGTGGTGTAATGGTTAAACGTTCGCACGCGAGACTGATAGGTTATGTGTTCGAATCTCGTGAGGCGGGGTCGTGGATACACACTATTGAGGAGTTCCACAATAGGACGAAACGACCATCCAGTGCTTCCAGGTTTTCCATGGTGGTCTAGCTTCAATTGACTCATGATCTCAACTAATGAAATTAAATAAACTACTTTTAAATATTACTAATTTAAGATAAAATAATATTTACCATGCTACTTACCACCAGATGGTTTCTATTCGTTACATATAAATGGTAATCTCTTAACCCTTCTTTAAGTAAAAAACAATTTTATACATCTGTTTCATTGAAACAAGATTGAGATAACTAATTCTGTAAACAAGTGATTGGACATGTTTTATACATTTATAAAAAACAAATGAATGTAAAAATGTTTATATTTAGTATAATTTATAATTAATTTCCCACGTGGTACATAAAGAACAAAGAAGAAGAAGAAGAATACTTTTTATCTAGTTCAAATTAAATATACCCCCCCCCGGATTAAATGTTCATTCAAGGGTAGATTTAAAAATTAAACAACATATTTCTATATTTAATCAGTAAATTGATTATTTTCAATATGTGAAATATGTGCACTACTGAGGAGTTCCATAATAGGACGAAACGACTATCCAATGCTTCCAGATTTCCTATGATGGTCTAGCTTCAATTGATTCATGATATTAAATAATTGGAAACGTGACAATATTTGAATCGAACGGTACTTGGTTCAAGTTTCAGAGTGAACATCAACTCTGAGGTGTAGGCACATCCAGCTGATGAATCCATAATACAACGAAATGCGCATCCTAGATTCCACTGCTAGTCACTATCCATCTTTGCTTAGAATACTTGTGATTTCAGGCAATATTGAGGCAATCCGCACAGGATGCACATATACCAATAAGTGACTGATCAACTGCAGTCCTTAACATTCAAGCAAACGATATCAAGTGAATTCATTGAAAACTCAATTACTCTTTGTCTACAGCAGAAATATGACCTTGATTTTTTTCGTTTGTAAAAAAGTCCACAATTTGACCTTGTTAAATATAATAAACCATATACTATGTGACTCATCAATCTGTGTATGTAAAATAACCTAGAATTCACATTTATTTAAACTACCAATAAATAATTCAATGTACAATAATCATGAATGTGCTAAACTTAAAATATCATTGTTTTGTTTTAGTAAATGAATATATCGACGAAACAATTGATATCCATTTATTTTATGACTTAATAGCATGTCAATTTTGGTTGAATAGAGAACAAATGGATAGAGTCAATTAATAAAATAATGAAACAAAATATGAGTCTTTAGTAGGGTTAAAATTGAGGATTGGTTTTAAGCATCTACTATTCTGAACTATGATATAAACTAAACTTATTTGTATTGTATTCGTTTTTACTTATTTATTGAACTAATACATGAAATACTTCATGCAGCATAGTCATTTGGGGAATCTTTGTCTATCTTTTGATATCACGTTCTGAGTCCTTAAAATGCCCCGCTGTATCATTTACTATGGTTATAAATTATGAACATTGTTTGATATCGGTTAGTCTTAGTAATGAAGTGGTATTCATTTTTTCTATCTTCATCTAAATCTTCATTTATAAATCATATATAAATGTTTGAAACAACCGACACACATTCCATTTAAACGATCTATCTCAAAGTACAACTCTTTTGTGTAACCTTTAATTTCATTCTTGTTTAATTCACGGGTAATATTCAGGCAGAATTTCTTCATTGGATATTCTTTTCATGAATACCATTGACTTTGTTTTGCAACATTTGTTTACTGAGCGGTTTTGTGTGAAAATTACCAGTTTCACCATCTCCAGTTATCTCGGTGATTATATTAGTTAACTAACTATTATTGTCATAATACATCTATGATGAACTATTGCCTGTGGTCTCATGTTATCATTCATACTAGCTGAATAAAAATATTTTAAAATCAACTTCGCAACAATAATCATTTTCAACACAGAATTACATCAGTCTTGCTTAACAAATTATGTAACAGAGTTATTACTCTTGATAGTTTAACAAACTTTCATCTCATTTTAAAAAGATCCAATAGACTACTTGATTATCAATTATTTAGCATTGTAGTGGCTGGTACTGTGTCAACCCGGGTAGGCTATTCTAGCTTCTGGACAGACCAAATTATTCATTCTCCTCAAGCTACATTTTGACCTTGTCAATTATTCGCTGATTAACCCTGATTGTTTTCATATGATCGTATGTGTGTCAGTTGCTTGCCTCGTACATTGTGTGTCTGCAACTTATTTTTGTCTGAATATAAATATATAGAGTCAAGCTTGATGAAATGGAGTGAGCTCACTTACCTTCTCCACTGCGCGCCATTTCGTCTCACTTTGCTCTCACCTCTTCTATTTCTCCGTCTATGATCATCTGTCTTGATCAACGATTGTATGAAATGCACTTATTTGAAATCCATTCTCGTTTTCCGTTATTCACTAACGCGAATAAAGTCGATGATTATATACGAGTGTACTTGCGATGCATATTTCGATGAAAATCATAATAAGACTTGATCAGAGTCAGATAAAGAGCCACACTAAAGTGGTGAACCCGAGGATGAACTTAACGTAGCAAACTACGTCGATGAAGAATCCTCCGCACTGCATACTTTCGACGAACAGACTCAATGTATCTTTCTCAAACGATCAAATCACAGAAAGATCACGGCACCACTAAAGTATTGTAAATTTACTGGAACTTGAAATTAAGATTTATAAAGTAGTTCACATAAAACAGAAAGAAAATAACTTTTACAAAAAGTTTTAGATCCAACATAAACGTTGATTTCATTTAAAATTTCTCTTAATTCTTAATCATTAAATAGATTTACGAGGTAAATTCAATTAAAACTCATTCGAGTTTTTAAAAAGATGCCATCACCTAGACAACAAATTTTCAAATATCCTTCTTTCTATGTTACTATGCTTACGATTATGATAATAATAATTATTATCCCTCTATTGATATTATGTCTGTTTTCTAACGCTTTTTTTCGCATGATTCCAAAGTGTATATCTCACTGAGAAGCATAAAAAAACACGAAAAAAAACAGACAATATTGAATTTTATTTTGTTACTAACCATTTTTTTTTCTCATCATTCAACTAGGATATTTGATTAAATAAAATTTAATTTTTTTCAGAGTAGAAAATAGTTCATTAATTCAATTCTCCTATTGAAAATGTATAATTTTTATTTATTTGATAATTCGATTACCTTTTAATGAAATTTATTGTTTCCCCCCCAAAAAAAGAGAAAAGAACAGAAAAAAAAGGGAGAACAGAACCAGAATAGACGATATGAACATATTGAATCAGACGGAAATGTTTGTGTTTTCCAGTCTGATTAACTGATGTTAATTCCAGGTCATTCTATGTAGACATACGTTTATTGGCGTTTTTTAAAGTTAGTTAGATGCTTGTCTAGTTAAGTATATATATCTATACACATATTGGTTTGAAGAAAAATAACTTTTAATTCATCACTTCCTTCTACCTTCATTATACACTTTAACTTACAAATTTATCATTAACCAAACACGTTTGTATTTGAAACTGAGTAAGTTTAATCGACCAGACTAATATTATAGAAATCCTAATCAAAATTGGATTTGCATAATATTGTTTTCGTTTTTAATAAAGTTAACGTGTTTCATTTGTTTACATATGTATGAGTAACCGAGTAAAAAGAATTAAAAATAAATCATTTCTTTCTGAATAGATTGTATGTATTTATTAAAAAAAAAAAGAAGAACAAAGAAATCACTGCAAAGTAATCATGAATCAATTGAAACTAGACCGCTATGGAAAACCTCGCGAGGCAGGATCGTGGATGTTCACTGCTGAGGAGTCGCACAATAGGACGAAATGGCCGTCTAGTGCTTCCAGGTTTTTCATAGTGGTCTAGCTTCAAATGACTTATAATCTCAACTACAAAATTACTAAAATCTCCATGAAACCTCTTTCTGATGATGAAAATATGTTAAATGATAAGGCAATTTCAGTTAGGTAAACATTTAAACACTGAAGTTCACCCTTGTTTTTAAAATGTCTTAGTAACCTAAATGTCAAAAGATTAGGCCAAAGTTTCTCAAACTACACAGTTAGAATTCAGTTATCAATATGCTCAACATCAGTCAGTTAATAATTTCAATGAATAGTTACATCATTAATAACATCGATAATATTACAGCTGACGATTTCTCACTAATGTTGTTGATATAATCTTGTATGAGGTATGAAATTACATTATATTCTGAATTAATATCTACTGAAAAACTATTGAAGATACCATCAGGTTGGATCCAAAGTCTAAATATGCTACTATACGGATGACATAATGGTTATTAATTAATTTGTAAATATCTTTTACAAAAGACAAAGCTATAATTAAAAATACTGAAAATTGATCAATGATTACTGTTTCACTAGTTGAAATCATGAGTCAATTGAAGCTAGATTACCATGAGAAACCTGAGAGCACTAGACGGCCGTTTCGTCCTAATACGGGAATCCTCGGTAGTGCCCATCCACGATCCCGCCCCCCCGCGAGATTTGAACCCAGGATATATCAGTCTCGCTTGTGAGCGCTTAACCATTAGACCACTGAGCTGGCCTTCATCCAAGACTGTTAATATCTAACCTCAACCAATCCACTCTTAAAACTTTCAAATGTTTTGCTTTATTAAAAAGAAAGAGAAATGTTAAACTTATCTGATAACTCATTTCAATGATATTTATTCTTCACTTATTGATTCTCTCAAACGGGAACCATTGAAAATCGAGTTCAGATTTGATTTCCTTTATAAAAAAACCGCAAGTCTTATTGAAAGATTTTACAGACAAAAATAATGTCAACTAATGTGAATTCGTTAAGATAACCACAAAATGAAATGAAGAATAAATTTATTGTATTCACTTTTAGACATTGAGATTTTATTATGACGTTAGTAATAAGTGTGACATGGCTGTTAGTGATTAACTTTTTGTGAAAGAAAAGTTCATAAAATGAAAGAAAAAAACTGTACACATTTTAGTTTGATTAATCAAAGTTTGCAGTAGATGTATACACTACTGAATGACTCCTCTGTTATCTTTGCTCTTAAAATGTAGAATAAATTGTTAGTTTGATGTTTTTATGGATAATCAATAAACTGATTAAATCATAAATTATTCAACTTAGTACTAAGAAATCATCCGGGGGGAGTTTCATATTTGAAGTTCCAGATAATGGTTTAAAGATTACTTTTACTATCAAGTTATTTCGGCTAGAGAACCTTTGAAAACCACAGTGGCATGTTTAATTTTGAAATTCTTCATACTTATGAATAACGTTGAGATAAAGTTCTTTAATTATAGTGAATAGGTCAACCATGTGTGATACGAAGCAGTTATTCACTAACAGAATTAATTTCCCAATACTGTGACTGATAAAAATAAGAAAAAATATGATCGTTAGATTTCAACTTAGTGATTTAAAGAGTCATGAGCTTGTCGTGAGACCAGAAACTTATTGGTTTCATCTAATATGAATCTGAAATAACTGTCCAGTAATTCCTGATTTCGAAGGTTACTTGTCAAATAATATTGATCGGTGATGTGGATTCATATAATCAGCATAGACTATCTTACCTTTATAAGAATAGTTATCAAAAGTAAAGAAGAGGGGTGAAATAATCAGAGTTGAGAAGACTATTATCACCATAAAATCTGTGATAGAAATATCATTGTATAGTGCTCAAAACATTTAAAATTGTCATGAAGAATTCTTTTAATCATCATATACTAAAAATTGCAATGTTTAAAGTATCAAATACTTACTTTTTTCTGTCTGGATTTTGCACAATGAATGAGTCAATCAGTTTTCATTTAAGTTTACTTTAAGTATTGTAAATTCACAAAAAATAATTTCATTAGTGGTTCGTTAAGTAGCAGGCGAATCGGTAGATTGGGATAGCTAAAGTGGATAACGATTTTTATATATAACTTCTTCACATCGATATTGTTGTGGAGTATGCTATTTATGTCTATAGATATAAGTAGTAAGTAACACCAATCAAAAGTCGAAAACCTGGCAGCAGAAGTCTAAGAAGATCGAGCTGAAGAGAATAAAAAAGAAAACAGAGGTGAATTGTGAAGAGGAAGAGTTATACAGAATGTGAAGGACAAATGATGGAAATTCGAAAATGAAGTATCCAGTGTATGGTTTTTACATTTTGCCAACCGCTCGCAAAACCGAAGTTCCGAGTTTTCAATGGTGGTTTGAAGTTGGTCGACTCATGATGATTGTTCGTTCACAACATGGTGACAAGGATAGTTATCCTTTAGTTTCATCTCTTGGCTTAAGTTTTGTAGTCTGGGTAGATCTTCTATAAGAAATATTAAAAGAGAAAGTTTTATCGTGAATAAATTCACACAGTTTAATTTACGATTCTTTGTAATGATATTTCCATAATATTACGATCGATAACCTGAGTATGAGTATTGGATAACAAATAAACTGCCGAAGACCACTGAACTTCAAAAGGCTTCACTACTTTTGCTGAGTAATACATATGACCTATACAGACATTCTGTTGTTTGTTTTAAAAGTGACTTGAAAATCACTTGGTTATTTTAAGAATCATTCAAGATTGTCCCTAGCTCTACGTTGTCAAACAATCCTACGTGTAAGCTAATATTGACTGATTAGAGTTTGTCAACTATTACTTTCTTCAAAGGTAATAATTTAGCAAACAATCATAAACTATTTTTGTGAAGAACTCCTTTTTTTCTTCTTACTGGTGACAATCGAATTGATAGAGAAATTTACCCAAAGATGTATTTAACTCGGTAATTCACTCAATACTTGATTAATTTTAGTCAGTTCTTACAAATATCTTCTACACTTGAGTCTATAACCAGAACTAGGAGTCAAAAACATAAAGAGAAGCTACGCTTTCAAATTACGTTCAGTTTACTCGATTATTTCATCATAAAGTATTGAAAAGTTGAAATGAAATCATTCTTCTTCCATCAACCATAGATATGTTTTCATGCTAGTTACTTCTAGTCACACCTAACATTTAAATTTTTTAATCTCTAAACGTATACACAATCAAAAATGGTCTGTATGTTTATAATTAACTAAGAAGAAGAATTCACAAAGTTAACTTTACTTTAAGGGAATAGTGGTCAGTTGTATTTCAGAAATGTTTTATGATTAACAATGCTAACTAACTTGGTTATTATATAAATTCTCCATTGTCACTGTATATTTGAACCGCTGTGTTTCTAATGTCCTGGTGAAGATAATGACGTAACTACTGGCTAGCGAGCGAAGACAGACACATCCAGTTAAACGAAATATATAAGACTACATAATATTGTAAATCTTTTTCGTTATTAATTTCTACTTTAGATTTTACTATGTTGACTCCTCGTAAATGATGTCAGTAAATTAATGCCTAATCTAATCTGGTTCTCAATCGTTGGTTGGATTACCAACATGATCTATTATGGTTTATCAATTGAATACCCAGTCTAGTACTTAGTTTATTTATCTAGTGTCAAGTTAATTTAACACAGCTAATATCCAGTGTCCTAGATGTGGGATCGCATGTATAGATCATATACATTCCCGTTATTATAGTTTCCAACATGATGACAGTTTAAATATCGAAGATTGATTAAAAAGTCAATATTTTAAAGTTTCATCGTACAAACATTAAAACAAATCCCGAGTTCGTAAGTTGATAAAAATTAACCATTAGTTAGTCAGTTTGTTAATTGAGAACAAGAGATTACAATGAGTTTTTTCTTTTTTGTTTCTATAAAATACAGTCTATATGAATTCCTTTTTAAAGAATCCTTATACAAAAGCTTACGAATACTTAGTTGTATTATACATACTGTTACTGAGTTTATGCTTATTATGCATTAATGTATTGATGATAGTATTAATGATAAATGGTGGTTGGAGGTAATCGACCGGAAACCCTGGACCCGGGTTTCGTGCTACTTGGCACTCGTCAGCAAGGTGTACCTGTAATCTTGAGGGAACTGATGGTCTCTGGCGGATTCAATCCCATGTCACCTAGCTTCACAATCAGAGACGTGCACACAGTGTCAAGTCACCTAGACTGGTGGCCACATTGCAACATGGTCGATAGCATTGGATCTGCACTAAATAAGGACTTGACACACATGACCATTGATCACCACCCTGTGATCAATCAATTGTGATTAATGATAAATGTTAAAAATCTCATAGACATAACATTATCAATAGGGGAGGGAATTTAATTCTTAACAATCCATAATATTTATTGTATGTAGCTAGTCTAATGTTTAATATTATGTCATCATTGTCAGAATGACAAAGAAAGTGGCATTTTATCTCATATTTATAGTATCTAGGTCGGTATCTTAATAGATGTATATTAATGTTTAAATTAATCACATATAGTTTCATTTGATCATATTCTATTCAATAGTCCTTAACTTTTACATAGAATTACGTTACACATAAAATTGAACGATAAACACTAAATTAGTTTAAATATGAAACAATATAGTTACATGCTAAATGACAGAATTTCAATTTATCATTATTATTATTATTATTATTATTATTATTATTATTATTATTATTATTAACATCATAGATACATAATTTGTTTATATTCCCCATCATCATTATCATTCTTGATTTACTAAGGTTCCTTTTCATGGGTCAACATAAAAACCATCAAAAATTAAAAAAATAAAGAAGTTGAATAGATTAGTAATTTAGAATTTTATTCAACATTGAATAATCATTAGTAGTGTTAGAGACATTGGCATAAATGTCATAGTAACATCATTGTTAGAATCAATTGAATAATTAAATAATAATAATAATAATAATAATATTATGACTTTTATTTTCATTGTTGACATTTCATTACAAATTAGATAAATGATAATAGAAGTTAAAATGAAGGAAGAAAAAGGGAAAGAGAATGATTATGAATTTAATTCATGTGTCTGTGTGTTGTTATGACGTTTGATTCTTTTTTAAAAATACTAAATATGAATGTTATAAAAAGTAAATAAGTTTTAAATAGATGACTTCCTTTTTTATATTTTATTTAAACAATATATTCTTAAGATAGTTACATGTGTTACCGTATAAGAGTTGTCCAGCTTTGCATATCATTATATATATATATATATATATATATATATATATATATATATATATATATATATCTGACTACTTACTGAGTAGTTTGAATGATCTCATAAGCCTAATGATTCTTTGTAGATAATATTACTATCAATATACCATAATTCACATGGATTCATTTACATTAAGCTATGATGTAAATACAGTGATACGATAGAAGGTGGGAAAAGTCAGCTTTCCCACTCGAAACGCTTTCACATACAATTGCTGCCAGTGAAGTCTTATTCACTGCCTTTTCGCGGCATTACTGTTATTTACGAAATTGAGAGGACGAAAAGTGAATACATGGTGCTTTAGCCGGATTGGTGGATACGGAGAGTTCACCTAGGAGAGTTGGAAAACTCTGATTCCAAACTAATGGTGCACATGGGCCCTAGTATCGTGGAGGAACAAATGGCGTACGAATCAGTTATCGGTCACCGGCTACCATGGGACTGCATCTCCTTACGTCACTCCACTGACTTGTGGATCAGAGCTTTAGGTCGAAGGCTCAGGGTGTGGCCTCCTCAGAAAATCATCTGCTACGGTTTCGGCACCCGGACAGTATCTCAGCCCTCACACAAATCTAATGATCTATGTGTCTCATTGTACCAGTGTTTATGTTCAAATAAACAAATAAAATAAAATGATGTAATCTACAGTAATAACTTACGAAAAGTCTGATAATCAATTATTACCAATGATGTATTTGTGATAGCTCAGTAATTATAAAAATCTCTATATTATATAAGAGAACAATATTCTTTTTAGTTAGATCGTTATCAGGCTTTACTCTAATATATAATAATACTTAGATGCACGTTTGAAATTATTGAACCGATCAAGTCACATTCTAAGACAATGATAACAGTCGAATAGATTACATAAATAAACATAATAAGTAAAAAGTACAAATTATTAGTGTGATAACTAGTGTACTAGTTATAAGAAGAATAATAAAGGCTTGAATCAATGTGCCATTATAGAAAGTAGGTCAGTAACTTGAAAAATAGACACAGAAATAGCAATCATTAAAAATTATAAAATTGCATAATAAGGAGTGTTCAGATAATTGGATGGTGAAACGTACATTTGGAATATATTGCAAACAAAATTGTTCACTTATATATATGGATAAGTAGAAATTAGAATTTCTGACGTTTTGTGGCTTGGCATACACTATTTCTTCAAATAAATAGTCGAATCAAATCGACATAATGATTATTCCAATTATAAAGAAAGGCTAGTAACCTAGATGTTTCGTTTATAATTAAATAATACTTCCCTTAACAGAAAGGAAAGCCTGACTACTTATCCAACTTCAGTGGTTTACTCAAACAACCATATGTAATTCTATACATTTCTTATACTATTAATACACGTATACACACAAATTGTAATTCTGGTTCTTTACACGGTGACCAACACTAACATGACATTCACATAATCAAGCCTACTTTGATTCTGATTAGACAAAATACTCTGCCTCTTTTTCTAAATTATTTAAACTTGTGTTAATTTTTATTCACTGATTTATTTCTTCTGAAGAAGTGACTTACACTAAGTCATGAAACATCAAAAATTCTCATTTTTCCTCATTGGGACATCAGAAATATATCATTATTTTCTTATTAACATCCTATACAATGTTCAGTTCATGTGAAGTGATCAAGTCTAACGTTGTTAATGATATATATATATATATATATATATATATATATATATATATATATATATATATATATAGTATATTTAGAAATTCATGGAATTTCTTGTTCCTTTAACTTATTTTATGTTGTTAACTGATGAAGATATAACCATGTTGATGATTTTGATGGCATCACCGTCAAAAAGGGTAGTAGTAGTAGATGGATAGTAAATGTGATATTGAAACACCTTGGAAAACCTCCATTAGCCAATGAATCTCTGTCTTATCTTTGTTATTCACATGTACAGTGAAAATTAAGTATTATATATTGAACAATAAATAACTTAAGTGATTTTCTTGTACAGTTGTAACTTCTGGTTTTAACGGTTTACTATTATCTTGTCTTTCGCAATCTTTTAAAATCTTAACAATAAACCTATTTATTCTTATTTTTGTGAACGAGAATTCAGGTAGGACAAACTAATTTATTGTTTCATTCAAAATTACAATTTCGTAAATTATGTAAACCATACAACAAATGATTCATTTGTAAATCTTCTATCAATTTTCCGTTACATTCTTCATCATTCTTCCAATTCTCAACCCCTTTAATATTTCCCTTTCTGTTTACTTCAAGTCGATCTTCTCAATCTTCATTTGACAGGAATTCAACTTATACTTAGTATTACATCCTACTTATAACTGTCGGTATAAGTAGTCTTATTAACATGTTTTCTTATATTTTTCAAGTCTATCCTTTTTATTCATTTTCTCTGACATTCTTCATTAAATTTTCATCAATCTCTTGTAAAAATTACATTTTCAATGTTCCTGGTTAAAATGATAACTTGTGTATACTTCCTATATATATATGTATTGTATTTTCTGATATTTGCTTACAATAGTGCAGTTTCAAGGTTGAAATTATCGAGATATTAATCTTTCCACTGTATTCATCTATTCTTATTTTTCTTATGAATTTGTATCATGTCTCAACGATTATTGTCGGCTTATGTTATGTAGTCTGTTTTAAATGTTATAGAATATATTGTAACTATAACATTTACACACATAGACATGTACTGAATAGGGAACAATGATAACATGTATTGTATTTTAGAATAGTTTAGTTTTTTTTCTTTTTCTTTGTAACGAGAAAATCGAAATGTATTGGATTCTTTGAAAAATTGCTTTTCTAAAAAGGAAGAATAGTAATGACAAGGGTTTTAAACTTCTTGTTTTTTGATATTTGGGATTACAAATGATCAATCGTTGTTACTTTATGTGAATCGTCGGTGATTCATCCTAGTATAGCTTTCTATCATAATGTTGTGAGTAGGTTAGTATGTGGTTAGCTCTGAAATTAGAAAGTATTCTCTTTGTCCTATTATTAATATCTCTATACCTGCTGGGCAAGTTAGCAGCTAAATAGGCACAGTAAATCATTGGATAATGTATTAACATTTTTAAGGGAGGTTACTGGATTCGAATCCTATTGTGAATGTCAACCCTGAGATGTAGCTCTGTTTGGTCGATAAGTTTCAAATGTGACAATAAACATGCTTAATACATATTAAATATATCAAGAAGATCGGTTGCTCAACGTTATGTTTACATCATTTCAATCGCTGATCAAGATTCTCCATTGTGTTATAAAGGAAGTCAATTCATTTTTGTCAAGTTCTCACAAGAGAAATGTATACTGATAAAAACCACAAAGGATTGAAACTACTTAGAATTTAAAGTCTCATTGGGTCGAAATTATCCAATGAACCGCATTTCAGTAATGAATATTTTGCAATATGAATTAATCTTTAACTAGTATCACTGATAAGATATGATAAGTAATTTTATAGTTTCCATCTCTAGTTGACTAAAAATAGAAATGTAAAATTTTGGATATCAGTTCAGGGGTCCAATAATTAAGCTCTAAAATCATTTTCAGCAGGTCCTTAGCTTAATCCACGGTGAAATTCTATATATTCAGTATTAAAGAATCCCAGTACTTTGACGAAGTAGCTATCTATCACAAAACCATTAGTTGGATAATAAACAATTAATATCGAGTTTTTGTTTACTTTTGACATCTTCATAACTGAACAAAATAATCAACAGTATGTTCAGCATTCATCGATAACCGATTATAGACAATAAAGGGTAAGGTTCAATGTTCAAATGACACTTTGTTTATTTTGTTAACCTCAATATGAATACTAATCAAGATAACTAATCTTTTGAAAAGATACTTTCCTTATTTGTAAGACAATATTTCATATTTTGTAAGCTTGTTATATTTAATTGAAGTATAGATTATAGTCATGAAGAACTCTAGATCCAACAGTTTAGTTTTAAGATAGAGATTGAAATCAGCCATCGTGAAAAGCTATTATGCTTCTCGATTGGTTGTGATTCAAAAGTCTAATCCTATGATTCTAAATAGATCTAGACAATTCATTAATGATTACGTCACATCCCATTGTATTTACCAATTTACATGTTTGTGTGGACATACATACATAGGGAGGAGTGATCGAATAATCCAATCAAGGGTCAGTGAACATGTGCCTAGATGGCTTCAAAATCAATGTGTGTCAAATGATCCGATCAATGTGGGAGTTAGAAAACCAGGTCCATCGATAGCGAAACTTATAATTGAAACGGGGCACAAAATTGACATTAATACAGTTTTTGGAACGTTGTAGAAAAACTGTCAAGGATGAATTTTCAAGTTTATTGAAGCCTTGGCTATTCGTAAATTTAAACCACCCTTATGTGTACAAAAAACAATTTGTCGTCACCTTGAATTTACCTTAAATCCTTAAGTCATTCTACGGCCTAAGATAACGTAACAATTTCTTATTCCAATAGTTGAAATCATGAGTCAGTTGAAGCTAGATCACCATGGAAAACCTGGAAGCACTGGACAGCCGTATGGGCCTCCTCACTAGTGCGCATACACGATACCGTCCCCACGCGAAATTCGAACCCACGATCTATCAGTCTCGAGCGCGAGCACTTAACCATTAGACCACTGAGCTGGGCGGCATCCAACGGTGTTAATGTCTAACTTCAATCAATCGACGAAGTTGCGCCACCGTACACCTTTGTCTTCAGTGAGTTGATATCTCACAACCGATCTGGTTGAACTCCACTATTCACGTCTTCCCAATCGACCTCCAGGAAATGCATCTTGAAGTCAGTCACTAGTGAGCAGATGATGATTATTATCAGAAGGAGTTTTGTGAAGATTATTAGAAATTTCAATAGTTGGAATCATGAGTCAATTGAAGCTAGACCACCATGGAGAATCTGGACTGATAGATCCAGGATCGTGTATGCACAATGCTGAGGATTGCTATACTAGGACGAAACGGTAGTCCAGTGCTCCCAGGTTTTCAATGGTGATCTAGCTTCAATTGACTAATGATTTGAACTACTGGAATTTCTAAAAATTTCCACAAAACCCCTTCTGATAATTTCTTATTTTTTCTCTCCCCTTTGTTACTTTTTTACTTGAACTTTCATTTAATTGACCTTTATTAATTTTCATATAAAATGCCCTAACAATTATATGTGTGTGACCAGATTGTTCGAAATTTAGAGCGCAAATACATCACATTTTTCAGACCAACTCCATCTTCTCATTGTTCTATCGACATCTATAAAAAGGACTAATTGCTTTAATATTATTTAATTAAGATTTAACTTAATAGAAATTTCATATTATTTATAAATGAACATTTACATTGTCTTTTTGTTTGTTTATCTATTTATTGATCGATTGGAAAGAAAAAGAACTTTCTTCTCTATTTCCAAATTGTTTCCTGACTAAGTTACTTATTTAATTTCCGTTTCTAAATTTGTCTACAATCTAAAATATATAGTTCTCTTATTTTCATGTTCATCAATTTATTTCAATATTGTCTGACATACTATGATTCCATAGTATAAGTAAATTGAAATCTTATAAAGACATTTCAGACTATTATAATTTTAAATTCACTTTGTATCTTCCCATTGAGGTTTAAGACTGCAATTGATCAGCCTGTTATTGGCATATGTTCATACTGTGCGTATTGCCTCGAAATTGCCTTAATTCACAAGCTTTTATAAGCATAGATGGATAGTGGCTAGCAGTGAAATCCAGGACGCGCGTCTCATCCTATTCGGTATTCGTCAGCTGGATGTAGCTGCATCTCAGAGTTGATATTCATTCTGGGACTCGAACCCACATATGCCAATAGCAGACTGATCCATTGCAGTCTTAAATATCAATTGGAAGATACAAACAAAATAATATCACGTGAATTTAAATTCACCCAATTACACAAGCAAGCGGCTATCAGGACTCAGTAGCTGAGTGGAAAACGCGATAGCGTTTAGAGCGAATGGTACTGGGTTCGAGTACCAGAGTGAACATCAACTCTGCGATGCAGGTACATCCAGCTGACGCGTACCAAATAGGATGAAACACTCGTCCTGGATTCCACTGCTAGCCATTATCCATCATTGCTTACAAATAGCTTGTGAATTAAGGTGATATCGAGGCATACGCACAGTATGCACACATGCCAATAACAAACTGATCAATTGCAGTCTTAAACCTCAATGGGAAGATACAAGACAAACAATACCAAGAGAAGTGTTGTTAGTTTGTAACCATTTTTATTTATTCGCTTCACATTGAACATAAATGAAAACCTTTAATTATGTTCATTTATATTGCTGATCATTAAGGTCTAGAATTATCTGAATAACTATTGCAAATCGGACTTTTCGAAATGTATGAAACCATGACTCCGTTCTGGATTCCACTGCTAACCACTATCCATCTTTGTTTATATTATAATTTTAGATTGAAATCAGTCATATAAACAACAAATATTAAAACAACTTCTAAAAACATTCTAATGAATATAAATATACAATCTGTAATATGCTTGTTGATCATTCATTCTTTATGTACACTGATAGATAGAGTTTGTTTAACACCAAGAGAATAAATAAAAATGACGTTTGTCACTATTCACTCTTCAAGTCAATTAAAAATATTTCAGTTATACAGATATTTCACTGTTCAAGTAGCTCGGTTGTAGAGTTTCACATTATGAAGTCGAAAGACATAACCTTGTATGCCATAAAGTATATAAATTCTTTCAAAATTGCAAATATATCTTCATCATAAATGTCGACTAACACGAAACCTATGTCCATTGTCTCTTTACCGACTACGTCCAACTGCCTGAAACTACGCACACTGAAAATTACAGGAATTCATTTAAATAAGTCAAATCTATGTAAAAGGTTGCTCAACTATTAATACATACTTGTTATTATTCACAAGAACATGTCAACGTTCAATCAAGAGTGATTTCTTGACATAATTAAATAATTTTTGCCTAAAAAAAGTTGATAATTATATTGTTATGCATAAGATATCGTTTCCTTCATGTGCCAATCATGTCAATCAAAAAAGAGCAACTGACTGATTACATTGACAAGCAAAATATCTATCTATGTGTTGGTTGAATTAATTAAATTTGAAATAAATATAAATATAAGCATCAATAAGATTAATTACGAAGATACCTGACATGTAGTACTAATAATAAATCTAGTATTTGTTTCAGTTTGAATTTTGTAGCACTCTATAACTAATAATCACAGTATGTATATTTGGAATAATCTGTGATGTAATAGGTACATTAATACATTGAACACACAGAGTGTGCAATATGTCAACTTAGACTGATTAAAATGTAGTCTTGAACATCAGCAGCAAGATAATTCAAATCCTTATTAATGATTATATAAAAGTTATACTCATTGAACAAGTCAATCATTGTCTAAACTCAAGAGTTCAGTGGGTAGTGTGTTGGGCGTACCGGATTTGAGTTCAGGTCTAAACAAGAACACTAAAATACAGGTAGATCCATCTGATGGACATTAAATAGTAGGAAATCAGATCTGGATTACACCACTAACCACAACCCGTCTATTTTAAATTTCATAATATAGCTTTTTAGAACTGGGAGTCTGCTCAAATCTCTGAATAAAACCTGTTTTACTCATACAAATTTTGGGATAAACTTGACTGCTTTAGATTTTCATGTTAATTAAGTGTATGTTAACTATATGGTATAATTTTGCACTTGAGTGAAAAGTTTACAACTTTTTCGGAATGTTCAATATTAAACGATAGGGGTTAATAAACGGACTGATTATTAAAACGGGTTGGTGGAGATTGTTTCATTCCATAGGTTACATTACAGTTGGTAGTTTACAGCCGTTTCTTTGTGGCATGGGGATTCTCAACAATACCCATCTATTACCCTATCATGAATCCCATCCTTTTCCATTCATTTGGTTGATGATTTTACATATTTTAGCTTAATTTGTATGAAAGAATGAATCAGAAGATGTAAATTTTACTTTATTTGCGTTTTTCATCCAGAATGCTCGGTCATATTATAGTGGACATAAGTGTTTTCACATTCACTGAATGCTTTGGATCAGTCATGATTTACACATAAGTAGGCATTTACATTACTTGAAGAGGCCTTGAAACTATTTTTTCGAGTCAGTTGTTTTATGAAACACGTACTTAGTACCTTAAAGGATCAGTCAACTGGAGTTTGCACCTTTGAAAAATCCCTTTTTTTCATTTTGTAGATAAATCTTAATAAACTAAGATTTATTTACTGTTATCCTAAGTTTCTTTATGTACAGTTAGTTTTTTCTATGGAAGATGTTTATGTAAATAAATCCTAATTGAAGGCCTTTGTTCCTTAGTTAAGTATACATCATTTATGCATATCAAAGGTTATTTGATGTAAAAATAATATTTGACAAAATAGAAAAGCATGTCCAGTCAAAAAAATATTCGGAATGAATGAAGATGTAGTGTAACTAGTTCTATAATTAAGTTGCACGTGATGCTTATCATTCTAATGCTTTTAGTTTTTCTTGGGCGAATCGTCGAATTATATACAAAACTTAAATGTGTAGGCTAATGTTATACAAGGTAATCTGTAAGTGTTTCTTTCACTATTCTTTAAATTTGTATTTAATTACATTGGTAGAAGTAACAGGTGTTAAAGTACACTGTAGCTCATATTGTTCCGTGTAAATCAATTTTTGGTAAATGTGTAATGTATGGAATGTACACATGTATGGAGGCTGGAGTGCCATAATCTTGAAGAACACATATACCGGAAAGTATTCAGAAATTAGGGATAGATGACAGCCACATACAAAGTTACTTGATTACATATTTGCTGGGTCTAAATAAACACTTTTTAATGTTCTGATATATGTGTTGTTCATTAGAACGTGCTGCTGAGGTGTACCACATTAGGACGGAAGAGACACCCAATGCTTCCGGGTTCTCAATCATGGTCTAACATTGACCGGTTCATGTTTTCAATGAAATCGTACATTAGTCTTCATCGTAATACTAGTGTGTTGTGTACTACTGATGTCGACAGATATAAGTAGTAAGTATCATCTATCGAACGTGAAATGTCCGGCAGTGGAAGGTTAAGAAGGTCAAAAGAAAGAGAGAGAGAACAAAGACTGATTGGTGTGGAAACGAAGGAACTTTGAAGTCTGAGACGATCAAATGACATTTTGCAAATGAAGTATTTATTATGTGGTTCTCATATTTTACTAAGACATTCTGTAATTTCATATTCAAATACATTCGATTGTGGCCACTTGTGTTCTCGTTCACTACACTAGGAGCAATATATTGTGTTCTGATTGTTTATGTACTAATCAGTACTTGTTCAGTAGTGACAACATTATGCCATGCATTAATGAACGTTTTCATAACTATGTTCTGTCGTTAAATCTTTTAGATGCATTAACGCGTGATCCAATACAAATAGCAAGATGGATATAAATGTTAAGTTCACTTTCCTCTATTAATAAATAATTTCATCGGTGATTTAGTGTTTTTTTTATGTCAGTTGAGTTTATAGCAGTTAATTATTTTAAGAATCCAGCGAGCGGAATCGTGGTTACGCACTGCTGAGGAGTCCCACGAAACGGCCGTTCAGTGCTTCCAGATTTTCAAATGGTGGTCTAACAACAATCGGTTCATGATCACAGTTGAAAACTTAATAATCTCCACAACCCCTATACTGATCATTATTTAACAGTCTACTGACATGTAAATAACCTCATAATGTCTAATTCATACTTGATAAGGGACACCCATAAATGAAAGGAAAGCTACTCACCTTAATTATAAAAATTTGTTACGTCAATCGGTAGATTATATCAGACGCAGATAACCTGCTTAGAATCCATTTACTGATGTACAAAAAACGATGTCATTCATATAAGCGATCAAGAGTATAACTTAAACTAAAAGGAACTGAGCAACTACTTCGTTAATCGCATGTCACAAACTTGGTTCCGTTTATATGATGAACGCAAAGTATATTAGTGAGAGTTATAGTGATATATTTTGTATTAACATCTTCAGCATATTTATATATATATATTAAAAAGTTTTAAGTAATTTAAACTTTACTGGTTCATTGAGACATAATAAATATAAATTATCATGTTATTCTTCGAGAAGTTATAGCCATATGCTTAGATGGCGTCCCAGTCGGTAATTCTTGATGCAGGAGCTGAATAAGGAACTGATAATTTATCGAATCGGTGGAAACATTTTGTGCTAACTCTATGGAATTTATATATTTGAAAGAATACAAAAGTAAAAACTCAAATCGTCAGAATCCCTCATGTAGTCTAAAATATCAATCTAATCACCAAATGTAGTAAGGTAAAACTAAGAATTTGCAATCAGTTCAGTTAGTTGAGTTATAAAAAGTCATTGAGATTCTTCAAATACTCTACTGTCACTGTTAGTTATCTTTTTGTGTCAACTTCCATACATTTGACACTACGTGAAAATGGAAATCGCAAACCAAAAACTCATCTCAGTCAATAGATCATGTGACAAATTCAGACGTCCAGGAATATATTATTATTACTACATGGAAGCAGACTAATGAAATTATAAATCCTTCCATATACTGGTAGTTGAGAAGCTGTAGATTATGACTTAGAACAAATTTTAAACTACTATATCACAGCATTGTAAGCAGAGATATATAGTGACTAGCAGTGGAATCCATGACGTGTGTTTGGTATTCTTTGGGACTTGTCAAATGGATGTACCTGCATCCCAGAGTTGGTGATTACTCCGGGACTCGAAGTTAGTGCTGTTAGCTCCGAATTTATGCGTAATATTATGCACTTAGCTATTGAATCCAGATAGCCACTAGCTTCTGTAATGAGGTGAAGTTTAATTCATCTTGTATTGGTTGTTTGAAACTTCCTATTGATGTTTAGGACTCAAATTGATCAGTCTCTTATTGGCATACGTTCATTCTATTTGAATTTCACCGATAATGCTAATAATTCACAAGCGTTGTAAACAGGGATGGGTGGTGGTTAGCTGTGAAATCCACGTGCGTCCTGGGTTCCACTGTTAACCACCATCCATCTTTGCTTACAATGCTTGTGACTTAAAGTAATATTGGGGCAATCCAAATAGGATCTACACAGCTGACAAAAGACTGAGCAATTGCAGTCATAAACGTCAATCGGATGACCCAAACAACCAATATAAGTTGAATTACTGCATTATACGTACCAAAGCTGATCAGACATTGAATTTATATCAAGAATGAGAAAATATTCTGAACTGTCATTAAAAGATTTCATCAAAATATATACACAGCTGGATTGATCACTAGTACAAAGTAGGAAATTACTGTGACAAGATTTTAGATTGTATTCACTTTGCAAATAGGCTTTTTTTCTTAGAATAAAGAAGATAATGGAAACTGAAATAGTCTTGCTAGAATTCATTAATAATTTCTCGGGTGGTCCTCATGTTTTGTCAAGTTCCATATTTTCGGACGATTCAATGATAAAATATGATAGTCGAAGAAATCTGGTTTTTACTCAATTCTTTATTTTCCCATGTTTTTTTCTTTTTAAATATTTTAAATGTGTAACTTACTGTCACACTGGTATAGTAACTAGGTGAGACATCTTTTGCTTGTCCATAATCTATTGTTTACAATTTCTTTCCTTATAAAACTAACCAGATACATGATTCTTTATTTCAACACAAGCAACTGATCTACTCACAATAATTCAGTTTAAATATGCCCTTATTATTTTGGTATAAACATCTGCTAATTTTATTCAAATCAGTATGTAAGAAGAAAACATATGGAGTTGAGATTATCAATAGTTTGTGATCGTTTTTCATACTCATCATTATCTCGTTCTAATTAATTAACACAATCACACATCATACATTCAAGGAAAACTAACTTGGATATTATGTATTCATCTATGAATGAACTATTTTGATACCTAGATATGACCTAAGAATGTTGATAGAGTCTAACTAAAGAAAAAAAAAAGTTCTTCATACAATCTCTCATGAAATTGTAGGTGAATGAATAAATAAATAAACATTTGCGTTCACACTATGCGTGTATGCGTATTTCATGGCTAGATATTATTTTGTTTTAATTAGCAAAACTATAAAAAAAATGCTATGCAAAAGTTGAAGGTACAAACTTAGTTAGGTGATTATACACAAAATAACCTTGAAAGAGAATTAATTAGAATAAAATAATTTCATGATGGGAATTATTAAGGAGATACAAATGACGAAAAAAAAACAGTTTGGTGTTTTTTTAATAATGACGTCCAATTTACTACTTACTTGGTGAATGAATAAAATAATACTATGAAATATATACGGTATTGGTAATACTAATACTGTGGTGTATGCTACTTATGTCGACATACGTAGTATATAATGCTAGTCAGGAATAGAATGTCTGGCAGCAAATGGTTGAGAAAATCGAAGAAAAGAGAACGAGAACAAAGAATGATTAGTGTGGAAACGAAAGAACAATGAAGTCTGTGACGATCGATTGACAATTTGCAAATGAAGTATTTATTATATGGTTCTCATATTATACTAAGACATTCTGTAATTTTGTATCATTTATGGACGACCTCTGAGTAGCGCTAAAGTGACCTTGAGAATGTCCACTTACTAACTTGCACTAAATGATGGTTGTAAAGTGATGTGAGAATTTAGAATTATGATTTACAGTTGATAGTTAGGGTTAGGAACTAGATTTAGGTTTTTCATCAGGCTTTGACATCAGCCAGATTGTTAAAACGCTATTTAGCCAAATGGATGAATGAATTTCGCGCTAAAATCCAAGACCTGTTATCGTAAATCTGATTGGTTCGTCGATAAATTATAGTCTCGCCGATTTATTTATTTCTTGGTATATATTTGACTCTAGTGAAGAATTTCCAGCATAAAATAAATAATATCATGGTAAATTTCTGCTCGATATCCAATGAACTCATAAATACTTAAGAAATACCTGAAACATTTTTGTACAAATGAAAAGCTGCTATCCATCTTCATTTGCAAACATTTCTAAGTCGTTTAGTAGTTTTGATATTTTTATTCATTGCACAACATATGCGAAGCAGAATTCCATTGTAAATAATTTTATTTCTTCAGTGGAGGACGAACAGATTCCACAGATTGTGTTGGTACCTTCTGGATTTTAGAATAATTAGATTTTCATCAAAGCGTTTGAGTACATGTGGTTAGTATACACAATCAACCGATGAAGACGAATATAGAAAGTAATTAGCCCAAAAACCTGAGCAAACTATCAGTAATACTTAAAACTTCCAGTGAATCGGTACTACAACTTCGAAGTAGACAAAATTAACACTTAAGAATTCGATTGAGAAAAGTCATACGTCAGATTGTTTGTGGCTTGAATGAAATTAATATCAGCAAATCTCTTTGATTGAAATACTAGTTCGCATGGATTTGTATTTCTCGTAAAAACCAGCAATTTTTACATAATTAGAGATAAATGTTTTGGATTAATGCAAATTTACGCTAAATCTATGTTTACAATATAAATAAAATGAATCATTTAATAGTAGTTAGCTGTTATTCCATGAAATAGAATAAAACTCTATTGTTTTACTATCTAACTGTTAAGCGACATAAATTCTCATTTTTCTAAATGTTTAATTAGAATAGCAAAAGAGGAGATGACTGATCCCATTTACCGTTTTATTATGTTAATGCATAATTCACATGATTAATTACATGCAGTAAATATGAATACGATGTATAATAATTGATAAATTTCATTCGATACATTAGTAAAACAAAACTGGGTAACTCATTACTAGTTTATTGATTTTAATTTTCAATCAATCGAAAATATGACTACAATTAGAGAGTTTCTTGTTTGGTTCATTTTGTATATATTCGTGTCGAGTAGAGACAGGTATCTACCTCAGTACAATGGAATGTGGTCGCGCAATTTCGTGGGTTGGTTGAGGTTAGACATCACCACAATTGGGTTCCGGCTCAGTGATCAAGTAGGTCAGGCGTTTGCGAGCGAGACTGAAGGCCCTGGGTTCGAATCCCGCGAGCGTTTCGGCCTCCATAGCTTTCGCCATTTGATGTGACATCAGAAACCAAATTACTTTTTCTGTAGTGAAATGTGGTGGGTGATACGGAATCATTTAAAATGTATCCTTTCTGTGTTTAGTTAGATTGAATGACTGAGAACTTGATCATACAAGCCATACAAGCGTGTAATCCTGGATTGTCTGTAGTCATTTTCTACTCATATATTTATATTGAACCATTCACAGGACTTGTAGTTAACATCAAAATTTTCTATGTTTTGATGATGATTGTTGACAATTACGACAGGTTGTATATCAATTGCATATCGATTGTAACTTATTGCAACTAGATCCCTTGAAGGTTTGGAATTCTTGTTTTTCTTGCTGTTGAAATCGTAATTTGATTCATTCAGCTGTGCACTTTAATTTCGAAATTCCACATACAGTCGACAGAATATTCAACTTATCTATGAGGCTTGAGATTATTAATTTCTTGTTACCTGCTTAAGGTGTTCCACGGAAGAAATATTTCCAATATTTAAATTTATTTGTATCTCTTTAATACAAGATCAAGTAGATGCACCAATTCTATCAGGTACATAAATTACTTCAATGTTTAGGACGAATTAGTCTAACAGGTACATCTATGCATACTTTATGTCGTCTAATGATCAGTGACGGCAATTAATTTTAAGTAGTCAGCAGAAAGATCTGTTCGACCTAGATCATATACAAAGTATTGAGTACAAAAGTAAACATGATAAAAAACTTGTTTTAAACATAGTGACTATAGAATATTTTTTCAGTCTACTAATCTGTCGCTGAATTAAGGACTCAACTATTTTGTATATCTCATACCTTGCATATTAAGCCGTGAAATCCGAGACATCTACTATCATCTATCTTAGTTTCACTAATAGTATACAATTGTGTAGACGTTAATACTTTGATTATGATTGGGTTTGAGCACTGATCACTAGATATACTGGAATGATACACCATATTTACATAAAACTTCGTTTATAAATATTCGGGGAATTATTACACAGTTTAAGAAATACGTTTTTAATTATATGGTGGCAAACAGAATATATCAAAAATTGGAGATTGAAATTTAATTCTACTTCTTTCAATTTTCCATCCAAATATAATTTTAAGGTTTGGATTAATCATATCAACAGTAAGATAAATACTCACTGACGGAATTGTTGAAGTATTACATAATACTACTAACTGACTGAAGTTGAAACTATGCACTACAAGTGTGTCAGCTGGACGGTTTAGGATCCGTGTTTCGCACATGATCTGAGGGTACTTGGTATATTTTCTTGACGGAGTCATGGTTTCATACATTTCGAAAAGTCCGATTTGCAATAGTTATTCAGATAATTCTAGACCTTAATGATCAGCAATATAAATGAACATAATTAAAGGTTTTCATTTATGTTCAATGTGAAGCGAATAAATAAAAATGGTTACAAACTAACAACACTTCTCTTGGTATTGTTTGTCTTGTATCTTCCCATTGAGGTTTAAGACTGCAATTGATCAGTTTGTTATTGGCATGTGTGCATACTGTGCGTATGCCTCGATATCACCTTAATTCACAAGCTATTTGTAAGCAATGATGGATAATGGCTAGCAGTGGAATCCAGGACGAGTGTTTCATCCTATTTGGTACGCGTCAGCTGGATGTACCTGCATCGCAGAGTTGATGTTCACTCTGGTACTCGAACCCAGTACCATTCGCTCTAAACGCTATCGCGTTTTCCACTCAGCTACTGAGTCCTGATAGCCGCTTGCTTGTGTAATTGGGTGAATTTAAATTCACGTGATATTATTTTGTTTGTATCTTCCAATTGATATTTAAGACTGCAATTGATCAGTCTGCTATTGGCATATGTGCATACCGTGTCTATGCCTCGATATTACCTTAATTCACAAGCTAATTCACCCCTTTGCACAAGCAAGTGGCTGACAGGACTCGGTAGCTGTGTGGATAACACGTTGGCGTTTGAAGCGAATGGTACTGGGTTCGAGTCCTGGAGTGAACATCAACTCTGAGATGCAGGTACATCCAGCTGAGGCGTACCAAATAGGATGAAACACTCGTCCTGGATTCCACTGCTAGCCATTATCCATCATTGCTTAACAACAATTCTATTACGTTATTATTTTGGTGGAGTTTTGTTCTCTGAGCTGGATGGTTTGGTCGTGGAGCTTTCATCGTTCTTCTGAAAGACATCATCAGCACAGACTTCAGATAGAAGTGAAGTGTTCGAATTTCTCCACATGTGTTTCACAGCTTGTTCTGTGCACCTCGATGTTGATTGGTTTACGTTATTATTTTGATCAGAATCTTTAGGATATGTTGATTCAAACTGTTTACTTCTGAGACTCTATTTAACATAGTATTACTTTGTGTATGTGTGCGTGTGTGTGTTTTTTCTTTCTTTCTGTAACTGTATGACTCATAATATTCCCATTGTTTTAATTATAAATTAACCCTTAAACACTTTTAAATACTTATAACCTTTCATGGCATAGGTCAGATAATAAACTTCCTAATTTACCGTAGACATTGGCCTTTTCACTTGAACCAATTAGAAGTAAGAACAATAATTCATTTAACCAATCAAAAGATTCTATTTAATTTTATTTATTTTTATGTGTATTATTCGAGGGCTGACTACCACATTACAACAGGTGATTATCGTTTTTCTTCGTCTTCTGGAGAGTTACCATTAAACAAAATCAAATTATTATTATTGTATTCTGAATAATTTTTTTTATTTTTAAAAATCATATTAACCAAGGGAATATTTAACACATTACTTAATGTTACATAACAATTTGTTTATATACTATTTCAACTAATTTCACCTCAACCTACAATCAAGTAAACAATACATATATTCAAACGTTTATTTTCTATTCAATATTTGCATAAAAGGTATGTTTGATTGATTTAAACTTCTTTACCATTTAGCGTTTCTGGTTAGCGTTTTTTTAGCGAGTTAGTTTTCTACGGGATGAGGTGGCTAACCCAATGCCCAACCTTCCTCGTTTACCCGGGCTTGGGACCTGCAGTAGCCCCCAGAGGGACTTCAGGCGGCGTTTCTTTACTACTTAACTGTCTAGAATTAAGATAGTGTCACAAAGTCAAAGTATTTTTCCCTCAAACTGTACTCACATAAGACGAGAATACTGATCAATTTATTCCGCAGTACAGTATTCACTATGAACTAATATATCAGCCTTAAAACCTTTGAAAGTCAGAAACACTGGGCACATGTTTCTCAGTGGTTCGGAACTAATCACAAATATACACTCATGACACTTCCAGGGATGGAATACACAACCCTTAAGTTATTAGACAATATTATACGTCTAAATTGTTTTGTCTGGTTACAGTGAATTACATTTGTACTCGGCCAAGCTATTATATACTATGATCTCTAATTAATGTGATAGTAAAACAATAAATCATCAACGTCATTGAGTGAGGTTTGTGTTATCCCAAAAATTATCTATCCTGACACATCAATGAAGATTTTAATCTCGGCACAGGTTTTGTTTTAGTGTTTATCTATACTGACAGACCATAGAACCTATCAGCAGACCATTTGACTTATTTATTCTGTTGTAATGTCGAAAGGATTTATTAAGTGTCACAGTTTGATTTTGATTGTTCTTAGTCAAATAAAAATACAACTTTTATATGTTTGTTGGTAGATTTTTATGGGTTTGGCGGTTTTTCCAAATTACCTAGATTAATAAATGTATAAGTGCATGTAAGTTTGACTGAAACTACTTTAATAGTAAATATCATTGTGAAGAATTTATATTTCTTCATTTGATCTGATTGGCTTTCACACCTATATTGTGTAGATAGCGATGAATAGTTAAGATTTAAAATAGTTTCATTAGATTTTAATGGAAGCCTACATAATTCACTGTTTGTTTTATTGCCCATGAAACATCTGTAATTTGAAATTTACGAAAGTTGATGGCCAAACATTTTCAATCATTAAGTAGTTTTACATCATAGAATGACTTTAACCATGCTAACTTTGAAAGGTATTTCTTGGAGTTTAAGTTAAAAACTGTGATCAATGGAGTTTAGTCATTTTGAACATGAGAGAAATATTCTTAATCGGAATGAATGTTTACAGTAAGAATCGACTAAAGTTAGAAATATAAACAACTGAATACCACTTTTGTGGTCTGAGGATTCAGCATTTGTCTCGAAATCTAAATGTACTGGGTTTGATCCCTGGCGAGGCAGCAGATAGTCACGGTTAAAAAGTCCCGTACTTGGTTAGAATAACTGTTTGATGTTCACCGGTTCTCGGTGATTGTCGAAAAATAAGCTAATTCCTAGTGTGAAATTATAAATTTGAAATCTCTACAAACCCTTGTACCAAGAAGCATTATCAATACTGCTTGTAACAAACTTATCACATTCATAGTACATTCACTAGAACTTTTTAAATTGATTGGTAAACAAAAACAACTATCTGAATGTTGATGTATGTTGTTATAAGCCTGTTATAACTTGAATTATCAAATATTATATATATGATTCAATGAGTAAGGATGAGTTGGTTGTCTGAAACGAAAAGTACTACATTCAAACCTCATTGTTTACATCAACACTGGTACGCATTTACATCCTGTTGAAGAGTCCTATATAAGACAAAAACGCGTGTTCTTAATTCCACTTCAAGTGTTATATATTTAAAGATGAGTTGAAATTCATATATTTTTAAGCTACAAAGCAACAACTTCAAAATTTTTAATTTTAAATCGGGTACATCTTTTACATATTAGTAATTTTGGTTCTAGTACACTCGATTACAAGCGTTGTAGTAGCGATCATGCCGAAATAGTGAACAAATTATTTTACAATATTAAAGATTCTTATTGTGAAAACTAGAACAACACATATAAGCGAACAATTGTTTTCAATTAGATCGTCATCAGGCTTTACTCTAATATACATGAATATTTATACGAAAATGTTAAACCAATCAAGGCAATATAAATCAATAATCACAATGAAATGGAATAGGTCACCACACATAATAAGTAGAATTACAAGTTGACTGAAGCTCTGAAGGCAGGTTTTTAACGAAATATTGTCTCTGAAGAAGATTCCTTTCTAAGTCGCAGATATTCATTTTTAAAGTACCCAGGTTTGACCTTCTAATTCCAACGTTTAACTATTGATAAGACTTTTGTCATCGTATTTTATTATTCTTACGACTATCAGTACACCTGTCTTCCTAATATCAACTTGTACTTTTACCTATTATGTGTAGTGACTTATTCTATTTCATTGTGATTATTGACCCATATTGCCTTGATTGATTTAACATTTTCGTATAAATATTCATGTATATTAGAGTAAAGCCTGATGACGTTCTAATTGGAAACAATTGTTCGCTTATATGTGTCGTTCTAAATTCTTTTACGAGAAGTAATTTTCTTGAATCATAAGAGCTTACATTTTCTCTTTGATATTTAAAACTGAATTAATCAATGTAAATCTTCTTGGAAAAAGACGTTCAATATTTTTTGTATACACATAAAATATATTTTTTGATATTAGGTTTGCAGTACAACAGACCATATTAGTTTTGTTCCGTCTACGATTCATTAACAAAATATACCTGGAATATCAAGATACTCCTTTATGAAGTTCAATATCCCGATAGAAGTTGATCAATTCAATCACTCATAAAAAAAACGTTGGGAAAGTTCATACTCTTACAAAGAAACATTTTTTTAAGCTCATTAAACAAGTAGTTTTTATAAGAAGATTCAATACTCAAACAGAAAACGCTTTAGTATTTGTATTGACGTGTTTATGGAGTAACACTAAGATATAGTGATTTATAAAATGAACCTAAGAAAGGTTAGATCATTATTAGTCAATCAGAAAGTAAGATTTGAAAGTCAGTAATACTAGCTACTATCTAAAAATATATGATTAAAACAACTAGGTTTTTCTTATTCTTCACTACTTAATTTTCCATAAAATACTTTTAATAATCTAAAACAAAAATAAGATCAAATCAGTCCAGGTTGCTTAAAATGATAAATTAAACTAAATTACACTTTGAATCAATTGACTCTTGACGAATCCTATTCCTTTTGTTTCAAGTTAATAATACTAAATCTAAAAAAATGTAGACTCAGTTATCTGTGTGTATCAATCATCATAATATCCACTAAAACCTTTCTGATATGAATTAACATATGATCACTAGTGACTGGCTTCAAGGGGTATATCCTGGAGTTCTAGTGAGTTCTAGTGGAGTGCAACCAGGTCGGTTGTGAGATAGTAACTCACTGAAGACAAAGGTGTACGGTGGCACAACTTCGTGGATTAGTTGAAGTTAGACATTAACACTGTTGGATGCCGGCCAGCTCAGTGGTCTAATGGTTAAGTGCTCGCGCGTGAGACTGATAGATCCTGGGTTTCAATCTCACGGGGCGGGATCGTGTATACGCACTGCTGAGAAGTCCCACAATAGGACGAGACGGCCGTCTAGTGCTCTCAGGTTTTCCATGGTGGTTTAACTTCAACTGACTCATGATCTCAACCATTGAAATTACTATAATATCCACAAAATCCCCTCTGATATGAATCATTCTTTTGCCGAAAACTCATATTTTTGAGCATTTAAATTATTGCCTAATAAATTAATTCATCTTAACATGTATGAAATGCAAGATCATTTTCTCTCTTGAGTTAATTCAGTGCTGGTTTTTATACAGTCTGTGATTCATATGACTAGGCGTCTAAATTAACCAGTATTGAAAATATCAGCAAAGGTATTATACCTTGCCAATCATAGTTGAGAAAACTACTTTCAAGTCTTTGTACAAAATTTATAGATGGATGACTTTTCTCTATCATCATATAAGATGGACAATATAAATAGCTTAAGATAGTGCTGAGAACAATTAAAATTGTCAGCAAGAATTTTTTCCTTATTGTATGGTAAAAATTACAGTGTTAAATGTATCAAGTACTCACTTTTTTTTTCTTGAAAAAGTTTGTAAACTGGTAAGAAAATTATTTATTTAATGATTCCCTGAATAGTAAGCAGGTTGGTCAAATGAAATGCTTAGATGGATAATGATTTTTATGCATAACTTCTTCATATAGACATGGTAACAAGGATGGTAATCCTTGAAATCTTTAACTCATCGATAAAAGTGATTAACTTAGCAATCAGAAAGAAACTCTTATCGTGAACAAATTTACACAGTTAAATTTCTGATTCTTTGTAACGATATTCCCACAATATTACGATCGATAAACTGAGCCTAAGTCCTGGAGAAAAAATAGACTACTGAAGACCGTTATAATCTAAAAGGCTTCATTACTTTTGCTGAGACATACTTTTGATTTATAAGGACTCTCTGTTCACTGGTTGAATGTCTGTTTACTACTAGTTTTTGAACTCTTTAACAGTGGACAACTAACTCAATACATGCTAATTTGTAGTTTCTGACTATCATGAAAATTATAATGCCAATCAGTTGTTAAACTGATGGTTATAGGCCCAGAATTTGCATTTAATTCAGCTTTATCAATTGTCATCAATTGGGAATTATACCATTTAATCAGTTATCCACTTAAGTATTTTCACAAGTACATAACAGTTCAAGATCCCATACCTCATAATGGAACAATAATGGGCGAAAAAATTCACTAGGTGAAAGGCAAAGGGAAAGAATCAATTTCAGGTACATTGAAAATCTAAATGTAAATAACATTGTTCAGAAGCTGCAAATGAGATTGGTATGTCAACCAACTACTAAAGTTATATTTCCAATCAACATAAAACATTAGATATCTAAATGATATCGTACTTGTTTTTAAATTGTTTCTTCTTTTTTTCATTCTAAAATGACCTAATGAATCATTAATTATATTCCAATAGAATTCTCAACTGTCAACAACCCAATCAGATAATATGAGTTAAGTATTTCTATCTTGATTTGAAGACTTTCTCAACCACTTATGACTAGTGAAGTGGAGTTTATTTATATTACTTCACAAGGTCTAGGTTATATATAGCCTATAGCATTTTCATCAAAATGTTCTTTTTATTTTGTTTCCTCAGAAATCTCTAGTTGATTACAATCAATACAAATTTTATCTAAATAATGTTGTTTTGTTTTGGTCCCTTTGACATTATACTTTTAACCTGGATCTTATGTTTTCTTAAGAACTATTTATGTTTTACATATATGTATTCAAAAAAACCGCTATTTTGATGAAAACAAACTGTTTTTAACTGATCTACATACTTGGTTATTATTGGTTTTTATTTTATATGAAAATATAAACATAATTATCAGAATGGGTTTTGTGGAGATTTTTTTATTAGAAATTTCACTGGTTGAAATCATGAGTCAATTGAAGCTAGATCACCATGGAAAACCTGGAAGCACTGGACGACCGTTTCGTCCTATTGTGGGACTTCTCAGCAGTGCGTATACACGATCCCGCCACCCACGAGATTCCAACCCAGGATCTATCAGTCTCGCGCGTGAGCGCCTAACCAAATAGACCACTGAGCTGGCCGGCATCCAACAGTGTTAATGTCTAACTTCAACTAATCCACGAAGTTGTGCCACCGTACACCTTTGTCTTCAGTGAGTTACTATCTCACAACCGACCTGGTTGAACTCCACTGGCAACGACTTCTCACTTAATTATTGCGATATTTTTTTAATCAACCAATCGGTTAGAGTTTTTTTCAGCGAGCTAGTTTTCTATGGGATAGGGTAGCTAACCCTATACCCAATCCTCCTCCTTTATCCGGGTTTGGGACCGGTAATAACTATGGAAGAGCTATAGGCAGAGTTCAACCAATCGGAGTATTTACAAATTTGAATGTTTTTATTTTCTGGGAAAAAATAAACAGAGGTTCTTTCACCATCTTTGACAAAGTTAAATAAATTATAATCGATTATTGCTATTTTTCTTCTTTTGATATGTCATTATAGAATCTCTATTCAAAATCTTTGTGTAACGTATAAAGAAAGTTACAAATACACGCAATACATACATATATATGTACGTACATACACATACAGTGAAGTTGGTTTTAAAAGCTCTATGAAGTCATCGTTTTTAAGAGATTTTTAATATCACCAGTAGAATTTTAATCATTTGTTTCTGGTTTATTCTCCTTTTTTTTCGGAATTTTTTGGTTTAGATTATTAATGATAACTGAACTGGGAAACTGTATCCAGGTTAAGAATAGATTTTGATCAATATTTTACAATACTGATAAAAATTGGCTCTTTATCAGAATTCGAATATTGATTTGATATAGATTGTTAAAAATTGTTGATAATTAAGCTTTTTAGAAGAACCTTGTGGGATCTTGTGTAGTAAATAAACTTTAAAAAATCGATTATAAGCTTGTTCTCCTTCTATTTGACAAAACTACGGACATAACTTTTCAGTTTGTTTTGGTTTTAATTAAGGAAAAATTCTACGTGGATTAAATGTTAGATTCTGTGTTGGATGTCTTTGATCACATACTGGCGGTAGTTTATGAGTGAAAAAAATGCTTAACTACACTTCTTTCTGTTTATTTCGTGGAATGAATAGAGACTAAAGTGTATCACAAGAAAAATTATTTATCAATATGAAACTGTTGAGACTGTTGGAAGTTATGGAAATTATGAACAGCCATTTCACCCTACTGCGAGGCTACTATGCAGTGCGCACCTACGATCGTGCATACCAGTTCAGCGGTCTAGAAGTTAAGCTTTCGCATGCGAACAAAGGCCCTCGGTTCGATTTTCGCGTGCAGAATTGTGGGTGCACACTAGGATGAAGCTTTCACTTACGGGTTCCAGGTTTTTAATGTTGACCTAACTTAGATTGGTTCATAATTTTAATCGACATCATTTAATATATAATGTTGAATTAATCGTTGTCTAAGTAAACTAGAAAAGGTTTCTCTTAGTTTATGAGACATGATCAATATACGATTTCGTGACCAGGTTTACTTGTAAATGCACTCACATCAGTTGTCATGGAAAAAGATTTATCAGGAAGGCAGAAATCAAGAAAGATTAATGCAAAATTATTATTTTTTTGTTCATCATATTTTTGTTAATTGTCAGACAGTTATCGTTGTCAAAGTTTTGTAGTTAGTATTCGTTACGTACTGACATTAATTTGGAAACAATTGGATAACTAAGAAGCACTATATAATTGTCTCTTTCTGGTATGTGACTCTTGAACAAAGAGCGTCCACGATAACACCAACGATCGAACCCAAGATCTTTAGGTCCTTCAAATAAACTTGAGACCACTGAATCATTATCCACTGGCTTATATTTCCCACTTTAGTGCTTCATGCTTCTCAATAGTTGTCTAGTAAGGCAAATATAATTTAAACTCTGAAGTTCATCAGTATCCTCAAATTATAAGTTATAGTTAAGGCAGTTTCATGGCGTAAGCGACTCAGACGGTTATGGTGATTTTTATAAACGACTGCTTAAGTTTTCATATTGTTTTACTACCAATACTTAATATTAACTCTTAGGGATACCAACTTTCTAGGCTTTTAAGGTACTTATCTTAAAACTGTGTAATGGAGATTGTAGTAGTAAATTTTCCTACATTATATTTGTTTCGATGAAATGGTTTCTTCAGAAATCACAGAATCTAATCACGTAATTCAATAAATAGCACACAACCTTTCATGATGCTAAATACTTTAAAGTAGAAACGGAATTAGTGAAATGGTTGGTATATTTCCTTTCTTGAATATTCTTCGATAAAAGTAAAGAGAATACATGGATTTTCATACATTAAACATAATAAGTGTAGTGAAAATGATCAAGAACTTTTATGACAGGAGCTAAATGGGGATAAACGCTCTTCAATTATACTTTATGGTATTTTTAAAAATGATTACTTATCATATGTATGTTCAAGCGGAATATATTTCGGTAATGTCTATTTTGTATTGCGAATTTTTAATTGTAATCAAACATATCGTACTGAATAAAGAAGTTACTATAATTGTAAACTGTTTGGAAGGATGCTTCGATATCGCTTGCATTTATAAGATGATTATGTTTGAACTAATGAGTAACAGTAGAATATGCGATAAGTCTTTTCAGGACTTATCGATTAGATATGGGCTTTATTAGCTCAGAAGATCACTCATATATTGTGAATCTATTAAACCAAGAAGGAATACAGTTTACGTCTGTAGTTTTAAGTGGATGATTTTATTATTTTATGGTAGAATATGTACCGTTTGTGAAGTACTCTACTCCATCTTAAAAAATGATATTTTTAATGAACACAATGGTAATAATCACAGTGTCTTTATAAATACTTAGAAATAGGTCATATTTCTTTACAGTGTAGTGAAATATTGTAGAGAACAATAGTGATAGTGATTGGGGTAGGTGGTGACCGAAGAAATCATAAAATAGTAACATAGTTTCACACATAATTTTACACTTTATTGAACTTTCTAGCCTTTACAACGAAACATTACTATTTATTACCATTACTATTGCTACTTATTGCCCTGACAACTATGTATACACTGTTATAGATTTAAATAAAAAACTGGGAGATATTTATCAGCTAGTTTTTGTGATATTGGTTTCCGAATTTAAGGTGTGATTTAATGAAGTTATTATGCTCACAATGACACTTGAAAGTTTTAGGTTTGATCGTGTATGTGTGTCTGCGTACTTGGTGAGATTGTGACTGTAATGTGATTGTGATTGTTAAATGAAGTGTATATTTTCAACCAAATGGTATAACTTTGAACTCTTCGTTGTACTTCTTAACAATGTATCAATAGTTCCCGCTTCAAATAGAGCAAAATTATCCTATAATTACTGGATCAACCTGTTTTCACAACCTTTTATGTGGCTTGATATGTTTGTAGATTATATCATCTTTGTTAAGTGACATATATCAAGATCTTGTAAAGATTTTGAAATAAATGTGTTGCGAGACTCGTCACAAGTGACGTGATTAGTTGTAAAACGTATCTGTTTTATACAACTATGGTTTGTTGTAGGTTTGAGAGAGAATAAGTTCAACAAAACAAAACTACAAACGGAATCTACAAAGATGAATAAACCATAAAATATAATTATACAAGACATTTCTACTTGAATAATGTAATGGTAGTGTTATTAAGAATAGAAATGAATGGTTCAAGACTAAAGTGTTCAACTCATAGATAACAACAACACCATAAGAACCCATCTGAGCTACAAATTGCTTATGCCAGGATGTGAATCAGTCGGTCTGAGATGCGGCTACGATTAGTTCAATGGAAGATTAGCCACATCTGATTTTTATCAATAACTCAACGTGAGTTTATTATGTGATTTGACAATTATAGTCTAAAAAATCCATGAAAACTTGAATTATCCCACATTGTCGTTTTCATGGAAGATTTCAAAGAATTCCTACTGTACGTTTTATTGCCAGTTAGTTGGCGATGTGTATCGCTTGTGGTTTCTCTATACATGATCTATGTATTTGTTTTTCTAATGTAAATGGTTTAATAGGTACATTTTCGACTTGATGCAAGTAGCTGGAGGTAAATTGGAAAAGACATCACCTGTTGAATATATATTTTCCTGTACTAAGAAACTAAGTCGATAGACAAAATAGCTTCTGCTTTTTGCTTTCTTTATTATTTTGACAATTATTCTTTTAATATCATCATATTTTATAGTTTAAATGACTGGGAATGATCATCACCTTGTCCACTTGAATTACATTTTTATATAACGGATAGCCATTACAAATAACAAAATCAGGTCTTAATCAATTGGAGAGTGACTTACATACGAACCAGTTTCCTCTAATTGCCTATCATATCTTGTTATTTTTTGTGTTTATACTTACCATTTGTTATAGAAAATACTTTTCTTCTGGTTGATGCTCTTGATTTTGATTTCAAATTACTCTAAGACTTAAATCGATAATACCATGTGGTGAGCAGCAATTACTTGCTCATTTATTTATTTATTTATTTTAACACATATATATTGGTACATGGAGGCACCAAATACATATGCGCCACACAGATCCCATTTGATATGTGTGAGGGCTGTGATACTACCCGGGTGTCCAAACCGAAGCAGGTGGTTTTCTTAGGGGGCCACACCCTGAGCCTTCGACCTGAAGGTCTGATCCACAAAGCAGTGGAGTAACGTAAGGAGATGCATCCCCATGGTAGCCGGTGATCAACGATTGGTTCATACGCCATTTGTTTCCTTAGGATTCTGGGGCCCATGTACACCATTGATTTGGAATCAGGGTTTTCCAACTTCCATAAGTGGACTCTCAATGTCCACCAACCCGGTTAAAGCGCCGGACATTCGCTTTTCGTCCTCTCAATTTCGTAAACAACGGTAATGCCACGAGAAGGCAATGAGTAGGACTTCTCTGACAGAGGCTATATACGCGTGGCCATGTGAGAGCATTTTGAGAGGGAGATCGGACTCTCCCCACTCTCGACCGTACCAGGGCATTTGGGGTCATTACTTGCTCATAGGGTATCATCGCACGTCATCGATTGATCATCATTCCTCTTGCTAATTTAACAATCGAACATTCATTTATTAACCTATAAAACCTCAAATTTATAAAACTTTCAGAGAAGTCTGTAAAAAACCATTCTCTTTGAATCGCCTATCAACGATCAAAAGAACTCTCTTCTTTCAATCGGCAACTTAAACATAAATGCTTTATTAAATTTTGATAAACCATGTTTTAAACAACTTTTGTTCCGAAAGTTTGTCTACTATGTGTTTCGTAGACCGATAGAGTGAACAAAGCTTTTTGGAAGTTACCAACAAAAATTACTGCAAAACTACGGTATACTGGCAATCTTTAGTATTTCTAGACGTGACTTCGTAATCGGTACGCCTTTTACTAGCAAATAGATGTACAGATTGAAAAAACTACAGATCTATCCTTAATTTAGTATTGAGACTGTTGAGACAAAGGACCGATGTAAGTTAGACAATCATTTCAAATCTGAAAACACCGGACAGCTCATTTGTCCAAGTATAGGACTCTTCAACAGTACGCTTATACAATTCCATCAACAAGTGTTGAATCCAGAAACTTCCGTCTCGCGCGCGAATACTTAACCTTCAGACCACTGTGACAGCTCGGGTTTAAGCTGTTTACGGTGGTTTTACGTAGCTAATGATTTTTGCAAGATACACAACCGGTTTGTTCTATCCTTAACTAGATCATTTTCACCACAAAGATTCATTCGAGAAAATAACGGTTTATATTTGGGTCTTTAGAATGCATTGTGTACTATGATAACGTCTCATAGTTTTAACAGTTTTTACGTGAAGACTAACCGAATGTTTGAAAAAATAACAATGTTAGCTTTTCAACTGAAAATCATATGATTAACACTGTGATCTTTCAAACCGTCTTATCAATATATGTGCCTATTGTATAATTTATCTGTAATGACATTACTTAGTTGAGAGCTTACCTTGAATAGATGAAAAAACAGAACGAATTTTTGTTGGGTACCATTCTGTATAAAATATGTTTTTGGACGGGTATCCTTTTGCTAACATGACAGTTCTAACAATTTCATGCACCAATCTGTTCATATCGTAGTGTTCTGGGTGGTCCATCTTGAACCAATCAGTGTTAGAGAATGAGTTAAGAACACACTAGAAGATCCCTGTGTGAATTGTATATAAATTTTAATGTTCCTACCACAGTATCTTTGTTGTTCAAGTTTTTGAAATGTACCTTTAGTTGGTCTCAATTATTGTCCTGATTTGAGAAGAGTTGAGTGAACTATAGAGTCGTAGTAATACCAAACGTTAGAAAAACAAAACGTCTTTTATACAATTTATCTTTGGAATCATATGATTATCAGTTTATGATGAGATATTGGATAGTTTCTCTCAATTTTAAATGATTTTATCTTTAAATAAGCGATTAGCTTTTACTGAACGTTTAACCATAAGGAAAGTTAACGTGAATTTTCCATGAGAAACTAGATGAGGTCATCTTCATCCTGGTTTACTCGTCCAATGTAGTATAATCTCTATATTAACATAAATATACCCTCGAATTATTTTTATGTTTATCTTTCTAGTGTAATGTACAGTCATGTTTTCATAGCACACAATGATTACTGTTATTATTATTATTTCTAATATTATACTTCATTATTCGTTAGTGAACAAATACATTTTATGAATAATAGCACTATAGTCTTTATTTAAGTGCATATATATATATATAGTTAGTTTCAAATTACATTGTATATATATTGTGCAGTAATTAATTCAGGATAGTTTGTTTAGAAAAAGAAATGACAGAATGTGATTATAAAGTGTATAATGATAATTGAACTAATCAATAATGAGACATAAATGGCATTTAATGGTTTAATTAATTTATTGTAATATAGTTAATATCAAAATAACAGATAATGGTACTTTCATTTGATTGTAAATAGTTTTACACAAATTAGTTACATGATAATAAGTAAGATTGTACTGTCTAATTCTAAAAGTTAGTTCATTAAGTGTCACATTTAGAATAACATAATAATATATTATTACCATTTTGAGACAAAGTTCTCAGTTATTGGTTCATTATGTTTCCATTGGTTATTAAAGCTTAATTATTGGTTTTAATGGAATATTTTTTTTCATTTGTAATTTAGGGTCATATTAATGGTGTATATCGCATGGGGGTTTTGTGGAGATTGTAGTAATTTCAATAGTTGAGATCATGAGTCAATTGAAATAACTACAATCTCTACAAAACCCCTTCTGATACTTAATCAATATATGCTCATTAGTGACTGGCTTTAAGAGGTATTTGCTAGAGTTCTAGTGACAAGCAGTGATTAGTGGAGTTCAACCAAGTCTGTTATGAGATAGTAAATCACTGAAGATAATGGTGGATGTGTTGCTCAATTTCGTGGATTAGTTGAAGTTGGAAATTAACACCATTGGATGCCGGCCAGCTCAATGGTCTAGAGGTTAAGAGTTCGCACTTGAGACTGATTGATCCTGGGTTTGAATCTCGTGGGTGGCGGGATCGTGTATGTACACTAGTGAGGAGTTCCATAATAGGACGAGACGGCCGTCCAGTGCTTTCAGGTTTTCCATGGTGGTCTAGCTTCAATTGAATGATGAGCTCAGTTATTGTAATGGTGTTTAATTATTATTACTGAGTATATTATTCCTTTATGATAATTTATATAAAGTTTTCTTTCGAAGAGCTGTATTTATTATTCTTTTTGCTTAATAGAGTATCGATCGAAGTCTCAGCATAAAGCTTTACATGCAAGATAATTTTATTTTAGTTGAATGAACTTTATGTATATTTACTTAAGTTTTGGATTTTACTAGTCACAAATCGATCTCAATAAGGGTACCGTTGAAAATCACAGATTTATTTTACTTTTTTATTCAAACACATAAACATTGGTACAAGAAGGTACCAAACAGAAATGTGCCACATAAATCATTCGATTTGTGTGAGGGCTTGCATACTACCCGGATTCCCGAACCGAAGCAGGTGGTTTACTTGAGTGGCCACAACATGAGCTATTGACTTAGCGGCCTAACCTACAAGGCAGTGGGGCAACGTAAGGAGACGTAGTTCTTGGTAGCTGGTGACCAACAATTGGTTCATACGCCATTTGTTTCCTCAGGATTCTGGGGTCCATTTACACTGTTAGTTTGGAATCAGAGTTTTCCAACTCTCCTAGGTGGATGTTCTGTATATACCAACCCGGTTAAAGCGCTGGACATTCGCTTTTCGTCCTCTCAAAGGTATGGAAAGATATCTCAGTAGCTCAGAATTTTAAGCGTTCGCTGAGAGATTCGAAGGTACTGGGTTTCATCCATAATGTGGTTGTGATTAGACGTTAAAGACTAAATGACTGTTCAAGATTCACTGGTTTCCAAACGTATCTCAAATGTGATCAATTTATGACAAATACAACCTATATATATATATATATATATATATATATTTATGCACAGATTTGACTAATTGTTTTCTTTGTTTAATCAGAGATGAGACTGTATAGTGATTTCGAAGATAATAAATTATTTCTTCTTATTTATATTATCAGATGAGAAATAAGCATGTGATAATATATGTTTCACAGACACAATATATGTTTCAGTTATTAGCCTTATTTAGAATACAATAATCAACAAATATCCATTTCAGTGGTTAAGATCATGATTCAGTTGAAGCTAGATCACCATGGAAAACCTGAAAGCACTGGACGGCCGTTTCTTCCTATTGTGGGACTCCTCAGCAGTGCTCATCCACGACCTCGCCCGCTGCGAGGTTCGAACCCAGGACCTAATGGTTTCGCGCGCGAGCACTTACTCACTAGACCACTGAGCTGGGCGGCATTCAGCGGTGTTAATGTCCAGCTTAAACTAATCCACGAAATATCCATTTCACAATAATAGAATTATTTATCATCCCTTGTAAAACATGTGTTTACAAATAAATAGACATGATTCATTGTTAACCTTTAATAGTTTAATCTGCTTTGATAAACTGTTTTCTATTGTTGTTGTTCTGTGTTTTTGTCTGGTTTAATTAAATGTTTTTTTTTCAAAAGGTGAGCCAGTTTTAATACTAGTACACAGTGCTTGTTTATTAAATACCTTTTTTGATATAATGATGAAAAACGTTGTATATTCAATAAATGGATCATGGCTAGTAGTAGAAATCTTAGATGAATATTTCATTCTGTTTGACTCATCATTTGCATGTTTACTGGTAATATAGATGAAGGGAAAAATATTTAAGAATAAATTCAAGAGAAAAATGGGCTCTACTAGATCTATGTATACGTTTATTTAATTCGATTAAATGTTTATTTTTCAGTATGGGATTCTGGAGGTTGTTGAATTACATTGAAATCATAAACCAATCACTGTTAGACCAGTTTGGGATTTATATCTTTTAATTAACGGAAATTTCTTACTATTGAATATATTATTTTAATGGTTAAGATCATGAGTCAGTTGAAGCTAGACCACCATGGGAAACCTGGAAGCACTGGACGGCCGTTTCGTTCTATTGTGGGACTCATCACTAGTGCGCATCCATGACCTCACCCGCTGCGAGGTTCGAACCCAGGACCTAATGGTTTCGCGCGCGAGCACTTAACCACTAGACCACTGAGCTGGCCGGCATCCAATGGTGTTAATGTCTAACTTCAACCAATCCACGAAACTGAGCGACACATCTATCATTATCTTCACTGAGTTACTATTTCACAACAGACTGGTTGAACTCATCATCTTAACCATTGAAATTACTATAATACCCACAAAACCCATCTGATATTATTATTATGTTAGTTTTACGAGTAGTAAGTTACAATCTAATTTATTTATTAATAACTTCTCTGATTATAGCATGGAGTAAAATGAGTTTAAAATCAATGATGTTATAAACAAACTTTATCGAAAACATTTAATCAGGTTGAACAAAGCTTTTTGTGAGTTTACATCGAAAATTTCATAAAAATGTAGGCAGTTAATCACAAGAATGTACTTGCACTTAATCTTTTCAGTAATCATTTAACACTAGTCAGAATGTTCTTGTTTCTAAGTCTTTATGTGAATGCTGGCATTGGCTTGACAAATTAAACAAATGTAGGCATAGTGAAAGCTAAAGTGGCTCATGGCAATCTAGGAGCCTTCTTACTGTTATTCTAGTTGTAAAAGGTCGATTCTACAACTAGTTAGTGTAAGCCGTTTCGCCGTGTCATTGCAAAATTACCCTGTCGAGCTGAGTATGTTCGGAAAACATTTTCGTTCAATTATCTTTGTCTCCGAAGGATTCGTAATATCTAGTAGCAAAAACAAGTTATTAATGGTAAACTTTGAAAATATGTGTTCGGATACAGTAAAGAAAATTTATTTGGTACCACCATTGTGAAACACTGGATTCTGTGACTTGGACATGTTTTATGAACATCATCTCAGGTACCTCTTCATCGTAAATTATCTGTCAACACTGAGACTAGTCGAAAGAAGAAAATAGATAATTCGACTATAACATAACACCATTGTACGAAATAATACTATATCGAACGTTCAATCTCGCTATCCATTACTAATTCTTGATGGATATCTTTTAAGTGGTATAACGACATGGTTTGAGATATTATCAGACTTGATCCAGAATAAAAGCAATGGTGTTTCTGATGTAGTTTTCTTTTACATTCATTACAAAAGTTAGGAAAACTCGCTCAATTGAGAGATATCTTTCTTGGTCATATTTAAAATCTAATGGTATCTCTTATTATATACTATTTTCATTCACCTATCACTGTCCTCTCCTTTAATTTTACTAAGCATTCCTTTTTTTATCTATGTCACGCATATGTTTCTGATGTTTAGTTATATTAGAATTTATATATATTAATTACTCCATATTCCCTGAAGTTCAATAGCTTTCTCATTAAAATCAGTTCATGATAGTTCAAATATCTCATTTTACAAAATTAAACAATCTCCATACAAACTACTCATAATAAATTAACATACATATGTAGTAGTCATCAAAAGTAATTCATAGTTTACCCTTTAAAAAAAGATTCTAATTGAATAATTAAAAACAGAACTATAGAGAAACGAACACGAAAATATTGAATATTTGAATTATCTATTCAATGTAAATGTGTACATTTGTATTAATTGATTAGTTAATTGGTCAGTTAGTTACTTGGTGGAGATTTAAAAGATGTAAAAGCCTTTATATATCTGGGCAGCATCATTGGTGAACACGGTGGATCTGATGCAGATGTGAAAGCGCGGATCGGAAAAGCAAGAGCAGCATATTTACAACTGAAGAACATCTGGAACTTAAAACAACTGTCAACCAACACCAAGGTCTGGATTTTCAATACAAATGTCAATATAGTTCTACTGTATGGGGCAGAACCCTGGAGAACTACAAAAGCCATCATCCAGAAAATACAGGTGTTTATTAACAGCTGTCTACGCAAAATACATCGGATCCGTTGGCCAGAACAAACCGAATTCAGGTGGAGGAAGAAATTAGGTAGAAGCGCTAGAAGTGGATAGGACACACATTGAGGAAAGCACCCAACTGTGTCACAAGACAACCACTTACATGGAATCCTGAATGCCAAAAGAGGAGAGGAAGACCAAAGAACATATTACGTCGAGAAATGGAGACAGACGTGAGAAAAATGAACAAAAATTGCATATAACTAGAAAGGGAGGCCCAGGACAGAGTGGGATGGAGAATGCTGGTCGGCGGCCTATGTTCCATTGGCAGTAACAGGCATAAATAAGTAAGTAAGTTACTAAATCATAAAGAACATAGAACCTGAAATATATACGTTTGTATTAGTGTAAATTGTCACACACACACCATATCAGCACATTGAAATGAAATACTTATTAACTAATTGAGAGAATGCATGTAAAAGACTTGCATTGTTTAGAAATTTAAGCAAGGTGAATAAGGAAATAGGAAACTATTTTATTTACCTAAATATTTGATATCGTTACGTATATGTACTTTTATCATTATCATTATTTATAGAGCGAAAAAAGAGTCCAATAGTAGTTTAGATGATCTATTGATGCGCTTCCATTACTAATGTGGTGAACGAATACTTGGTAGAGAGAACCAACTTATTGTTTAACATTAAATTACAGAGTGACTTCGTGAAATATGAAAATCATACATTAAATACATCATTTGCACATCTTCTTTGCATCGTCCTTTAAATACTCCATTATTCTTTTGATTCTGTTGTTGTTTCGATTACTCTGTGAATTTCTTATTGTTCTCCTCATTTAAATTTTCTTCTGATTGGGGCTACATACTACTCATATCTGTCAGTATAAGTAGCCTATACCACACTATTAATACTACTACTACTACTAACTATCATTTCATTCTAATAATTACATCGTTTGTTACTGACATCATTTATGATTTAGACATGCCTACTGTTTGTTGTGTTTTAGTTTTGTCAATTTTTTTTTTAGAAAAGAAAAGGTAGAAAGTGTGATTTATTGTTTATTTATATTTACTTCAATTGATTGTTTACTTTAGTTCAGACTTACTTTTCTTTATCATTGTTAACTCACTTCTTTTTCTATTTGTAATTCGTTTCTGTTAAGAAAGAAACGTTATTTGATTATTTTATGAATCATTAATCTGTTATCATCTTCATTAAATCAATAAAAGTTTTTATTTTATTCAGTGTGTTGTTAGCTACTGACAAAATGTTGTAGATTTAGGTTTTATAATTGTTGTAACTTATCAGTCACAATGAATACATTCAATTCTAAGTGATAATACTACATTGGAGATATGAACTTGAAATATTGAGCTCAGTAGTCACAGATATCATTATTGAACTAGTTGATTAATGATTGATCTGTATGATAAAGATGTTTGTATTAATTTGCTGCTGTGTAATTAAATAATATCATGCCAGAAGGGTTTTGTGGATATTATAGTAATTTCAATGGTTGAGATCATGAGTCAACTGAAGCTAGACCACTATAGAAAACCTAGAAGTACCTCGCGAGACGAGGTCATGGATGCACACTGCTGAGGAGTCCCACAATAGGGTAAAACAGCCGTCCATTGCTTCCAGGTTTTCCATGGTGGTCTAGCTTCAATTGATTCATGATCTCAACCATTGAAACGATATTATATTTTCATATTTTTAATATTGATTTAATCAAACTGATTGGATTTCATGGCAGACCTTGAGTTTTTTTGTTTCATTTACTTAGTTCACGATTGAAATTTTGTTTACGAACAATGTCATCATTCAAACAACTAAAATTTATGAATTATAATTCTGATCAAGTGATTTAAATGAGAGCCAATGAATAAATATCTCACTCAGTAGTTCTCTAGCTGATTCCAGTATATGATGTTCATAGCACAAGTATATTGACTTGTTGATATAATGTTTTCATTAAAAGTGTTGTAACAAATTAGCTCTCAATTCTAAATGAAATATATTAGTCAGAATACATAATATTGACACTGAGTTTAATAGTTCAAAAGTGCAATGGATGATAGTCATTTGTGAACATATATAATAAGTGTACAAGCATTTTTAACTCATGTGTATAGTCCAACTATGAACTACTAGAGCATTTATGAAACCATATAAGATCCTCATTTGTAAAACTAAAACTTTTGATTGATGTCTGACAGATTTGTGTTTCATTGAAATCATGAACCGACGGCCACTGAAAACCTGGGAGCACTGAACAACCGTTTCGTCCTAGTATGGCTTTTCTAAGCAGTGCCCATCGCCGATTCCGAGCACAGGAATCGAACCCAGGACTTTTGGTTGCGTGAGCGAACACTCAAACTCTAGACCAATAAGCCGTCATCCGCGATATTGAGCCACCACTTCCCCTTGTCTTTGGTGAGTAACGTCCTCACACCTGACTCGGTTATGTTCACGGTTTTTCACCTATTTCACAAATGTAACAGAAGCGGATGCTTGTTGGTTGGTTTGTGGTTTACACTTTTCATTATTTACTTATTATCCGACAACTTATATTGTCTCTACCAGATACCTAATATATAAAATAACAGATAATCCACTGCTGTTGCATTTTATTCCATTGTTTTAATGTCGCAATCTTGTTACTGATACTACTCATAATTCGTTGTTAATATTATATTCACTGCAGCTAGAAATATAAACCATTGGACACTAACTTAATAGTCTGAATATTAAGAGCTCGAAGCAATACCTGAATTTTCCGGTTTCAGTTACTAAGGAAATCCAAGGATTCGCATTGCTGAGGATACTCAGACTAGGCCTACTGGTTTTCAGTGGTTTTTCAACCAACTTGGTCTAAATGTATGAAAGTTTAAATATAAATAACAGCTTTATATCTCTCAATTGATATATTCAATCAATTGACTAAGTATCCAGTTTTCCTACAATTTTTCGGTTGGGATTTGGAAAAAGTCGACAGTTTTGTGAGGAAATCACTAGTTCAACCAATATAATCATATTCTATGATTTTGTCATTTATTGTCATCATTGTCACCACACGAACCGAATATCACATTTTTCTACTAGTATATATATATATCCAAGCATAAAACAAACTGGAAAATTTTATTGTCTATTTAAAAGTTTATTTATTTAATTTTTCAAATATGATTCCAAAATTATTCAACCGTAAACTGTTTTTTTTTGTTTTAATGTTACTTTCCAGACTATTTCGATTCATTTTGATATCTACGGTTACGTCATCATCATCATCATCCATATTCTATCAAAGGAAATTTGAACTATTCATTGATTCACTAAGGTGTATTGTATACATTGGAAAACATGAAATCAATGTACATGAATATGAACTCATGTAAAACCAGAAAAGATATCGCTGTAAGATCATTATGGTTTTATGCTTTATTATATCCTGAATTATTTATTTATTTCTAATGTTTGTTGGGTGATAAAACTGTGGTCGTTATGAAGTGAACATTATTTATTCTAGACAGTTACAAATAATAATATAATTTGAAATAATTAAGTCATGATTCATTTTGTATTGTTTATTTAAATCTTCTCATTGATGTTTAGGACTGAAATTGATCAGTCTATTATTGGTATATGTTCATCCTTTGTAGATGACCTCGATATTACCCTATTTTACAAGTATTATAAGCAAAGATGGGTAGATAACGCGATGGCGTTTGAAACGAACGGTATAAGGTTCGAGTCCATGGGGTGAACATTAACTCTCGGATGCGGGTACATCCAGTTGACGAGTCCTAAATAGGACGAAACATGCGTCCTGATTTCCACTGTTAGCCACTATCCATCTTTGCTTATAATACTAAAACCATGATTGAAATTTCCAGAAAACCCTGGGTCATAGTACGTATACATATAACGCTAGGAGTGTTAGTTCTCCAAATATTGCTGATATATCTCGTTGATAAGAAATGCCAATCTGTGCTTCAAATAACATATAGTGAGCTCTTCAAAACATTTAAAATCAAGTGAAGTACACAGTGTTATAGTATCAATAGTTGCTATATTGTAACTTGGATGATAGAATTCAATTAGCAATCAAGGTCTAACAATACAATATTGGTTATTGTTAAATGATCACTCAGTGAATTTTTGATAAATAATCGAAATAATTGGAGCTGAATTTCTCGCATGAAGGTTTGTTTAATTTAAATTGGCACACGTTTTTTGGATTAAGTAATCGATAAAGAGATAAGAAACCATTTCAAAGTGCATAGTTATGTGTAGATTTTACATAGTTTAAAAGTAAGTTATGAGGACAGTCCACGGGTGGACCCAAGGAATCTTCTTAGCTCAGAAAGAGCCGAAGATATCCCACCCAATCATCTTTTGGAAGAATATTCCAAAGTCCCTACGTGGAGCTTCCCTATTGGACAAATGCTAATAACCCCCTGTATGCGGATTGGAGGACTACAATGATGATTTCATTTTTACTAAAAACTATAAATACCTTATAGATTTGTATCATAATTGATACTGTTTGGAATAGCATTTCTTTCACGTGTCTTCTGTCTTCTCATTTGCGACTTGGGAGTGTTCTAGCGTTCGAGCGCTTATGTTAATATACGTGGTATATTAAGAATCTAAGATCTAGTTGTAACAACTGTTGCGTCAAATGAGAGGTCTCTGGGATTCTCGGGGAGAATGAAGTTGATGTAGTTAGCTATAAACCAACATTAGTTGGTATAACTACTATAAAAATTAGTTTTCATTAGTTGTTTGTAGATCACCATCATATTAAAGAGACCAATATATGAATGAAGAATATTCTTTTCAATACATTCTATTCAGGTTCTACAATTATGTATCGAAATTAATAATCCGAAAAGTGACCAGGTTTAGGGTAAAGCGCTTAAAACGTTCACATGCTCGAATGATTCTCCCCAATGCACAAATGTTTCATTTCCATATGTGATCCCTCATCAATGAGCATTCATGACCCTATCTGGAATAGAAATCAGGACTGTCGGTTCCGCAACAAACGCTCAATTGGTGTAAAGGTCAAAGTCTCGATACTTTCCAGTTCCTCCTGGTTTCATTGATTGTTTTACTAAGATCGTGATCTTAATATCAAAAATCATTATTTATAAAGTTTATCAACTGAATAATCGTTATTTAAGCGCAAAATCACAGTTAATAAGTTAGTATAATCCACATCCTATGGAAACCAATACAAGAAAATTATATTGAATTAATTAGTACAGAAGTAAATAAACGAAAAGTGTCTTACTTTCATATGTAAATTATTCTTTTAGATTGATTTTCCCGCAATACGTTATACTTTTAAAGATTCAGAATCCTTAGCAACATATCACTTCAATGATAGAAAGAAAACACTATTACGAGAATGAATTGATTTCTGTTTTCTTTTTGTTGCATAAAACCATTCGAATAACTGGGTTTTTTTCCCACAACCCCTATACTGATTTCTTTTTTCTGTTTTCGAAAGATACAAAACTATTAACGTTGTTTATTTTTTATTGGTTAAAACGTTTTAAAACGAACAAAATATTCATCAATTTACAACTCACAGTTATTAATGGTAGTCATCACTATGGATTATTGTCACTTATTTTAAAAAGAAAATGTTTAGCTCTTTTTTACACGAGTATTTTCAATTGTTCTTTTTGCTTTATTCCACATAATAGTAAAACAGTAAGATGAATAGTGACAAAAAGCAGTCATATTGATTTGGTTTAATGTTTTCTTTTTGCATTGTAACTTATTACCGAATGCATATAAAGAATGGAATTTCCACATTCGACTAAACTATCGTGTTCATCAAGTTGTCATACTCATGTATTTATGTATGGTAGTATGTAGTAGGATTGCATGCCGTCTCTCTCTCTCTCTCTCTCTATATATATATATATATATATCACTTTCCGTTGAGATATCACGTCAAGCTTTTTTTCAGTTTCAAAAATACTACTGGTTATCTACTTATGAACAAAACAATGACTTGAGTGAAAAAAAGTGAAGGAAAGGCAGTTTGAAAAATAGAAATTTTCTTGTCTACTGATAATTACTGCATTACTACTATTATTTTTAGTAGTAGTGTTGTTGTTTTTATCATTATGTATACTTTCTGAAAGTCGTACAAATATTTAAAGCAATAATAATTATGGATATATATTCAAAGATTCAAGATAAGTTAGGAAAAGAAATTATCTAGTTGTGTTGGTGTATGCGTGTGTGTGTGTTTGTGCGAGAGTGAAGGGATGATGAAATAGTGAAAATAAGAACCATTTATAGAAAGTACAAAACATCATAATTTTCATGAATACGATTATTACTTTTCTATTTGTATTACCTATAGTTAGTTGTTGTATATTTGAATATATGAAAGGAATGTGTGCAATTGTGTATAGATTTTTAGTCAGTTGTCAGCAAAGGCAATCAAAGTAATGTTACTATATTAGTAGTATCAGAATGTGAACGGGAAGAATGTCATATTGAAAAAAAAACACAATTCTATTGAATTATATATAATTTCTTATCTTTTTCCTCCATAATTTCTATGGCAACACCAACTCACGCACATATACAAATAACAAACAAACAAAAAACCCAAAAAAATGTGTATACTGTTGAATAGTTGCAAGTAACGTAAACTATTTGACATTGTAAAGTTCGTCTTTTTTTTAAAAAAAAATGTACAAACTAATTTAAAATGAATTTGTTGAATTTTTAATGACATGAACTTCTTCTATTTCAGCATGTAAGAAAGATCTTTATTAAATTCTTAATTAATAAATAAAGGGAAAAAAATGAATGAAATGCAATCTAAACAACTGAACGATATTCTAGGGAGAAAAATTTTTTTAAAAAAAATAGGATTTTTCTTTCAAGTTATTTTTTCATTAGTATTCCTCATTAGAATTTAAGATTAGCTGTATATAAGCCTGAGTAAGGAAGATATATATTTATGGAAGTTGTGGAAACTCCCACGTACCTGGAAAGCATCATCAATAAACGAAGAGGATCGGATGGAGACGTAAAGGAGAGGATTGGCAAAGAAACGACAGAGTTCCTACAGTTGAAAAGCTTATGGAAATCAAAACAACTGTTAACCCATATCAAAGTTATATTCTTTAATACGAACGTCGAGACAGTTCTACTGTACAGAACTGAAACTTGGAGAACTACTATAACCATCATCAAAAGGTTATACGTATTTCTGATCAATTGTCTACGCAAGATATTCAATATCCGTTGGCCGGATACCATCAGCAACAGCCTACTGTGGGAGAGAATAAACCGGCTTCCAATTGAAGAGGAAATTAGGAAAAAGCGTTGGAGATGGGTAGGACACTTATTACAGAAATAATCAAACTGCATCACGATGCAAGCCCTAACTTGGAATCCTGAAGAGAAGCGGAACAGTGGAAGGCGGAAATACACACTACGTTGGGAATTGGAAACAGATATGGAAAGGATAAATCTCAACTTGAAAGGATTGCCTAGAACAGAGATGGATGGAGGATGCTGGTGGGCAGTTTATGCATCTCCGTGAGGAGTAACAGCCGTAAGTAAGTACCTTTTTAGTAATATATATAACACTAGATTGTATAATCAGTACCAATTAACTGGTTATCAGTTTATCAACACTATAAATTTGACGGTTGTCAATGTAAATTATTGAAAACATGAGAGCCAAAGTTTAACACTGTTGAAAGTATGACAGTTGTCACGGATGATTTTGAATGATCTTCACATTATATCGCAGTTTAATTAGAGCTTCAAAAGTGAACTATTGAACTTTCTACCTGACTGATACAGAAGATCTCACATGTTTACCATGATATCTAGATTAATTTGTTTGAATTACGCTGTTTCAAAAAAATGAATTAAATAACTATCCAATAATCCTCTTATTATTCCACTGTTCTTCACCTGTGTTGGGATATTCAGAAAAATATCCCAAAAATTATCCTTTTAAGTCTAATGCTATCCTTGGACTTGAAATGATATCGTCTTTCTATTGGTCAATATTCATTTCACGTATCATTTCCTTGTTAGCCAAATATTGTACAAATGTTATTTTCTATTTTATGGTACGATGTGGTCTGCTTAATTGGTATATAAACAGAGTATATTTGAAATATAAGGATTCATATCGCAGAGGCTGAGACTTGTGTTCTGGAATTATCTGGCTGGGCTAGGCGGAAAGCAGGGCTAATCAGGACTCTAGACTGCTCATACAGGTTTACGCGTCTTTGATCTGATCGTTAAGTCACTACTCTCTAATCGGCGGTTACAAACTATAACAACATGATGCCCAGTTCATGAGATAAGCTATCTTTAAATTAATGGTGAGTCCAATAGATGATGTAATTTACGATTGAGGATCGGTGCAGATTCCCATTATAAAGTTTAATGATTTATCAATGAAACCAATTAGAATAGATTTTTTAGCAGTTTATATAGTAAGCTGTGGTCATTTTAAAAAGTCTTTTTATAGATGATCAAATAATTTGGTTAATTGTTTGAGAATTGATTCATGAAAGTCAGAACGAGTTTCATAATGAAGAATATGACTTATAGTTAACTGATGATCAGTTTTATGAAGTTTTTACTCATTTTAAACTCTACTAAATACTCAAATGAAAAGTTTTATTTCTTTGCTATGTTTCTAGTTTAACTTGAAATTCAACTCTATCTGTAGCTGTAAAGTTGAGTGTATTTATGACATAACTACTGTACCATAAAAGTAACCGTGGCAATTATTCAAATATGACGGATCAATGTTTTATATCGTTTAACCATACAAAAAGAATACATAAATAACTTATTTCAAATAACCATGTTTCTTATTTGAAAAGTTATTGTGTAAATGACTCACATTTTCGTGACTTAAAAATAGTATTCAAAATTAAGTTGTACACATTTGAGAATGTTGGTTATTTTATATATTATATAGTAACATAATCTCACCTATTTCGACATATCTTGTCAAGTTGTATCGGAATCGATTGAAAGAAAGCTATAGGTGGCTTAACCGTAAATGTGACTTCAGTTCATGAAATCATTGATTTCTTTTATTCTGACCCATGTCGACACTTTCAGAATACTTGGTTGGAGTCCACTAATTTACCGTGATTAGTGACTAGAGACGATGAATGATGTGGCTTAAAATCGGCCACAATAGTACAGATTTATTCACTCTTTATCTTCCTTCAGATTATTAGTTTCAGTATTCTTTTGTATATACTCTTTCATAACTTTTCTTGAACAATATTTTAAACGATATGGTTGAAATATATATAACATAAATAAACATTTAATTTATTAATATCAGAAGGGGTTTTTGTGAATATTATAGTAATTTCAATGGTTGAGATCATCAGTCAATTGAAGCTAGACCACCATAAAAATCCTGGAAGCACTGGACTGGTGTTTCGTCCCATTGCGGGACTCCTCAGAAAAGAGCATACATGATCCCGTCTCATGAGATCCAAACCCAGGATCTATCAGTCTTGCGTACGAACTCTTAACCTCTAGACCACTGAACTGGCCGGGATCCAGTGGTGTTAATGTCTGATTTCAACTAATCCACGAAATTGAGCGACACATCCACCATTACGTTCAGTGAGTTACTATCTCACAACAGACCTGGTTGAACTCCATTGGTTTATTTATTATTCAGGTTGGTTATTGTTCAGTTTGCTAGGAAGGAACAATTGAGAAAATGTAATTGTTAACTTGAAAGAACTAATTATTATATAATTCTTTTCGAAACTTTATCGTTTAAAACTTTCAGAAGAAGAGAAATCACAGTTTTTACACATTAACTAAACACTAAGTCTCTTTATTTCTGTCTCTATGGCTATAATCAAGATCTGTTCAGATAAATATTTAAATATTATCATTCTTTTTAAATTCATGTTCAAATTGATTTTAGCGGTATGTCATTCCTATTCTTTCTAGAAATAAGGTACTTCTTTCGAATTCTATTGTGACTCTTATGTAGTTTATTAGATTTTCTTTTGTTTGCATTCCTTTTGCTTAGAAATGGTATAATTTATAATGAAACTATAGCGGTTTTTTTTATCTTCTAATTCTTAACACAGTTAGCATTACTGTTTTGCACCTTTTCTTTTAGCTGGTATTGATGTATCTATGTCTGTATGTATGTATAGTTGTATAAGATGAAAGTATGTAGATCTGGTTTAAAACTGTAATTATTCTAGTGATATGTAAAAAGAGATATTTCTAATATTAAAAATTATAATGAACTAGTAACTGTTTAATGAAATAGATTTGAATAGAAATATATGAGAGGAAAGTTGTCCGAATATAGTTATGTTTATCAATGTTTGAATACTCTCCTGTATATGAACTATGTATGCTTATATATATATATAATAGATGTACGTACATTTCTATCTATTAGACATCTTATACATTTAAGAAATAGTTAAACTCAAATGTTAATGAACATAACTGAAACAAAAGTAGATTAACTACTTATAAGTAGATTAGTTACTATTTATGAACATTTACATAATTTATAGTTTACATGTTAGTTTCCATTATGGGTTCGAATCCTGCGAGGGGGATCATGGATGCGCACTGCTGAGGAGTCCCACAATAGGAAGAAACGGCCGTCCGGTGCTTCCAGGTTTTCAATGGTGGTCTAACATCAATGGATTCATGATTTCAATCAAAAGTTTATTTTTATGATTGTTCATGTAAATTTTATTACATTCTATTTTATTTAAACCGAAAGACAATAAAAAACGTAAGTCAAATTCCATATAAGCTACAAAATAAATTATGCTATCTACGAAGAATGTTACACAAGAAACTGTGGATGCCTTCTTCACCAACGCATTTATGAATACAAATTAACTGTAATATGTTATCACTGATAATAATACCCGAAGAATACTAAAGCATCCACCACAGCCGCTAGTCTACTTCAATATAATTGTCTATCTATTTACTGGATTTATGCAATCTAAAATGAAAGTAAATGAACGGAAACACTTTGATAGTTGTCTACAGAGGAACTATATTCGTCACAAGGTTCCAAAATAATTAAGTACGTTTATAATAAGATCATGAATTGGCTATTCTAAGGAATATCCAACTGGGATTTGAAATGATTCGATATTAGATTAACCGGTTCAAGTACTTATTCATATTATCATAGTGGATGATAATTCCATAACATTATTAGCCATAACAATACGGAATAATAGTTATCGCACAAAATTAACTTAATATATTTAACTGTTAGGATAAATGAAGAACATTATTGATAAAAACAAGTACAGTCAAGGTTTCTTGTTGACTTAAATGCAGTTCAGGCATTTTATGACAATTACTGTGAAATACTAGTTTATATTGTTTGAATTAGTTTAGATATTGCGTAATCATCATTGATTGCCAACAATTTTTACAAACCCCTAAACAACAACTGTTTCATACATATTTTGTTTTATCAAAAATAGAAACAGTCTGATATTTCTTAAAACATTCATTCAAATATTTACTAACTATTTTTCTTCATATCCCTCTCGTGTCAACCCCCCTCCGCGCACCAAAATACATCCAGATACAAACAGATTCAGCATCAGAATATTCTAGTGAAACAGATGGTTCTGACGAGTCAGAGATAAACAATTATTCAGGTTGTGATTCAAATTTAATATCATCTAAATTATCAACAAATTCTTCTTCTCAAGCTATACAATCTACCATAATCGAATTAACTGATGTAAATAATAACAATAATAAGATCAATGCTTCATCACATAATCTGCCTGGCTGTGATATTAATGCTACATCATTTCCATCGGATACATCTGGACAATTAATGCAAAACCCACAGGTACAAAAGTCGGATATAATTGTAAAATCTGATTCTCAACATGTATACTTCAACTCATCAGTCGATACTCACAATAGTATTAATAATAATAACAACAATAGTAGCACCATCAACCACAGTAACTTATCAGATTGTGATAAGCGTAATAGTTCAGCTAGTCTTGACAGTGGACGTGATTCTACATACGCTACGGGGAGTGAAGGCAGTAGTGGGGTAAGTATTGAAATTGTTTTGAGTACTTCTCTTTATTGGCATTCATTTTGTTTTCCCATTAATATAAATTCAATCTTCTTCAATCGGTAAAATAATAGTTTTTTTGTTACGAGTTAAGATCTGTTGAAGGATCAGTAAAGATTAAGCAGTAGTGAACAATTATTTCAGTTTAATTCGCAACTTCTTAACATTGTTGACACTTATAAACTTGAGGAGGGCGAATTCGTAGTTCTACAGATTCCACCATGATCATAAAATCATTCTACCATGAAGTCTCAATCTAAGTGTCGATGATAGATATGTTGTTGTTCTCATTCAATAAGCTTGGTCGGTAACTGACTTAAGGCTGACTTGATTAGACCCGCATGTCTGATGTTCAAGAATTGAGAAAGATGTCAGAAAATTGTTTGTTGTTTTGTTGATTACATGTATTTGAAGTGCTAAAGAACTTTTTCCATTGGTGTTTGAAACTGCAACTGATCAACCTTTCTGGCATATGTACATCTTGTGTAAACTGCTTCGATATTACCATTAAGTCACAAGCATTATATGTAGAGTTGGACAGTAGCTACTAGGTACATCCAGTTGACGATTTTAAAGTAGAAAGAAACGTACATCATTGATTCAACTGCTAGCCACCATTCAACTCTGCTTATAATTTTCAAAATCTGTCTTGTAAAAATGATGATAATAATAATTATCATAGCAAGATCTACTAAATTAATAAAGTGGGTTACAGGCTGATTCAGTCACTTGTCTGGTCAAAGATTGACACTTAGATAAATAAAACTTATTCATTTAAATTTGAGGCACACGTTTTTGTATATGAGTGCTATCCAACTACACAAACTGAAACAATTAAAATAGGCTACAAACCCGTCATCTGATAATATGAAGTCTATTGTCTTTACCACTAAACCGTTGATCTAGCCAACGAATTACTTAAACATTCAATACAATAAGATAAAGTTCATTTACGTTAAAGCCATTCAAATTAATTTTTTTCCTGGCGTCTTTTTCATTCGTGTAACTAGTTGACAGTAGCAAATACATATTAAATTTCATAATTAATACATCTAAGGGCTGATAATCATAGAATTCGCGTGGTCTAGAGGTTAAGCGTCCTCACGCCAGACCAAAAGTCCTGAGTTTGATACCCGCGTACGGAATCGTGGATGCGAACTGATCAGACGTCTCATACTATAGCGAAACAGCCACCCAATGCTACCAGATTTTTATTGATGGTCTATCACAAATTGACTAGTGAATTCAACTATTAAACTTACTATAATTTCCACAAATCCCCATACTATTAATATTACAGAAGTTAGATTTATAATATTGAAATAGATTTCCCGTATTTTTCGTACAAATTGCACAGTCAGTCAGTCAGCTGCAACGTAAGACCAGGCACATCAGTCCAAGTTGCCATACCGCATTAGCACAACAAGATGAACATCGGACTCATAGAAGTCGTTAATTCAATGATGGTAATATATAAAAGAAAGATTGCATATAATGACATAGTACAGGAAGAAAGAATTAGTTGGTAGAAAGAAAGATATGAAGCGATTTTAATCTCATAGTTTAAAGGAAGACAGAAAGTGTATACATCTACACCATTGTGATCGATTCTGAGCCGTGTCACTCAGAATCTTTAACCATTGATTACAATTGTCATACGGACCTGCATCTACTAACATGGCTCAGACTAGAACAAATTACACAAGGTATACATTTAATCAATAAGACATTGTTTGAAATTGAATTCAACGTTTTAGTTTCTAGTTTTTAAAAAAATTGTTTCCAAAATAGGCATGTGTCCAGTTTTTTCAAAGTGAGGTAATTAATATGTCCTTCTAAGTATAATTCAATTAATGAAAATTAATTAATTCATTCATTTATTCTATTTTGATGAACATAAAATAAGTCATGACCCTTGAAAAAGTCACTTCTAACAATATACATTTCTGAATGCTTGTACTTATACGCTATTTTTCCAGATAGTTTATAAAGAATAATTCAATTTGAATAAACTTTCCATGAAATAGACTGATATCAGTTGAAGATAATCTATAAAGGTCGAATCTTGATGATTGATAGATAGATAGATTAATTTATTTCACTGAAGAAAAATGACAAATGAAATAGTCGCGAATAGGGGGGAAATAAAACTGTCATACAACATCTTAACAAACTAGTAAGAGTAAGGGGTCATTTAACATTGGTAAAATTCATGCTTAATTGTATACTGTTTGATTATTGGTAGATTTATGTCTATCCTGAAGGTATTGTGTCGTTTCGGGGGAAGGAGTCTAAATTATAAGTGTGAGCGTCTAGTAAACTGAAAAAGAAGATAAACTGCAGACAAACCATTCAGTTAGAATAAATGATGAAATTAGGTTTTACAATATCGACGATCCTCAAAAATCATTTAATTTCCATACGTAAATTTAAAATAATCTAGTTGTTAAAATTAGAAAAAAATAGACTGCATAAAGAGTAGGTATAGTTGGCAGGAAAGTGGCACCATGAACATGTGGTACATTCTGGTCAATAGTAGGAAGATCATAGATAGAGTAGATCATGTCTTTTCTAGTTCTAACTGTTAATTTAAGAATATTTTGCCTTTACAATATCTAAACAATGGTTAGTTACTTTTGCCACATTTCATAGTTGTATTATTATCTAACCTTTAGATGATAGGGATTTGACGGAATTCGTTACATTAGATTGGATTTCTTTAATGCCGACAATAACCACAAGTTCATATAGTAACATCATAAATCTTTTTAAAAAGTCATAAACATAAAACTTTTTATTTAGAAATATGATTACCTGTATTGAGAATGGACGGTAGCTAACTGTGACTCATTTCTGTGCATTGTTTAATTATTGGGTTGCAATTAACATCATGTTTGTCTAGTTCTCATGGTTAATGAAATTCTATCAATCAGGTTACAGTTCAGCCGCTAGTCCAAATGACTCGAGAACTCTTATAATATGATTCGATATTAATTTGATGAAAGTAATCGGTTAGAAACAATGAACCTAGCTTTATGTTAGTTGGGATTTATCAGCAAAGAAACATATGAGTTTAAATACCATTCAGTGATTAATCGGTGTAAATACATTAGTCCTTTAGGAGGCCGTGCACAGTTTAAATAGAGCAGTGATAGTGCTGATGGTTGTGACACTACCCTGATACAAATTATACTACTCTTGTCATGTAACCTAAGTTCAATGTCTCCTGTCAGTTAAATCCAATCAACTAACGCCCGTTTGAAATTATTGAAGTTGATTCTTATTATAAGTCGACCTCACTTAAATTTTATATCCAAACTAGGGTATGCAGAATCAATATTTCCTATTATTTTCAGATCACAACTGAACGCACCACATGAAAGTCTTACTGCCAATCAATTTAACATTTGTTTTATCGAATTCGATTTCTATGATTTGATTCATTACTTAGTATTATGTCTTTCGATATTAAGTACCAATTTCAAATCATACTCGAAATAATCATACATGAATAACGAATAGCAATCAAATATTCTAGTTTCCATATATGAAAAATGAGTGTATAAGATAGAGAACATGAGGATTAGACATTTCAGCTGATATAACAATCATAACAAATCTTATATTTCAATGGTTAAGATCATGAGTCAGTTGAAGTTAAACCACCATGGAAAACCTGGAAGCACTGGACGACCGTTTCGTCCTATTGCGGGACTCCTCTAATGGTTAAGTGCTCGCGCGCGAGACTGATAGATCCTGGGTTCGAATCTTGTGGGTGGCGAGGTCATGGATGCACACTAGTGAGAAGTCCCACAATGGGACGAAACGGCCATCCAGTGCTTCCAGGTTTTTTATGGTGGTCTAGCTTCAACTGAATCATGATCTTAACCATTGAAATTACTATAATATTCACAAAACCCATTTGATATAAATCTTATATTGTTAAATGCTTTCATTATGATCAAACGTTTGCAATACTATTTTGTAGAATGTTATTTTCTCTGCTAATAAACCTACATATCCCTTCACTTATCGATCACTCAACATGTATATAAATCGTTATCGTTTCAAATCTAAGTACAAACAAGTTGGAGTAGTAATTTTGTCGCTTAACATTCAACAACAATTTAGATGGTGGTTGGAGGTAGTCGACAGGAAACCCTGGACCAGGGTTTCGTGCCACTTGGCACTCGTCAGCAAGGTGTACCTGTAGTCTTGAGGGAACTGGTGCTCCCTGGCGGATTCGATCTCGTATCACCCAGCTTCACAGTCAGAGACGTTACCACTGAGCTATCCGAGCCGTGACTAACCTTCTGTAGGACTGAGATGTAATCACAATTGATTGATCACTTGGTGGTGATCAATGCCATGCTTGTCTAGTCCTTATTAGTGCAAATCGAATGCTATCGATCATGTTGCAATGTGGCCACCAGTCTAGGTGACTCGACACTGCGGGCACTATGTATTGAGATTTAGATGGTGGTTGGAGGTAGTCAACAGGAAACCGTGGACCCGCGTTTCGTGCTACTTGGCACTCGTCAGCAAGGTGTTCCTGTAACATGATCGATAGCATTCGATCTGCACTAATAAGGACTAGACAAGCATGACATTGATCACCACCCAGTGATCAATCAATTGTGATTCAACAACATTCAATAATTACATTTCAAATTGAGTATTTATAATGTTTGAAAGTATTTGAATTATAGTACGAACTAAGAGTCCCAGAAATAACGCAATTGAATCAAGAATTACGACACAATCACGAACGAATGTATTGTATTTAGAATTCGTAATAGAGCATTAAACAAGTACAAAAGAATCATTAGTTAACTCAAACACCACAGTATTCTAAGTAGAAGACAAGTGTTAGGATAAATACAGATAGATAAAAGAATTTATTGGTTGTTTACCTCACTTTTATCTGAATAGACAAGTAATTCACAATCTGTGCAATCTTTTATGGTTTGTATTAAAAATATACCCTTCAACCTTTGTAAAGTGGAATGTACTCATAATGATAATCAAAATAGTAATAATAATAATAATAATAATAATAATGACTTACTGCTAAAATCAAACATAACCTAAAATGACCTAGAATGATCCATGCCAATCAATGAACACAAAGACATCTTAATTTAAGAAGTCTTGTTAGAAGCTACCGATGTTCAACTATCTACATATAGTTTACACATCGTTTATAAGTTTCTTATGATTCATACATGGATTTACAATTTTCTCATCAAAATATTTATGATACATGTATATGACTAGAGTTTCATCTGGAACTAAGTATATTTTAAAATTGTAAGTAATTATTTAAACCACTATACATTCCATCAAGGTTGTCAGAGTTTGTATTGAATAATAGGTAAACAATGTGGCTTTATTTAATAACGATTTGTGGAATACACATGTTGGTATCTTTTTATATGTACACTGTAAGAGTAACTATTATCCAGTACATCCATGACAAGAAGTTCTTTTTAGTCGGATCAAAAGAGAAATCCATCCTTGTTGAAATATACTACTAACGACAAAGTCGTTCGGAACAATTTATAATCTTGAGTATCGTTATGTTCATATAGTATTATTCCTAAGCGAAATATTCTTCCTTATTAATCGAAAAAAGAAAATTTCACATTTCTTTTTAAATACTTCATTTGATATTTATTGAATAATATCAGAAGGGGTTTTTGTGGATACTATAGTAATTTCAATGGTTAAGATCATGAGTCAGTTGAAGCTAGACCACCATGGAAAACCTGGAAGCACTGGACGACCGTTTCGTCCTATTGTGGGACTACTCACTAGTGTGCATACACGATCCCGCCTCGTGAGATTCAAAACCAGGACATTTCAGTCTCGCGTGCGAACTCTTAACCTTTAGATCAATGAGCTGGCCGGCATCCAACGGTGTTAATGTCTAACTTCAACTAATCCACGAAATTGAGCGACACATGCACCATTGTCTTCAGTGAGTTACTATCTCACAACAGACCCGGTTGAACTCCATTAGAACTTATTAGAACTCCAGGATATACCTCTTGAAGCCAGTCGCTAGTGAGCATATATTGAGTAATATCAGAAGGGTTTTTTTGTGTATACTGATTATCCGAATAATAAAAGTTAGGGTATCCGTGAAAATTTCGTATACTTGAGTAGTTGTTGAAGTGAAAATAAGATATAAGGGGAAGAGATTTTTACCTGTATGATGAATATTAGTATAGTATACTGACTGAGAATGTTCAGTGAGTTTTCATGTTTGACCTGAAATGTCTCTATAGTATTACTCAAATTTGTTATTAATTACAGATAAGTCGTTTCGGTATCGTAAGTGTTTTGAAGATATATCGTAGCTCATTACTTGTTCGGTGAAAGTATTCTATAATACAAGATTTGACTAATTAAACACGTCGTACTAACACTTTCTGAATAGCTATGATGTTGATCATCGTTTGCATTTATTGTGACTAGTTAGAAGAGACAGTTGTACGGTTAACTTATGTTTAATGATTAAGTGCTGATATACTAATACTTCAAACTATGAGTCATAGACTAATCTGGTAGTGACTGAGTTACACGCTTGTTTTCTTATCTTCTGTTAGAAAATAAATGACAATCTAGGGGTCCCATACTAGGACGAAGCAGCCATCCAGTGCTTCCAGGTTATCAGTGTTGGTCTAGCTTAAATCAACCCATGAATTCAACTATTAAAATTACTACAAACTTCACAAATCCCCATTCTGATAACTATCTAGTTGTGTTTGTTTTCGCATCTTAACATCGTTTCTTATTATCTGTCGTTACATCTCTATAGGAAATAGTCATATCCTAATTTAGGAAGTGTATGTGTAGTGTTGTTTTACTGCGTAGACTGCATTTGAATCAGTTGAGTATATGAATGAGCTGTTTCTTTATCACCATTATTTTGAAATTTACAGAATAGCTGGAGAGGTTAATGCAAAGACCCATACATACAAACAAACATCATCATATTAAACCTGAAATGATCCCAATTAATGGAAATGAACAAACATTAAAATATTATTTCTTTCTCAAAGAATGAATATTTCTTATTTATTTATGTGTGCTTTCCTGTCCGTCTTGAATTTACTTACAACCTATTCAGTTGATTTATCTAAAAAACAATACTGAACTCGCGGTTGTTATTACCATCCACACACAAATGCAACGAATCAGTCATACGTTTGTCTTTTGGAAATTTAAGGAAAAAACCCACATGAAAATGAAACTAATAATTATGCATAGGATATCTACATCTTGATTTATTGTTTGAAAAGTATAGATAAACAATGTAAAACGGTAGATTAAGAAAGCAGCTGAGAAGAATATAAATGTATAGAAGGTCAATCACATATCATATAGCTCAGTGTTAACGTCTTAGACTGTGAACCATAACGACATGGGATCGAATCCAATATAGAGCACTGATCCCTTCAAAATCACAGGTACACTTTGCTTGAGAGTTACAACTTGCGCGGAACCTATATCCAGGGTTTTCTGTTGATTGCATCCAACCATCTGTCAGAACATACCATTATTTGTTCTTTCTTTTCAGACTAACATTAAAACTAGCCTATGATTTCTTAAGGCTGTTTCCAGTCATGAGTTTATTTAATCGTTCTTCTGAATGGATATACATGTTTTAAACAGGTAGATCACAAAATTTGCTATTCATCCCCTTGATAGTCTAATGAATAAATTTTACGATATTGTGAGCATAAAGCATTATTATTTCGTAATATTTTCTTTCCCAGTTTTTGGAAACTGACTGTGAAGATTCGTCAGTTCTCGTTTCTATATAGGTTTTCTGTAGACTGATATTCGTATTGATTTATCATTTCTTTTAGTAAGTAGGACATCAAGAAATGATAGTTTTGACTTATATTCTTGTAACGTTGTAAATTTAAGTGATCGTTAGAAAAAGCCCAGTAGATTTGTTGGAAATTTGTTGTAAAAGGTACTGGGGCTCGAGTCTCAATGTAAACGTTAACACTGTGATATATATACATCCAACCAAAAAAGTCCCAAAAAGGGCAGAACGCGTATTCTGCATTACATTTGCAGCTACGTACCAAATTTACTAAGACAAAATAACTGTTCACATCATTCGGAAGTTCATCAGTTAGTCTCAGTTCATAATGAAGATTACATTGAATATATTGACAAAATGTTGATTTTTTTCAAAACTGTTTCTACAAAAATATCCAAAACTTTTTCTATTCACAGGTTCAATATCCTCAACAATATTCTTCAGATGATGGGTATATTCTATCACCAACTTTACCATACTGTTATAATAGTCAAATATCAAGGAATAACATTATCTCAACTCGTAAAAATAATCATAACTCCAGCAGTTGTACACCATTTGATAATACCTCCTCATTACCAGTAGCAACGATATTACCATTTTGTAATCATAATAATTCGACTACTTATAACGTTAGTAATTGTTGTGTGAATAATGGTAGTAATGCTAGTAGTAGTCATAGTAGAAATTCTTCATGTCATCAATTAAAACAATACCACCAACAACATTTCAATAAAGATGATACCTTGACATCACCAACACACAAGTATAACAATTATAGTAGTATAGATAATAAAATTGCCAATTCTATGCTACAATGTACAGAGCCTTGCGAATATTATCACATTCCATCATATCAATCTACCAGGAATTGTTGTTCAACTACTAATCTTATCAAACCATCAACATCACCGTCATCGCCAACACAACAGCAACAATCATTTTTGCCGTCCTATTCATCTTGTCAAGAAAGACATTTAACTGATTTTGATGTTTCAAGACCAAAAGTACCGGCAAATATATATCATCGATCACATATTCTTTCGAATATGCCTACGCAATCAATACATAGTAATCAATGCCAACAACAATCAGTTCATTCTGTTTTAATCAATCCCGATGATGAAGCATTATTTGCATGGTTAAGATCAGTTGGCCTTAGTCGGTAAGTGAAGAATAAATTAGTTTTTAGAAATGAAACTTCAATACGCTGTATCGAGTTGATACAAAATATTGTGTTACGTATCCCTAACCACCGACTACCTCGATCTACGATTTTGGTCGGTTTGAAAGCTAGGGGTGACTAGAATTAGGTTAACTAAAATTCATGCTCTTTGTGATTGGCTGGCCAACTGATAATCTATAATTCAGTGGTGTATTTGTAATCATTTTATTACATGGATAATTAACTGGTTGACTGAAATGTTTGAGAGAAATGAAGAATTTGATGGTACCATTATAAATGTTCATCACTTGTTGAGATTATAGACTCTTAAGTATGACATGTAAAAAATTATTTTACCAGTTAGTAGTTTACTTCTCGGACTATCTTCAACAACTAAATAAACACTGGAGACTATGGAGCACTGTCTGGGAAGTACTGCATTGAGACTACTGACCAATACTCTCTGGTTTTTTATGTCCAGGTCAGCTACAATCCGTTCACGATGTTAGTTGGTGATCTTTCACTTGAGTAATCTACACAAATATTCGCATCTTAACAGTGATAAACAGTTATTTTACTAGGTGGCATTTAGGCGTTGTTGCACTGTATTTGAGTGTGAATAACTTAAGACAGCTAAAAGCACCATTAGAAAACAAGCCTTGTAATTCTTAGGTGGAAACATTTTCCTACTTAGGTGGTTGGAGATAACCGAGAGGAAACTCTAGATACAAGCTTCGTATTGGTTGCCACTGTTAAGTAAAATGTACCTGTAATCTTGTAGGAGTTGATGTTTCTTGTTGGAAAGAACCACATTTCATCATATCTCACAGTATGAGATGTTACCTCTGAGCTGTTCGGGGTACGACTGACTTCCTCTCTGATGGGATATTTATAATTGATTAATCATTGAGTAGTGACCGATGTCATGTTTTTTAGTTCCGAGAAAATTCTGTTTCCTCTGACTTTCAAAACCATGTACTTGGGTTCTAAAAAAAATATTTAAAAGGTCATGATAAGGAGCTATGTTAGTGTGAAGAATTTTTTGTAAGATTTCTATTATCAGTACAAATTTGAGTCATTTCATCAGGGTGGCTTATCCCCCTAATTTGAAAATTCTCATTCTACAATTATCACTTTTTCTAAATATCCGCTCTGATTTGACAGTAATTAACCAGACTCTTAAACTAATGTTTTATGTTTGTTACCATTTGTATATTTTTTAGCTTGAATGAAAGTGATTAATTTTCCTGGGTTAAGTGAAACCTCTTTATTTTTGATTAGGAGTTCATTTTCTATTTGTCTATCGATTTCTTCTACTCAAAAATTGTCAACTTATTTTCCTGGTAATTTAGTAATCATATAACATTGAATGAATTTTAATTATGGATTTGAGTTTCTGTGACGTTATCATTTTTTTTAGTATTAACACATTCAGTTGATGAGCTCTGAATGTAACTGGACAAATGTTCTTGGAAGGTTGAATATGGTTACAAAATTATGACAGTTTTAAAGCCTCCTAAAACTATCGAGGATAGACAATAAATTCATTCTAGTTTGCAACTCTTGGAACAAAATCAAAAAGCTGATGTTCGGTTCTTATAATAAGTTAAATATCTTCAAGACGCTTAGTTCAGTGGTTTGGACTCTTAACCATAATTACTTTTCAATATAACATAATTCATATCGTATGACATTAGTAAGTTATTATCTTATTCAGAATTCATTTGAAACGTCATAAATTGTGGAATTACATAAAAGCATCACAGAACAATGTAACTAATTACTGAAACTAAGATAGCACATAATTCCATTGACAATTGATCGGCCGAACTGATAAATCATCATTTAAAACAACTATGATCAAGACAGCTTAACTGATATGAAAATTCTATCTTGTTCTTCATCATAAATAAATTAATATAACTGTGATATCCCAATGAGTAGAAAAATGAGATTTTCTGGTGTTTCATGACAATCTACCCAATGCTCAATTTATTCAAAATTACCAAATCAAACCTTGGTAATGATACCTTGTTCTTTATCAATTAAATTCTCAAAATTTAATTCATTGTTTATGAATTTATTTCCTAATTTTTCTTTTGAAAATGCATTTTTGGTATAGATTAAGTGGATGTTTATCTAAATCCGGGTTCGATCTATGGACATTGTGTCATACAACACCGGAAGAATTGAATGCTTGCGGAATTACTAATCCATATGATCGACAAATTTTGAGAAACCAGCTCGCTACTCTCCAGTTATCTGATCCATTTACAGAAAAACAACTACCGGTAAAAATATTTATGAATTCTGTTTTATAAATTGAACAGTGCTATCGTTGTTTTTTATATTAGGTCATTGAACTTATTCGGTAAGTGTACCTGGACCTTAGTATTGTACCAATTAGCACTTGTCAATGAGGAGTACCTGCTTTTTTCAGGTAACTGTTGCCTTCCGCGTTACCGGGCTTCATAATCTGAGACATTATGGCTGGATCATTGGGGTCTAAGGATCAGACAAACATGACATTGGTTGAGACACCAGCCGGCGATCTACTAATGTAAATATCTCAAAGCTACAGAAAGTTAGTTGCAGCCCGAATTACGTAGTATTAATATCTCAGAATGTGATGTCATATGATGCGAGTTTGATCTCATAAGGGGACGTCAGTTCCTCCAAGATTTCAGATAGATCTTTTTGAAGAGTGCCAATTAGTACAAAACCAAAGTCCAGGGTTCTCTATCGGCTACCTGCAATCATCTAACGTCGAAACACAATTTTCAGTCGCTTAATTTGGTGGCTACGCTGTAATTTGATCGATGGAATACGATAAGCACTAAGGACTAATTAGACATAACATCGGTCATCAGTCAATCATCAGTCAATGTTAATTTGTCTAGTTAAAGTGAATTCGATCCTGATATCAACTGTTGAAAGCGTTCGGTTTTTTTTTTTTACCTTTTTTCCCATCCAATGTCTACTTGTTTATTTATGTATTCTACAACCTATATGTACTGTAATTATATTTAGAATATATTTATTCTGTGAATCATCGATCTAATGGAAGTTCATTGAATACATTCGACTGACTTATCCAGAAATTGACAAAATAACGTATATATTCAAATAAAGTTCGGATCAATTTAGTAATTGTGGTTGATAGAACAAGAACTGAACTTATCAGAACATGTATGTGATTAAGAAAAATGAAATATTTGTGCGTGGTCGTAAATTAATCAGACTGGTTTTCAAAAAATACATGGACATAATAATTAATCAAACAATTGGATCTATGATGTCGTTACTATTGAAGGCACCAATAAATAAGTTACCGTGATACAGTTTATTATACTTCGTCTCATCTGTTTAAATTATTCATGTGTACGGTTACAAATTTCAATTCTTGTTTGCAAGACCGAATAGTTGTTTAAAAGATTTTGCTTTCATCGAAGTCAATTTCTATGTCCTATTTTTACTGAACGTATAACAGTCTCAGAGATTAACCATGTAATATTACCAAATCTTTACTGATAGAATTCACACTCGTTGACACAAGTTATTAGCTAATTGAAATCAGTAAGTTGGTGAACAACACAGTGCCATTTAAAGGAATAATTGTTAAGTTTGTGTTTCAGTGTACGAAATCAACACTTAAATATAAGTATATTTAGCTGACGAATGCTGAATAGGACAAAACATGTAAACTGAATTCTACTTTTAGCCACAATCTAATTATACAAAAAAATTGTATTATGGATATTGATAATAAAAACCGTATTCATAATATCTGCTAAAGTTTATGAACAAAATAAACTGATGGGTCAGAAAATGCAATGTAAACTGTCTTGTGTCAGAAAGCACCATATGCCTGAAATAAATAACATGAATGTGGGTAATGATAAGAAAGTGAATAGTTGAAGCAGATCATCTTATTAATCTGTAGAGAGAGAGAGATGGGAGGACAAACAAAGACACTTTCAATATATCGGAAATTTATCGCTTTATATTGATACTTTTATTAATAGTCGTAATAATAATAATCATGATACTAATGATAATAGTAATGGTTAGGATAATATTACCATCCTTCCCCCAAGAGATATCTTATCATATTTCAGTTAATATAAATATGATAAGATTTTACACAGATGATTCATACTTTTATACAGACAAAGATACTTAGAATAGTTCCATAGGATTCACACATTATTTTGTTTAATTGTAAGTAATAAAGTGTTATTACTGTCAGGGAGATTGTTACATTTCATGCTCTGCATAATGATCTTATCTTAGACACTTATTAAAGACCAGGAAGTACTGGACAGCTATTTCCTGCCTGTTTGAAACTCCTCGGCAGCACGTACTGTTGTAGGGTCTCATACTTTGAAAATAGATTAGTCATTTAATAGAAAGTATCAGTATGGGGGTTGTGGAGATTGTTAAGTTTTTGGTTGAGATCATGAATTAATTGATGTTAGACCACCGTTGGAAACCTGGAAGCACTGGACGGCCGTTTCGTCCTAGTATGGGGATCCTCAGCAGTGCGCATCCACGATCCCGCACCCCGCGGGATTCGAACCCAGGACCTGCTGGCTTCGCGCCTGAGCACTTAACCATTAGACCACTGAGCCGGCATCCAATGGTGTTAGTGTCTAACATCAACCAATCCACGAAATTGCGCGACCACCTTCCATTGTACTGAGGTAAATACCTGTCTCTACCCGACACGGATTAATTCATGATCTCAACCAAAAACTTAATAGAAAGTAGTCGAAGAATATTTTGACTTGCTACCTAATAAGTTTGAATTCACATGAATTTCATAAGTTGCATAAACACAGAAAATGGTGTATGCAGAAAAGTATAAAGCGGGGAAATATGAAACAGGAATTGCTGTGAGAGATTTCAATTGCTATAGTATACTGGTAACGGATTCGAATCCTTGTCATGAGGGTAAATGTTTCGGCTGAGACAACTAATATTCTATAGGATTGTATTATCTGGGTATTAAGTGATTATTTGGTTGTCAATTTTTGTCTCATACTATTTATAAGGTTAAAAAGTGGTTACTAGTCTAAATGACTCTCAAAATTACGGTGCACTTTGGTAAATGACTTAGAGATTGAATTATAGAAGAAATATTCTATGTGATGGAAAGTTGTATATTTTCATGCAATTGTATTTCAGCTAATCTTCACAGTTATGAAATTTACAACTCTGAGTTAGATATCATTAACAGTACAGTGGTGTGACTAATAGACTTTTTATAATTTTTAAGGAAAACATTTACCCAATTTTATTCAGTATGAGATCGATTGGTGGGTTGAGAATCCATTCCATATTAATATTATAGAGGTTGTGGAGATTATTAAGTTTTTTTGATTGAGATCATGAACCGACTGATGTCAGACCACCTTTGGAAACCTGAAAGCACTGAACGGCCGTTTCATCCTATTGTGGATGCGCACTGCTGAGGAGTTCCACAATAGAACGAAACGGTCGTCCAGTGCTTCCAGGTTTCCAAAGGTGGTCTGACATCAGTCGGTTCATGATCTCATTCCATATTAAAACTGAGTATATTTTCACATGAAAATCAATTGTACAACTAAAAAAATCTTCATATAGCTACAATAGTTGTAAACTGATTTACACTTTTCTTCAATAAAAATCGAAAAAAAAACTCGTCTTATATGTGTACCGGTATCCCAGTGTTGATATTTATACTGAGACTTGAACCTTGTACTTATCATTTCAAATGCCAACATTTCACCTATCAAACTAATGATTATAAAGAGCCATTAAGTTTACTCACTAGGTGGTTACCTGTAGTGGTCAATTATCTATTCATGATACATACAATCAAACATAAATCAATCATAAATCAGTTCTCAATCGTAACATTATCAAAATGCAAATGCTTACAAATAATGAACTATTCATTTTGATGTAATAAGCATTGAAATGTTATAAAACATGAATAGTTAAAACAATGAATAATCTTTATAATTTCTATATATTGTACTTTCTCATTATCAATAAACTAGAGTTAATTACTTTAGTTCACATGCTGACTTATTTATTTTATTGAATAAAGTTTAATCTTGATTAAATATTATAAAAAAAATGTTTGGCTTCTGCTGGGTTTAGTCTAGACACTAACTAGTCTATATTACATAATTTATTTTTATTTTTTCCAACAAGGAGAATAGAAAGGAAATGAAGAGTGAATGAAATGTGCATGTGTGTGTGTGTGTGTGTAAATGCGATTTTCTTCTCCATGTATGAATATGATAATTTTTATTATAATTGTTCTTAACTGATGATAATGATGATAGATGTATGTAATTTATTTGTGGATGATGATGATCATAGTAACAGAATAGTAGTACCATGTAATGAGGAATCTCTTTTAAACCAAGTATCTATTCATTTGTTAATAATGATTAATTTGACTTAACTAAGCAATTGGTTTATATAAAGAGATTTATGTAGACTATCCATTCATTCAATTTCATGCTCATTGCATTACCTGCTGTGATAATCTCTTATATAATTGGAAATCATTAACAGATAATCATTTCCTGTCTAATTTTTTTTGTTGAACGAATAATGTTTCTAAGCAAAGATGGATAGTGGCTAGTAGTGGAATTCAGGATACGTGTTTCGTCCTATTTAGGACTGGTCAGCTGGATGTACCTGCATCGCAGAGTTGATGTTCACTCTTGGACTCGAACCCAGTACCATCCACTTCAAACGCCATCACGTTATCCACTTAGCTACTGAGTCCTGTATTCCACTGCTAGCCACTATCCATCTTTGCTTAAAAAGCTTGTGACTTAAGGCTATATCGAGGCAATCTGCATAGGATGTACATATGCCAACATGAGACTGGTCAATTGAAGTTCTAAATAACAATGGGAAGATACAAGTAAAACAACACCAAGTGAATAATAATGTTTCTATTTGTAATTTTATAGATATATCTACGATGTTTTTTTCAAAATACAACATGTGTAGATATATGGTAGCATCCATACATTAAGGTTGATAATAACTAATTATTAGTACTGAACTCAGTATAGGAAAACTTGATCTAAAGAGTTTTAAAGATTCTCCCCATATTCAATCATCGTTATTTCAGTGAGAGATTGCTCATATTCGGTGATGACATAATAAAATTCATCATCTAATAAGTAGTGCTATCCTGAAATATCCATTTTGTTAGCTTATCCTGTTAGCTTTCATGCAAAGAATTACATAGTAACATTGAAATTTTGTGGGAAAATCAAAGAAGTAATAGGCTGGTAACTTGACATCGATGAATAAAAAAATAGTTATGTTAAACTAGCATTTATTTATATATCATAACACCCCAGAAGTAGCTTCCCTCTTCATCTAAATACGCTAATTGTGATACTCAAAATTGAGATTATTGGCCTTTTATGTTCGCTCTAGTCTGCAAGTTTAACTGTGTTTACTATGAATTCTAATAGATTTGCATTCAATTCGTAAACAGAATGTATGTGGGAATTTATGGAGATTGTAGTATTTTTTACAGCTGAATTCGCGAGTCGATCTAAGCTAGACCAACATTGGTAACCTAGTAGCACTGGATGGCCGTTTCGTCCTAGTATAAGACATCTCAGCAATATGTGTCCACGATCCCAAGCACAAGACCGAAGGTCCCGGGTTCGAGTCCTGCATGAGGAGTTGTGGGTGCGCACTGGTCAGGAGTTCCATACTAGAGCAAAACGGTTATCCAGTGCTTCCAGGTTACCAATGATGGTCTAGCTTAGATAGACTCGTGAATTCAACCGTAAGAATGTATATATATTCAGGTGATCGACAGATCGACTGTCGAAAACAATATATGACCTTATATACGTATAAAAAGCTGTCACACTCATATAAACTTACTACTAATAAAATACCGATGTGAAGAAAATCAAGTTAGTAAATGTAGTATTGTTATTGTCAAATAGAGCCTGCAAAATTAAGAAATGAAATTTTTGATGACGATGTGATATTCAATATTTCGAGAAAAGTAAAATACATACTTCGTTACTGTCATTATGACACAGTTTGAGACACATGATTGAAGTCTCAAACCATATATTAATAAATTATTTAGACTATTGTTTGGTAATTGGTAAATTTGATATTCAGTTAACGGTGAGATTCAATGACATTGCGTTTTGTCCTATATAGGACTCATCCGCTGAACTTAACAGTCCGTAAAAATGGAACCAAATAATTTGTCCTACAAAGTGATATCCCTTTAATAACCATCAAAAACCAACAACAACATAAATATTGTACGATCATTTTGTTTTACTTTGTAATTCTGAATCAGTATGGCGTTATGAATACAAAGTTAGGTCAATTAGGATATCTTCAGGTCTTATGTAAAGCCTAATACCTTTAGACTAATGTTATAGAATTCAGTAGTCCATATTTCTAAATGTAATTAGTAATTTAGTGAAATAATTGAATATCCTTTAAAATTTTACACACTTACCAGTCACTGTAACGAAAATAAGATAACTTGTAGAACTATCGACTTCTACTTGAAGTTTGTGCTGATGAGATATCGTTCAGAAGAACGATGAAAGCTCCACGACCAAACCATCCAGCTCAGAAAAAGAAAATCCATGAAAAACTATCGTGAATTATTTTGAATGGTCAATTCACAACATTATTTTCTAATCTCTTGTAGGGTTTGTTCAGTTTTATTTTATTTCATTTCAATAACTAACATGGCTTATTATTATTGAATATTTTTATCATCATCATTATAGGCTAGTGTTCATGAATGTTTAATACAATTACATTTACAACAATATTGGCCTAAATTTAATGATCAAGGTTTAATAACATTTGAACAAATTATTCGTATTACATGGGATGATTTAGAAGAGATTGGTATTTCCAAATTAGGTACGTTTATATTCTTATTTTACATTTAATGATATACTACTATTATTGACTAAGTGAGTAATAGTAGTTCATATGTAGTATCTGTTTGTGAAGATGTCAGCATTTCCATATTCTCCGCCTGAAGCCCCTATGAGGCTACTGCCGGTGCCAAGCCCGGGTGAAGGAGGAGGATTGGGCATGGGGTTAGCGACCCCATCCCGTAGAAAATTAACTCGCTAAAAGAATCGCTAACCAGAAAAAATTATTCAAACCACAATGAAATTAGACTTCATATTATTTCAAGTCAGCGATGAATCATTTTCTTCCCGAAAAAAAATCAGTTTTAACAAAATTCTTTTATATTCATACTGAATATCAGTAGACATATGTTGGCTTCATGTACTAACTGAATACTAAACAAAGAGATAGAAGTAATTAATCAGTTCTAGGTTATATTGTTAATTTCCAATTATTCAATAACATTTTCATTAATGATATGAATATGGGCTACAAATTATTTAGTCCATTTATCTTTCCCTTTAAAGTATTTGTTGAACATTGTTTACAGACTAGTTAAGAAATATTTTTATAAGCATCATCTAACCTAATTATTTATTTGAACACATAAACATTGGTACAAGGAGGCAGCGATTAGATATGCGCCACATAAACCATTCGATTTGTGTGAGGGCTGGGATACTGCCCGGATGCCAAAACCGAAGCAGATGGTTTTCTTAGGGGGCCACACCCCGAGCTTTCGACCTAAAGGTCTAATCCACAAAGCAGTGGAGCAACGTCAGGAGATTCAGTCCCATGGTGACCAGTGCTTAACGATAGGTTCATACTCCATTTGTTCCTTCAGGATACTGGAGTCCATGTGAACCATTGGTTTGGAACCAGGGTTTTCCAACTCCCCTGGGTGGACTCTCCATATCCACCAACCCGGTCAAAGCGCCGTGTATTCGCTTTTCGTCCTCTCAATTTCGTAAACAACGGTATTGTCGCGAGAAGACAGTGAGTAGGACTTCCCTCGCAGTGGTTGTATGCACGTGGCCACTTGAGAGCATTTCAAGAGGGAGATTTAACTCTCCCCACTCTCCGCGGTATCAGAGCATTTGGAGGTATCATCTAACCTGATCTAATATGAAGAAAATTGGAAAGAATAAAGTTTGTGAAGTATTAATGATGTTTAGATTTATTGATTTGTGCACTAACTAGTGTAGTTTTGTTGTGCTCTCAAAAACTTCACATATTTTCATGATTATGTTCAAGCTACAAATATTCTGTTAGAATGCTAAATCGAGATTGAGTTCAAAAATGACAATCTGACTATTATCTACACATGAATTTTGAAACTTCTTTTAGAATAACCAACTGAAGAAGTTTTATTCTTGTAGTTTAAATCTTACTCTTTTACTGCTATCAAGTTTTCAAGAACTGTCTGACTAAAATCACCAAACCTGTCATAAGTGTAGTGAACGAAAACAATAGCTGGGACGACCAAATGGGTTTTGACACAAAATTGAAAAGTTCTTGCATAAGATATTAGGACCCTTCATTGAGTACTTCATTTACAAATTTTCATCACTTGTCCTTCACATTACTTATGTTTCTTCTTAATTACGATCCTTTTTTAATTCTGTTATGTCTGTCGACGTAAGATGCATACACTACATCAGTTGTTAAAAGTTGATATGGTTGAAGTTTACTTGATTCTCAACAGTCATAATGATTTTATTATTAATTATTAGTCAACTATCGACCATCACATGAATTTTCCTAGAAATTTATAAGTCCAATGATTGAACCTGATAATTTCAAGTATATCAACTAACTAGTTACTAGGTGAAATTCGCAATTCATCAAGGTGTTGTCCTTAGAGGTATTAGTTAATCATCCCAGTGTAGTTATAAGTGGATATCTTGTACAAATTACATTTCAGAAGTTTTGTGTTGTTCTCAATCATGAAGCTTTCATTATTTTTCTAAACATTATTATCAGCATGTTCTTCAAAAAGAACTAAGCTATTCAAATTAGTGTTAGTTTTGATTTCCCTATTAATTGATGAGTGACAAGGGTGCCAGACTTTGGAAAATTTTGAGTTTTTTTGTTTCTTTGGTTCAAAATTTCAACTTTTTCAAATGTACTCATATCCATGGTTATCCACTGGTATTGATATAAGCGAAACTATATCATGGCTTTCTACAAGTAGTTGCTGTTCACTTGATCGGAAAGAAAATATATTCAGTAAATATTTCTTACATTCTTAAACAAATAAAAATTTTCATTGACTTGATGTTGTTTTACTTGTATCTTCCCATTGTTATTTAGAACTGAAATTGATCAGTCTCATGTTGATATATGTACGTCCTATGCAGATTGTCTCGATATAGCCTTAAGTCACAAGATTTTTAAGCAAAGAGGAACAGTAGCTATCAGTAGAATCCAAGACACACATTTCTACCTATTTGGGACTCGTCATCTGGATGTACCTGCATCACAGAGTTGATGTTCCCTCCGGGACTCGAACTCATTGCCATTCGCTTCAAACACCATCGCGTTATCCACTTAGCTACTGAATCCTGTCGGCCACCTGTTTGTGCAATGGGGTGAAGTTTAAATTCACTTGATATTGTTTCACTTGTATCTTTCCATTGTTATTTGGGACTACAATTGATCAGGGAATAAAACAAAAGTTAACTAACACAGATTGCGTAATCCTTTTAAATAATCATTTTTATCATGAATTTTTCAACAATATCGTCTTGTTGTTTATTTGTTTTCTCCATAGAAACTTGTTTTTAAATTATTTGGTTCCCCCCCCCCGTTTTCATCTCATATTTAGGTCATCAAAAGAAACTTCTCACTGCTATTAATAAATTAAATCGTTTAATTTTATCATCCAAAATCAATGGTACCACAATCGGTTGTTCACTTCAGAAAGATATTCATTTTATACCATCATCTACGTCTTCATTTATTCCAAATGATACTAGATCATCATCATTAGTAGTAAATTATGATTATTTAACAAAATTACCACAATATCAATCGAATCATAATGATGTTAATAAAACAAATGAAATAAAAAACAAGGAATATTGTCAACAATATTTAAAAGGTATGAATAAACTATTATTATTATTGTTTCATTTCAATAAAAGTAATCTACCTCATTTGTAAATGTGTTTAATATTGAAATTGCGCCATTTTCTAAATTGATTGATGATTACAATTGTATGAATGAGATTAATACATGATAATACTATAAATTTCGCACCTTATAAGTGAGAGTAGTCAGCGGTTCAAACAAATGCTTGATATTCGGAGAAGTGTTGGGAATAGTTGGAAGAAAGTTAGGGGTGGCCAAACCAAAACGTTGCATCAATGCTTGATGTCACTAATTTCTAGTCTGAGCCATGTTGGTAGATGCAGACTACTTGGTTAGGGTCCGCGTGACTATCGTAACCAATGGTTGGAGATTCTTGGTGACATGGCTCAGAATCAATCACAATGGCGTTGGTGTATACACTCTCTATCTTCCCTTAAACTAGGAGATTAAAATCGCTTCATATCTTTCTTTCTACCAACTAATTCTCTCTTCTTGTACTATCTCCTTATTCTATATATGACCACCACTGAATTGACCACTTCTGTGAATCCGGTGTTCATCTTGCTGTGTTACTGAGGTATGGTAACTTGGACCGATGCATGTATGTGCCTGGTCCTACGTTGTAACTGACTGACTGACTGATTTAGTGATCGTTATGACCTTGAAGCACAACAAAAATAACGAACTAAAAATGAAACTGATCAATCAGATAATATTACAAATAGGGAGTTACTTAGATTAGAACAAAGTTACCAACGGTTTATTTGCATAACAGAAATGTTATTTGTTAATGAAAATTTAAAAACTCAGTTAATCTTAAACCTTCCTGGTAGGAATTCATGATAAAATTAAGTAAGCGGTTTTCTTCTATTTTGTTCATATAGGGTAACACAACAATGAGTATGTTAGGATTTAGAAAAATATTTTAATCCTACTTTCAAAATCTCAAACACAACAATATTAAAATTATTTAAGATAGTCCGATTTCCCAACACATATTATGCCAAATGAAGTCGAACAAGTTGGAAATGAAACCGGTTTTTACTCATTAATGATACTTGTGGGATTTTGTATTTAATTACAAGCTTATATAGGTGAAAAATGGATAATCGAATTATATTTATTAAAAGACTTGGAGGTTCAGTGTTCTATTTGATTTGATGAACCAGTTATAGTTATCAGTTTAAGACCAAATGATAAGGGAAATATGCTGATACGTGTACGCTGTTAGTTAAGACTTAGCCTAACTTTCTATTGATTGAAAATCTAGTTTAAGTTTAAACGGAGACAGTTATATATTTATGCATCCGATTCAAGCTAGCCAATAAAAGCTTACTACTCAATCTTAGTTCTCTCACCGAAGTATTTAGTTAGGCTTGTGTATTGAAAGCGTACATATCAGTATCAGACTATAACGACCATCTATGTAAGGTCTTAGGTGCACACTGATGACACATCTATCCAATGCAACGTGTCTTCCAACGTCTAGTCAGCTGATATCATATGAAGATGTAAAACTCCCTTTGCATTACTGTAAAAAAGTTTATGGAAATTCACCGGTTACCGACAATCATTTCATTATCCATCACAATTGATGTATATAATGATTTAATTGATCTAGAGCATTCTATTTCCGGTTAACAACTAGAAACTTAATACTTTTAGATAAGTCGCACTAAAGAGAGTACTATTATTCACTGCATAAATATCTCTTCGACTTTTACAAAAAAAAATTTCTGATAACTTTACGTATTGGGAATGATATAAATAAACCAAGATACGAAAACGGACACTCAACTAGTGCAGTTCATGGTAGATATTCCTCTTATGGTTTACGACCACTGACTAATACCACGGGAAGAAATTACTAATCAGAATCCGAATTTCTATAAACATGTATCGCTGTGTTGACCCATTTCATATTCAACCAGCACTGGTAACCTTGAGTTAACTTCTAAGACCTTATTGGCACATGATTCGCTAGTTCCTCTCTCTTCCTTGCCTCTTGAGTCCATAAATTAGTAACCAACCTTCACTATATTAAATTTCAAGCAGACATAGTTTGTATACACGTGTACTTGGCCACACCAAACCATACAATGGAAAATAGCAATTATACATGATCAATGTAGCTGTGAGTAGGGGGTGCTGTAAAAACAATCAGTCGCATAGCAGTAGTTAATGAATCAATTGAAAGCTTATGATTAAGGTATATATATATATACAGAGAGAGATAGAGAGAGAGAGAGAGAGTTAGATATAGATACATTTAATCACTAAGGGAAATGATTTTGAACAGATTGAAAGAAAAGTAGTTCATATTGCATAATCTTTCCTTATTTCAAATAAGATAACATTTATCTGGAATTTTTCTTTGAAAAAAGAAACATCCATAAACATAACTCGTAAAAATAAATTTTCTATCATTCACAATAGATATAAACACTTGAAATATAAAAATATCGTAACTATTGCCACGCAACAATATGTAGATATATCTATCTAAATATGTTAGGCAGTTTTGTGAAGGTGTTTAAATTGTTTAAACATGGTTTCTATTCTGAACTGTTAGTAATTTAAGAATTGTGATACAATGTTTAAAGATTAGGTCCAGTAGTTAAGTTTTTTCACTGATATTATGAAACGATCTAAGTTAGACCACCACTGAATAGCTTCTCGGTTTTCAAAAGTAGTCTGATGTAGATCAGTTTATGATTTCAGCAAGAGATTGATCAATTGAAGTTCTAAATAACAATAGAAAAATACACCAAGTAAATTTAAACTAAATAGCTAGTATGAATAAAATCCCTAAATAAGTTTTCGTACAAAAAGACACTAAATAATTCCTATAGAAGAAAAATAAAATAGTCTACACTAAATATTATTTCTGTTTCTTACAAATGATTACATTAGAAAGTACTTCTCGATATTATAGTGAGGCTAACCAAGTCGGAAGCCATTTAGTTACCTACTAATGTCGCATTGGATGATCATCTCGTTATAAAATGAATAGAGGGAAGTTAACTGATGACTAAGTTACCTAGTAACATCATCATGTTATTATTTAACTTATTTAAGGTTATAGGCAAGCAATTCTGAAGTATGACAAATTAAGACTAAAAAATCATCCAGGAAATTGTCAGTTTTCTGTGATCAATCAGTTTTCGTTAGTTCATAATGAAATTATCAAGGAGACAATATGAATTCAGATAATTTGAGCGCTTTACAGCTGATTCATTTTTCTATTAAGATAATCTCTATTATAAGCGAAGATGGATGGTGGCTAGTAGTTGAATCTAGAACGCGTGTCTCGTCCAATTTATGACTAGTCAACTGGATGTACCTGCATCCTAGAGTTGATGCTCACCCTGGGTTCGAACCCAGTACCGTTCGCTTCAAACGCCATCACATTATCTACTTACCTACTAAGTCCTGATAGCCACCTGCTTGTGCAATGGGGTGAAGTTTAAATTAACTTGATATTGTCTAGTTGTATCTTCCCATTCTTATTTAGGACTGCAATTGATCAGTATGTACAGTACACACATGCCAATAAGAGACTGATCAATTGCAGTCCCAAACATCAATGGGAAGATTCAAGTAAACAATACCGAGTGAATTAAACCTCTATTAATCTGTAAAATACAAAGTAAAATATATTAAAATGCTTAATAATTAAACGATTTTTTAAATACTGTCTTTTGTATCCCAATGTTTTGCTCTACACCGTTCCATAGATAAATAGTTTGACTGTACTCCTTAGCATACAACGATAAAGCATAATCACGTGTACAGTTAATTAAGGTTATGATTCGAGTCTATCAGTAATGCTAATTTATTTATGAAGTTAATTAAATTCTTAAGTATTGAATGAACAGTAATAGAAGCCAAGTTTTAATGATACTTAACTATCCAAACTGAAGAAAGATAGATCTTTGAAAATAATGATCCTGACATTTTAACCACAAATAAACAGTTTCATTTCTTTGAAATTTCTATTTCCAATAATATCTTAAGACAATGTTATTTGGATTTATTTTCTTTATAAAGTTTCAGAAATTGGGATACAAGTTGAAGAAAGTCAAACAAAATCACATACTTCACCGTCATCACCTTGCTCTTCTTCCAATTCAACAACCTCAGATTTATCATCAAATGATTCACGATATTCCCTTCCTCCGCCAGTTGATTTTCAAGACTCACCACCTAAATCATCGTCATCTGCTTTTCCAACTATTTCATTAATTCATGATTCAGAACATTCAAATTCTAATTTACAACAGTCTAATTCTTCTTGTATAATAAATGAACAATTAAGATCTAATCTTTCATCATGTACTACTATAGTTAATAACAATGTTCAATCTTCTCATTCATTGTGTAATATTCATAATCCCATAAATATGGATAACACATTATTAAACAAAAATTCAACATCTGTACGCTTCAGTAATTCTGAGTATCATAAAGAAGAACAATTGAATAAAGTTGCACAATCGAAAATATTTCAAAGGCGTTCTTCCAATCCTACATTATATTCACTGAAACCTAATGATCCTGTACAGAATACTAGCGATTTATCAAAATGGTCCTCAGGTTAGTAGTAGTAGTAGTAGTAGTAGTAGTAGTAGTAGTAGTAGTAGTAGTAGTAGTAGTAGTAGTAGTAGTAGTATAAATATTTTTGATTACATTAACAATTTAACTATAAAGAGGTAGGATTGCTTTTGTTGATTAATCGTTTTGACATAGAAATAGATTTTAGCTAAAATTCAATTCCTAAGATTTGATTAAATGAAAAAAAGATTTTTTGTTTTTATAATATTAAAGTTACTTGTAACATAGTGTTACACAATCAATGCTCAATAATGTTATTTTATTTGAAAAATGATTGTTCAGTTTATATGAGAAACTTGTTAACGTTACTTGGTTGAATTAATTTATTTACCTGCTTTTTCAGCAACTGAATTCAAACGGGTCTGTTGTGAGATAGTAACTCACTGAAAACAATGGTGGATGTGTCACTCGATTTCGTGGATTAGTTGAAATTAGACAGTAACATCATTGAATACCAGACAGCTCAGTGATTTAGAGGTTAAGAGTTCGCGTGCGAGACTGATAGGTCTTGAGTTCGAATCTCACGAGGTGAGATCATGGATATGCACTACTGATGAGGCCCACAATAGGACGAAACAGCCTTTTAGTGCTTCCAGGTTTTCCATAGTAATCTAGCTTCAAATGACTCATGATCTCGACTAATAAAATAAATGTTCACCAATTGAACAAAATCTTATGTGTAAACTATTCGAATTCTAACTCATTAATCTAAAGATATCATACTTATTAAGAAACTTAAAAGTATATCATGAATCTAAAATGGTTCAAAGTCACAATGTAAAATGCTAAAACCTATTCAGTTCAACTTTATTTTCAGTGACTCTCCTACTCCATTACAATCTGTAAAATATACTACCCTTTCAATATTTGATCATATATGATTTTCCTTACTGAGGGCTGATTTCATTCATAATATGTTTCAGTTTACTTGAATATTCTTATATTCAAACAAATATCTAATGACCTTTTTTTAAAATATTCTGATCTTAAATATGCAGTTAATAATTATTTAGGAATCTAGTAAATTTCTTTTATAAATTAACTTTTATTATTTATTTCAACATATAAATATTGGTACAAGAGGGCACCAAATATATATGCGCCACACCATATTTGTGTGTGTGTGTGGGCTGTGATACTGCTCGGGTGCCCAGACCGAAGCAGGTGGTTTTCTTAGGGGGCCATACCCTGAGCCTTTAACCTAAAGGTCTGACCCACAAGGCAGTGAAGCATCGTGAGGAGATGCATTCCCATGGTAGCCGGTGACCAACGATTGGTTCATACGCCATTTGTTCCCTTAAGATACTGGAGCCCATGTCACCATTGGTTTGGGATCCGATTAAAGCACTGGACATTAGCTTTTCGTCGTCTCGTTTTCGTAAACGACACCCCCACCACGATATGAGGAAGGATTGGAATAACGTATGTACATATATATTCGATGTACTATTCGCTTTCTAAAGATGGTTTTCATTGCAAACGAATGAGTTTTTAGACTGATTGGATTACCTTATTCATTCTAGTTACAAGACTATTTTAAAAGTGCTTCTACTTCACATCAGATAATGTTCAACAGTTTTAGATATCATAGTGAGAAACACACTGTCTATATTTTCAATTCAAGTCACTTGTTATAGATAATAGCATCATTCCTTGGCACAGTTGACTCTATTCCCTATGAAACTCAAAAACTTTAATTAATATCCGGTCATTAGAGTGAATACACAGTTTTCACAGTTATAGGCAATTCATAAGAATTTGTGTAGTATGAATACAGTTTTCCTAACGAAATGATATCAGTTCAAGTTTTAATAAAAACTGGGACACATGTGACTGGGATTTCATTATAGTTTGGGACTTTCCAGTTAGTCAATGGATGGTACTTAAGAGTTGACTGAAGTGAAAACTGTGAATTATCGGGATTTAAAAACCTTTCTAAACGTTACGGTTACTAGGTGGTCTGGAAGTTTTAGATTACAGTTGCTTTAGATCTGTGGATTCATTACTTACTTACTTACTTACTTACTTACGCCTGTTACTCCCAATGGAACATAGGCCGCTGACCAGCATTCTCCAACCCACTCTGTCCTGGGCCTTCTTTTCTAGTTCCATCCAATTCTTGTTCATTTTTCTCATGTCTATTTCCATTTCTCGGCGTAATGTGTTCTTTGGTCTTCCTCTTTTCCTTTGACCTTCAGGATTCCATGTGAGGGCTTGTCTTGTGACGTAGTTGGGTGCTTTCCTCAATGTGTGTCCTATCCACTTCCAGCGCTTCTTCCTGATTTCTTCCTCCACTGGGATCTGGTTTGTTCTCTCCCACAGTACGTTGTTGCTAATAGTGTCCGGCCAATGGATCTGAAGTATTTTGCGTAGACAATTGTTAATAAACACCTGTATTTTCTGGATGATGGCTTTTGTAGTTCTCCAGGTTTCTGCCCCATACAGTAGAACTGTCTTGACATTTGTATTGAAAATCCTGACCTTGGTGTTGGTTGACAGTTGCTTTGAGTTCCAGATGTTCCTCAGTTGTAAATATGCTGCTCTTGCTTTGCCGATCCGCGCCTTCACATCTGCATCAAATCCACCCTGTTCGTCAATGATGCTGCCCAAATACGTAAAGGTTTTTACATCTTCCAAATCTTCTCCGTCAATTGTGATTGGATTGGTGCATTCTGTGTTGTATCGGAGAATCGTGCTTTTCCCTTTGTGTATATTGAGACCTATTGCTGCTGAGGCTGCTGCCACACTGTTTGTCTTCTCCTGCATCTGTTGTTGCGTTTGGGATAGAAGGGCCAGATCGTCTGCGAAGTCTAGATCATCCAACTGCATCTTAGATGTTCATTGTATCCCGCGCTTTCCTTCAGACGTTGACGTCTTCATGATCCAGTCGATCACCAGGAGAAAGAGAAAGGGTGAGAGTAAGCAACCTTGCCTAACACCGGTCTTCACTTTGAACAACTTTGTCAACTGTCCTCCATGTACGATTTTGCAGTGTAATCCATCATATGAGTTCTGTATGATATTGACTATCTTCTGAGGCACGCCGTAGTGTCGAAGAAGTTTCCATAGTGTTGTTCTGTCCACGCTATCAAATGCCTTTTCGTAGTCAATGAAGTTGATGTAGAGTGACGAATTCCATTCAATTGATTGTTCCACAATGATCCGTAGAGTTGCGATTTGGTTTGTACACGATCTATCCTTACGGAATCCTGCCTGTTGGTCACGAAGTTGGGCGTCTACGCAGTCCTTCATCCTGTTTAACAATACCCTGTTGAAGACTTTTCCCGGTATTGAGAGAAGAGTGATGCCCCTGTAGTTATCACACTTGCTCAGATCGCCTTTCTTCGGTATTTTGATCAGAAATCCTTCTTTCCAGTCTGTTGGTACTTGTTCCTCATCCCAAATCTTATTGAAGAGAATGTGGAGTATCCTTGCAGTTGCCGCTACGTCTGCTTTTAGTGCCTCTGCTGGGATTTTGTCCGGTCCTGCTGCTTTGTCACTCTTGATTTGTCTGATGGCCATGCCGATTTCTTCAATTGTTGGTGGGCCAACATTGATTGGGAGGTCCGTGGGTGCTGCTTCGATGTTGGGTGGGTTCAGTGGAGCTGGTCGATTCAAGAGTTCCTTGAAGTGTTCTACCCACCTGTTTTGTTGCTCTTCAATGTTGGTGATTACCTCGCCTTCCTTGCTTTTCACTGGTCGTTCTGGTTTGCGGCGATTTCCAGAGAGTTTCTTTGTCGTGTCATACAGTTTTCTCATGTTTCCTTCTCTTGCAGCCTTTTCCGCCGTCGTTGCTAAATCTTCCACATATTTACGTTTGTCGGTTATGATGCTCCTCTTCACTTGTTTGTTTATTTCCGTGTATTCAGCTTGTGCCTTGGCTTTTTCTGCTCTTGTTCGGCTGGTATTGATCGCTGCCTTCTTGTTCCTCCTTTCTTGAATCTTATCCAGTGTACCAACAGTGATCCATTCCTTGTGGTGGTGCTTCTTGTGACCCAGAACCTCATGACATGTTGAAGTGATTGCCTCTTTGATCCCCTTCCAGTTGCTCTCCACAGTAGTTCCTTCTCCATTGAGTAGATCATGAAAGGCCTGGAACTTATTGCTGAGGACTATCTTGAATTTGTTGAGTTTGTTAGTATCCTGGAAAAAGGCCGTATTGAACTTTTGTGATACTGTCTGCCCCGTTGTCCAGTGCTTCTTGAGTTTCAATTTCATTTTGGCGACCAGTAAGTGATGATCTGATGCTATATCAGCTCCTCTCTTGGTTCTCACGTCCTCTATAGTCCTCCTGAACGTTTTGTTGATGCAAATATGGTCGATTTGGTTTTGTGTAGAGTGATCCAGTGAAGTCCATGTGGTTTTGTGTATGCGTTTATGTGGGAATATGGTGCCGCCTATGACCAGCTTATTGAAGGCACATAGATTTGCAAATCTTTCACCATTTTCGTTTCTTTCTCCCAGTCCGTGTCGTCCCATGATGTCTTCATATCCAGTGTTCTCCGTTCCAACCTTGGCGTTGAAATCTCTCATCAGAATGGTCAGGTCCTTTGTTGGGCACTTCTCGACGATTGACTGCAGTCTATTGTAGAATTGATCTTTAGCTTCTTCATTGTAGTCGTTGGTAGGCGCATAGCATTGGATGATGTTCATTGAAATGCCCTCTTTCTTTGTTTTGAAGGAGGCTTTGATGATCCTTGGTCCATGAGATTCCCATCCTATAAGCGCATTTTGCGCTTGTTTGGACAGCATCAATGCAACTCCTTGTGTATGTGGGGCATTTTCTTCTTCATGGCCGGAGTATAACAGAAGCTGTCCTGAAGTTAGTCGTTGTTGTCCAACTTGTGTCCAATGTGTTTCACTGATCCCAAGCACCTCTAGGTTGTATCTCCTCATTTCTGCAGTAATCTGGAAGGCTCTTCCGGTGTCCCACATTGTACGAACATTCCATGTACCTAAATAAATGGTTGCTCTGGTTGTCAGAAGGGGTATCGGCTTCGTAACTTCCGAAGGAATTCGGCTTTCATCGTGAGGCGTCATAATTCTTCTAAATGAAGACCTTCTGACTCCCAGGGCAGAGTTTAAAAGGTTTGAATAATTTTTTCTGGTTAGCGTTTTTTTAGCGAGTTAGTTTTCTACGGGATGGGGACGCTAACCCCATGCCCAACCCTCCTCCTTTATCCGGGCTTGGGACCGGCAGTAGCCCCCGGAGGGACTCCAGGCGGAGTTCTGTGGATTCATAGTACTTGTAAATTTAATATAATAATAAGATACAATCTTCAGTCCCTCCTTAAATAACTTTTCAACTGATATAATTGCATGATGAAAATCAGTTGAGAATTGATCTCAAATGACAAAATTAATACGATTCTTTGCTTCTTTAACCGAACTGGAGACTATCAGATCTTAATAGAATGTCTATAGTCTTCAGGCTACTGAGTCACTATCTAGTAGATAACTTAAATCAATTTGTATGATGATGATAATGACGTGACAGTGAGGAGGAAATGAAAAGACAAAAGAAGATTTTGATTATTCTCCCCCTTGTTTTCCTTCCAAGATTGGCCACATTTCAACATGATCGAGAGCATTCGATCTGCACTAACAAGGACTAGACACGCATGACATTGACCACCACCCAGTGATCAATCAATTGTGATTACATCTCAGTCCTACAGGAGGTCAGTCGCGGACCGGATAGCTTAGTGGTAACGTCTCTGACTGTGAAGCTGAGTGACACGAGATCGAATCCGCCAGGGAGCACCAGTTTCCTCAAGACTACAGGTACACCTTGCTGACGAGTGCCAAGTAGCACGAAACCCTGGTCCAGGGTTTCCTGTCGACTACCTCCAACCACCATCTAAATGTTTTTGTTCTTCATCCAGCCCTTTTTTATATAAATATATATATATATTTTTATTAGATAAACACATATTGAAAGATTTCAATATTGTTTATAATAAGTTGATAATAATAACTTAACTATTTTCATCTTACTGGGTTTCCCAAAGAACTTTATTCTAATTTACTAAATGTATATGTTCATTAAACTGACGATGGTGGTGATGATGATGATGAATCATTTCTCTGTCTATTACTTTCACTTAATGCATTATACAGTAATATAAATTCATATAAAATTTATATTCATTTATTTATGGTCGTATAGATGTAGCATCATGGGAAGAATAAATTTATTCTAAATAATTCAATGTTTTATGACTAATTACATTTTCTTCATTTCTGTTTTCGATTGCTCCATTAATCAATGCTTATATTTTGTTACCCATTAGTGTTTAGATAAAGCTTAGCTAAGATTGGACAAGATGTCTTCGTTTTATGTTTTATACTATTTAAGTAGTATAGTTCATTGAAAGTAATTTTCTAAGTTGGTCTTTTGATGTAATCGAATTTATGGGATGCCACATTGTGTCATATTCATGAAGTCCTTGTTTCTGATTGGATTCCATTTATCACATCGCGATTTGGTCGTAAAAATGTATGGACAAACATTGAGGTCTACTGTGTTTAATGTTGCGTGATTGATTGGAATTGAAATATGTAGAAAGAACTTGGTCAACACTGTAGACTAACCAAACAGACTAAGTGACCAATTAATTTTTCTACCCTAAAAAAGGTTATTTGACGTATGAAAATCCCAGTGGTTATGCCTCTTATCGTGACTGTAGAGGATCAGAGTCTAAATTGTACGGAGAACTGAGATTCGGGAACTTTAACAGCTGCTAACTCAATCTTGATATATTCACAACAAAAATAGGAAATCGTAACAATTAATATGGTCGGTTGCCAAAATGTTTTTATTTATTTATTAGCATACATTCTTAATTTGTCAACACATAAAATGTACTTGAGTAGAGTAAAGCTAAACTGTAGCCACTAATTCGTCAGTATACTTCATTCTCATCAATATTCAAAATTGTAACTGACATATCGGTGACGTATGATGTTAGGTAGTTGAATGCAATTCATAGAAATCCTTGGTTGATCTATTTATCATACTATTTGGTACTTATCAGAAAGATATACCAATTACCTCCAGTATTCACTGGGTTTTACTGATATTCTTCAAGACTCAGTCTGTGGAGAATTTTAATAGAATTGAAATGAGCAACAGCATGTATAAAATGAATCATTCTATTAAATTATCAGATTGTCTTATCTTGGAATAAATAAACATCCTGTTAGTTAAGTTTATCTTGAGATCATATAAATCAGATTTTTGTGATAAGTTGCTATAATGGAACACATAATGTACAACGAAAGTTTCTTGATGTGTTTTGTCAACCTTTAAATGCTAGTTATTGATATTTTTTCTTGATTAGGTCTTTTAACAACTCCACAACTACGACTTCCAATCAAGTAAGTTAAACACTTTGAAACAATTTTTTAAGTTGATTCGAAATATATCGTGTTGCTTCAAAGATATTCTGTTGTAGTTTGGCCGTGAAATCCGGAACGCGAACTCCATCCTATTTGGGGCTCGTCAGCTAGATGAATCTGACTCTCAGAACTGACGTTCAATTTGGGACTTGACCCCAGTACCATTCACCTCAAACGCAGTCTTATTATTCCCTTAGATACCAGGTTCAGATAACTGCTGACTGATGCATGAGCGTGAAGTTTCTGATTTATTTGTATTGGTTGTCTAAATATTCCGATTGATGTTTAGGATTGAAATTGATAAGTTTTGGTTGGAATATATGCATCTCGTGAGTACAATGCGATGAGGTTTGATGCTAGCAGTACTGAGTTAGAGTCCTGGAGTAAATTTCAACTCTGGAACGCAGATACAACGAAACAGGCGTCATAGATTCCATTGCTAGCCACCAATCATCTCCGCCTGCAATGTTTGTGAATTAATAGCATTATCGGGGCAATCTGCACAGAATGAACATATGCCATTTAGAGACTGATCAATTGCAGACCTGAACATCAATGAGAAGTTACATTTGCACTTAGAAATACAATTCTTTCTATTCGTTAGGATATAACAAAAATATATTTATTATTAATGGAAAGATTTCAACAACCAATACAAGTGAACCATTCTGTTGTAGCTAATACATTAGTTTAGGTTAGTCAGAATAATGAGTTATAAGATAGGTAACTGTACTGAATAAAACTATCCCAAACAGTCTTAGCTTCGACAACTTGTGAAATGAAATAAATATTGTTTACTGTCAGGATTTTCATTTCTATTTTTTATTGCTGTGACTCAGAAATAAATTGATAAACCTTTATGTGCAAATGCGCACACTGAATGAAAGCCGCATTATTAATCACGCTGACAAGTTGAGAGTGGTTAGGAATGAAATTTAAAAGACACGTTCCGTTCTACTAAAAATTTATCAGCTGCGTACTTCATTAGTGATGTCCTTACTGAATCCTCTACATAAACGACGGGTGAATACAAACCCTTTAACAAATTTCAAACACATAGTTCCCTTTATTATCTGAATATCATATCCTAGTGCAAAACACTGTTGTATTTGAATTTATAAATACCAGATTCAAATTATATTAGAAACTTCGGAGGTTAATTGCTGTATGGTCAAATGTGTGCATTTAGAAGAATGACATTAATTTAAAAATCCTTGTTTAACTTCGGTATCATTGCTTTTCATCCTGGAAACCTCTTAAGAATAAACTATCCTACACAATTAGTTGTCTCTATAAATTCGAATGAGGATAGAAAGACTACTGAAACAGAATGTAAATTGATCACTGATTGGGGATTCTCTTGAGTTGCTAACGATGTTATTCGTAAGGAAAGACAGCATAATAATACTACATCATGAACAATATTGCTTGTGAATATATATATATATATATATATATATATATATATATATATATATTCCTGTTGTATAAATATTCAGTACCTAGATTATATATATCTACCTTCCTCTTATTATAAGCTTCATTTTGATCTATAGATTATTATTATACGACTTACTGCTCTTAAGTTCTGTTCAGTTTATTGATTACAGTCTCCCACAATCACAGCCACTTTTCCGCTTGATTTAGCATAAATGTTAATTTCTATTTTATGGAGTTATGCGGTCTGTTTGGTTGATATATAAACCCAGTATGTTTAAAATATATGATTCGCATAGTGTTAGCTGGTATTGGTGTTCTAGACTCAAATGAACGAGCTAGGTGAATAAAGGATCAATAAGGACGCTATCCTGCTCATACCGGTCAAACATCATTTGTTTGGCACAGCAGTACTAAGACTGTATACGTTGTATTTCGATTGGTGAATAAATCACGTGATAACTAGCCGGGTTTAAAGTTACAACAGATAACCTTCTTAAAATTTGTAACAACATCTTACTAATACAAACCTCATACAGACAATATTTTTTCCATCAATTCAATCATCTTATATCCTTGAAAAATTTCAATAAATTTAAGTTGACTAGTTGGTTATCCCAACTAAATTACAATGACCAATCACAAAACGTTTTATTCTAATTTACTCAATAAGATGTTCCATCCCTTTTCTTGTCATAAATAATCATCCCCTTATATGTTTTATTTATATATAATTTTTATAGTGTCAATTCTAATTCTGATCCAGATTTGGAAGCTATGCACAATATACAAGTTATGCTTGATCAAATCAGTGAACGCCTTATCTTAACTAATAAATAATATTGGAATTTGAAATGTCTAATTGGCAACAAATGAACATAAATGGTTCAGCTCTATCAATTTAAACAAGAAATTAGGTTTATGATCATTGATTGTTTAAAACATACACTTAGTCAACTGATTTATTTCATTTAATCATTTTTTTTTTATAAAAAAAGAAGACATTTACTGATACCATATTATCATTATGTAAACACTGAATATTATACTTCTTATTTGGTTATTTTATCACACGATTTATTTATCGTGCCTTAACTATTTCTAAAGATAGATTTAATATGGATTTGGTCTGTCAATAAAAGATTTTCAATTTGGAGCGAGAATATATATGGACTTGTCAATGACAATTATTTCAATTCATCCCTAAAGTATACTCTTAGCATTATATCTATCCAACTTGATTTCATATTTTAACGCATCATCACCCCTTGCCCTAAATTTCCTTTTGTTCTCCCTCCTCCTTGTACACCTTTGTTTTTCTCACTTTTGTCTGTTATTACATGCTTGTGTATGCGTTATTTTTCATTTCGTCTTTTTTTTCAAATATCATTGTTAAGTAGTACGTATCATGTATCCTTTTAAAGTATTTTGGCGGTAAAATAATGTTCCAATAAAAAGAAACACCTTTTTCTTACTGTTTTTATCATATGTAAAATATCATATTCCTTTTGGTGTGTAATTCCTTTGTTCAATAGGTTAACAGAAGAAAAAAGTTGTTTATCCTAAACTTATTTTATGTATTAAACCATTTACGTGAAGAAAAAGATTAAGGTATTATTTGTTTGACAATTTTATCAATGATTAAATCATTTTTCATCAAAAAAACAAATATAATTTTCTTTAAGCCATTCTTAATAATTGTACATTGAACTGGATATTATTTATTTTTAGACTTGACCATATCAGAAACACGGTTGAGGTTATGAGTAATGTTTTCAATGTTGTGAAAGTGTGTTGTATTCAGGAATTTCGATCATTTCTCCCCCCATTTAATCAATGAGTACTCCATGTTAGAGTGTAAACTTTACCAACGGTTTTCCTGCAAACGTCTGGCGTTATTTAAAACCGACTGGTGTGAACATTTCATTTTGTCTCAGTGGATAGTAAACGTAAACAGAGTGAGAGTTAGTACTCCTAAAGTAAATTCCTGATGAAGAATACACTTTTGTGTGTGATACTTTCCCATTAGAATGAACGGAAAAATGACCAGATGTTGGACACACCCTTTGGAAATGTTGCAGATAACCTCACTCGTTTAACAGATATAAATACGCAAATAGCTTGTTCTCGCCTGTTTTTTCCCGAAATTTATGAAGATAAGGAACTTTTTAAACCAAGTTAAATGTTGTAATGAACGAATTCTTGATTAGTGGATCGATTTATTATACAATACGAAAACGTTACATTAAATGCCTAATTTGCTCACCTTTCTTGAGTTGTCTTTTACAAACCCTATTTTTCTTCCACTACTGTTATTATTTTGATTGCTTTCTGTTTTCCTTTCTCTTCTATTCATTTTCCCCTTCTGTCTGTTAAAATTCTACTCTCGATTGCCGATGCGTACGACTTATATTTGTCCTTACACGTAGTGCACACCACACTGTCGCTTGTTTCTTTCACTGTACAAAACAAATTTCAGGAAAAACAGAGTTTTATGCTAACACTCTCTCGAATGTTTAATAGTGGACATTATTTTAAAAATTATAGTAGAGCTTTTCACACCAAAGGTGAGTATTTCTATTTTCTTAGTTCAGTAGTCAAACAATCAGTGTTCACCAAGAGATCTAAATAGTTCTATGAAAACTACCAGATAGGGTAGCCTTACACTACAGAGATGCGCAAGTCTTGTCTTGTTTAGTTCTATGGCTTGGAAATTGTTATGGCTGCAAGGCGAAATACTGTAACGCCTATTTTAAAAGTTCAAGCTTGTTAATGTAGATCCTCATTTAATTGTATTAATGTAGACATACGTATCTAAGACTCTTATTGCAGGTAATTGGTGTACAATACTCTCAGGGGTGAAAAAGCTTGGCGATTCTTTAAATAAGTAAGACTCATTGCACCCAAGATGGACGAAAAAACTACTTCGGGGGAGACGCTGTTGTACTCTGATCATGAAGAAACCAACTGCCTCGCAAACACAAGGCGTTGCATCGATGTTTTCCAAAGAAGAACTAAGTCTAACGTTTCACTTGGTTCTGAGCCGTAACAAGCATCATCATAAAGAATGGGTCTCTATGAAAACCCTGGACAAGATTCGAGAAAGGAAGAACGAGAATGCGGCAATCAACAACAGACGAACAAGAACAGAGAAAGTCAAGGCACAGACTGAATAGGCAGCGGACAAGCAAGTAAAGAGGAGCATGATAATCTAAAAGCAGTAATGTATGGAAGACCTAACAACGACAGCGGAAAAAGCTGCAAGGGGGAAATATCAAACAACTATATGACACGAAAAAGAAACCAGCAGGGAAATATGGTAATCCAGAGAAACCGGTCAAGGACAAAGAGGGCAAGCTAATCACTCAAATTCAAGGACAGAGGAGCAGACGTCTGGAACACTTCGAGGAACTCTTGAGTAGACCAACTCCAATAGATCCACCGGATATCGTAGCAGTACCTACAGACCCTTCTAGAGATGTCACTCCACCAACGATCGAAAAAATCAGGATAGCCATAAGAAAAATGAAGAATGGGAAAACAGTAGGAATTGACAATATACCAGCCGAATATCTGAATTCAGACTTAAATGTAACTGCAATCATGTCCCACATTCTATTCAGGAGGATTCGGGAGGAATAATAAGTACCACCGACAAAGTGGAAAATAGGACACCTCATCAAGATACCAAAGAAAGGAGATCTGAACAACTGATCGGACTACGGAGGAGCGACACTACTATTGGCACCATGAAACTTTTACAACAGTGTTGCTGGATCAGGTAAATGACTCAGTAGACGCCGAACTTCGAGACCAGCAGGTTAGTTTCTGTAGGGATCAGTTGTGCATAAAACAACTGTCACCCAACATCAAAGTCAAAATTTCCAATACAAACGTGAAGGCAATTCTGTTTTACGGAACTGAAACTTGGATAACTGCCACAACAATCATCAAAAGTTACAAGAACTTATAAACAGTTGACTACCTTAAATACATTATTGGCAGATGATAGGTCAATAGGCTCAGGCGATATGGACTGTATATTTGTCGATTATCTTTAGGCAACAATTATGAGAAGAAATTTCGTAAAATGTCATAATTTTGCAATGTAATCCGAGAACGAGATCGTTAGGTATGGAACTAACTCACCAGCAAATTTCAGAGTTCTCGTAGCCTTAGATATGCACACTGATAAACAACCAAATTGACGAATATAATTCACCATGGTGAAACCAATTATTCAAGTAAATTCTGGCTTAGTGAGAGAAAAGTTATATACACTGAGGTATGGGAACTCACAAATGTTCTCTGCCGGTAACTCAGCAACCTGAAGAATTCCAACTGAATGCCAAAAGAGATGAAAAAAGGGCCACAGCTTTTCTAGCTTCTCGAGAAAGGAGGTGGAATGAACACATGACTGTGTAGACAAGTAGCGCTGTTGTTCATAGTTCTAAAAGTGTTGAAATGTCAAGTGATTGAGTAAATGGGAGGGCTTACTGAATGAACTCTTTCACGAGGCGCAAAATAGTTTGAAAGGAGAGAGGTCTAGTGTCATAAATACTGTTAACACAAGAAGCTCGGACAGATTCTGGGAATCAAATGGTGCTTGAGGATACAGTATTTGTAAATTCGGTAACATATTTGGCACTGTGTCACAAATAGTCCTTCTAGCAAAAATATCCCAAACACAACCTTTTCTTGATCTGGATCTCCTAACTATGGGAAACCTTAAGATCAGTATGGTGATTAGGAGTATTTGAATTATAATACGAACTAAGAATCCCTGAAATAACGCAATTGGATCAAGAAGTACTAGATAACCACAAACGAATGTACTGTATTAGGAATTCGAAATCAAGCATTCGACAAATGCAAAGGGGCCATTAGTTCATTCAAATACCACAACGGGCCATGAAAAAAATATAGTTTCTGGGCTGTTGGGGAATAAGATATTTAATAGGGTCATATAACACTTGAAAACACTGGATATAAAAAAATCTGCAAAAGGAGGTATCGGTAATCCATTGTCATTAATCATCGTAGCCAGTGAGGTTTGGCACAGTTGGTACGGATCTTATTTCAAGGGTTAATGATAAGTTGAAAATTCCCGTTTCTAGCAACAGGATAGCAGGGAAGCTATAGACGACACAGGACAACGAATCTTAGAATAATGTGTACAACATGGATCACTCAACTCAAACACGAAGACCGAGTCTCCAACTAAGCATTCAGGATCACACATTTATCTAGACTCCTATTCCCAGTAAAATTACTAATCATAGAAGAAACAGGAGAACGAGACCAAAAACTGCCCGAGGTGCTGATTACTGGTGGGAAACAACGCTAAAATGGTAATTGTGACTCTTGTCTGTCGCTCGGTAAAACGGGCAATTCAACATTTGATTGATTTCTTATGTGTCTGGGTCAACTGTCGTTGTAATACTACAGTTCCTAGTGAGTACTACGAGTACGTGTTAAGTCACCCCTGTCCGTGGTTCTCGTACACTCACCAGAGTGTAGAAAAAATATGCAGACGGAAATAACAAAAGACTCAATTGAAAACAACCACACCAATCCCCATTATTATATCTAGTTTGCCCAACACAAGCATAAGCCACAACCCGAACTCAGACTACCGTCTATTGCTAACACACCAATATCCGTTAGCAGTTAGTGAATGTTGAGAAAGTCAGTGGCAGAAGCACAGCTCCGAGACGCTAAAAATCGGGAACAAAGACGGAGAAAACCCCCTGATTTTAATTAATGTTCCAGTGTCGGCAAGTAGCATACTAAAACGTCAGCCTCTGATAAAGAGCAGTGGGACAAATACTTAACCACACTGTGGAAGGGTACAAATCCAGCCATAATTCAGTGAAAAGCAGTATCCCCACTAAAGATGATTTCAGATTCAGTAGACGTTACAGAAGAAATCTTATGGACATCTAAAAGACCATCGGTCAAACGGTCTTCTCAAGTCCGAGTTAGACACAGCGAACCATGGGCTGTAATAGATTCAGATTGAAGATCAGGAAAACCCACGAAGCAACCAGTATGGTGGTTAAAAGAGTGGCTTAGTTCGTGTGTGGTTGTTGGGACGAAGCTTACGAACACGATATGCAACAGTGGCGTTGGTTATCACTTGGCAAGGATCTTCACACCACCACGATAATTACTATATCCGGGCTACCTCATCCGTGACACCTGACGACAATTAAGTCTCTATATCTGATAGCTATGAACCACAGAAACCTAGAAGACTTAACTAATGGACTTCAGACCTGGCACAACTCCAAGAATGCCCTATTATGTCAAGTCACATGTATGAACTGACCTACATCGTCAATACTATAACAGAAAAGGCAAGTCGATAATACCTTGGCATCGGTTGACTTCACTCGGAAACCCATGATACAGGGGGTAGGTACCAAAGTCCCACTTATGGGGCACATTGTAAAAGCAAAAGACCTACGACGGTTAGTTCTCACAAAACTGGTTAACCTGAATTCCACAACAACTTGTTCAAAAACTCGAATAAAGGCGCTGCTGTAGTGGATCACGAGGTGACGAGACAGGCTATCTGGTACCTACATAAAAACGTAGGGGGACAAACAGTACATTAAGAGAGATCACAAGTATGTCTTCAGTTGGATTTGAAGATCACAGTCCTAACTGATACATAACTATCTCTTAACATCACGAACGATGAAATGAGCTTTCAAGGGATAACCATTCCTCCCTTTGACTGGCTGTGCCTGATGCACTTTTCGCAATTTACCTACTGTCATTATTATCACATATCAGTAAATACCGCCTATCTCGCTAAATAACGTCTCAATCTTTCCTCTTCATTCTTGCACTTCATCCTCTTCACACTTCCTGGATTACTAACTAATCAGCTTATATATTTATTTAGTTAGTATGTTCATGGAGTCTTCTTTTAAAAAAATTAAAGCAATTAGCCCCTTTGATAAATTTCGATAATGTAATACATTATCGATATTTAGTTAGTTCCAACAGCAATTGTCTCCTCTTATCATCCGAATTTCTGCTTTGTTATTTTTCACATGGTAATCAACCAACCTCCTACCTGGTAATGTGACAGCTACCAGAATCTGGAAACACTAGTGACCTGAGAAAAACGCAGTCAGTCAAACCGCAAGATATACAAATCCATAAATAACTTCCAAAGGGATGAGAATTAGTGCAGTCGAATGATTAGACTTTCGCTCACTGGTCACTACCAGATACCTGAACCGTACTGAAACAATAAGAAGCGACAGCAGAGAAGTCCATTGTTTATACTAGCTTATGACAAACGTATTGGATATTGGAATTTGCTGCGAAGATCGATTGAATTGAGCGGGGTTTACCAAAGTGACGGTGCTAAACCGTACTGATCAGTCTCAATCATGCTTCACTTGGATCCTACCCTTTTTGAAGATGTTCCACCCTCTTCTAATGCTTCAACAGAATACGAGACAGTGGATGATGAAGTTCAGATTGTTAGTCGCATTATAGTACATGACCTATATTCTTTTAGGACTTGGGAAATTATATTTCGAACTACCAGGGATACATATACTACCAGCGCCTCTTTTTTATTGCTCAGCGGTGCCCTTCTTTGCGTGTTGTAGCACTGCGCCTTGCACATGATTACATCAAAAAATCTACATTGGACACCTCCGCATACAACAAAATATTTTTGATGTTAGCCGAGCAGGTAGGTAGTTTAACATTCCTCTTGATTTTTGTCCTTTTAAATGCAAATATGTCAAGATAGGCGCTTTTTGACACTAAAAGTGTCGTCAAGCTATGACAGCGTTAATTTGGTGGCTTAACTGAACGTCAAAACATATAGTTTATCGCTCATCAATTTCTGCTATTAAGCAGCATAAAAATTTGATTGTTTCAGAACAACAACTTATCAGCAGTTCTTGTGTATAGGTTTCGTTATTTAGATACGGGGATTTTGTCGCAAATACGTCCTAGTTGTTTGTTATTTTAAAGTTACGCCTTTTTAATCTAGAAAATTCATTTTGACTAGTATGTTCAGCCCAGTGTTTCTTATTAGTTCAGGTGGTGCTTTGCGTGTAAAGTTGTATGATATACTTCGGTGCTCTGTATTAAAACGTCAGGAAAATGGTCTTCTCACCGTCTTAAACAACAATAGAACCTATTGCTTCAGGATTAGTCTGAGTCAACCCCTAAATTAAGTAGTTGAGCGTGTTGATCACTTCAATTGGAAGTTTCGTCGGCCATGGTGGCTTGGTTTCTGACGAGGTCTGTGTGCAAATTCAAAAATCCCGTTTTAGTTTTGCCAACATGCGTCGCTTGTAGCCTAGACAAGAAGTCCTTTTGTCAACTTAAAGACTAGTTTGCCGTGCAGTTCTCCTAGTTCCACTCTATGGCCATGAAACCTGGTCTTTAAATTTAGGGAATATTCGTAAGTCGCTAGTTTTCGATCATATGTGTCTTCGAATTGTGGTTCATGCATTCCGGAACTAACGAGCTAGTAGTTTTGAGGTTAGACTCAGATTACTACTTAATTATAGCGAAATTGAGGTATTGAACGTTCGACTTAGATGACTAGAACATGTATTGTGTATACTCATATATCAGCTCACTTGATGTTCGATGGTGACGTGTAGAATTAGGTTGAGAGGAAGCTTGGGGCTAGGAAACGAATATAAAGCTCCAGTCCATGAAGACATGGACCATCGAATTGAGCCTTATAAGTAGGTTCAGACCACTCGATTGAGTTCCGCGTGATTATCATAACCAATGGTTAAAGACTTTGAACGACATGGTTCAAAATCAATTGCAGTGACTCAAGTTTTTAAATTCCGAAATGTTTTTATTTCATCAATTTATATCACCATGAATCGTTTCTTCAATGTCTAATCTCTTCTGTTGCCACTAATGCTGTGACTACCTTGAATACTCCGGGATTTTCCCCAATAATTTCATCTCTCTTTGCTAATGTGGTACGGCAATCCAAACTAGTGTACCCATATGCTAAGTCCTACGTTGCGTATAACTGATTGACTAGTGCTCTATTTTGTTTACGTGCTAGCTTTATTACCATCTTGTTTGTGTTCGATCTTTATATTTTCATTCGCAACTTAATCATACAGACATATAAACTTTCCGCTGACTAAATAATGGTACAGAAAAATCAGCTTGACGTGCTAGGATGCTCTATCAATAGTCACTTTGGGACAACAATGTAAAAGTTTCATCATGAATTTGCAATTGCACATATTTGGTGTTAATCGGTGCTGATACCGTAGCATTCTCTTAGTAGTGTCACGTCATAAAACTAAACTAACTATAGATTGTTCAACAGCCGAAAACAATAATGAATTTTAGTGAGTGATAAGAATTGAGGTAAAATCAGTCCAGTTATTCCCGGCTAACTCAGTTCTGCAAACAAGAAGTATTAGAAAAACTGCAGTTTTGCGGTCACTATTAACTTTAGTAGTCCCCTGTTATATTAAACGACTGAAAATTTATGCTGTGCAAAGAGAACATTTGCATTAGACCTATACGGCTTCCAGCCACCTATAAGCCATGCAATACAATCTACTAATTTTTAAATTATCTGTAAGGAACGTAATTAACTCTACCAAACTGAGTCGGGTAACGATAGTGAGCTTGTTAAACGACAAACTACTGAAACCAAGCACCAGCAAAGATTCAAGAAATCAAACTGTTGACACCAGTTACTGACTAGTATTTTTCACCGGGTTTGTTGCTAAGTAACTTTTCTCCTACCAAGAATCTTATGTTTTAAATAAGAGTGAATTCCTTGTTTGTTTTTGAGGAAAGAAATAAGCTTACGTATAACAGGTGGTGTGTGGCTGGTAGTGGGACTTAGGATGTGGATTTCTTCTCATTTGGGACTCATCAGCTGGATTCACCTGAACTAATAAAGTACTATTAACATGATCAAAACAAAAGTATCTTATGGTAATTTCATCTAACTACTAAATAACAAATTTTCGTACAAGTCGACTATAAAACTGGTGACTTCGAATTACGATTTATGGTATGTAAACCTAATATTCAAGCCGATTGGGCTCGTATTAAATGTCCATGCCATTTTTTTATATCTAATTCACATTAGTTGCATGTAAATAGAATCTGAGATACTGATCAACCTTCTGCAGTCACAAAGCTCAGTTTTTCAACTGTTTTCTCTCAACATACTGAAACCAACTTTTTAAAAATATTTATTTCGGCAAATTCTGTTTTATAACTAATGGCTTGTCATTCGATATTCGTATTTACCAAAATATTTTTGCTTTATAAGTTGACTAAGCTGATTATGTTATTTTGTTCCTCAGACAAACTTTTCTGTAGCTGACTCATCAGCATCCGGTGAGACTTCTAGGCAACAACAGCAGTCGGCTTTCTCGATGCGCCTTATCACAAACAATCACCTTTCAGATGGCTTGTCTTTATCTAATCCAAGTGAATTAGGAGTGCTGGGTTCCTCTCTTACGGAAGCTTCCAGAAATATTTTAACTGGGGTCATGTCCGGAAAAGTAAGTTACCGATGCACAGGTATTGTTTAAAATAGTTTATTTGATTATGATTTTATCGTACTTTAAATATAGTATCCCAAACTTCATAGCAATACATGTCTTTAGTATTGCGATTGAGTTTCAACAAATTAACTTCCTCGACAAATAGTTCTCCTAGATAAAATATATACTGGTCGTCATTGTTCTCTTTTTTATTCTTTCTTATACGCACCTTACATTCTTTTTCTCTCCCCATTATTGTTATTGGGTGGCGCATATATATCTGGTGCCCCCCTGTACCAATATTTATGTGTTCAAATAAAATAATTGAAATTATCCATATAATTTATGATCCCATCCATAGAAACCTATGTGTTGATATGATTCATCATCAATGGTGGTATTATTTTATGTAAACTATGGATTTTGGATAACATATAAATAGATTACAACTTATTATAATAACACAGGCAGTGTTGTTTTTCGTTTATTCTCTTTAGAAGTACAACCATTGAAGCTATTTAAGAGATTGGCACAGTTTTTGTATTTTGGACTTCGTTAAATATAAAGTCTTACAATCATTCTGGTGTATGTGACGAAATCAAAACGTGCGTTTAAGAGCCTGTATTTATGCATTATACATTGCTACTTAAGTACTGACATCTTTTCAGTATCCGTATAAAACTAAAGTAGCTAGATACGCTTCAACCAAGTATTTATTAATTATAAGGTCATCTTAACAAATCACTGTCTATTTATTGCTTTCTAAAAAATGTATATACATAATTACAGAACGAAGCCAATTTGGTTTACGACGCGAAATGGGAAGAGTCTACAAGGCGGAAAGGTGTTATGCTTTTGGAACAGTTAGATACAGAATTAAAAAATCACAAGGCAAATTCAATTAAAGAAAGCATACGGTATTTTAAAAGTGATAATTTCGTTTTTATTGTTATTAAAAACAATTTTTTCAACTCAACCAATAAGGTTATGAGTTTTCATTGACCGAATTGGTTAGGGTATCTATTACTTATTTATGCACTATTACCTTCCACCTTAACTCCTATTTTGGGCTGACATAGAAGTATATCGAAGAAAAGCTAGGGGCAACCGAACCAAGATGCAGCATCTATTCATGAGGGCGTTGGCTACTGAACTCAGCCATGTAGGTAGCTGAAGACTTCTTGGTTGGGTTATGCGCGATCATAGTGATCAACAGTTAAAGACGTTGAGTGACATCGTTCAGGATCAGTCACAATGATCCAGATCCACCCACCCTTTATCTTTCATTGTATTTTGAATTTTAAAACTGTCGTACACTATCTGTTTTCCAGGAATTCATTTTTCTCAAATCATATTGTCTGTGTTCATTGTTTTCTAGTACCATTTTTATTGTCGCTACTCTGGCATTTGTCTTAATTCCATCTTGCCGTACTGATATGGTATAATAAGTAGGGGCATTGCACATATTTGTGCCAGGCTCTACATTTCATATGACAGACTAACTAGGTGTTTCAGTTGATGTGGTTCAAAGTCAGTCATGCGATCGTTAATGTACCTACTTTCATTTAACAAACCATCTTGATGATACTAATAACAATAATCCATCTACGGCTTCATTTTATATTTTTTTAATCTATTATCACTTTATGAAGTGTTGATTCTCTTGGTCTTAAATTATTATTTTACTTGTTATTAAAATGAATAAAACAAATCAACATACATATAATTGTATCACACATCTCATGAGACATGAAATCACTGTCCAGTATCATATAAATTAAATTGAGTTATCCTAGGTGTATATGTCCCTTTTTTGATAAAGCAAATGTCAATTTTGGTGCTCCAATTTGTTCATTAATCATCATACATAGGTGTTCTCATAAAACGTTTAAAAAGAACTTAAAAGAATAAATTTATTGTGGACTATGATCTTTCTTATTTATATTTTTACTCAATTCTGGTTTATCTATACAAGATAACAGGAGGTGATATCGAATAAACTAACGAAATTTCATTAGCACAACATTAAGTTTTAAATAAATAATATATTTGTAATATCCCAATGAGTAGAAAATTAGACTTTCTGACGTTTCGTGACTTAGTGTAAGTCACTTCTTCAGAGAATAAATAACCAAATCAAAATTAACCCAAGTTTACATAGTACAACGAAACAATAAGAATAATATTTGATCAAAATTAGTTTGTTTCTAACCATTACATAAATGGTCAGCGAAATTTCGGTAAATAATTAGTTATTGTAGTATGTTATGTTTAACATTTTATCGTCAATGTTTTTATCAAAACATTGTTTATAATTATTTAAAAGGAATGATGTGTGGAACTAACCGATACATATTATTGAGTTTAAGGTTTTGTATTTGATGGTGAGAGATATTTTCACTAAAAGCTAGTGCCACATCATATGGGTCTTAATGGTTCCATATTGTACTGATGTGGTCTGGTAGCTTAAACAGATTCATTTATGTGCCTCAGGTTCTACGGTGTTTATGATTGACTGACTGTTTTTGAATATTTTCATGTTATTTCATTTGATGTTATCATAATTTTTTTGTTTTAACTTTTCTTACGAAAATAGTCGTGGTTCTGATGATCTTGGTGATTTGTATTTACAGTTAGGACAATTGAGCAATGCGAATAAATGTTTTGCTCGTTCCCGAGATTATTGTACATCTCAACAACAAGAACTGAGTATGTGTTTAAATGTTATTAAGGTAAATCAGTGGTTTTTATTACTGTATAGATATATTTGTTTATGTACATGTTGTATTCATAATTGAACTTAGGATAATTATAAAGAACCTTATATTTTCACTTTGTAATCTTGTTGGTTTTAATGGAATGTATATGTATCAAAGGTCAGTAGAACCGTTTCTCAGTAGTTTGGTAATGGATCACTAGCTATCGAACTTGACAGTCTTTTTACACCGTCTACCTTTACTTGATAAATTATTTTATATTATATAGAGTTTTATACTATTATTGAGCTAAATTCATTTTTTAATGTTTAAAAGTTATGCTACTTCTGTGAATGGAAAGATTTTGATATATTGTACTTTACAATTTAAGCTTAATTGCTTACTACTTGATTACACTAACCATGTACTTCGTACAAATTAGAAAAATCCGTTGACTAATTTCAAAATATTCAATAACTTTAATGGACTAGTGGCTAAATCACTTCCATGCTGTTTTTGTGATGGGATAAATGCTGTCCGTAGTTTTAACAATAACAAATTTTTGCCCTTTAATAACTCGATACGCTTTCTCGCGATTTACATCTGTACAGTCAATCACAACATGGAACCTGGTATGTATAAAATTGTTTCAAGTTGCCCATCAGCATAGATAAATGAAATTGTCAGATCAAATCCCAGAATAGTAGATATAGTAACGGAATATGTGGTGATTAAAAGAATTATTGATCAAAGATATGATTCAAGAAGATACAAATGAGTGACATAAGAACACACGAACGGTTACGTGGAATTCAGGAGCCGTTGCAAACAATTTTGAGTCATGTCACTCAAAGTCTGTAACCAGTGGTTACGATAATCACGCGAACACCAACCAGATAGTTTACACCTATTAACATCTTGCTCATCATAATCTAAATACGTTCCACATATATTTATACAGCGTTACTGCGATATTATTATTATTATTCTCTTCTCACGATGTTCCCAACAAGTGAGGTAAGTTAGTCGATGATGAAGAATAATAAGAATAATAATTGAAGTGGGTAGGAAATGTATGACACATGCCAAGCTATTGCCTGGTTCATCATATCAGGTTAGCTAAATCACGGGTAGATTTAAGAGTTGTAGAAGGTGAACAAATCATTTACTTGTGGCTTTAATGTTACTTTTCTCTCGATCACTTCTGTAGTTATTATTTGGGTTTAGATTTTTAATGCAGTACACTGATATACTTACAAAACACTTCGTATTTCTGTAATTGTAATGATTTTGTGAGTCAGAATTTCAGTAAAAAGAAGCTTGTTGAATCGATGTGAAATTAGTCAAAATACTGACCATGTTGATTCTATGGACTAAGTGTCGTTTAGAATTTGAAAGGCGTAGGCGATTCGAAACAAACGCAATATTCTGAATTCTTTTGTAAAAAAATATGCGCAATCAGTGAATAGTTAAAGACCTGTTGTTTATATATGCTTGTCACTGAACGAGGTAGAAACCCTATATCACAACATTTTTAGGAAAATATAATATTTTACATGTTTACATTTTAAAAACGGTGCAAATTCATTCACTTTTCATCAATGTTTGTTGGAAATTAGATCTGAATACATATATCCAATCTGATTTTCAAAATATTAGGTGGCTATATTTCAACGTGCTTGGTCTCATGTTAGTGCACATGTTACTCGAGCCAGCAGTTTATCTGAACTACGTGATACTGCCCCATTATTAGGTGCAAATGCAGCCGAATTAAATGCTCAACAACGAAGCCGTACTGAAGCCCTAGCTCGTTTGGGTACAACGCGTACAACAACTGCTGGCACATCCGGTGAATCTTCCACACGTGGCTCTTCTAGTTTAATAGACCCTTCAAGCCGCATTTCATCTCGACACCCTGGTGATAGTATTGGAGGTCATATTCCTACATCAGGTGGTCAAAGTTATCGTGATGCCTTAGCTCAAGCCCGAACTCAGCTAGCTATTGCTGCTGGACTAGTTGAATTAGCTTCTCGTAACTACAGAGGTGCTGCAATGAATTTCCTTCAAGTAAGTTATTTCGTTTTGATGGTTTACTCCTGTGTGATATAATTTTTAGGTTAGTATTAGCTGTAAAATACTACGTTGATACTTTATTAACTTACTTACTTACGCCTGTTACTCCCAATGGAACATAGGCTGCTGACCAGCATTCTCCAACCCACTCTGTCCTGGGCCTTCTTTTCTAGTTCCATCCAATTCTTGTTCATTTTTCTCATGTCTATTTCCATTTCTCGGCGTAATGTGTTCTTTGGTCTTCCTCTTTTCCTTTGACCTTCAGGATTCCATGTGAGGGCTTGTCTTGTGACGTAGTTGGGTGCTTTCCTCAATGTGTGTCCTATCCACTTCCAGCGCTTCTTCCTGATTTCTTCCTCCACTGGGATCTGGTTTGTTCTCTCCCACAGTACGTTGTTGCTAATAGTGTCCGGCCAATGGATCTGAAGTATTTTGCGTAGACAATTGTTAATAAACACCTGTATTTTCTGGATGATGGCTTTCGTAGTTCTCCAGGTTTCTACCCATGGTGCCGCCTATGACCAGCTTATTGAAGGCACATAGATTTGCAAATCTTTCACCATTTTCGTTTCTTTCTCCCAGTCCGTGTCGTCCCATGATGTCTTCATATCCAGTGTTCTCCGTTCCAACCTTGGCGTTGAAATCTCTCATCAGAATGGTCAGGTCCTTTGTTGGGCACTTCTCGACGATTGACTGCAGTCTATTGTAGAATTGATCTTTAGCTTCTTCATTGTAGTCGTTGGTAGGCGCATAGCATTGGATGATGTTCATTGAAATGCCCTCTTTCTTTGTTTTGAAGGAGGCTTTGATGATCCTTGGTCCATGAGATTCCCATCCTATAAGCGCATTTTGCGCTTGTTTGGACAGCATCAATGCAACTCCTTGTGTATGTGGGGCATTTTCTTCTTCATGGCCGGAGTATAACAGAAGCTGTCCTGAAGTTAGTCGTTGTTGTCCAACTTGTGTCCAATGTGTTTCACTGATCCCAAGCACCTCTAGGTTGTATCTCCTCATTTCTGCAGTAATCTGGAAGGCTCTTCCGGTGTCCCACATTGTACGAACATTCCATGTACCTAAATAAATGGTTGCTCTGGTTGTCAGAAGGGGTATCGGCTTCGTAACTTCCGAAGGAATTCGGCTTTCATCGTGAGGCGTCATAATTCTTCTAAATGAAGACCTTCTGACTCCCAGGGCAGAGTTTAAAAGGTTTGAATAATTTTTTCTGGTTAGCGTTTTTTTAGCGAGTTAGTTTTCTACGGGATGGGGACGCTAACCCCATGCCCAACCCTCCTCCTTTATCCGGGCTTGGGACCGGCAGTAGCCCCCGGAGGGACTCCGGCGGAGTTCTTCTTTATTAAGCCTACTTATATTTCTTGTGATCTAATGGCTTTGTTTTTTTAATTGATACTATTCAAAGCTTTGTTGTATCAAAATTTATACTTAGATTCCCACTGTGACTGTATCTTGTTAGGTAAATAGGGGCTTTTTTATTTAGTTGAGATACAATATCAAACATTTCACTTGTCCTTGTAAGTTGTTGTACAAACTGTAATTATAATTAGAGTCCATTATTCATATTTTATCTCACTTTCGAATATGAACACCAGGTGATTTTCTAGATGTGTCGTTGCTTGTTTATTTCTCCGGGTTAAGAAGATTCTAACTAATTCAGGTACTGCTATCTCGTACAACTACTTATCCTATCCTTTTCTATTAGCTCGACTTTAATATAATAAAGTGTTATAACGGATTGTTCAGACTATTGATGATAGTCAATAAAGACTAAATCAACAGACTCAAATATCCGACTAAGAACCAGATATAAGTCGAAACGATCATTTATAAAAACACAATACTAAGCTTTTAATAAGTAACATATGCAGTAATATATGATATTCTACAATATATACTATAGCCGGTTAGTTGGTGACTAATTACGACTTGTTTTCACCAGAAATGTTATTAAGTTTACTCAGAAAACAAAAGAAAACCTTTAACCCTTTAACTAGTCGTTAATACCGAACAGATAAATGGATCAAATAACATATTTTACTTCAGACAGTGATCTGTTTATCCGATTCGCCCATAGGAATGAAAACCAATGAAATAAGAAAAGAATATATACATAGAGCTTCAAGGTATTTTAAAGCTGCATATATATACCATATTATTATTATATTTGATGGGGGTTATAAACTAATGTGGACCATACAAACTACAATAGCTAGTTTTGTATCTATCCTCATAAAATACTAAGAGTCTATTTCGTTTTGATGATCACTGAGTCCATATTCATTACTATCTTCAAGATTCCCCAAGTTTGTAACCTCATATTAATAAAAAATTATTTTTATTTCCTTAGCTATACGCATATCGCGAAATACGATTGCCAATTTAGATACGCTAACTTATACGACCAAACTAATGATGCAAGCACTAGTACGGACAGTCCTTTTCCCCCATAGCCCTGTTTGTTAAGTTCAGAACGCTAATCTCAGCCTTCGCTGTCCGGATCATATATTTCAAACCTAATTGGTTTATATGCAAACAATTTAAACCACATCACACCATAAAATAGAAAATAACATTTGTACAAGATCAAACCAAAAGTAGCCGTGATTGGGAGAAACTGTGACTAATAGATTGAGAATGACTTGAGAATAGTAAATCATATAACCAATAAGTCAAATAAAAGCTTATAATGCAAGGAATATAGTTACTTACTAATCATACAATAGGAATATTCGTATAATATTAGCCCATAAATAATTCCTAACGGTTATCATTCATTTATTCTCGTCCGCATATAACAGTTATTTAATACTCTTTTACTTAAATATGTTTCCGGATTTATTGTGATGTAACCCTGTGAAGTAGGATTTGGATTCATGATCACTTAGTTGTAAATGAAATAATGAACACCATGCATTTTTATATAATTCTAGTATGTATAAGACTGGTTGTTACTCTCTTTTCTTCTCTAGCCATATTTCAAAAAGAAGATACCTGAATCATTTTGTAAATGTATTTATACATTAAATAGCATATTTTACCAAAGCCTCCATTATATTAATCCTTCAATTGTTGTCGATGCTAACTGGTTAAAAAGCATTTGACTTTCAACAGTTAAGTTGATTGTTCGAATTTCGTTTGTTACCTACTTCGAAGTTGATCAGTTTGAGTAATATTATTAGATCTGTATCATGCAAACAGATATGTATCGCTCCCAACCGAGTAGTATTGGGAAAAGGTTGTGACAGTAATAATACTTCTATCATAGTTTTTCTTTATTTTGGTCCAAAATATCGATTTCTCAAACCTTTCTGACTTTTTACTCGTTCATAAACATATTATACCTCTTCTTTATCATTCCAGGTTAATCATGATCATTGTGAATCACCTACTAGTCGGATTGTAACTATATCAGATTTAGCATTTTTCATTACATTATGCAGTTTGGCTACATTTGAACGTACTGAATTAGCAACATTAGTTCTTGGGAATGCATCGTTGAGATTACTTTTGGAAGCAGAACCTGCTTGTCGTGACATGTTACAGTCGTTCCATCAAGCAGATTACGCATCTTGTTTGGGGCGATTAAATAAACTACGAAATATTCTACGGTTAGATATATTTTTGTCTGATCATGTATCTGCATTATGTCGAGAGATTCGATCACGTGCACTTTGTCAGGTTAGTGTTTATTGTATTTGAATAACCTACGTTCGAATTTTATTCACAGATGCAATGAGAGTAACTATCATGCTACAGTGAATGATTCCTAAAATAATGACTCAATATCGGAGCCTTATATCAGTTTATTCGTTATTAAGTGTTGAAGCCCACTGTAATAGAAGTATGCAAAATACCAGTCGCTGATATTAGTTCAATAATTAAACTGCTCGTTATGGAGTATAACAATAAAAGATTCTATGTTCAGATAGGTTATAGTTCTCAATTTCTAACTTTCCTAGAGCAGAGCTGGATGTGTTCGCTCAGTAATACATGAAATATCCAGTATATCAAAATAGGTTAATACGTCACCATTTTTTATGTGAGTTTTGACTGGGAGATTTTTTGCAAGATTTAAGTTGATAATCATTATATAATCTGTAGAAGACAAGATATTAAACTTTCATTCCTTATCAACTACACGTATTTATTAAGATAATTTTTCTATCAAGTACTTCATTTACCTTCGATAGCTCATTACTGTAATCAATTCTTTGCACAAAGTGCACAATATTGTTAGAAAAAAATTCCTCCCTGTTCATTATATGTTTTTAGATATTTGGAAGTATCCATCAAAGCAGGTTTTTTTTTAACAGTAATTATCTACCATTCATCGGTGGTAAAGTTTTTAGCCACTTGATTTGGACCTATAAATGTTTTTATCATCATATGAATTAAACTGTTATCACTTCTTGTTTATCCAAAGCGGAAAAAGGTGAAAAAGTATACAAATCAACTTGAATTTTGCAGTGTTTGTCATTATAATAGACTGTAAGCCTATAAAAGCGCGCTTGTGTACGCATGATATGCTTAATACATTTAAAAAAAAGTTAAAATAGGAAATTTTATTACAAGATATTTATACAATTGAAAAATAGATGAACAAAAGCTTGGATCGATCAGATTGTCGTCGATATTCCTTAAAAATAATTTCATTTGAATAACCTAGATATGAATATCAGTGATCTTAACAGATTTCTCTCGAATAACTTAGATAACGTATTTCACTTGTTAGTTGTTAGCATAGAAAGAAGAACTCAAATAATTTTTACTTAATCACATAGCATGATAATTAATACTTTTCTTTGTCATTACGTCAGGAAGGTCAAAAGTATTGTCTGTCAGATTCAGATCAAATAGATGTCTACGCCTCCAAATAATTTCAGACCTCAAACTAAAGATATTTAAAGTGATGATGCTTTCTTAAGGTCGTATTTTTCATCGAGAACTTACATCAACTGGGTATATGTCTTTGAAACTAGAGGGCACTAAACATCTGTCTGTTGCTACGACGATCCCAACGTAGACCGAACCTAAGACCTTAAGGTCTCGAGACAAACATGATATCAGTGAGCCACCATGTTTCACACATTTCCAACTTCATCCAGCTGGCGTCATTGATATATTTGTCTCACTGTATATTTTAAATTCCACCATTGATAGTTCCTCATGAGAATTTCAGAAATTCTCCTGTAATTAGTTGTTAATGTTTAATATTAGTTTGAAAGACTTGTTGCCTCATGGATTTCTAATGAATCTTCTTCCCTAAGATAAATTCAGGGTGATGAATACTTATTTTAAACACTTAAACATCACGTTTCGCCAGACCGAAATTTCTCTTACGTTTAATATTTGCAATGCTGTGCCATTGGTATTTTACAATGGGACTATATACTATCATGACTGGAAAGGCTTCAACTCATTACTCATGTTTCATAAGCCCTAGCATGAATCGACGAAGTTATTGACTACTGAAATGAGGAATGTTGGTAGGTACAGAATACTTGATTGGGTTACATGCGATTATGGTAAACAATGTTTGGAGATGTTGGGTGACGTGACTGAAAATTGGTCACAATGGCAATTTTGAGTTCTTTCTTTCCCGAATCATATTGTTTATGTCTAATGTTTCCTACTGCCGCAAATTTTTTTTGCTACTTGTACTATTCTGGTATGTTTTGATAATTTCATCTGTGTTGATATTGTAGGAGATCTGGAACCGATAAACATGTTATTTATGACTGATTAATATATAATTACTATGTTTTATTCATTTGTTTCCATAAATAAAACAGAACCATTAACGTTAGTGAACAATATCAGTCTCTGCTCCATTCATTTATCGATTTGTTTGTTCTCTTTTTATATTTGGATTAATCTGTTCCAGTATTTCAGTCCGTATTCATCAGCTGATTTAAATTTGATGGCTAAAGCATTTGATACAAATGTAGCTAATCTAGAAAATGAATTAGCAGTACTTATCCAAGATGGAAGTATTAAAGCTCGTATTGATTCACATAAACAGGTAATCTTATTATTTTGTGTTGTATTGTTGTGATTTTAAAAAAAATCTAATGGATAGTGTTTATTAAATTGTGTAAAGTGATCAGTAGTGGTAGAGTGGCTGTTTCAGTAGTCTAATCGGTCCCCAAATGATTTAGGAAATAAATTTCCAACCCTTTATGATTAATATTTTGTTAAAGAACAGGCCAAGTGGTATGGTTAGATATAACAACGACAACGTTTTCACCTATGCACAGGAAAGCAAGTTTTTTTTAATCCAATATGATTCTTTTTAGTCAAGTAGTATTCATTATTTTTAAAATTCGATATATACTGTATTGTATTGTAAGCAAAGATGGATAGTGGCTAGCAGTGGAATCCAGGACCCGCGTTTCGTCCTGTTTGGGACTCGTTAGCTGGATGTACCTGCATCGATATCGAAGCATACGCACAGTATGCACATATGCCAATAAGAGACTGATCAATTTCAGTCCTAAAACATCAATGGGAAGATTCAAGTAAAACAATATCAAGTGAATGTATTGTATTGTGTTTTAAATATTAATTCTGCTAGTTCTGTAATTCTGTATATTTAGAATGTTTTGTGAATAAAATATCCTGATTGAAAGCATCACTAACGCTATGTCAATAATAACTGTGAAAATAATTGTATTGTTAGTTGAATAAAAGTTAAATTTTGTATTATTAATCACTTATGGAAATACATACATACATATACATAATTCTTTACTGATTCTTAGTGTCACTTTCCTTCTTATCCATAATTGATACATAGCTTCTTCGTGTTCTTGACGTGGATCAGCGATGTCTAACGTTTGCTCGAGCTGTACGACTTGTTGATGAGTATAAAAATCGTACACATTCACTGATACTTCGAATGGCATTAGCACGTCAGAAGCTTACTGTTAAGGTAATAATTCTTTTTTTAACTGGTATACCATGATTCTATCTGACTGTATAAAATGTAGTTGACGAGTAAATTTTTCTCTCATCACTTATTCAGGTATTTTCTGTGCTGTTTTGTTCCATTAAACTACGACCATGTTCTCGAGGGTTGTTTTTAGTGGAGTTATTTTAATATCCAACAACGATTTGTTTGACAGCTTAAATATTCACCTACCAACAATATCAGTTTTTTAAAACCGACATGAACAATATAGAATCTATCCACCCCAATTTTAGTTAAAATTGGTAATCGAGAAAGTGTTTGGGCATATATAATACGTTTTATAAACACTTCAGTCAACTAGAGTTCACAATCTGATAAACACATTTCGTACCTTTATATTAGTATTCTTGTCTAACATTTTCATTTCCTACTCGGGAGTCTCACCATATTCATGAATTGTTCCGAAAAAATATATGATCAAATACGTACAAGCCTCATAATTTCCTAAATATACAGTTCATACTCTTAACTTTACGGTTGTTCAATTGTTCAAGTCTAATTAAGCTGCTTAATTTCAATTAATATCGGTTCAGCATTTTCATTTGAAAGTTACTTGTTTTAATACGTATGTTAAACGATCTAAAAGCATGTCAAATTTGACAGAAACGAATGAATAACACGAAGTGGTGTCTCTTAACTGACTGTTTGTTCTGATATCACTCTCATTGCCTTTTTAAGCCATACAATTTAAAAGTCATCCACGTAAAATTATATTCGGAAGTTGATTCCACTTCTCTAGACACATGTATGCTGTGATGTTTATAATTATTTGACATAAACAATGTATCGTTTCATTTCGATCATTAAATACTACTAGTATAAAATTGTCTATCAATAATTGTCAAATTATTATTCATCTTATTACTATAGGGCTTTTGTAGAAATTGTCAAGTTTCATAGTTTACGTTATGGATTACTTTGAGTTATAAAACCAAAAAGCACTGAGCAGTTACTGTGCCCTAGTATGAAACTCCTCACGTGTACGCATTCACGGCTCGGGCACCAGTCCAGTAATCTAAAGAATAGTCGCTCGTCTCATGACGTTTAGATCTTGTGTTCGGTCTCCAGTAGAGTTGTGAATACGCACTGTTGAGGAATCCTTTGCTAAGACGAGGCAGCTGTCCAGTACTTCGTGTGTTTTTTTAAACTAAGATCAGTCCCTAATTTGAATTACTATCCCCTTAATCATGTACTTGGTTGTGCAATTTTTGTCTTCCTTCAGGGTGTATATATTCTTTTTTTCATAATCTACGGTTTTACATCCAAGCTTTTAATTTTAAAAATGTGTTTTACTTTTTCTTTTCTAGTCGACCAGAGATGATATTGATCCAATGTATCATTACATGTCATAAAATAACCAGTCTTTGGATTAATGATAATAACTGCTTATAAAATAATCATAGTAGTATGGTATTATGAAGCTATTCAAATTTCTGTGATGGGTCAAAACTGTCTGAGAACTTTCAATTAATGGAAGAGAACACACACCAACCTGCTTTTACAACAGATTTACAATATCCTCCATATTTGAAAAAGACTGTAGAAATATTGTCCTGTTTTTTTTCACATAGAACTGTTAATTTACGCCTAAACACAAATGCTTACTGCTTCTACCATAAGTCATCCTCTTTTACTTCAGTGACACGTGACTAATTCATTTGTACTTATTTTTCACGTTGAATATTCTTTAAAGCTATCAACTTATCCCCTCCCGTCACAATTCTGTTGGTCCCCAGTTTTCATGTTCACGAACTATCAAATGTACACAACTTCTGCACACCAAGTCGAAATACTATCCTTACTTGAAAGCTTATGATCGGTATAGTATTATTTGTCGATATTTGATTTTTAGGTTTTATTATTGTATAAAATGTTGGTGGAAATTCCGACTGCTTTATCACTTAGCTTTTGCAGTTTGCATATGTGAAATGATGTTTGTTTTTGTGTTAGCACTTCTCTGTTAGGTTCGTCATCTAGAAGTAAGAGGTGATATTTGATTGAAACTTTTAACTCGTGATCACCGGCATATTTTAGTAGCATGTAATTTGATCTGTTGTATATCTCTTTTTGAAGTTGAATATCAAGATAAACTAAGTGGAATTGGAACTACCTATGGTGTATCTTTTTAGATGTTGAATATATATATGCCTGAACAGTTTCCTGGGACCTATTTCATAATGGTATCTGAACTCACGTCAACGGGGAGAGTCTCAGTTCTATATTTATGGAAGAACTAATGTTATTGTTATCAGAACATGATATTGATACAATTAGGAGCAGTAACAGAAATTACAGGGTTAGTAAACACTAAAAGGCATCAGTAGTTTAGATTTGAACGGTTGGTGAAGAAAGATAAGTAGTAGTTAGACTTCAGCACGATAACGAGAAAACGAAAACGGATTTGCCCATCGTTTGTGGAGACTGTGTCTAGTAACATTATCTATGACGCGTGGTAGTAATTCGTTGTTTGTGTCGATTTAACTACGCTGCACATCCAATTCGATTAATTTCTGAAACCCAATAACAGTGTTTGAATTCATATTTTCGCTTATTATGCTAGAACAAAACGTATAACCCAGTTGACCGAACTGAAGTAAATAAATCAGGCTAAAGATAACTGAAGTTGGATATCTAAAGCACTTATTAACACCACGTTGGAAGGCTTGCGATAGCGGACATATCACTGAACTAACTATTATCATAACACTTGGTTATTAGTTTATTTGGTTTCGTGCTATTTCCTGCTGTCCACTGTCCAACCAAGGTCTGGATAAAGTAATGTTGTAACACATTTTCAATGGGATCCGTTTGACTAAACTAGCATCTAGTCTTAGTTTTCGTAGTCATTCGACTAATGGCCAGTGAACCAGTAGATGCATCGACCAAACCATCTACTTTTCGCCAGAACGCAAGCATAATATACTGTTCTTTTACTTACTGTAAAGGTTGTATGTAAATTTTCTTTGAGACTTACGGGGTTATTTGACTTTGAAGAGATTCCTAAACAAATATGCTACGTATTCATATCACCATTTAAAGTCATAATGAGCGGTTTGCGCAAATGATGTACGTCTACTGGCCGTCTTCCCAAATGAGACTGGCAGAACATCTGGCTGTTTATTAAACCGTGAGCACACAATGTAGCAGTCGAGTTCGTCATTTTACGATTGTGGCTATCAAGAATGGGAAATCTGCCTTGTGTTTCTAAAATACCGCTTGTTTACAATGAAACTACCGGGTCAGTAGTGTTGTATTTGGATGAAAGCTGTAAACAAAATAAGTCTATGTAGTTCAGAACCTGAAAGGAATAACGTGGTTGAAAAGTGTATTTTACTCAACAAGTCACTTCCCAACCCGATATCCGAAGTTGTCTGTTATAATAAACTGGTAAACGATTATGAGTAGATAGGAGTAAATGCAGACCAGTGAAAACATTGGTTGTTACACTGGACAGCATAGACTTTAGTGAGATTCATCGGGTTAAAAGTTACCACTTAAAAGGCTCTGAGGGATAATTCTTAAAATTGATCACTGGTAAAATTTACATATTTATCTACTGATAGATCTTAACTATTGTATTGTCGTACATCCATTTTCCCCGTCCATTAATACCATCGTTTATTTTGATTGTTCTCTGTCTTTGTTGCTTTTGCGATTGTGTAATGCGAAAACTTGGGATGTTGTATTTTACATACGATTCTATGTTGTGTCGATATCGTATAAATGCCTTTTCCAAGGTTATATGGGAAAAATGCAACCTATTTAGTCAATTATGGTTGATCTGCAGGTACATGATTACTGGTAATCTTGACTGATGGTCATTTTTTCAGATATTGTGAAAGGTTAACGAGTGTAAACTGTTATTTTTAGTCAGTTCCCGAATGATATTATGTCCAAGTGCGATGTAGAACTCTCGAATTTAACAACATTCGTTTTAGTGGATGTGTTATGACCCTAAACTCGGCTAGTTGTCACGTGATTTATTCGCCAATCAAAATACGACTTAATCAATCTTAGCACTGTGTCTTTATTGGTCCTTGTCCTCCTAACCCTGTCGGTTGAGTCCAGAACACCAATACCTGCTCTCACTATACGAATCATTTATTTCAAACATACCTGATTTATATACAAGCCAAACGGATCACATCATACCATAAAAAGAAAATAACATTTGTACATAGTCAAGCCCAAAAGTGGCTGTGACTTTGGCAGACGGTAATTAATAATGTGAACATAACTTGAGAACAGTAAATCGTATAATAATAATCTATAGATCAAAATGAAGCTTATAATAAGAGGAAGATAGATATACATAATCCAGTTACTGAATAGTTATACAATAAGAATATATATATAATATCAGTCCATTAACAGATCTCAGGAATTATTTGTAGGTTAATCTTCACTAGGATATAACAGTATATACTGTCGAGATGGGTCACAAACTACACTAAAACAACTCGTCGGTGCTCTTGTGTTTCCAACAATATTCCAGCTGATACGAATCATAATTATATCTGTCACTTTTATGCACAGTCGTGCTAAAATGTATGTGGTACCAAGAGATTCAACTAAAATGGGTAACGTTACTCTATTGTCAAAAAATTTTAACTTGTGGGTTATATCTGACATTTAAATGGAGGTCAAGACAACTGTAGATTGATTGATACTGGTTTGTTCTTACCAAAGTTACTCAGTTTCAAATACGGTCTACTATTTCAGATTATATTTAAATAAATACAAGCGACTCAGGAAATATAAATGTTATTAAGCTAAGTGAAGAGAATTTTCTTTTCGATATCATCATTTACCTTATCTGCAAAATCGTACTTGTGGTTATTCTTTACATGCGATTGTATGTAATGAAATAGAGACGTACTCGATCAGTCCCTCTTTTGCAGAATCAGTATTATTGACCACTCATTCTTTATTCTCGTTAAGTGGACGATAGTCTTTTACATCTTTCCTGCAAATTATTATCTATTATGTTTAAGTTTTACGCAACTTATAACCTGGCTTACGTGTGCATCGATTCAAGTTTCCACACATCATTAGGACAGTGAGATGAAATTGTCAAATCAAATCCCATAATCGTAGAGGTGGTAATAGTAATAGAATAGGCTAAGCATCAGAAATACTATTCAGGAAAAAAGTGATATAGAAACTTGGAAGCTTGGGGAAACTGTGGAGTAAATGAATCTGTGCCAATGCGAACTACTTTGAGACATGTCACTCAAAATCTCTAACAATTTGCTATGACTGCCTCACGAGCCTTCTTGACTTAAAATCTACAACTTTCCAGCCGTCGATAACTTTGGTAAGTGGTGCAACACTCATTTTATTATTAAGTTCTATATCCGATAATTTGAAAATGTCCAGTTTATTTTAATGAATTTGTTAAATTACGCTATTATCCCTCTGTTTTATTATAGGTTATCGTATGTAAAAAATTTTATGAACAATTGTACACATTAAGTAAATAACATCATTAAAAGGAATTCTTTTTTCACTGAACCATTTCTATTTCTTGTTATAACACTAATGGGTTTCTTTTCTTGTTTTAGATGTTGTGTTTAGTTACAAACTTAGATATATTTTAAAAAGATATATTACAAATCTAAGTATATACATATTGGTAAAAATGATTGAAGTATTTTAGATGTTTTAGTTCATAAGAGGTTTTCTGTTAATTGGAAAATATCGTATGTTAAAAAAGTGATTGGAATCCAGTGACATTTATGATAGTTAATATATTTATTTGCTTTTATCTTTTTGGACTCGGGAACTTCAACATAACAGTAAAATATGACGAAAAGCTTGTCAAAATATAGATTACTATTAAGATATACATTTTAAATAGTGTACACGTATTCTTATTCCTTTTTGAAATATTTACATCCTGTAATTATTATCAACAGCATTTCCAGACAATTATGCCTAAATTTCCACCACATAGCATGTATAAAATGTTTTTAATATCATAGGTAATTTCAAAACCAAAACCTTCACCAACAGCTACATGCCATGCTGCTCCATACTTTTTATCCATAGTTTCTTTTACGAAACGAGCTGCTGCCTTAATAATTAAGTGGATGAAGGTAGGAATTAAAATAGTGTATAAACATTGAAAAGAAAAGTAGCAGATAAATTAAAAATATTTAAATTTTTGAGGTTAGCTCACTCAATTTTTTAATAGCTATAAATCAAATTTATTTTAGAACTCTTCTACTCTCTCGGTTCAGCATAACATGTTTGTTTAGTAATACTATGGCAAAATGGAGAATTTTACTTATACTTCGATCTAAAACTTTTGGTCTGCCAGGAACAAAACGATGTTGGGGATCGAAGAGCTTAAAAGATAGACCACAGTAACAGGTTTATCTGTGGTAAAATCTATGTTCTTCGTTCAGTAAAGCTCACTCTTGTTAGCCATTTCGTTTACTAGAAAATATAAATTTTATTACCGGTTAGACTTAGAGTTTTAATAGGCTAGAAAAACATCTCATATTATATATAAGAATAGTAGCACTTCACTAGTTATACAAGTAAGTTGTAACTCAAGTTATCGGTTATCTGATGTGGTATACTATAACATGTTACGTATTTGTTGGTGGATATCATTATAAGTTAGAAAGGGATAAGTGTCATTGCACGTCGATTTCATCCGAAACAGATAGCGGCATATACTATGCGAGTCAAGTCAAGAAAACCACTGTATTGCAACCGAAGATTTAAGAACGTTTCTCGGATTTTGTTAAGCTACGAATATTAGATAGGGGTAGACGCACCTTCATCCTATTGTTTAACCTTGATCGCTGAGGGTTGAATAATTATATTATACGCGTTAATGAAATAATTAAAATTTATATATATAATAAAAGCACCAAGATTTTGTTAGAGGTGTGAACTGTATTTTTAAGTAGCTCACCTCATTATCAGTTGAGAATTTTTCACATGCTGTCACACATAGTTCCATTACTTCAGTCTGCATATCTTCATTCATATCACTATGCTAGAAGGAATGATGGAGAAAAAACTACAAGCAATCTAAAGTTACATATCAAACAATTTGTCGGTGGTTTAAGGTATTGTTATACTGGTTACAGAACGAAATTCTGATATGTTGATCTACTTCTTAAGGTCAATATTCATAACTAGGGCTCAAATTTATTCATAGATGATTTCATCAGCCAGAACGCTGCATATACATTTAATAAACAGTGTTGATACAACTGTTAGAAGTAGTTTGTGGGCTTAGCTAGCGCTAGTTTTGTCTAATGCTACGAAATTTCTTGAAAGTGGGTAGTCTTAATGAACATCATTTAGTCGACGGATTCGTGGGTTGCTATGTTTAACATTATCCTAAAGCATACCCAAGGTTAATTATTTTGTAAATTCACCAGCCGAGTTTGATTTTCCTGCGCTCTATTCAGTAGTCAAATGGTCGTGTAAGTTAATTTATCCAACACTGTATTGGTTAAATTTATGCTTTTGTGATTTTCACAGTATTTGTATCCTGTTATGTAGACTACCTCGACCAGCAATAACGGGGGGTCGGATGAAAACACATCTATATCCTAGACCATATATTATATCGATTTTGGTGGGAACAGTGGACCACTAATTTTAAGGTCTTATGAATAAACTGTTAGTGTTCTTGAGCTGTCTTTCTCTTTCAGTTATTAATGCCTCGTCAAAATCAGGGGCTCGTCCCAACTTTTCATTAAGGCTTGGGTTATACTGGGCAATGAGATTATCAAAAGACTCATCGAGCTGTTCTCCAAAAGCACCAGTTCTACTACGATAGAAGCTTATTTGTCAACCAAGTCTCTGAGGTGAGTCGTAACAGTGATCTAAAGTTATTTTTGGTTTCTACTCCAATCATTCCATTTTTATCATCCACCGCTTCTCATAATAAATGCTGAAACAATCGTCAGTCAGTCAACTACAACGTAGGACCAGGCACATATTTGCACCGCTCATTATACTCAAAGCTTGTTGATATAGTGCTAAAAAAATAATAGCTTTATTTGATAATGTGTTTAATTCAGTAAATAAATATCAGAATGGAACGCTAAAATATTCCTCGTATTCTTCATCCACGTTCTAAGATGTATATACTTAGGTGTGTGATAAAAACCAAAAATAATCAAAACATTTAAAGGAATTATTGATATGTACGTACTTTTGATAACAAAATTATTCGGTTAGTTCCCTGATAACTTGTTCATCGTACACTATTTGTACTAATTAAATCACTTAAGGGGGTATTTCTCTTTTCAATAGTAGATCTCAACAAACTATCTTACTATTCTATTGAACGATAGACAGTGTGAAAGTTGTAGGTAAAGTAAGTGGTTTTATTTAGTAAAATAACACCTGCTTCCTATTTAAAAGGTTTTAAATGCTTTTCTGAAACTACGTTCATAATAAAATCAAAAGACGCACCAATAATACTACTAACATATTTCAAGGAAGACCTATGAAACATAGAACAAACTCTTCATAAATCTCCAGGGAAGTATTATGGGGGAAATTACAGAGTAATATGAAATGTACAGTAACTTAGAAGTTACCAAAGTATGTGTTGCTTAAAATCTTGCTTCGTAACAACACAATACTAAGATATGCAACGACAGTCTATTTTTTATATCCGTGTGTTTAGGTTTCAAAAGCAGTCACAAGTAAGCGAAAGTCGGTTAGCACCACTCTAATTTTCGAAGTAAATTTGGGTGACTCGAAAAAATACCAGGATTCTTAGTCTATGATAATTTACGTGATTACCTTACGAAATACTTCTACCTACCGATAACGCTTTAAAGCTTTTGCGAGACAACCATTATCAAAACGAGAGGTTGGTACTTCACGATGATGTGATAACTTTAAAGGTTAGCAGGTTAAAACCAGCTAACTTAAAACCCTGGAATGTGTCTAATAGAAACTGCAACAATCTAAGTGATTCTCTACCACAATTATCGTTAATGGAGAAAACTTCAGGTGCCCTAATTCCTCTAGCAATTTAAAATCGCTGATACTGTATTGAGTGAACCATTGATCGACTTATAGAATGTTCACCTGCTTACTAGAGTCATATGAGTGTTATAAGTTGGCATGAGGAATTAATATTGGAACTTACAGTCGGACGTGAGGGTTAGGAACTAGGGATCGGGATCTTTATCATGAAATGACATCAGTTATAGTGCAAGAGTGATACTTAGACATATACATAGATAGATTTGGCGCTAAAATCCAAGACCTGCGATTTTGAATCTGACGGTTTCATCTAAAGACAGTCGTTTCGCCCTAAAATCATAAGCTATTACTAAGAAAATCCATACGACTCACTCATGAATTATTAACTGCAAAGTACACTCTGAGCTGTCATGTGCGTTTTCGCTTAACTTTTAGTATTTTTAACTTTTCTCATTTGATATGTAGGAACGAATCGTTTGCTTCAAAAATGGACTGTCTATAAATTTCCTATCGCAGTAAAGCAGTTCATTATTGAATATTTTCTAATATTCATGATGACTTGTTCGTTTATTAGGTCTTTCTGAGTAAAAAAAACTGTATATTTTCTTATGGGTTGAAAATAGTGTCCTATACTGAACTACTGATACGTCTTTCGTTTCTGTTTTGTTTATATGCCACTGGACACAACCTCCAGGTTTTGAAAGGAATCCCTCAAAACTTTTGTGAATATGAGACTACATAGATATTGCAAAAAAAAACCATAATTTTAGGAAACTCTCTCAGATCAGGTGGAATTTCATTTGACTTTGCGGATGTTCCCCTAAATTTGGGAGATTAGGGTGCTTTCCTAAATATCAGGAGATTTGTATTTTAATATAAGCCCTCTATATCCAGTTGACAAACTCACTTTTAACAGTGGATATGTATATACTCTTCTGTTATCCTCTACCTTCCTAGCTACTGGATCTTCCATTTTTCAGTTGAATTTTGTAGTGTTATTTATTCAATCCAAAACTGTGCACACTGTGTAGTTACAGCAGCGACTAAAATGGATTAGTTAAAACAATACAGTCTTTATTTATTGCGTTGTTGATTTTTCCGTTACATGTTAGATTAAAGTAAGGGCTTTGCTGATATCAATAGTCAATGCGTAGTTTAATATATATATTCGGAAATAAGTTTGTTGTTCTTATGCTCATTTGGGAATATTTATTAAGGATCTATAAAAAGATGCTAGAAGATATAGCTTTAAACTTGACAAAAACACACTATGCATGTTTAAATGCTTGAAATTCTAAAGTAACTGGTGATTTGTATTAGATATCAGTCACTTTTTATGTCATATTTTCTAGTTAAGACGCTTCGTAAAAATGACAGACCTACTATGGTCTTCATACCTGTTTCGAGTTTCTGTCCATGTAATAAGTTGCGACATTTGTACGAACTGTGAGGCCAGTGAAATATCACTGGTCCCTAGCCAAATCAGTTGGGTCACTGAATATCGGATAAATCGTCAATCCCTTTCATGGTCATGGGCAACCAAAACACATCAGTTAATCGTATGCCATAGTGGTAGTCACACTTTCTCTTGTGCCCATTTTGACTCATATATTCTTACTATAATGTCATTTGTGCTGTACGGTCTTTAAAGCATCCATAGCACCTTGATACGACGAAGGTATAATACACGTTAGATACTAACCGCAAGGAATGACTTCGACGTTAGCTGTTGGACTTACCGTTCCATCATCAACACTGATGGTCTACAGAACTAATGACTCCTTTGTACTTGGTTACTCGCCGATTTCGAATTATATATACGAAACGTTCAATTGAATCCATCTACTTCTATTTGTGTTATTCCGGAAATTCTTGGTTAGCACACTAATTCAAATACTTTGATTTATAGTACTGATGTCGCGGTGGAGTAAACTATTCAACAACTGGGTATTAATTCAAGTGAGGATGACTTTGATTACTACCTGAAGAGGTTGGAAATGTGATGCATGACTAAAAAGTATATTAAGGATGATAACTTCATAGCTTATCCCTTGGCGTTTACGGAAAAGAAGCTTATAACCTGCTCAAGAATCTGGCTTTACCACAGAAATCAATTTCATTGTCATATGAATCTCCCAAGGAATTACTACTTAGTCATTTGCTGTCTGTTAGCTTTGAATGCAGAGATATCAAAGTTTCATAAATTGATGCAATAAAATGACCAGGAATTTAAAATTTCATATTTGGTTCACAGAAACAGACCGCGACGTTCATCTTTGGAGATCGATTGGAAACTCAAGTTCATGATCGATTGATACTGGGATAAATATCACAAATTTAGAGGGAGAGATTTTTACAGAAACTCAAGGGTTCATTAAATGAAGTTATTACAGCATGTGATAACTGAGACCGTAAATGGGTTTGACTTCGGTCAATGAAAATTTACGACACTTTGTTTAATCGTCGAGACGATCTACATTCTTACTGTCGGTTAAGCTCGCGGTTGTTTAATAAGGGTTCCAATTCTCGTAAAAATATGAAAAGTGACTCAACAAAGAATTGCAAAGCAGGTTACCAGAGATGAGCACAGGTTCGGTAAATGTTTATACTGTGTTAACCTTCACCTTCATATCTCATGTGTCTTTAGTCATAGTTAATGTTTCAAGTGTGGTAAAATGGAACACATCTAGTCTGAATGTGAATCTACTGTTGATTTTGCCACTGGTCTCGATAAACTCTGTAGTTATTATTTAATCATTCGGTTTTTCTAATGGTCAATTATCTCTATCCACTATTTCAAAAGGTAGTGTTCATATTGAGAAGCGATTATATACCTCCATCGGTCCATTTCATGAATCTATTGTTGACACAAGCAGTTTGAAATCTTTTGATTCTAACGTTGTAGCATGACCCGCTGAATTCTCAGTATTGGCGATTACTGGACACTAACTGCCCATACGGGGATGCTATAAATTGTTAGTTAAAGGTGATAATGTTTCATATATGCGTTGTGAGTTTTTAGTGAAACATGAACATTAATGTTACTTTTGAAAAATTTAAAAAGCTTAAAAAGAAGTTGTCTTCATTAAGTTCTAAAGAAGATACTGACGCTTTAATTAGGGATTTGATAACTGCGTGTGCTAAGTGTGGTGAAAGATTGGGAATTCAGTCTAGAAACTTCAAGTACATGGCGATCAGGTCTTTCTCAAATGAAAATTGATCCATTATGGTTTTCGAGAAGCAGTACATGAGACACTGGACGATTTGTGTGTGCAACGTTTAATTGACCCGATCCGGTCTTCAGCATATGGTAGCTCTAACGTCACACTCTCAAAGTTTAATGGCACGATCCATAGAATATGTGGTGACTCTAAATTAAGAATGTACATCTGATGGTAGCAGCTGAAGATGTTCTAAATTGACTCCGTGTTTCTAAGGTTTTCTGGAAGGTTGAGGTGAAAGATGCCTACCTTCAAATTCACTTAGACCAATGTTCATCTATTTCGACGATAATTAACACTCCCTTCGGCCTATTGAAACAAACTTCTGTTTTGTTCAATCTGTTCTCCAGCCATAATTCATGGAGTCATGAATCGTGTAGTCAACATGTTGACTTTTATAAACTCAGTTCAATATTCTTCTTAATTACACAGAACCCGATTTATTATTATTATTCTATTATTATTACTCTCTGTTTTCAGATATGGCGACTTTATTGCTAACATTATTTAAACTTGTGTATTATTGCATTTTTGAAGAAACCCGAAATGGTTTCTTCACAACACTTATGTACCCATAAGATGTTTGTGAATAATGATAGCAATAATAATAATGTCTCGATAATCATTTCAATACAAACCTATTAATGCTGCACTCAGTTTGTTAGTGCAACTTTTACCGGTCAGACGTCTAGATCTCATTAGAGAATCTCTTCGACACTTTGGACGCACACTCAGCACCATGGGAAAAGGTTGAGATGCTAATTTTAAACTTAAATTTTCTGTCCATTTTTCGAAGCAAGATGAATTATCCACTACTACTGTCTACAGCGACGCTTTGTGTCGTAAGAATCAGCAATATAACGTCTAACATTTCTGAAGAACCTATTTAAGATTAAAAAGGAGAATAATGTATTCAATGTGAATAGAGACTGGTTATACAGAATGAACATGTTTATAAGGCTGAGCCATACCATCGAGTTGGATATTTCAGCGTTCACCACCGTTGGCTATTTATAAATAATAATTTATCCTAAACTAACGGTTTGTTACATGAGGCATGCCATTTTACAGACAAGATCAAACTGTTACAAAATATACCATTTTCACTGAAGCAGACTACTCGGTAGGGCATATATTTTATAAGATCTAAATGTAGGTGGTTTTAGTAGGACTCGTATTGTCGATATCGCAGTTGGTGTGCTTTATGGAGGTTGGGTTCTGACGTGCAACTGATGGTTGAGAATAGATCCATGTGAAGTTGGGGACTTCCAGAAACCGCAACTGTACACCCTTCTGGAATATCTGAGGCTCTAATGTTGGTTCAGGACGTAGTCACCCGTTCCATATATGTTTTCAGTGGCATATCCCGAGGGGTCTGAAAAAAGGTGTAAGAAAAAAGGATGAAAAGAAAAATGGACAATTGTGGTGTTTGAATGAACTAGTGATTTCTTTGTACTTGTTGAATACATGAGTTCGAATTCCAAATACAGTATATTCGTTTGTGTTTATCCAGTACTTCGTGGTTAAATTGCGTTATTTCTGGGGTTCCCAGTTTGTACTATAATTCAAATACTTCTAATTATCACAACAATGTTCATGGAGGGATAGTTATTGTATGACCATTCAGTCTAATTCTAATACATATTGAGCAAGAGCATTCTAATATGTCAAAGAGAGTAAGTTTCGTGCCTTAAGGTAACCCTCGTGCTATTGATAGAAGAAACCGGAGAAGTAGTGAATAGGTCTTTATTTCGATCTTCGCGCAGTCACAGTGAAGCGTGAGATTATCTGTTCAGACAAACAAAGGCTCTCAACATTCAATATAAGATAATAGGGAATATAACGCTTATACACAATAAGGAAGTGAATGAATACTTGAACAATACTGTTTTGGCATATGCTTGGTTGTTTGGGGTCAACTCTTAACCAACCAACCTAAGCTGTTACATAAGTGTAAACAAGTTATGAGTTGACAGTTGGCAAAAGGAGGTGGTTCAGAAAGAGGCTGAGAATATGGGAATATGTGTAGTTATAAAAAATTGTGTTGAAAATAGTATTCTGATACACAAATGACTGTCTCCCGTTCTTGTCGAAGCTATTTGAGCCCATTTTTCGATATGATGGGAAGAAAAATCATTTTTCGATTGATTTACTTATTATGAGTTTTATTCAACATTACACCCATTCTAATTCAATGTGATGATAATTCACGCTAGAATTTGTTTTCTTTTGTCGAATGATATTTTTTTATGTATAATATACGATATTCTTGTATTCCTTTGACATGAACTATAATCACTCTGTGATTGTTATAACTCTAAGTATTTCTCATATATATGATTTTATTCTAACTATTAATCAAAAATGGATGTAAAATCAGTATATAAACCAGTGTATTTTAGACAATTTTGATCATCGTCATCGCCGTGTTTTGGGGCTAATAAATCTTCAGCTATACCACTCTTGTGTTCTTACTTTCGCATCGTGGGAATCGCCGACGTCCCTCGTTCCGAGTATAAGTGATCAGCGTTTTTTTCCGGCACAACAATTTTATAAGGTCTTGATCAGGCTTCGTTAATAGTGAATTATCTACTTTGTTCGTAATAGGTTTACTCGGTAGAAGGTGGAATCAATTCAGCGTCCTAAACACGATTTAATGAGGTATTTTGCATAATGAATCGGCATCAAGAACACCGGTTCGTGACATTCCACTAGATTATAAGGAGCCGAAACTAAGCGAAATGTTCTACCCCACAGACATCTGTGGATTGAAGTTATCTCCTTACCATCATGTTCGCTGGTCAGTAACGCCACCTTCCCTCTTTTTGTGATATTAGGCTCTCCCACGTTTGTGGTAAGCATGAATATTGCTTTAATCGTAGTCCATAGTTGGAATACACCGTCTCTATTAGTTCCATGTTACAAGCAAATCAGATGGTTAAAGCAATTGTACTGTGGGTTAGACGTCAATTTAATATATCACACCGCTGTTGTATAACGTGATTAGTTTCACTAACGTATTAACGTATTATCGTAATATATGTGAGAGAGAACAAACATTTTAAACATCTGTTATACCAGATAATATATATTTTATTATAGAAAATGCTGTCATTATCCGCCCCTTATTATTGCACGCTATGAAAACTCAGAAGACCTGTAGGCTTTTTGTCTTATTGTAAACAGCTTCGTCAACTTCCTGGAACACCCATTTGAACCATAGATACATTTATACGGACCGCCTAACATTTAATGTTTTCCAAATATACTGTTTACTGACCGAAAATATATCATATTCTCACTGCCCATCACATATTTACAGCTAAGTTATAGTACAGTCTAGGTATCAATGACACTGACCATTATAGAGAATTTCAATAATAAATATATTTCTGCAACACCTCAATGAGTAAAAATTGTATTTCTGACGTTTCGTGGATTAACGCGAGTTACTTCTTCAGGCTAAACAAATAACAAGGCCATTCTCTAAAAACGAAGCCTGCTCATCACCCTGAAAAATCAATAAAAATTAAAATGAACTGAAATAGCTTCGACGTGAAACGGAGACAGCTATTTGTTTATCAGGATACTGTTTTCAGTACTACATTTTAAAACCACATATAATACTATAATTTCGGGTTATTTTGGACCACCTCTATTTATAAGGTTCTTTATCCACTCATAACTTATTTACGCTTATTTTCCTTAATTTATTATAGTTCTCTTGCTTAAACTGTACCTTAATAATAAGTAGTTATACCCTAACTGTTCCTCCACATATGACTCAACTTCAATAGGAATGGTCATTCTCTAATCTGCTTCTCGTCCTTTCTTTTTCTTCCCCCCTCATTCATCTCCCTCGAGATGTGCCACAATGAATACATGGAACGTGTGATTTCCTCATGAGCCACCATTAACATCTTAGATATTCCAGAAGAATATGAAGTTGATGTTTCTAGGAGCTTTCATCTTTACGTAGATATATTCTTGATTATCAGTTGCACGTCACAACGCTTCAGCATACTGCTTAGACATTCAGATAAAGCACATGTGGGAGCATTTGTGAAGCTCATTATAGCTCCTAAAGGAATGTCAGGCTTATGAATACTCGATAGCTCATCATCTGAAACCGCAAACATAAATAACTTTCATAACCACTTTCATACGCACCAACCAATAAAGTCGTGTGTGAAACAGAATCACCCTGATATTGACATTTTCAGACATATAATGATTTTGATTTAGTTAAAAATCTTCCATATAATTTCCTCCGTTCTACTTAAACATGAGTTATTTTTATTTCACTTATTTGTTTACCCTGAAGAAGTGACTTGCATTAAGTCATCAAACGTCAGAATTACAATTTCTTCTCATTGGGTTATCACAGATATGTCATAACTATATTATTAAGTTCTACACAATGACTCAGTTTTGTTTTGGGTTGCATCATTTTTCGTCGAGGAGATCTATATTTCTTTTTCATTTATTTTTCGAGCAAACAAAAAACTTACATAACATAAGGGTGCTGATTTACTATAACCTACTGTACGAAACCCAAAATATCCTTAATTATACAGGATACCTTCCAAATTATGTTTTACTAATTTAAAGGTTTACATATCCCAAATTTATCAGCATTCAAGTGTTTTGTCTACTTTACTTATTAAATGAGTTACCCATAGATATTATGAACCGCAAAGTTTTTCTTTAATATTATATAATCAGCTATCTATCATGATCATCTCCAAACTATATATATATCAAAAGTATCTGATAGTCTATACCATTAGTTAAGTTCATGGCAGCGTGACACACTAAATCGATATCTAACCTAAAAAAAGCTTCATTCTTCTGATTCGCTCGTAACATGGGACCTTTAGAGACAATGAATTCTAGCAAGTTGTGGAACACAGAGTTCGGCTTAAAGCGGTTCTAAAAAATAACACAAGCACACAAGAGAGCTTTACACCATAAAGGAAGGGAGGGTGGAGTTTTTGACCAACAAATATGATGGTGGGGGAGATAACTTCAGTTCATTAATGTTCTTCGGGCAGAACATGTTGTTCACATACCGTCCCTAATGGTCTAGCGGGATATAGATAATCGGTGGTGTTGATGTTACCTATCTGTGGCAAATCCCTCGATGGCTCATGTTTATATGATTGAAGTTTCACCTTCTACCAAAAATCCCCGTTACAAGAAAAAGTGGACAATTATTCAAAAATTGAGTCCACTAAAGATGACACGGTTATTCAGATTTTGACAACACCCTTACACGTAACGCCTATATGATCGAAGTGTGCCAAATCAGTCAAATCAAAAGTCAGAAATGAAGCGATTCAAAGATATACTTAAAAGGTCATCAATATATCGGGGAGCGTCTAGTCTAAACCGGCTAGTAGTTGCGAGTGACATGTAAGATATGTAAGTCATTGACGCAGATGATCCGTGTCGAACGATTAAGCGCCTATTCGAGTTAGACGGGAATAGTGTGACGAACCAGCTAACTTCGAAATCACATCTCGTGGTCAGCACCTAACGTGGATTACCCTTTCATCGTATCAAGGTACTATAGCTGCTTTGAAGGTCGTATAACGCACAGGCGTTATTACAGAAATATATTAGTAAGATTAGGTATAAAGAAGATAGTTCGACCACCACATGGGCCAGTTCATGGTGTTCTATGAATTGATTCGCGTTGGTTTTCCTCAAATTTGATGACGACAGGTGAACCGTCCGATATTTAGTGACCTAAATGCCGAATGATCTGACCAGGTTTAACTGACACTTCAGTGGCTCTACACATAGTACAGTGTACCCACTCCGGAACTAGTGCGGATGCGTTACCGGGCGCCATCGGCTAGAAGTTTCAACTTAAACCAATGAAGTCAGCACCAAATGTTGAAGAATTAGAGAACAACTTATTTTGGGAATTTATTTACTGCTACACTACCAACAGCTTTATAAAAGTGATGGTAATCATAAAAAAGCAATAATTAGCATGGAATAAAGTTTTGTCTTTGTATCCAAGCTTCGTGTTTCTTTACTACAGTCTAGGGGTCTAAATAATCTTAAATTTTTGTCCAAACTGATGGACATTGGTCTTAACGTTATTCTTCAATCATTTTTCGCACTATTAACTGATCCACCTGCCCTCCAGATCCATAAGAAAGAGTAAAAAGTAGATACCTATTCAACCAAGATCTCTCTCTTATAATTCAGACACAGTCCAAGGAACGAAACGTTGGCCATTTGTGGCCTGTAAGGTTTGAAGTTTAACGGGAAGTTTAGTCCTAACGTGATTTGCATATATCAAACTTTTGCTGTGTTCTTACGCAACAAAAGTACTATTTCAGTTCTAAAAAATCTATCCTGAGCTATACGTTCGGTAGATTACTTTTTTTTGAGTTTCACTATATTTAATAGTTACCTGTGGTTTTGCCTCAGCTTACTATTCGGTTTTTTTTGTTTTTCACGTATAGACTAGTTTCAGTTTACATCACTCGTTTTGTCCGTTTTTGTCCGTTTTCAGTGTGCATTTTAGTGTTTTTTTTTAAAAAGGTCTTAAGCTTTGCCAGCATCTATAACATAGTTTGCTTCAACACCGTCATGAAAAACTCATGCAAACGTCCGGGATGCCGTTTTGCTGTCACAACTGGCATGCAGTGTGACAACTGCAAAGGTTGGTTTCACGAAGCATGCACAAATCTGACAGCAACTGCTTACAACAAACTCAGCAAGTCAGACCAAAAGTGGGTATGTGTCACGTGCAACACGGACGCAGTAGTCTTGCTGAGTAACATCATTGTCCTACTGACAGGTCTTCGAAACAAGCTGTCAGTTAACTTGGAATACGACAGTAAAAAAACCGATATACAAACAAGAGCGCGCAACGGACTCAAAAATAGGGATGTCGATAGGTATGTCATCGATGGAGCATCCATCAACACTAACGACGACGTGTCGAGGCTCAGTACCATCATTACGTCGACGGTACTAGACTCCCTAGGCAAACTCGGGTCTCCCAGCTCAGGGTCGCTGAACACAACAGTGGTTCCCAAAACCCTGCAGGCGATTCGACCCGCGTTAAGAGAGCCCAAAAGAACCAGGCATCACCGCCTAAGCCGAGCAACCCAAGTGTTGCTGCACGGAAAATAACTGGTGATTTAGTCGCACAGTCTACCCCAAAGACTGTTCGTCCGGTCAATAAAGAGCCCAAGATTCATAAACGCACACTGACCTCCAAAAACAAGTTATTAAACCTGAACCCATCGTGAAACCTGGTAAATTAACAACAGTTCGTGACGATTCTCTCATTATCATGAACCTCGTCGACAATCCTGACCTTCCTCTCAGTCTGCAGGATAAAAACGACAGGATGCTGTGGGGTGAATTGAACAAAAAGCTCGAACTTCCTAGAATAGAGCCTTTGACGGTCACCCGGCTCACTCGAGGAAAGGATTCTAAGCATCTAAATCACCCGAGGCTTCTCCGAGTAACACTTAAGAATGCTACCGACGTAGAGGACGTCTTGCTAGCAAGTCACTTACTGAAATCAGATGGTAACGTAAGAATATTGCCCGACATACCGTACTCTGAGCGCAATATCATACGAAACGTCCCTAAAGAATCTCGCGAGAAGTTCTTCCGCGGAAGAAACATAATTGTCCAAGGTATACCGGAAAATGCAGACCCTACTCAATCAAATTCTGACATCAGGGAATGGAAATTCATCAAACAGTCCTTGAGGCTCAAACACATACTGACTCAGCATGTGACGAGACTAGCCAAGAAGGACGGTGATCCTAGACCTCGTCTGATGAAGATAACCTTCCCATCTTCTCACATGGCGGCTGCAGTTCTGGAAGCATTTCGTGCCAACAGACGTCGATTGCCACCTGGAATCCACATGCACCCGGATAGGCCATACGAAGTCAGGACCAAGAACAAAGGCAAGCTGGAGCTGACCATTCCACTTGTGGACTGTCTAAACGATAAAAAACGTGTAAAGGACAGGGCCTACCACCTCGGCAAACCTCATATAGGTGGGCTACCTGTCCATTCACATAAGGTTCATACAGAAAAACAGGACGAAGCTCATGCGTTCCAAATTGAAAGCATAAACTGCTTATATACGAACGCCGCGAGTTTACCAAACAAACTGGATGAACTACGTGAACTTAGCGACGCTAACAAGGCCCATCTGATAGGAATATCTGAAACCTGGACATCTTCTCAGTTCTCGGATCAAGAGTTAGCATTGCCTGGGATGACTTTGTTCCGCAACGACAGAAAAATAGGAATTGGGGGCGGAGTAGCCATATACATAAGCTCTTGCTTGGAGGTGCACCAGGTTCACAACCTCGAGTTTAACAATCTTGAGGAATCCATATGGTGCTCTGTAAGGTTGTCTAGTACTTCCAGGTGTCTAGTCGGAGTCATTTACAGGAAGCCAACTGCCGACACCGAGTACGATAGTCGTATGCTGGAAGGACTATCCCGCTCTATCCGTCTCGGTTTCACACACATCCTGATTCTAGGGGACTTTAATCTCCCTAGAGTCAACTTCGCGGAACACACGTACACTGGAGGCGACAACTCAACTGAAGCTCGGTTCTTCAACCTCATCGATAACTTGGGCTTATATGAAAATGTGAGGTCGGCAACTCGTTGGAGAAACAGTCAGACACCATCGCGCTTAGACTGTGTATTCACTAACGAAGAATTCCTAGTCGACAACCTCTCAATCCTGGCTCCTCTGGGAAAAAGCGATCATGCCGTCATAGCCTTCAGTTTTGTCATCAAAACTAAGCTAAGGTATCCCAACAATAATTTGCGATGGAATTTTAAACGGCTGAATGTGCGAGCTCTACATGACCATCTACAACAGGTGGCTTGGGATGTTCACCCTCAAATCGATGTGGATGGTCATTGGGACTTCTTGCTGCACACGCTCTTACGTGCTACAAACCATTCAGTTCCTCAAACGGTTCCCAAAAGCTTCAAGCCACCTACAGTAATCAAGAACCGTACCCTCCGCCTCCTAAGCCGCAAACGGCACTGTTGGGCGGAATACAAACGAACTAATAACGATGGAGCGTATAGGCAATACAAACATATCAGGAACACATGCACGAAGGCTATAAGAGAAGACAGGCTTCAGTACCAAACAAAGCTTATGGACAAATTCGCCTCTAACCCTAGAAGCCTATTCCGTTATGCAGCCTCTCTTCGTCAAGCCAAAACAGGAGTTTCTCAACTGCTAGGTCCTAACGGCCCGACCAACAACGATGGCGACGCCGCTAACCTTCTGGCGGCCCATTACTCTCAAACATTTCAACCGGCTGATATCAACTTTATTGACGACAGTTTCATCTGCAATTCCACAGGACTTTCTGAAGTGGACCTAAGCGCTGACTTGGTGTTCCGGAAACTGCAGCACTTACGACTTGACACTTCTCCTGGCCCGGATATGGTTCATCCTGCCATACTGAGGGAGGCAGCCTCAATCCTGGCAACGCCGCTTAGCGTGATGTTTTCACACTCGCTTAGCCGAGGCAAACTACCGGAAAATTGGAAGTTGGCTCACATCACACCAATTTTCAAAGGTGGTCGACGCAATGAACCTTCAAGTTATCGGCCGGTGGCTCTTCTGTCATTACCTTCAAAACTCATGGAGTCCCTGATATGCGACGGTTTAAATGACTACCTACTGTCCTTAAATTTCTTCTCACCCCAACAGCATGGTTTCAGGAAGGGTTACTCTTGTATAACCAACCTGCTGACTGCGGTGGACAGATGGACAAGCATCCTCGATCGCAAGGGAAAGGTTGATGTCATTTACCTTGATTTCTCAAAAGCTTTTGATAAGGTTAACCACTTGTGTCTTATCAACAAGCTCAAACGACTAGGTATCAAACCACCTCTAATCGACTGGCTTACTTCATACCTAAAAAATCGACACTTTAAGGTTAGGGTTAATTTCACTTTATCTCAAGCTATGGAATGTTCTAGTGGGGTCCCCCAGGGCTCAGTACTAGGGCCTCTTCTCTTCTTGATTTACATAAATGATCTTCCTCAACAGGTAACGTCAGACTTATTACTTTTTGCCGACGACGTGAAACTTTGGAGCGAGATACGCAACCAAGACGATATACAGGCTCTTCAAGAGGATCTGACTCGACTTCATAGTTGGGCAGACGATAACGGACTTACCTTTAACACTTCTAAGTGTAAAGTAGTCCATCTGCGACATGTCGCAAACTACAGTTACAACTTAGGAAACTCCTCTCTAGTAGTATCCCAAGTCGAAAAGATTTAGGAGTCCTGGTGCCCCATGACTTAAAGTCTTACGCTAACTGTGACAAAAATGCCTTCCGAGCAAACCTTGCACTGGTAACGTTGAGGCGCATTTTTGGTCAGTTTGACGGAAGAACTTTCCACACAATCTTCAATAGTTTCATCCGTCCCCATTTAGAGTACGGAAACATAGTACTCCCCCCCTCACTCCAAAAGGATAAGGTCACTTTGGAGCGTATCCAACGGCGAGCCACGAAATCAGTTCGAGGACTCAAATCTAAGCCTTACGAAGAACGCCTCCGTTCACTAGACCTTTACCCACTAGAATATAGGCGTCTTAGAGGTGATTTATTAATGGCTTATAGTATTCTTAACACTTCTGGACATCCTCTTAAACACCTACTTAAGCTTAGTTCGAACAATAACCTAAGGGGTAACACCCAGAAACTGGAAACACAACATAGCAAGACGGAATGTAGACACAACTTCTACTCCTTAAGAGTTGTCAAAAGCTGGAATTCGCTGCCGGCCGAGCTAGTCCAAGCGACTTCTCAGGAGTCCTTCAAGAGGCAACTTGACCTATTCTTAAGGACCAAGGACAGCATCGCACTATGATTTACCAATTTCTTTTCCTCTTTTATTGTTAACATACCTAGGTTCCTGCCTGGAGGATTTGGTGATCCCCTGCTACTAGACACGGAAGCCTGTTAAGCGAAAGCTTCTTCTATTCCGTCCACAACCATTTGAACCATTTGAACCATTTGAACCGCTTAGATTACTTTCGTGCGCTACTTCTGATCACATGCAATGGATATTCAGGTAATACTTAAAGGGATACTTAAGTAGTTCCTTTTGAAATAGAAAGTATAATTATACTTTCTTAGGACGCATTTGAAGACTTCATGATTTCATCTTCCAGTTATCCGACCGAAGTTATTGACTTGACTAATAGTGATACAGACGCAAAACCCATATCACCAGCTGCTGTTCGACACCTTTCCAGAGAAAAGAATAAAAGCACTTCAAAGGCACTTGCTGAAGCCGACGGCTGTTCGAAAGATATGGGGGAGAAGAATGGTTGTGATGACGAAGATTTTGATATCGAAGATGAAAGCATCATAGAACGCTTAATTGGTCTCTTAGAAATGTTTCCAGAGCCAGTACGTCGCGGTGTTTCTTTCGCCTACAGCGCAGCTTCAGAAGGCGTTGTATCGGGTTATTCTCTCAGCAGATCGGTGACTTGGTTTTTGGTGAGCACAGCTACTGTATGTTTCCTCCCACTTATTCTGGAGCTAGAACGAGTTCAAACTGAAGAGCAAGAGGCAGTACAACAGCGTGCAATGATGCTTGGCCCTAGGGCTGCAGGTGGTGGTTCTGGCCTGGCCGGATTCTCAGCAGCAGTTCCGCATCTTACTCACATAGAACCCAAGTAGAAAACGTATTCTTTGTATGCATTTGTACTTTAACCAGTAATTATAAGCTAATACAAATACTGTTACGCTCATAACAGCAACCCATATTTAGTTCACTAAGTCTTCACCGTTAATTTGTACGTGAGGTTGGAAGAAAATTAGGGGCGGCCAAACCAAAATATGGCATCAGTGCTTAAAGTCACTAACTTCTGTTCTGTTGTCATGTTGGTAGATGCAGACTACTCGGTTGGGGTCCGCGTGACTATCATAACCAATGGTTGGAGACTCTTGATGACATGGCTCAGAATATATTACAATGGCGTCAGTGTATACTTTTTGTCTTCCCTTAAGCTATGAGATTAAAATCAGATTCAGATTTGTGTAGTAAGGACAGAAGGCCTACGGCCTATGTTATTCCTTTCCTAGTATGTTTCTCTGAGTGTCCAGTCTTCTCTTGAAAGAGTCAATTGAAGGTGCGGACACCACTGCTTCAGGCAGCAGGTTCCAATTATTGATGACTCAGTGTGAAAACCTGTATGCCACGGGTATTTTACTCGTTCTTGGCTTTTCTATTCGCCTGCTATATCCTCTGAGATGTCCCGATCTAGTGGGAGGAAAAAGAGAGAATAAGTTAGGTCCGGAATCATTTCTCAGTATTCTGTACATCAAAATTATATCTCCCCTTAGTCTGCGATAGAACAGAGTAAAGAGGTCCGGTTTTTCAAGCCACTCTTTGTATGATAAACCCCGGAGTTTCGGAATTGCACGGGTAGCTGTCCTCTGTACTTCTTCTAGTATGTCCGAGTCACCTTTTAAGCAGGGGCTTGCAGCCTGAACACAGTTCTCTAGCTTAGTTCTCACTAAGAATATGTATACTGTGGTGAACATGGTAGTATCTAACTTAGTGAATGTCCTTGGCTGCGACCTCCCTGCAATGGGCCGTCGTCTTAAGATCATTACTCACTGTCACCCTTAGATCCTTATGAGACCGGACTACGGGTAATGACACATCCCCTATGTTGTATGTATTAAACTTTGAATCCCCCAAGTGCATGTAGACACACTTTTCCGCGTTGATAGGCATCAGCCACTCTTTAGACCAGTTTATCATTTTATTTAAGTGTGCCTAAAGAGCAAATGCGTCTTTGTCTCCAGTTATTACTCGCCAAATTTTTACATCGTCAGCGTATAATAACATTGGAGACTGTACTATACTTGTAAGATCATTAACATTATAAAAAGTAAAGGACCTAGGACGGAACCTTGGGGTACTCCACTAAGTACTGGTCTCCAGATGGAGCACTTTGAATTTATTCTCACTTTTTGTCTACGATCTACTAGGAAATCCTTAATCCATTTTAAAAGAGGTCCGGCAATACCAAGGTTTTCCAACTTCAATAGCAGTCTATTAGTTGGCACCTTATCAAAAGCCTTACTGAAATCTATGTAGACAACATCCACTGAGTTTCCGTTATCTAGCGCATTAATCCAGAACTCCCTTGCTTCACATCTTTCTTTCTACCAACTAATTCTTTATTCATGTACTATGTCCTTATATGCAATCTTTCTTTTATATATTACCACCTCTGAATTAACTACTTCTATGAGTCCGGTGTCCATCTTGTTGTGTTAATGAGGTATGGCAACTCGGACCGATGCACATATGTGCCTGGTCCTACGTTGTAGCTGACTAACTGAGGTTATTTAGCCTAGTGTGTGATCGAATTCATTACTTTGTATACATATTTAATGACAACGAATAACGGAGAAATGCGCATCGTTAATAATCACTCGGTTAACGTTACAGAACGTAATACCAGATGCTGCACATGCTTATATTCAAGTCCGTCAAGTATGATGTTGTAATGATCTCTTTATGATTATCATCCTATTTAGTTCGTATTTTCTATTTGGTGTGGCAGTCGACCAATTTGACACCCAAAGTTTATTACCTTACTTGTGTTGGGTTGTCGGATAGCTTAACTACTTGAAATTACCTAGTGTGAGGCGACACTTATTTGGGGTCTAAAGATCCATACTCCATTTCCGCCGTGGGTATATATGGGAAAAATTTAGCTATTAATATGTCTATAACCCGCTGCTACTTGGTTGTTGGCTTAGTTTATTTTCTTTATCTGTTGACAGTCATATATTTAAACTTTATCAGCATAGGGTTGTGTGGATCGTTGAGTTTTTATTGAAATCATGAACCGGTCAGTGTTGGGTCTATGATGAAAACCTAGAAGTCAAGCGATCTTGCGAAACCGAAGGTCCTGGATTTAAGTCCGGGTCCAGGTTTGCAATGATGGTCTAACATTGTTCGGTTTATAATCTTAATAAAAATCTCACTTGTAGATGACCATTAACCTCTGCTCTTTGCAGGATAAATATTTGCATATTCGCTACGTCAAAAATCTCTGCGTGTTTGATATCTGAAGCTTTTTCACCCTTCAATATCAATATTCTATAATATATTTGACTCGGATTTAAGATGAATTATTCTCTAATCAAGCCATGGTAAATATTACTTGTTACTCAGGAGATTATTGTCTTCGCATGAAATTACACACAAAGTACAGAAACACTTCCAAATAGTGGAGATTTCGTTGTGCTCTTACATTCCAGCAAAGCTTGTTGTACTGCATAAATAGCCATATTTGGCTCTACACTTAGCTTTTCGTTTAGAATGGTACTAAAATTGATACACTGGTTCTCCGTATCAGACACAATTAAAGGCGCTGCTTACAAATCAGGTAAATTATTGAAAAATCATGTCTACGTACTCGAGATTTCGGATTCCAGTACTCCATAAACACCCCATTATGTCCTTCAAAACCCTATTGTCAATCCCTAGTTTTATTTTTTTGTCGTTACTACTACTACCGCTACATTTTATCACCCATCTTCTTTGGTTTCATCTCGTCGTGCTAGTACGGCATGACAACATGGTCAGGCACATTTATACTAGCTTCTATGTTATTAATGACTGTCTTAGTATCGGGAAATCGTTGACTAAATATGCGGCTGGTATGCATATAGACTAGTTAAAAAGCAATAATTGTGGATGGGTTTAAGATCCGCTCATACCGTTATCTAGTTGTAGACTAATTATAATTATTCTCTGAGAAAGTAAGAGCATGAAGACAACTGTTAAAATGTGAGATATATGTCATAGGTTGTGTAAGAATCAATACAAAAAGGGTTGACTAATTAAGTGGAGCTCAAGAAAAAAGCGAGAAATAATTAAAAAGCATGGAGAAAGGTGTTGCACAACTAACTCTTGCAATTGATGTTACCAATGCAAAGCAAAATTAACAACATTGTCCTCTTGTGTAGGTAGGTTTAGCTTGGATATTCTGATAACAATGGCTTCAAAAGGACGCAGTAAACTCAATATCGTTTGCTTATTATTGCGAAAGATTTCCGGAAACTAACGTCATCACTAGGCAAACGATCGCACTACTAAAAATTTGTTTCTCTTTATGCAATATATTCGGAGACGCAAACAGTAACTCTCCTTTTTGTCCTTTGGCATGTACTTGTAAACTAGTAGACATAACTGGAAGTAGCTCAATATAGGAGTTAATTCACACTCGACGTTTGGTGTAGACGTTGTAGCCACTATATTATTTGATACTTTCATCTGATTTACTTCTTAAATGTCAAAATCTGAGCTGTACTAATAACTTCGAAATTTTTTCTTCAAGATCACTAATAATTTTTAATCATTACTCTATTAGATAATTAAATAAATTCTCTCACTTATCCATTGGAGCTTTTATTTCTCACGATCGCTTTGTAATTCTGTCTAGAATGAGCCAGTGATAGAGTGACGATATATAGAGACACAATGGAGCCATCTGATAAGGTTGGGTCAAAAACTGTTTCTAACTTAATAATTATAAAATGACTGGTAAGGCTTGATTTTACTCACTAAAGTTGTACATTTTTGTACGAAGTGTAAGAGCACTGTATATGTAAACATAATAGGAATAGTGAATGAACTGACTCCGAAAACTTATTTACGGACGTTGACGATACGTCTACTCTCTAACGGTCAACCTCGGTGATGATTGGCAAGATTAATAAAAAACCCGTTTACAACTGACAACCCAGTCAACCAGAGAAGAATCAACAAACACAAGTGGGGGGGTGTTGGTTTGCTGTTAGTTATCTTTCATCTTTTATCGAATCGTGTTTTGAGTTGTTTTAATAATCGGGTAATCACATATATTATCTCTTGAATAACTTGTCGTTTGTCAGTCACGGTGAATAAACGTGGTCAAGTTATTTGACCATAATGTATATAAAACATTTGATTTATACTACTACATACATGATTAACTCAAAAAATCAAAGTAAAATTACTTTTAAAAAAACACTTTAGTTCTAATAGTAAGCTATATTTACAGCAGCCATTTTTACAAGTAAGATATCTTTTTAGTTAACGGTTTTTGGTGCACTCAATTTATTCAACCTGTGATTTGGTGTCCAGTGTCCCAAACTTTGGTTAGCATAATAATCCATGGGATAGGCTTCGGATAAATCTCGAGGCCAAAAAACTTGTTCATTTAAAGCAACGAATGCTTCGTATGGTGTGAGTAAAGGTTTAGTAAACTCAACACCCCAGTCAATACTAAGACGAGGACATGCAACCTTTGGAGCAAAAAAGAATGATGAAGTAGCTCTTTTGAGTCGACAAATTTATGCAATAAAAGTAAAATGTTATATGATCAACAAGGATGTGTAAAATCTACCTTATTGACTTGGAGTATGCAAATGGCATTGTTGTATTCGATGAGGGTGCTGGAAAAGTTCAGAGTTTTCTAAAAGCTTTAAGTGATGATGGAAGGATGGTTGGGATACATTTATCCTCCTTTATGTTCAAAATATTGCTTGAGGACTGATTTGAATCAATACATTTTCGGACCATACAGAGTAAATTAATTACTGATACATGACGACACCCTCATTTACCTTGGAAATTCCGAAAGGGTAGTGAATAACGAATAACATATTCCACCTCCCACGCCTGTGGGTTTGTTTTTTAAGAACAAACGAGAAGTATGCTGCACAGCAGTTGGCTTTATGTTCTTGTCTGTAAAAAACAGCCAGCGAAGGTTGAGGACAAGTGTATTTCTTCAAATTACTGTCTGAGTGTGGTAGAACCACATACTGAATGTAAGCATAATGTTTAAAGTCGAAATAGCAAGTCGACTGATCAGACTGTGAATCTTTGCCGACTTGACTGTTTACAACTTTGCTACGTATGTCCAGCCACCGAAATGCTAAGCTGGATAGGAGAGGAGCAGGTCTAAATAACGTATGGATGCGCTAGACTAATTGTAACATCGATCCATTAAGTCATTTACTGTCGTTTTTGTCTTTATAGCAGTCGTTTGGCGGATTAGTTCGACTATTCTGAGTGGTTGAGTTGAGGTTCTTTTAGCAAGTGTATTTGTAGATGGAAATAACGAGTTCATAACGAAGTCAATTCTGATGACGAAACGTCCATAATCGAATGGAGTGGCTTACAAGACATCAAACATATTATGTCGCCCATTGATAAAGCTGAAGAAGTTTAGCACGAACTAGACAATTTATTATTGGAGTACATCTTAAGTGGTTATAGTAAATCGCGTTTCTAATTTCCAAGACCATTAAAAGTACTTCAACCATAAAATCAGGTCATTTTAACGCTTACGGCACTTAAAAATTGTCATACGCATATATGAATTGAAGCCTAAAACCGAAAAGTTAAGGATACCTGAATCCAGACGTCTACTTGTTCATCGAAAAGCGCTAATTTACTTGGAATTATTTCAGACAGCAATAGTATAATGTAAGTCTTTCCTGATTTTTCCAATTCTGTCTGAAGTTGTTTCACAACGGTTGATGACCCTTGTTTTCCGAGTGTACCTATATTACAATAAGAGGAAAAGTAGTACGAAAACAGTTTCTCAGTTGGATGCTAGTGAGGTTAGAGAAAAGCAATTTATTTGGGAAGGAAATGGTATTTATGAAAAATTTCTGAGTAAATGGTTGGTAAAGGTTTGATTGATTTGGGAGTAATTTTCTCCACAGTCTAGTTCCAACTAGAGAAACAATGAGAACTAGTAAACACGGGATGGTTGCTTTAATAAAATAAATATTCAAGAGATGTACGTACACTTCATAAGAGATCAAACGTAAGCTCTCCAGGTTTCGTGGTATTTTTTGTCTAACCAGTAGGTCGAGGTTCGTTACCTCTGGAGCGATCGATTGGGCAGAATATAGTTTTGAAAGAAAATTATCAAGTAAATACAGCAGAAGTTTATATAACCAGAATGATGATAATAAAGGCATAAGTTGTAGTTTACTTACCCAATATTATCCCAAAATTGACAGCATTTCTTGCGGTATCAACAGCTTTTTTTCTATGTTTACGCATTACTTTATGATCATAGTATTCACGCGTAAATGACTTATTGTAGGGATCATAACGATAAGCAGCTAACAACGGATTAGATATCATAATAGATTCAAGATGAAAGCGACCATCACCCACGTAGATTAAGGCATCAACACCTTCTACCTGTTTAGGAAGAAAATATACAGATATGATCGGAACAGCGATTAAAAGTGTTAAAGAGCAAACAAGGGAAGTGATGAGATAAACTCTTGCGAATATCTCTCTGTGATTCAACCATTCGTTCACGAGTTCGGATACCGTCTCCTCCCCGAACTTTGGTTCGGACAGCTGGATAGTGTTGCTAAGTTTTAGAGTAAAAGCAAACCTCGCTAAATTATACTTTGTTATCGAGCTGTTTGACATAGTGAGTGTATATTCGCTAGCAAAAGAAATCCATAAAGGATAAGAAATATCACTAGCAACTTAAAAATATTGAAGTTTTATGTACAGCCTTATTCATGAAAGGCTGTAATGTAATAAAAACGATTCAGATGGCTTGTGATCCCTGATCAGGAGCATCCTTATGACTCTATGCACTGAATCTTCAATAATTCCAGAAAAAATGCATCTTCACTTACACTTAGTAAAACAAAGTGAATTGGTAAAATGGACGACATAATTTAAACAGACATCCAACTTGCAGACAAAGTAATAACATTTTCCTGGCACAATTGTAAGCTCATCTATGTCCAACCACTGTACAACGCATCTACTGAAAAGGAGAAATCATTATTGCTTGATCACCACTAACTTTTAAATACTGACATGTTAAACAAAAACAATTAAGTGAGTAATGTGGTTTAACATGTGTTTCTGAATAGTGCAGTTGGGACGAGAGGATGAGATGGTTGTCAGTTAAGATGATCAGATCACTTCACGTATTCGCTAAACGAATCCTTACTTTGAAATGATGCAGCACACTGATATATATATGGAGAGTTTATGAAGATCAGACCATTTAGCGCTTGACACTTTATGCTAAATTAAACTATATTAAAGAAAGCACAGAATTAAGTAAAGGTAACTGAATGGAGATATTCAGTCGTACTGATATAGAGTTAACTCAGTCCCACTCATACTGAAGGTAATTTCTTTTGGTTACTGAGTATTCTGTCTACATCAGTGACTTTAAATGATGTTCGATAGTGTGTATTGTCATCAAATTTTATTGGACGTTAATGTGTCAATAGTTACAAACATGTACCATTGAATACTGTGATCGAATATTTAAGACACTGTACATTGTTTTACACAAATAAACAACAAAACAAGAACTAGTATAAAACTTACTTTAGGAGATGTACATCCAAGTATTTCACCAGGCGATAAAGGAAGGCACTGAGGGATGGTAACTGAGTAGCCGGCTTCTAATAATGGTTGTTTAGCAGTCTGCAAACTAGTAACAAATTGTATTGTAGAAACAAGGGCTAAACGGGAAGACTTCTCAAAGTTAGCCTTTACACTATCTATGAGATGGACGATATCGATCTGAATATCAACAAATACGTATCTATGTACGTACAGAAAAACGTAAAGAAAAGAAAACCACTGAGTATTTTAATACAAACCTATTATATACATGAGGAACCACATGAGAATTATGTATCACAGAAAGCAAGTTTGCCTAACTAGGTGTTACAGTTATAGTTATGACTTATTATTTGTAAACATGAACCAGACCATCCCGGTGATTAACAGAGAATAATGAGAACTAATACATCTGTTTATACTATCGATTATCTGAATGTGATAAAAATACAACATAGTTTTTCATAAATTTAGGAAAGGTGGACTTTAGAGTACTAATTAAATTCATCTTGAACCATAAAAATTAAGACTTCTGGAAGATTGTAAGTTATTACACAGTAAGATCGCATACTCAACGTACAGAACAATTTTTAGGATAACACGAACGCCATGTCACTCAGAGTTGCTTCCAGAATGTCAACAGGGAGCGCGGTCCTTGTGACTGTAAAACCGACATCCAAGTAGGTCATTAATAAACAGCGGATAATTATGTTCCTCATTTTTTCGTAAAAAGTATTTATGAATCTGATTATACTCTCTACTGGAGTGCCCCCAAGTGCCCTGATACGGCCGGGAGTGGGAAGAGTCCGTTCTCCCTCTCGAAATGCTCTCACATGGCCACGCGTATATAGCCTCTGCCAGGGAAGTCCTACTCACTGCCTTCTCGTGGCATTACTGTTGTTTACGAAATCGAGAGGACGAAAAGCGAATGTCCGACGCTTTAACCGGGTTGGTGAACATGAAGAGCCCACCTAAGGGAGTTGGAAAACCCTGATTCCAAACCAATAGTGTACATAGGCTCCAGTATCCTGAAGGAACAAATGGAGTATGAATCAATCGTTGGTCACCGACTACCATGGGAATGCATCTCCTTACTTTGCTCCACTGACTTGTGGATCAGACCTTTAGGTCGAAAGCTCCGGGTGTGGCCCCCTAAGAAAACCACCTGCTTCGGTTTGGGCACCCGGGCAGTATCACAGCCCTCACACATATCAAATGAGATCTGTGTGGCGCATATGTATTTGGTGCCTCCTCTACTGGAGATCGGTAGCAATGTAGAGAAAAAAATCCCACTGTTTATGGCCATCGAATCGAGAGCGGATGGCAGAAGAAATCTAAGAGCGAAACGTCACACGGTGATGTTTGTTAGTGTCGAACAACAGCGAAGAGTTTACACATCAAATTACATGTTAAGGATATATATATATATATATAGCTAATCATGGAACAAATTATTTACTAAGATAGTAACAAATCAGTCGTCAAAATTCAAGCTAACAGTTGTAGCATCTTATGATTTAATAAATATCAGACAGTCGTTCATACCGTGATTAACAGCTACAAATTGCCCATACAGATAGTATGGAACATATAAGACTAGTGGTTGCCGGCAGGCATGTATTTGATAAAATCTATCAACTCAGTAATAGAAAATCGAAAAGACAGGAAAAAGATTAAAGACAATAATACAACAACAGTAGAAAAGTGGCAGGAAAAAAGTTATCAATTTATTTCATGATGGAAGCTACAGAGTGGCATATTCTTCATGGATAAAATGAAGATAGTTTACGTATCGGGTGCCTTATGATTGGTTGTGATTTACACCATTTAATATTTGTAGTCACATATTAATTTATCTCCCGGACCCAAAACAAAGGGCTGAAATCTGTGTATTATTGCTAAGCACGAGACAATGATATTAAAACAACTTTTAATCCATTAATTACGAGTAAAAAGCGTAAATAAATACTCTGAAGCAAGAAACCTACAGAACAGAAATTGAGTCCAACGGTACCAAGCAACTATGACCATAATGTACAAGCAAGTCAACACCAAGAGCTTTTGCAGTCAGCTCCTCCACACAACAAGCTCCATAAGTCACATCGCCCAAAATTACAACATCAATATCTTTAATACTGTCCTCACCTACAGTAGCATCGTTAGTAGAGATAGTAAGAGCATGACCTGAGGTTTTATTACTACGAATAAAGTAATTTCGAATAATTTCAGAAATTGGTATTGCAAACAAGAGCAAACCTTCTGGCATTTGTAAAGCAATCCGCCTGGCTCGAAGACAATGTATACGCCATATGGTTTTATGGATCTCAAAATTATAGTGAACTGGTAAATATTCTGATATAGATTTATTTAATAAAGGATCGTCTAGAAGCCAGTCTGGTATTTTCCATGGGAGAATACGTTTAGTTGGCATCTGTAATTTCAAATATAGGGTACATTTAAATACAAGTGGAATATTATTTGTGTAGTATTTAGTAGAAAAATGTTCAGAAAGTATATGATATTCCACAATTATACGAGATTATAAGCTATATATTTATATTGTGATTGTGAGTGGCTTATCGTCTGTGTGAGCAAAAAATGAAAACTTCAAACAAGACAACAAAAAAACGCACTTAATTGCATGTTGTATTTTCTTTCTATGGCTCGTTGGACTGTATCTGTGGACTGATTGGATCTAATGGTTGTGCCCACATGCAGGTAATGCAAACTATTTGTGCAAAAAACATTCTGTGATTATGGAATATACATGTTGCTACGGCTCTCTGTAATCGACTATCGCCGCTGCAACATATAAATAACTCCTTCAATTTAAAGAGAACCTATTTATTTTCCAGTTAAATTGTAAAAAAAAGCAACTCACTAAAAGACAAGTGAATAGAACTATACTTGTTAAATGAGTTAAATATCCACTTGCTAGCACTATACATCTTAAGTAGCTGGATACTTTACAGCGTAAACGATATATATATACATATATATATATATATATATATATATATATATATATCATAAGAGCAAAATTTGTAACAAAAGTTCGCACGAAGAGTGACGAGAACACATTTTTCTGACAGAGCTACAAGTAGAACATCTTATCGTCAGCTGATTTCGGTCTTATAAACAAGCTATCTACGGACATAAAATTAGTTTTATAATTATTACGTGTAAACATTTTGACGAAGTTGGACATTTTAAATGCGAGTAAGTCAACAGAACAAGATGAGCTACAACTCAGACAGCTTACACAGCTTCTTTAAGAATGGCGTCAGGATGTATGGGTGGCATAAGCACTATTCCTAAGACAGGCTCTAAGTAACATGCATCACGTACACTAACTAGCCTTATGAATGCCGTTATATTAGCTTTAATCTCGTCGTAACCCACTTAGAGCCCATACTGTTGTTTACCGGGGAACATTATTTTTATGCACGAAACAATATGTAGTCCCACTTTATTGTTACTCATTATTAATGCATTGATATGCGATAAGCCACGTCGCTCTATCAGATTACTCCGACAAGATGAATGTAACAAGAAAACCAAGAGAGGTCGAAATAATGTAGTAGCAATGATAATAAGGAAGACTGGATATTGGGAATACAGTTCAAAAACCTAGAATGGGAAGATATGTACGAAGGAAATCTGGAATTCAACATCTAGAAAGAGACAAGGAGTGAATGCATCTGTACCATTATGAACGATTAAAAGCCATGTCACCAAAAGTCTTCGGCCAGGGATTGTGGTTATTGCGCGGACTTAAATCCCTTAATCTGTATCTACAAACGTAGCTCAGATCAAGTCAATGATTTGTCCTGATTTGACTACTTTATTTTATCGTTGATATTAGGTATAATTTTATGATTCGCGGACATTACAACGTCTGAGTGTTAGCTCTAGTAGAATATCTACGTTGAATACGATGAGAAAGAATAACTGCTGTTCTGAAATTCCCTACTTTTTACCAATTTTTGAAAGACTGATCATTTACCTCGACATTCTAACCTTAATACTTAAGGAAGTCTTAGATGAATTTTATTGATGCGTACTTATTTTTTAAAGGTTGAGTTACTATACGTCTAGATAAAATACGCAATAAAAGTAAGTTAGTCAAAAACTGAAGTATAATAGCTTATAAGAGTTTTAGGAGCACCTGACTATTACGTAGAGCCTTCAGCCACGTATATGTTGAAACTTTCATGCCCCACACAAAGCCAAGTGCTGCAAATAAGTAAATAGCACCTTAACAGGAGCAAACTGTAGAAAAAAGGTTAAAGAAGCAGAAACCAAGTTGGTTACTGGAATTAAAAAGCTACCGTACAGTAAAAGACCTTAACTAGGGGTGACTTGATCACGGTTTTCAAACTATTTAATACATTAGCACTTTACTTTCCCTAAGAACAGATAATTTACGAAGGCACTCTCTAAACGTTTATAAGTCTAAAACAAATTGTCAGCACAAAACCGAACATTTCACAATCAAGGGTTCAAACCTGAGACTTCGGGCCATTAAGTCTCAGGTGGAAACCCTATCCTGGCTACTTAGATTTGAGTAGTCCGGTGATATTGTTCTCCCTCATATGCAAAAACCTCAAGGACTTGATTTCAATGAATTCCTTGTGATTGGTCAATTAGTTGGATTCCTTACTTCAACACGTGATTGGTGAGCTACTTTCCAATTCGCTCAAAATGGAATTGAGCAGGGCTACAGGTTGTCAACGAACCAGGCAGAAACACAATAGTGAACTTCGATTTTGACGCTGGATTATCTTGCCCACAAAGTTAAATAAAATCTTGGTAATACATCTGTTAATTCATAATGAAAATCCCACTTACATTTAGATTTAATTTGTGAACTAAAGCCCCCACTGAAACTACCATGCGCTAGTCTACATACTAGTATAAACTTTTAATACATCTAGAAAGTGGTTGAGCTCAACCACCTAGGTTTTTCAAATCTACTTAAGTATCGTTTATGAGTCAAAGAATACAGTCTAGTATAGATCAGTCGAGGTCTTTGATCATGTGAATTGATTTTATAAAGCAGTTTTGTTTATTTGAACATATGCAATGTTTGTTTAGAAAAAAGCAAGGGGATGCATTAACCTTGTGGAAGCGAAACAACCGCCTAAGGAAATTTGTCAAGGCATGTGAGGTAACAATTTAGTTGGTTTTTATTTTGCATCCCAAAGATGGTTATCCTGGCCGGTCTGTTCAGTTTCACATGATTCAAAGTATTAAAATGACAGAACACTCATTAATGTGTGACCTCGGACAAAATTTGACTAAAAGCTGTTGATTTAATCGGGCTTTTTAATGCGGATACCATTTCCAGTTTTTCGGTTCCTTTAATTGCATTTAATAAGTAATTCGTCATCAACGGTCATAATTGTCAGTAGTTCTCTTTTTAGATGCTCTAGATACGGCTAAATTCGGTGATGATTGTACCCGGTTAATTAAAGTATAACAAAATATGGGCAAATATGAAGATAGGTTATAAGAGTTGGAAAGAACAATAAATTTGATAGAAGACAGGGCAAAAAGAATATGATGCTTCTTAGTTAATTGTTTATTGTTAGGTAAATAATACACTTAGTCTCTACTGTGATTCAGCAATGATGCATGATAGAGAACCTTCATCCGTTATTATCCTCTGAAACTAATAAGACCATCTTATGTTTAACAGATACAAAGCCGCGTACCTTGAGGGTTTATTCGCAGTTGAAATTATTTCAGTTGCAATCTCAGGAACGAAGACTTGCCTGTCCTACGATTTAGCGTATACCATGAAAAACTAGGTTCTTCACGTTAAAGTTATTAACACTGCTTGTTTGGTGTCAAAAGTTATGATTAGTTTGTTGACTTACGGCGTTCAGACAAAACAATGTTGCACTGTTAAGTCAGTGCCTGTGAAATTGCTATATAGCTTGTCCTTTTAAGCAGGGTTTTTAATGTCAGAACTTTCGAGTTCGAAAAGCCAATCGCGAAATTCCATATGCTCCATATATCGAAGCTTCACTTATACAACGAGTAAGTAATACAAGTCCGCTATAGTTTTAAAATCTGAAAATCAATGTTAAATACTCAGAATACATGGATAAGTCATATGAAACGCTGGATGTAAAAGTCACTCAATTATTACCGTATAAATATCGTATAGTTAAGTTTGTTATAATATAGAGACACAAGCTGGCCGTTCCCACAACAGTTTTAGCTGAGACGATACTGACTCGATAACTGAAATTCATGTACTGTCATTTTAATCTGCATGAGAGAAATGACTCCATGCACAGTGAAACTATATGACAATTAGGGTTCGTCCCATGTGTATAAGTTGTATGAATGTATGTATGGGCTAATTTGATCGAGTAGAGCTACCGTTAGTCAAATGCATACATGTTGAATTTGTTCATGCTTGGAGGACATTTCGTCGCTGACATTTATATAGCCACAATGATATGGCAAATACAATACTAAAATTATTAAAACCTTTGTATTATTGCATTTTTGAAAAAACCCGAAATGGTTTCCACACAACACTTATGTGCCTATAAGATATTTGTGAGTAATAACATATTCCATGTGGAAAGCAAGATCACACCTGCTCGACCTAACCGTGCAACACCAAGCTGTCCCTTATTTACCATTTCTGACCTTCTCTATGGTTTTAAGTTTAAATTGTAAAATTTCTGAGTTATCATATGTTCAGCTTCAAGGATCCTGAGGATGAAAACCAACATCACTACATAGCCAGAACTATTTTAGCACTGTCCATAACGTGGGTAGTGTTACGTTCAAGTTTTCGCTCGCTTTTGTCATTGAAGTACAGTATATCGATCTATTTGCAACTTACGAGCCCAAATTGACAACAGAACCAAGCTTCAATTTAGGCAACAATGTTTATTCGCAATTTACGAATAGTCGACCCAAATGTCGTTCTGACAATAAATATAACAGTTACAAAACAAACATTCAATTTCGTATGTTCCCGGAGGAAAAACTCTCAAGCACCAAACCAAAAGCAAACCTAAATGTCCGAAAACAATTATATAAACAAACAAGTTCAGATGTTGGGTAGAACAAATGCATCCAAAAACACGGATAAGTGACCAATATTGAGTATAATTTTTTTAATCAGCCAAATGACTTCAGTTCTCCTGTAAGGGGTAGAGACGGCTTTTGCTGGTCAAAAGTTCGAAAAATATAAATACGCAACGACAAAACCTAAAAATATAAGTTTCAACCGTTGCGAACATTCCTTTCAAGTCTGATTAAAACAATCAGTCCTTTACTCACTGAAGATGATTGTTTCAATTGAAAAAATTAATCTCCTTGAATTCCCGAAAATTCAAAGATTCATAGAAAGGCTGATTATCTGGAGTAGTGATGCCAAACGTCAAGAGTAGAAAGGTATTCATACTTATCATGTATTCTGGCTATAAAAGGTAGACGAAAGCGAGATTAAATAGTATTTACTCTCACCGAGTCTATAGGAAAGTGTAGTCGAGCGTTCTATTAACGCAGGGTTATAGCAAGGTATTAATACTCACAGATATTTAAATGAGCAGTTGTTGACACTTAGGGTTTGTAAGTTTGGTGAAATTCCTTCCACACCGTATATAGTGTGATGCGTTTTTGTATCTTTCTGAATTACCACCTCACTAATGCGGGATATGTAAGGATATGGATATATAACTAGGTACTTGGCTACTGTGATACTGAACTAGTAACCCAATAGCATAGATTTATATCTTCAGAAATCAGCTAAAATATTTTGTGTCATAAAATTGGCACTGCGCGTGACAGGTTCACTGGAGATGAACGGCAGTGGTGTAATGGGGTAACTATCGTGAGATCACACCAAGCGATGATTAACTGTACTGGATTACTCTTATCAGAGTGACTGGGCAATTCTCCTATTCTGGTGTCCACGCAGGATGAAAATAAAGTTATCATGTGAAAATTTTATTTAGACATAAAGTGGGTAGAAAAATAAGATGCATAAGTAAAAAAATCTACCTCGAGGCCCAGTCTCATGATATTTGTTTTTCGATTCGCATCATTCATCCTTGGTCTTGATGGTGACAGACGAAATATTTGACCTTCAGTAATTTGCCATTCTAATCGACACATAACTTGGTATGATTTCACTAGCTCCGTAGGACTTTACCATTAGTGAAAATTTTCAGGTCTAACTAGTAGGCTTTTAACACGTTAATTGCTTTGCCATGACGAAACACAAATTTAGAGACGTTGTGAATTTATGATTTAGTCCTATATTAGTTTGTTCATCTTTGATGCTATAATAATGGACCACATCCCGAAGTCGTAGACCTGTCATGGTATGACCCCCAGATCTATGAGATCTTACATGGAAGTCACACCATTGTCTATTCTGACCCACCAAACGTGACAATCAACAGTATGATGTTTAGCATATTCGAAGATCATGTTTGGGCTGGGGATAGAACAATATATTTATTGTGAATAAGGATAAGTTACACAGAGTGACAACTGCATAGTCGGACCATTTCATATAAAAAATTGTTTTCACGATCACTACTTTTCAACCTTCTCTAAGCGTTGCATATTGGATGTAAATATCCGCAGTAATTATTTGCTCGGCTTCAAAGATCGTGTGGTTAAGGACCAATGCAACTGTAGTGGCATTGGACAATAACCGCACAATCCACAAAGCTGAACACGAGACTACTCAGAAAATAGATATTCAATATTTAACGCGGATAAATACCTAACAATGGAGAAGGCGCGAACAATGAGTTGAATGGACTAGAGTTGATCGAGTGGCATGGCTCGGCCATGCAGGCGTGGTCTCTGCTGAATGTTACCTTATATCTTCTATTCGTATTAAATATATTGTTCTTTCTCTAGTCTAACCTTGTTCTACATCATGTATTGGTAATTGATACGATACAGTGAGTTGGTGTAGTCGATGGTGTGACTTCCACGTAAGATCTTATAGATTAGGCAGTTATATCATGACAAATCTACAAATTTAGGATTAGGTCTATTATTATAGTACTAATATCATAGCAGACCATAGTTCTACACCACTGCGCTATTCTCTCACAAGAATCAACATAACGTTGGTTTTATTCTTAGCACGCGTAAAGTGAAAATCAACTTGAATATTACTTAAGGTTGGGATTATCATAACGAAGAATGGTTCATCACAGAAATATTCTAATAAGTCACATTAAGATACTAAGTAATAGCCGCTGAATAACAGCCAAACTTAAGGAAGCATTGTTTATGTATCAGCAGTAGGCTGACTGAAGGAACAAACTTATAACCACGAAGAGGAGTAATTCTACCTAGTGTTTCAGTTAGTTTTTATGTTTAATACTGTTTATTTATTTACGGGTGGATTTTCCATTTCCCATTTACTAATACATATGAATTGTTATCAAAAATTCTTTTAATACGTGGAACTAGTGGTAATGTGAATTTTGGAGAGATAGCCGACGGTAGTTCTTTGAACGTGGGTGCATCCGTTGGAGACATAATCTAGACTTAATGTTACGATTTGCATTAGACAAATTAGTTATACGGACACATTTTGGTAGATGGTTTATACAAGTTAGTTGCGAGCATCGAGTTTGGTACAAGGTAGAAATTGACTAATCTGAAATGTTATGGTTATAAGTTGTTGAAATCGGCAAAGCGTATGTGACACAACTACAAGTGACGTGGTCCTGCACGATGCTTTTGGTCCAATAAATCTTTACAAAATGACAAACAGCGAGTGCTGCTCATGTAATTATCAAGAAGAGTATTAGTTACAATCAAGAGGAGTACAACTCCTAACTCATATCTATGATAAAAGAATAAATCTTTGTTAGTGTTAAGGTGAACACAACAGTGATGTTTATAGTTTGCAGGAGATTTGTTCGACTGCCTATACTGATGATATGCATGCAATATTGTAACACTAAACCTTTAATTAGACTGAAAATGTTTCAAGATGTTTGTCAAATGATCAAGTGATAGAGCAACATACTAATATCTTCTATAATAAATAAAGACAATCACGAAAAATCAACACCATTTAATGGTAGTTATCAGTCAATTTGTCGATCGAGTTTGCGTTAATGGTCGCATCATTTTTATCAGTCATATTACGTGATCGTTAAGCCATGACAATGCTTTATGATGATATACGGAAACCATTAGGAATAACTCGTTATATTGTTGATTGGGGATTAGCTGGTTGGAAACAGGTGCTTTTGTTTTAAGCTATTCTGAAACATTAGAAGTTTCCGGCATTAAAGAATTCGATTTGCCTTATTGTTTTACAGGTTGTGGTCCAGAAATACTGGTTCACTTAGTGTTGATTTTAGCAATGGGCTACATAGTTTTAATTTAAAAAGCTTGCTTAACTGACATATACATCGGTGCAATACGGTAATAGCTTAATGAGGCGACTTCATCATCTTAACTATGTTTAATATCGTTTTGGGAAACCGATTTGATAACCCGATCCATAAGCGCTAATACGTATAGCAATAACGACTATGATGGGTTTTGGTGGATATTGTTGAAGGCAGTTCAAATAATTTTTAAATTCAGATGGCATAGAGATAATATAATTTAGCGCATGTACAAGTCAGGGGGAACCAAATTAAGCACGCAGTATTGCAACCGACTCACGGGTATGTGCGATGCTTATGACTATATCACTTGATTGATTCAGCGAAAATCCGAAGAGTATAGATAACGTGACTCGCACTATATGAACGATATGAAATGTGTTTAAGATTGCAGAAACTTAATAACGTAACTTCATCGAACCTTCTGGAATATTGTCCTTGATTTTTTGGCAACGGAAATAGGAAATCAGGCAGGCAGTGGTCGAGAAAAAATATCAGGGGATAGTCCACAGTTTAAAATACAGCAGAATGTAAAGTGAAGAATCGAGATGAAAAATTAGGTCAAGATATACAGTCCTCGATTAAATGTTTGCCAACATATTACTCAGTACGTCGTTACAGTCAGATTTTCCTTTGAAATAAAAATACGATACTCCCGAAAACACTATAATTAGCAAAGTACATCAACTACCAACAACTAAGATCTATTGTCTTAAAAAACCTTATTCATAACTGAAAAGCAGGAACAAATTATTGACCACCAGTTGGGACACCCAAGCTTTTGAATTTCTGGCTCTGCATACTTCCTACTGATGCGATAGTGGCTCATTGTTCTCCACTTATAAGAACGAGACAAAAGCGAGAGGTAATATTTGATGCAATTTGGTATGGTTTTAAATATAAGTTGTACAAATACCCAAACGAATAGCGTTTTATGACTATACGGCTACCGTAGTATATATATATATATATATATATATATATATATATAGGAGGATCTCACAGTAGTCCCAAAGTTTTGAAGTCTTAAGCGTTCAGTTAGCCACGATACAAATACAGTTTTATCATTGCGTAATTCCCTTGAATCCCAAAGGATGAGCAGTTTAATTTCAGTTTTCAAACATGAATGCTGTTGACACGATTATGTATCACCAAATTAAGTGAAACTACTGTGTACTTTATTTAACAGTCAGTGTCCTAACTCGACAAATATTATGACTACATAGATGTGACTAGCCCCGTAGGGCATAGAAACACATTCACATCTGTCTTCATTTTCTCAGGTTTGACGCTAATCTTTCTGAGATCTACCAAATTTGTCCATATTTTCGTCAGACTGTACCAACATTTCTTTCTATTGACAAAGAATCAATCAATCTGGTAAGCATAGGTTGTAAACACCACTTTCCTAGGGAGAATATTATTAGCGACGTACCTTAATGTAGTGTTGTCATGTTCTGTAGTTCACACTATGTTGTTAGATTTTTCAGATGGCAAATTACTTGAATAAAACAGGTGGGAATGTAAATGCACGCTATACTTACACATAAAATATATAGAGTTAATTAGAATACTCCAAGGTCTTCTAGTACTTTGGAGTCATTATTTTCAAAGCAGCCAAACGACTTTAGAAATGATTTGTTGACTTTTCCAAAAGAAAATTTTGGCTCCATAAGGACACTTGACTCAATAGTTTACGGGCATTTGACAGGAGAAAAACAGAAGCACAAACAATTCTATGGAAAGTGCCGTAACCCTATCTTTAGGTTAAACTAGAGATGTAGATAGACTAGAGTGCGCTGATCTGATATGTTCAGTGACTTGCAAATACTTGTCACCGTGACTTTGTGACTCCACAGCTATTCACTCTGCAAGTGATCTAACACTATATATAGTAGACATGTAGTTTGGTTTATGCCTGAAGTTTTGACTCCATTGTCAATAAAGGTAAATTGGCCGAGAATTTCACTTTCAATACGTCAGTTGATCAAAATCCGTAAAATCGACTCGAAAATTGATGGAACTAAGTCACTAAGTCTAGGTGAAATGGAAATTTTTTTCAAAGGTAGAAATAGATAATTATTATTCTCGTCAGGTAAGGGAATTGTATTGACTGAGTTGAACTCAGTAAAATTCTATATTTCAAGTGAAAGAGGTTACTTGTTTTCGGCCAATAGATTTAATTCACTCGAACATTATAGATACTTTGTGTTAATAGGCCGTCAAAGTATTCATTTTACACTTCTCTTCATCATCAAAAGCTTTTCGTTATTGACGTTTATATAGTAAACGGAAACTTAGAGAGATTTACCATCATCCTAACCATTAGCAGACGTAAAGTATTCATTCTCATGATTGAATCAAGTTTCAAGAAGTTTGGAAATCTTCAAATATAGGTACAGTCAAATTAATTTATTATAAAGCCATTATGACTAAGTATCAAAATACAACTGAGTTGCGTGCTTTAGCAGAAAAAAAAAGCTAGATGACAAAGCTGCTGTTGATTTTCTTGGTGAACCTAGAATCAGATCAGGGCGATGCGGCAAGCAAATTGCTAATGCGATGGCCTTAAATCTAAACAACAGGCTACATTTTGCAACTGATATGCAAAGAGATAACTATTATGAGAAAATGGTAGCTTTTGGAATTATACTTCGGGTTGTTAACATATGTATATATTTTTTCGTATGATTATTAGCTAACCGGATTATATGTCTCTACTCGATGTATTGTAAACATTCCTTCGATCAACTGACTATCACTATGAGTTTTAATAATCGTTATTTATTGAAAGTTAATTATTCGCTTTTATTTTACTTTACCATGTACGTACAAAGTGTAAATCCTAACTAAGGGTTTGTTGTGGTCTGATGTTTAGCATCCCTCTGTGTGCATGAAATATGGAGACCGTTCTCTGTTACTTTGCTGTTGTTGGAGCTAAATACTGAGGTGCAAAAAGGCGTACATTCTTATCCAACAGACGTTTCAGCTGCATTGTGACCAATTATTTTTGGCTGTCGTCTGTCAAAACGTATAACTGGATAAAGCTTGTGACGTTAGTCTGCAGATAGATTGAGGTACAAACAAGAAAATTCTGGGAACATAACAGAAAAAATTCTTCGCTTTACCCATAGTTGTTAGAAAGAGAAAACGTGTATGAGCTACTCAACACTGACAGGAACTGTGTAAAGAGTAAGTAAGTCTCCTGTAAATAACTAAGGTGTGGCTTAAGGATTTAATTTAAATAGACCATCCGTGTGAAAATCGTGCGAATATTTTAACAGTTAGAACTACGAAATCATGGTGATAGCAGTCGAAAGTGACGATGACGAAACCCTTTAAATTCTTTGGTGGGAGAAATGACGTCTAACTTATTTCCGCAGGTATTGAGGAGTATAACTCCATGTGTTAGTCCTCGATCACTTAGCCTATTATTAATGTTTTTGACGTTCAGATTTAGAAGTATTAGAACAAGAAATATGCCCTTTCGTATCAAAAAATGTTCTCTTGTTGACCAAATACAGAACCTACAGGTGAAATTTGTCATTACTTCTGCAAACAATTGTTTTGAGTTTTTAAGAGCGCTCAACATATACTCAAGGTCATCGTCAGCTTAACCCGTCCAGCCATGTGTGTGTGTAAGGATCGTTATTCTCTAAAGTTCTTCTCTAGGTTTAGAAGCTTTCGAAGATTTCCTCAAGTACCATATCCCTGGGTTGAGTGAGGATAGTCTTAAGTATGTTTGACACAGATTTTATGTCATTTTTTTCAGGTTGGCACTGAAGGGTATTGCTGGAAAAGATGACCTCCAAGTAAGTACCCAGCCTTTCACACCCTAAGAAGTAGACTTATAATTGGGTTAGGTTTGCCATAGTCTATCTCCAACCACAGTGTGATTTTGCCTGGGCTGGAAAGGAGATTGACAAAGCACTCGTTAATTCCATGTATATCAATGGCAGTGAGTTTTCCTTGTCGGATTTGGCTATTTGGGCTTTTTTAGAAAGTAAGTTCACGACCAAATAATTTTCTTACTTTGCTTTCTCGTACTACGCCACCCTAATCACAAATTCTTTGGCCTAGGCTCGTTATATTAAGTTGCAGTATTACTAGATGGTTACGGAATGAAATGCAAAATTTCGCATCTAATTGTTAAATGTTGTTACCTTCAAGAAGTACGGCGAGTGGTAACCTTGTTGAAAAAACACCAATCTTACGCACTTTCTAATAATGCTGATGGGATTTTCTAAAGATTCAGATTTGTGTAGTAAGGACAGAAAGTTTACGGCCTATGTTATTCGTTTTCTACTATGCCTCTGTGAGTGTCCAGTCTTCTCTTGAAGGAGTCAATTGAGGGTTCAGACACCACTGCTTCGAGTAACAGGTTCCAAGAATTGATGGCTCTGAGATGTCCCGATCTTGTAGGAAGAAAAAGAAAAGAAATATTAGGACCATTCATCAAAATCAGATCACCTCTTAATCTGCGATAGAACAGAGTAAAGAGGTCTAGATTTTCAAGCGGCTTTTTGCATGATAAACCCCGTAGTTCTGGGATTGCACGGGTAGCTACCCTCTGAACTTCTTCCACGATATTCAAGTCACCTTTTAAACAGGGGCTTGCAGACTGAACGCAGTACTCAAGCTTAGTTCTCACTAAGGTTGTCCATACTGTAGTGAACATAGTAGTATTTAACTTCGCGAATGTCCGTCTTAAAGCGCAGGGGGTTCTAAACCCTTTAGCTGCGACCTCTCGGCAATGAACCGTGGTCTTAGGATCATGACTCACTGCCACCCCAAGGTCCTTGTGAGACCAGACCACGGGTACAGGCAGTTCCTCTATGCTGTATCTATTTACCTTTGTATCCACCAAAGTGCATGTAGTCACACTTTGCCGCGTTTATAGTCATCAGCCACTCCTTAGACCAGTTAATCACTGTATTATGTCAGCCTGAAGTGCGCATGCATCTGTGTCTACCGTTACAGATATTTACATCGTCAGTGTATAATAACATTGAGGTCTCTACTATACATTGGAGATCATTTACATACAGTACAAAAAGTAAAGAAACCAGGATAGAACCTTGAGGTACTCCAATAAGTACTGGTCTCCAGGTGGAGCACTCCCAATTTATTCTTATTTTCTGTCTACGACCTAATGGGAAATCCTTGAGCCATTTTAGAAGAGGTCAGGCAATACCAAGATTTTCTAGCTTCAACAGCAGTCTATTTGTTGACACGTTGTCAAACGCTTTGTTAAAGTCTATGTAGACAACATCCACTGATTTTCCGTTGTCTATAGCCTTTATCCATTGTTATCTTGCTGTAAGGAGGTTTGTTATGCAAGATAAAAAAATTTCTGAAACTATGTTGTTCGTTGTTTAACAAGTTGTTGGTTTCCATAAATGTCATGGTTTATTTCACTATTCTTTCAAGCACTTTAACAGCGACACTGGTGAGGCTGACAGATCTGTAGTTCTCTGGAAGTTGTCTTGGTCCTGTTTTATGTATGGGAGTGACGATTGCATCCTTCCGGTCTATGAGTAACACATCATGGTCAAGTGACAAATCGGATACCACAGTCAATGGGGCTGCAATATATTGTGCAAATTGTCTCAGGATTTCGGAGTCTGGTTCATCCGGTCCTGTTGACTTTTCCATGTTTAAGGTGCTAAGAGCATTAAACACATCGTCTTGACCAAAGTCCACGGTGAACAGGTGGTTTGTTGACTCTTTATTTTGGTCTGGTTCTTTGTCTAGAGGAAGTTCCTGAGTGAAAACGTCCCCAAAATAGTCAGCCATACCCTCTGCTTTTTCCTGATCTTTCTCTATCATTTCAGATTCACTCCCTTCTTTAATTAGGTTGGGAATCCAATGATGCATCCTTGTTCTGTAGTTTATGTACGAGAATATTTTCTTGGGCTGCTTGAGTGTAGATTGTGCCAACTGCATTTCATATTTTCTTTGAGCTTCCCGAATTTTTGTTATACACTCGTTTCTTATCGATCTGTAGCGTTCGATCGTACCTGCTGTGCTAAGGCGGATGGCAACATCCCAACATTTCTTCTTTTGTCTTAGTAAACGTCGAATATCCCGGCCTATTCAGGGATGGCCGTGCTTCTTCTTCTTTGGGTATGTATGGTTGAGTTACCCAATTGTATAACCGCCTGAAAAGAGTCCATGCCTCTTGTACTGATGCCCTTGAGTCAATTTCCCAGTTTTCAGCCGATGCTGCGGAGTTGATTGCCTCCATATCTGCCTTCCATATATTATGACGGGCCGGCGCAACTGTTTGACAGGCAATCTCAGCCATGAATTTGAATAAGATGACTGCATGGTCACTTCTTCCTAGTGGTGGGAGGAAAGTTATTTGACCAACGTCATCACCGTGTGTGAAGACTAAATCTGTAAGAGAAGAAGAGTTTCTTAAGTCATATCTTGTGGGGTTTCTCAGTCAGTCCGTCAGCTACAACGTAGGACCAGGCACATATATGCATCGGTCCAAGTTGCCATACCTCATTAACACAACAAGATGAACACCGGATTCATAGAAGTGGTCAATTCAGTGGTGGTGATATATAAAATAAAGATTGCATATAAGGATATAGTACAGGAAGAAAGAATTAGTTCGTAGAAAGAAAGATATGAAGCAATTTTAATCTCTTAGTTTAAGGGAAGATAGAGAGTGTATACACCGACGCCATTGTGATCGATTCTGAGCCATGTCACCAAGAGTCTCCAACCATTGGTTACGATAGTCACGCGGACCCCAACCAAGTAGTCTGCATCTACCAACATGGCTCAGACTAGAGGTTAGTGTCTTCAAGCACTGATGCCACGTTTTGGTTTGGCCGCTCCTAACTTTCTTCCAACCATCCCCTACACCGGTTAGCATTGCACGTCGTGGTAATCGGTGTTCAGGCATACGTAATACGTGGCACAACCATCTCAGTCAATGAAGATCCACAACCTCATCAACTGATTTACCGTGCAATGCCAACCGGTGTTCGGGATGGTTGGAAGAAAGTTAGGAGCGGCCAAACCAAAACGTGGCATCAGTGCTTGAAGACACTAACCTCTAGTCTGAGCCATGTTGGTAGATGCAGACTACTTGGTTGGGGTCCGCGTGACTATCATAACCAATGGTTGGAGACTCTTGGTGACATGGCTCAGAATCGATCACAATGGCGTCGGTGTATACACTCTCTATCTTCCCTTAAACTAAGAGATTAAAATTGCTTCATATCTTTCTTTCTACGAACTAATTCTTTCTTCCTGTACTATATCCTTATATGCAATCTTTCTTTCATATATCACCACCTCTGAATTAACTACTTTTATGAATCCGGTGTTCGTCTTGTTGTGCTAGTGAGGTATGACAACTTGTAGCGATGCATATATGTGCCTGGTCCTACGTTGTAGCTGACTGACTGACTGACATTCCTTAATACCCTTTGTCTGTCTAACCTCACTATTACTTACCCGGTGATCCCAGCAGATGCCAGCAATATTTCTAAGGCATCTGTGGTCAAATACTAGTAGCTTATGGGTGTCTTCTACTCTTAAGGGCCATGTTTCGCTGCCGTAAATTAAAACAGAACGAACAGCCGCGCAGTATACTCGTCCTTTTATTGATAGACGGATATCTCGCCTCCGCCAAAGGTGACATAAGTTGGCAAAAGCCAAGCGAGCTTTTCGAATCCGTGCTGAGATTTCGTCAGACACTAACCCATTAGGGCTGATCAGACTTCCAAGATAAGTGAAGTTGTCAACGCTTTCGACTACTTCACTCCCTATCCTTAGTTCAGGTGTTGACGCAGACCAGTCCTGAAGCAGCAGCTTGCATTTAGAGGGAGAGAAGCGCATTCCAATCATTCTGGCATTGTTGCTTAGTGCTACCAAAAGACTCTGCATTGTATCAGCGTCTTCACCAAACAGGACTATGTCATCTGAGTATTCTAAGTCGATAAGTGGACCTCCTGAAAGGAGATCAATACCCGAGAATTCAGTCGACGAGAGTGTTATTTCCATCAATAGGTGTATGATGAAGTTAAACAAAAATGGAGAAAGTGGGCAGCCTTGACGGACACCACTTGAGGTTGCAAAAGTAGATGACAGTTCGCCATAAGCTCTGACTCGACTGGTAGTGTTCGAGTAAAGAACCGTCTAGTTTGTTTCTAATGTGTTGGAATAAAGCTAATCCGATCGAGGTTTTTAACAGTTTGCAATCGAACGGCGTTATCAATGACCCTACTTCTAAGTTAACCCAGTTTATATACGGTGCATTAGTCACCTACTACAAGGCTTTTACTCTTGTTACACCAGGACTTGAGTTTACTTAGGAGAAAATCATCTGCCTCACATTCTGGACCGCGATATACTACAACTAATTCAATATCTTGCTGCCTACATTTCAGCTTACATCGCACCAGTTCACATGTGCCACTGTCTCAGCTACTCTTTTGGTTAGGGTACTTTCCGTGTACAGGATAACCCCGCCTCCCCTACGGTTTAATCTATCAGCCCTACTGATTAAAAAACCAGTCAACTGAATTTCATTATCTAATACTTCTGACGTTAACCAAGTTTTCGAGATAGCAATAACATCCGGTTTTTCTTTATCCACCACTAACTTGAGCTCCGCCATTTTATTTAGTAGACTGCGAGCATTTGTGTAGCATACCTTTAAGTCTGTGGAGAACTTTCCCTTTACACCCAGAGTGATTTGGGGATTGTTTTGCTCCGAACTTTTACAATTTGAAAACCCTTAAGAACGAGGTTTCTTTCACCGTTTTGGCGACGCTCATTTATTTCCGCTTCTGCAGCTCGCCTCTTAATACGATCAGCTAGGCTGAGATCCTCACGGACGTATATTCCGGATCCAATCCGTTTACGTGAGTTACCTAGAATCAGGTTCCTTTTTTCAACCGTGGCAAATGTAACCTTCAAGAGGCGGTTTTTCTGCGGACTTTCAGAATCCACCTTTTGTCCTATTCTATAAAGCTTACAAATACTAACTCCTGAAACTGTATCTGAGATTTTTAAAACTTAGCCTCATAAGAACACAACACCGTCGCCTTCGTGTATAGGTATATATCAACGGCCATTATTACTACTAATGTATACACGACTAGCAACTGAAAACTTTGCTTTACTAGTGCTGTCAGTGGTTGTGTCATTAAGCCCCACCTGTTGGAAAGCCGTAGTTCGAACCTCCCTGAAAAACCGTTTACAGGAGAGAATTTTTATATTCTAAACAAGCACGGCGGACCTGAACCGTTACGATTGTATATCTTTGTGCGAATATCCTCTGTCAGTAAGTGTTTATACAATTGATTTCTCTATAGTTTACCTAGTGGCCCTGATTTGTACTTAGTAGTTTAAGAATGAGGTTATAGATACGTCTACAAAAGGCTCATGTCTTCTTTGTGTCTATGAAACAAGCGTTTAAGCTGTATCCATTTTCCATAAAATTCAGTGCATTTATATGGAACCAGTAACTTTTTAATTGAAATGTTTGTTAAATGCTAACTTAACCAGACGGAGCTTTGTGTTCTTGGTCACATCTCTTTGGAGCATTGATTGCTTATTGTCAAACTGTTGTGTGAGTAATACTGAGATTAAGCATATACTGCTTTCCAGGAACGCTAAATCCTCCAGTAAAGCTGTAATTCGTCATCAGCTCTAATTAAGATAAGCCAACCACACCATGACTTCATCTACTTTGACGTCCCATACCATCTAGCACTCTAGTTGGTTGACGAAAAGCAATAGAAAGCTAAACGTTAGGGTTTGGTGTATGACATCGTTGACTTGTTGATCTAAGCTATTATATGAGGTTCAGACCTTTTATTTAAGATCCGCTAATTAGTTGTAACCCATTGTTGAAGAATTTAGGCGACCTGGCTCAAATTCTATCACAGTGACATGAATGGATTCATTGTTCTTATTCCCTTGGGTTTTAGGATTCAATGTCGTTTTTTACTCTTCAATATCAGTTTTTTTAGTTCCAAAACCTGTCGTGAGTTCAGAGCAACTTCTAACGAAGATAAAACACCAAAAAGGATTGGACCACTTCTAACCATATTTTCTGTGTTCAGTTTTTCGTTACTATCATTATTATGACCTCACTTTGTAGTCAATTTTCTGTACCAATATGACATGATGACATGAGTGAATGCATATTGTCGGCGGCTTTACGTTATTTTTAATTAAATGATTAGGACAGTGATATATTTCCACACATATAATCGGCTTTCCGCTCTTTTAAGTATTTCGTTATGATATAGGCTTAGCTTGTTAATTAATAACAAATTTTCTCGTTTGTTGCAAACTTAAATATAGGAAGTATTATTACTAAAACAAATATTTAGTCTGGTTTTTTCTTTTTTGAATTTTAAAGTCAATCCAGATTGGCAAAAACTCAATGAGTCGTACAGAACTAATAGCTCCGTAAAGTCGTTTGTTAATCTTAAACAATACTATGATCGTCTTATAACCTTACCATCAGTTCGGAAACTTAGAACAGAAATCTATGAATCACGGCTCCAGCCAAAAAGCGTTTCAGTTAACTCAGAACCATCTAGTAATGCTGTTGGTAAAACTCATGCATCTGATATGTTATTTGAAATGGGAGGAAAGTTCGGTGAACTCCCTGGTGCGAAAGTTGGGGAGGTAGTTGTTCGTTTTCCTCCGGAAGCTAGTGGATATTTACATATTGGACATGCTAAAGCAGCGCTTCTAAATCAACACTATAGAGTAAGAAATTCTGTTTATTGTTCATTTTTTAAAAGATTGTTTAGCTGATAGGAATATTAACCCAGTTATATAAATAATTTATTCTCGAATGCAAGCTTTTAATCCTCCGATAACGATACTTAATATTATTTAGAATCGATAGGCCGGAAAAGTCAAGTGACAATTTTAACCTTTTTATAAGAACTTTCTTCGGATTGCTACTGTCTGCTTCACTCAACATGTCTTTCTACATTTTGATCCAATAACCCATCTTTAGTATTCATCTTTTGTCTGAGTTATTAATTAGTTTTTGAGTTCAACCCTTAACTAACCCTCACAATATCCATTTGATCATAGGTGTCTTCGAAGCATTGCTTGTATATCCTGAGGCCACCGAGTAAGTGATGTAGTTGTTAGGAAACGGGTACCAGGTAAGGATGGCAAATCAATTGATGAAGTAGTGAAACTTCATCAGTTGAGATGGCTTGGACATGTGTTACGTATGCCCAACCACCGACACCTCCTCACGTGCGATGTTTTATGGTGTAGGAGTAGGTTGGAAGAAAGCTAGAGGCGGCCAGACCAAAACGTAGCACAAATCCATGAAGTCACTGACAAATGGACTTAGCCATGTCAATAGGTGCAGACTACCTGGTTGGGATTCACGAGACGATAGCAACCGATGGTTAGACACCTTGAATGACATGGCTCAAAATCGTTTGCAGTGTCGCAGGTGCATCCACTCTTTGTGTTCTCTCAAATTCTGATCTTCTGGATCCTTCATGTCCCCTATTTTTTCTTTTTCCAAATTTATTTCACTGGATTTTACTCCTTGAATAACATCTTCAAACCCTAATGTTTCCGATTAGTGCTTATAATTTTACTACCTCTATCACTATGGGATTAGAATCAACAACTGCATCTCCATGCTAATGTGGTATGGCAACTCGAATCGATGTACGTACGTACGTAAGTTCTACGTTGTTACTGACTGGCTGACTGACTCACAATAGTCATAGTTCTATAACCTTGTGAAAAGTTGGGGTATATTCTGATGTAAAGTAAGGTTCTAGTGTATCTCCTGTGTATGTACTTTTATTGTTTTCTTTCCAGGATATTTTCAAAGGTCGTTTGATATTACGTTTTGATGATACTAACCCTGATAAAGAAAAAGAATACTTTGAAAAGTCGATTCTTTCAGATCTTCCTCGAATCGGTGTCACATGGGATACCATATCGTCAACTTCTGATCATTTTGACGAGATGTTAAAACTGTGTGAACAACTAATCAAGGAAGGCAAAGCATATGTTGATAACACAGACATGGAAACTATTCGTGTACAGAGGGAAGCACGCCAAATGTCTGCTTGTAGAGATAATTGTAAGAGTAATCTCTTTGAATTCTTTTAAAGTCTCTGTAAAAGTATATTGCCCAAATTGTTTCCAGCAATCTAGTTTTATACATAGTAGTAGTAGCTATACAAACATCAGCCAAAGTTTTGTTTACTAACAGTATTTATAACTGATTTACTAGGTAATCTAACTTTTTTGATCAAGTTTCAGTTTTCTGACTATTGACTACAGTAAATTTCGTTTTCTCCACATAAAGATCACTTTCAATGTGGTAAAACGAGTTAAACGTAGTATGATAAATTTGGACGACAACTTAGGTGCGCCGTCACGTAGTGCATGTGGGTAATTTCCATTGGCTGGTTTTCACCATTGTTTTCTTTCATCACATTAGTTTTAGGTGGAATCAGTTTGCTGAATTATTTTCCTGTTGTATCCCTAAACGTGTGTAGTTTCGAAAAGGTCGGCAATACACATCTCATTGTACGCCATTCACCATAACTTGTTCCACGTGAAAATCTACTTCAACTGTGCATAATAATTTGTACTGTTCGATTTAAAATAATTAGTTTCATGTTGAAAACGATCATTTGAAAAGACTATTGTTTCTCGTTTAAGGTGCTTTGTCTTCGAGTGCCACTCATCCTATGTAAATTAGGAGTAAATAAACACTGCCGCTCAAACACACAAATAGGGAAAACATGACATGGGTATTTAGTAAATCTTAGTTCATTTTTCTAGGTACTTCAGTCGCTTATATCCAGTCTGATCTTCGTAACTTGTGTTTCATGTGATTAACTACTTGACTACTTTTCTGATTGAAATCTGCCGGTTTGGTTTATTTAGCTATAGCCCAATCTAAGTTTTAAAAATTTTACTTTCTGTCCTGTAATTTATCACTTAGCTATCGAACAAAATTTGGCTTGGTGGGAAGAAATGAAAAAGGGAACTGAACAAGGACTAAAATGTTGTGTACGTGCTAAAATTGATATGTCTTCTAATAACGGTGCTTTGCGTGATCCTACAATATATCGTTGTAAAATAGAACCCCATGTTCGGACAGGTTCTAAATATAAGTAAGCTAATATATAAACGTGTCTACGTCACTTTTAAAATACGGTTTTCTATATTTTCGTCTTAGGTGTAGTGTTGCTTTCTGTAAGCATTTCATCATAGTATAAAATAATTTCCATCTGGTGGTTAAATATTTAAAAAATTGTCTATTTCGTAGACAGTGCACTTGTATGCATGTTGACTGTATCAATTTATATGTAGTCTGTGTGATATCGAACGACGTTACCATCTTTCTTAGGACTATAATGTGTAAGATAAGTAATCAGTATAAGGAATGTAGTTATTTAATACGAATAAGAGTATAAAGCATTCTGCAGTATTGTTAAATTTACGACTAGAACTACTGTTGTGATGTATTATAGTTGACAAAAAGGATAAGTATTATGAAGCACAGACTAATCCCTCACAACAGTTAAAATGGTCATTGTCCTTTAGAACCATATCGCTTTCATCAGGGCCCATAATAACATATTATTTGTTCGTTAAAATTTGTTTCATGTATTAAAACATTCAGAGAATACTTCATTATCACATTTATTTGACGAAACTAGATTAGTGAAAGTGATTGTATGGTATTGTTTGTGTATATGCAAATTATTTGTCGAGAATCGAATTTCTTCCAGTATTTAATGCTAAAGATTTTCAATAAAATCAGTATTTCAGATTTTTGAATGAACGACAGCTATCCTAATGAAAGTAATATAGTTTTCCTTACGAAGTAAGCTAATGATAAGTGAGATAGTGTTTGATACATCAAGCTGTTATGAAATCTAGTGGATTCAATTCTTACCATCCTTGTAGTCTGAAGTCTTCAGAAGTTCGACTCAGTAGTTATTTTCATTTGTTCGCATTGAACGTATCCAGATTTATGGGTATGTTTCACATTGGCTTTAAATCACATGTTGATAATCATCACAGAAAAAACGGATAAAATATTTTATTGTTACCTGTTATTCTTTCCTTCAAAAGAGTGTATCCGTTGTATGATTTTGCTTGCCCAATAGTGGATAGTATTGAAGGCGTAACCCACGCTTTACGAACATCTGAATATAATGATAGAAATGAACAGTATGCATGGATATGTAAAAGTTTAGGTAAGCTAACAACTTTTTTTCTAAAAGAAAACTAATAAAACTTTTCTTGCTCATTGAATAATTTTATCCCCTTCAAAAGACTTCTAATTTATGCCAATGCACAGTTTGTATTTTTATTTTCACTGCTTAAATCATCTATAGAAGTCTTCAGAACTTGGACTTAATGTCAGTCAACCGAGTCGTTTAGATACAAAAGCAAGTTTATAGATTTTCGTAATAAATTCACCTTATAACCACAATACCATACATTTTATGGTAAAAAGGACTTTGAGGTTAGAAAGAAGGTAGGATTAGCAAACCAAAACCATGACGTTAATCTATGAAGTCATTGATCTGAATCATGTTGATAAATACGAACTACTCGGTTAGAGTTAGGGTGATTGCCATGGGCGAATTGGCTGAGAAGCAATCGCAACGGCACCGATGCATTCACTCCCTAATTATGCGTTTCAAAATTGTTTTATGCTCTTCACTCATTCTTCCTGGAATCATATTTCGTGTCTAATTTTGTCTACTATCATTGATACTGTTACTTATATTTCTTTGGTATTCATTTCGATAATTTCATTCCTTTGTACTGATGTTGGTAGATGCAGACTACTTGGTTGGGGTCCGCGTGACTATCGTAACCAATGGTTGGAGACTCTTGGTGACATGGCTCAGAATCGATCACAATGGCGTCAGTGTATACACTCTCTATCTTCTCTTAAACTAAGAGATTAAAATTGCTTCATATCTTTCTTTCTACGAACTAATTCTTTCTTCCTGTACTATATCCTTATATGCAATCTTTATTTTTTATATCACCACCACTGAATTGACCACTTCTATGAATCCGGTGTTCATCTTGTTATGTTAATGAGGTATGGCAACTTGGACCGATGCATATATGTGCCTGGTCCTACGTTGTAGCTGACTGACTGACTTGTACTGATGTAGTGCAGTAACGTAGGGATACATAAGCTTATGTCGGGTCCCACGCTTATCGCCGATTGACCGACTGACTGACATTGTGATGATGATTTGATTCGATTAATTAATTGAACCGGTATAGCATAATTTCATACCAGTTTGTGTCGTAATTATTTAAGTGGTACTATTTTATGTAACTATTGGATAAATCAATATGGAAGCAAATTATAGACTGGAATTGCATATTAAAAATCAAAAACAAAACAATATGCAACCTAGTGTTGAAATAGTCCATATAATGACTAATTACCATAATGGCCTTCATTATATCTGACAAACAACCACTTTTGTGATGTAATTTGCTGCAGCACATCGTATTATTCCATAAGTTTGTATGATATTTGCTGTTAAATATATTAATAACTTTTAGCTCTGTTTTGATCCAATGCTAGGTATACGTTGTCCAATTGTGATCGACTACAGTCGTCTTGCTCTACAAAATACAGTCCTGTCAAAACGTAAACTCGCATGGTTTGTAGAAGAAGGAATTGTTGATGGATGGGATGATCCAAGAATGCCTACAGTTTCTGGTATTCTTCGTCGTGGTATGACCGCTGAAGGATTACGTCAATTTATTTTGGCCCAAGGGTCTAGTCGATCTTCTGCTTTGATGGAATGGGATAAAATCTGGTCATTTAATAAGAAAATAATTGAGCCTGTAGCGCCAAGAACTACCGCTCTCTTACTGGACTCTTCATATATGGGTCATAATGGTACACCTCCTGGTCTAGTTCGTGTTCACGTTCATGGCCAAACCGGCTATACTGAGAAAAAGGTCAGTTGTGTTGACGATTCATGAAACTTCAGCCTTTGTAGTGTTATCTTAGATTATGTGGTTTGGGCACTGCATTCCCACTCATTAGATCCCGAATCCACACTCTTTATTTACAGTGGTTTGAGTAACCTTGAATAAAAATCTGTATGTAATTGGCTATTTGCAGTAAAACTCCATACGAAGTTCTATAAAACCTGATACTATTGCTTCGTCAGTCAGTCAGTCAGCTACAACGTAGGACCAGGCACATGTATGCATCGGCCCAGGTTGCCATACCTCATTAGCACAGCAAGATGAACACCGGATTCATAGGAGTGGTTAGGTCAAAGGTGGTAATATATAGGAGAAAGATTGCAATAAGGATATAGTATAGGAAGAAAGAATTAGTTCGTAGAAAGAAAGATGTGAAGCAATTTTAATCTCTTAGTTTAAGAGAAGATAGAGAGTGTATACACCGACGCCATTGTGATCGATTCTGAGACATGTCACCAAGGGTCTCCAACCATTGGTTACGAAAGTCACGCGGACCCCAACCAAGTAGTCTGCATCTACCAACATGGCTCAGACTAGAAGTTAGTGACTTCAGGCACTGATGCCACGTTTTGGTTTGGCCGCCCCTAACTTTCTTCCAACCATCCCCTACACCGGTTAGCATTGCACGTCGCGGTAATCGGTGTTCAGGCATACGTAATACGTGGCCCAACCATCTCAGTCGATGAAGATTCATAACCTCATCAACTGATTTACCATCATTCCCTAATACCCTGCGTCTAACCTCACTATTACTTACCCGGTGATCCCAGCAGATGCCAGCAATATTTCTAAGGCATCTGTGGTCAAATACTAGTAGCTTATGGGTGTCTTCTACTCTTAAGGGCCATGTTTCGCTGCCGTAAATTAAAACAGAACGAACAGCCGCGCAGTATACTCGTCCTTTTATTGATAGACGGATATCTCGCCTCCGCCAAAGGTGACATAAGTTGGCAAAAGCCAAGCGAGCTTTTCGAATCCGTGCTGAGATTTCGTCAGACACTAACCCATTAGGGCTGATCAGACTTCCAAGATAAGTGAAGTTGTCAACGCTTTCGACTACTTCACTCCCTATCCTTAGTTCAGGTGTTGACGCAGACCAGTCCTGAAGCAGCAGCTTGCATTTAGAGGGAGAGAAGCGCATTCCAATCATTCTGGCATTGTTGCTTAGTGCTACCAAAAGACTCTGCATTGTATCAGCGTCTTCACCAAACAGGACTATGTCATCTGAGTATTCTAAGTCGATAAGTGGACCTCCTGAAAGGAGATCAATACCCGAGAATTCAGTCGACGAGAGTGTTATTTCCATCAATAGGTGTATGATGAAGTTAAACAAAAATGGAGAAAGTGGGCAACCTTGACGGACACCACTTGAGGTTGCAAAAGTAGATGACAGTTCGCCATAAGCCCTGACTCGACTAGTAGTGTTCGAGTAAAGAGCCTTCAAAAGGTTTATGTACTTCTGAGGTACGCCTTTCAATGACAGACACTGCCACAGAGTCTCGCGGTCTACAGAGTCAAATGCTGCTTTTAAGTCAAGAAAGACCATCATCGTCGGACGCCGATAGGTATGCCTGTGTTCTAGAACCTGACGAATGGTGAATATGTGGTCGATGCAGCCACGACCAGGTCTAAAGCCAGCTTGGTTCTCTCGTGTTTGTAGTTCACGAGTCTTAGTTAGGCGTTTGATAATTATCGAGGCCAGTATTTTAGATACTATGTTTGTTAAACTAATCCCTCTGTGGTTGTCACAGGATGATTTTGACCCTTTCTTATATATTGGGACGATAAGTGATTGTGACCAGTTAGATGGAATAACGTCTAACTCCCAGATTTTAGCTAAAATATTAGTCAACCTAATCGCTAAAATTGGACCACCATCCTTAAAGACCTCTGGAGCCAATCCATCTGGACCAGCTGCCCTTCCTCGTTTCAGATTAACTATAGCCTTCTCAACTTCAGCAAGAGTTGGGGGACCTACTTCAATGTTCCATTCACTTTGTCTGGGAATGGAGGGTAGTTGTAGAGTAGCTGAAGGCCAGCTGAACTGTTCTCTAAAATGTTCCTCCCATCGTTCTAAACGTCTGGACTGGGAGCAGATGAGAGTATCATCTTTTTCCGAAATAATCTCACTTACACTTGACTTATTAATTCCAGTTTCTTTTATTAGTCTGTAAAGCTGTCTTGTGTTCCCTATAGTCGCCGCCTTTTCCATCTCTTTTGCTTTCGTTGCCCACCACTGCTCACGGTCGTTTCTTAGACTTTTTCTTAACCTAGATCTGATTTGTTTACGCTCTTCATCATGTTCAGAACCTGATGGGACGAGTTTGCGAGAATCCATCAGTGTGACAGACCTTGAAGAAATCCACTGGTTCCTTGTAACTCTGTGGTTTAAGTCACTAATAGATGTCACTGCTGTTTCCACAGCTGATTGTATGCCCTTCCAAGCAACATCTGGGTCAGCCTCGTCTTCACAACTACCTAAGTGTGACCTCAGTTGTTCCTGGAACCTACTTTTGGTTTTCTCGTTACTCAACTCAGTTCTAACGGGTCTTTTAATGTGGCTTTTTGCGTCCAGTGAGGCGCAAGCAGATGCGTGCCCGTATTAGGGCATGGTCGGAGTCCAAGCAGGTACTCCAGAATGAGCGACAATCTTCTACCGACCCTCTCCAACGATGACTGATGGCAATATGGTCTATTTGAGTCCATCGTTGGTTTGGTGTAGGGGTCGCCACGTTAGACGATGTCTCTCCTTATGCTTAAAATTTGTGTTTGCTAAAAATAAACGATTGTCTGAGCATAGCTGCAGCAGACGATCACCATTATCTGTTCGCTGTGTCGGAATACTAAAATATCCACCTAAATGCCTTTCTGTTTGGTTTAAACTGCCTATCTGAGCATTAAAATCACCTGCTATGAGTACTATGTCTGAGCGTTTAGCTTTCTGAAGAAGTTCGGACAGCTTTCTGTAAAATTCATCTTTCACTTCATCTGAGCTGCAGTCAGTGGGAGCGTAGGCAGAAACGACGAAAAGGCAACGACGTGTGTCCCTATCCTTCCGAGTTCTTACGTAGCCGTTCAGCCGAACAGCACATAGACGACTGTTGACGGGGATCCACTCTAGCAGTGCTTGTTCGGCCCTCATGCTTAGTGCTATGCCTACACCTGCCAGTCCACGAGAACTTGCCATCGGGTCACCAGACACACGAAGGGTGTATCTCGTTGGCTCTCCGTCTTGCCGAGGTGAGGTCAAGTGAATGACCACACTGGAATCCTGTATGCGTGTTTCGGAGACACAGCATACATCAATGGAAAGAGACTCTAGGGTTTTAGCCAAGGAAGCCTGCTGACCGATTTGACATAGGGTGCGTACGTTGAAGGCTCCAATGTGTAGTTTGGAGCGAGGTTTCAGTAGACCTGGGACAGTGTTTTGCGCACTAGAATCGTTGGCTACGGTGACACTTGAGGTGGAAGCCGAGAGAGGAAATATAGAGTTGAAAGTCGATGTAGGAGGAATAATAGGAATTGAAGAGGGAGGTTGATTATGAATACAGTGGTCTTGAGTGCTGTTAGAAGTATGAGGGCGGTTATCACTTCCCGGTTGCCCACACCGTGGAAGGGTTGTTCTGGAGGTACCTGAAAAGGAAATTGGATTAAAGGTGGTCTTAGTGAACTGAGAGCGTGACCGCAGTGCCCAAGGGACAGCTGCTTGAGGTCGGTCACACACGACCTTGTTATAGGTAATTTTTGTGTTAGCTCCGTACTTATTGAGACCTTACCGCCGGAGACGGATATCCGTGGGATAAGGCGAGGTGTGCATTTTTAGGGTCGACCTTTTCTAACCCCATCCCTCCTTGTGGGAAGGCAGCATCGCTGTCATGCTGGTTGTCTGAAGGAAACACCTTACTGCTGTCACACCTCTGTACAGTCAGCAGTACGACTTCGCCTTCGGACCTTGGGTTTGTTGCTTTTAGTCTTACCGCTCTTCAACCGACCTGTCTGACATGGTAGGACCTTGAGGAACGGTTGTTCCAGCCAGTATAGCTCGGTTGCTTCATCACGATAGGCAAGCCCGACCACCACGTCAAGGTAGCAACAACGGTCGGGGTATTGCTTCGTATTAAGTAAGCATCCACTTTTACGGCGTCCATATAACAATGAACACTTAGTTTACTGATCATAGAGTTATCAAAACTTCAGGTTTTTAAAAAACTGTTTCAACTCATTAAATATTTTGAGGTACAAGACTTTTTTCAAAATTAAAATTTCAGGTACAAATCCACCCGAAAAACGAATCACTTGGATACCGTTCAATCTTACTTGGTCCAGAAGTGTTTGTTGAGCAAGCCGATGCATTATGTTTTAAAAAAGGTGAGAATGTAACCTTCATCAATTGGGGTAATCTTCGGATAATGGATATACATAAACAAGGCCAATTAATAGTATCCATTGATGCTTGCCTTAATTTGGAAGATACTGTAAGTTATATTATATAATATGTATAATTAAACTCTTATGTGGATAATTCATCAACATTTCTCATGTAGTACCGATCGAATGTTCAGTAATGCTGATGAGTTTCATACTAGAAAGAAACGTCTGTCTAGTACTTCTATGTTTTCAGTAGTGGTCTATCCAAAATCGGTTCCTAATTTAAACGGAGAATTCTACAATCTCCACAAGATTAAAACTTTGATGGTACAAGACTGAGTACAGGCGAATCCCTATATGTTTGCTTATCTTTTGATTACAACCAGATGTTCTGTGACCAACGTTAAAGATATCTTTTAAAACGCTTCCGTAAACTTAACTATACTCCACTATAATTAATGAACTCATTGTGAATTGACACTGCAATTGAATTACAATACCTATTAGTGAGCTTCGTTAATGTTTTGATGAACTAATTGTTGACTGATCTCGAACTCAGTAGGAACCATTTTTAAAAATATATATTCTGTCTTAGATGGCTTCAAAATTTTAGTAATGTAGGTACAAGAAAATTACTCAAGTATATAGACATCCACTTTTAACTTTTTATTTTAAGATTGAGTAAAGTCATTTATTTAAATACATCCAGAAGTGTAGGGTTGATTATGTTCATCCTCTACCATCAATAAAGCATTCACACATACATACTACATTGCATATATGTATCTTTCCTGCTTTTCACATTAATATGTTTGTTATTTGTGTTCTATTTAAAAGGATTACAAGAAAACACTCAAAATCACTTGGCTAGCAGATCCTAAAGATTCTCACCTTCCATTAATTCCAGTCAGTTGTCTAACATATGATAATCTTTTAAATAAAGCAATTTTGGGCAAAGATGATGACTTCAAATTATATGTTAATAAATATTCAAAGGTAAGTAACTTCTTTAAAAAATATTCTTTGTTATTTCAACCGCATTAAACTATCGTTTGTACAGCTCGTTTCTGTTTGGTTACAACCCTTGTCTTTTATCTACTAATTTGGTATTTGTTTATTTATTTGAACACAAATATTGGTACAAAGGGGCTACTAATACATATACACCGCACAAGTCATCTGATTTGTGTGTGGGCTGTGATACTGCCCGGGTGTCCAGATCGAAGCAGATGGTTTTCTTAGGGGCCACACCCCGAGCCTTCGACCTAAAAGTCTGATCCACAAAGCAGTGGGGCAACGTCAGGAGATGCAGTCTCATGGTAACCAGTGACCAACAACTGATTCATAAGCCATTTGTTCCTTCAGGATTATGGAGCCCATGTGCACCATTGGTTTGGAATCAGGGTCTTCCAACCCCCCTAGGTGGATCCTCCATATCCAACAGCCCCCGAATGCCCTGGTACGGCCGAGAGGGGAGAGTCCGCTCTCCCTCTCGAAATACTCTCACACGGCCGCGCGTATACAGCCTCTGCCAGGGAAGTCCTACTCATTGCCTTCTCGTGGCGGGGTTGTTGTTTACGAAAATGAGAGGACGAAAAGTGAATGTCCGGCGCTTTAACCGGATCACAAACCAATGGTGCACATGGGCTCCAGTATCCTGAGGGAACAAATGGCGTATGAACCAATCTTTGGTCACCGGCTACCATGGGATCGCATCTCCTTACGACGCTCCACTGCCTTGTGGGTTAGACCTTTAGGTCAAAGGCTCGGGGTGTGGCCCCTAAGATAACCACCTGCTTCGGTTTGGGCACCCGGGCAGTATCACAGCCCACACACAAATGATGAACTCTTTATGTCTATGGAAATTACTTTTCTCGCTTCGAAAAACAATCAATTGATTCAAATTATTATCATTACAATTATTGTCATTATTAATACTATTATTATTATTATTATTATTGTTGCTATTATTATTATTATTATTATTATTATTATTATTATTATTATTATTATTTTCCACATTATTCACCCTCCTTTATACTTATACAGCGGCTCGTCTTTGGTGGAAATTCGACTGTATCTAAACGCTCTCGAGTCGCTGTCCGGTTGAAAATTGTATGTTACCACCGAATACGAGAACTGAAGCAGTTTTTCTGAAACCACGTGCACCATTCAAACTGGCTGCCTTCAACGTTCGCACATTTATGCAGGTCGGACAACAGATAGGGCTGGCTATGTCTTTGGAAAGTCTTAATATTGATGTTTGTTGTCTATCCGAGACCCGTATTCAAGACTCTGGTGAAGTACTACAAATTCGATCTCCATCTGTCGCTTCGAAAAGCTTGTTTTACGTGCGCTTATCCGGGGACCCTGTAGCATCTTCGTCTGGTCTTGCTGGCGTTGGTGTCGCACTAAGCGCTAGAGCTGAGGCAGCACTAATCGATTGGATCCCCATTAACAGTCGGTTATGTGCTGTTAGATTAGAAAGTTCCATCAAAGTGAGAAGAAATCGGCGTGAGAAACGATGTCTTTTCGTCATCTTCGCCTATGCCCCGACAGATTGCAGCCCGGATGCAATCAAGGATGAGTTTTACCACCAGTTATCTGTTCTTCTCCAGAAAGTGCGTTCGACAGATATTGTAGTACTAGCCGGAGACTTAGATGCTCAAGTCGGGCGTCTAGGCACAGAAGAGAGTCGTTTAGGTGGCCGATGTGGACTCGTTGGTCGCAGGTCAGATAACGGAGACCGTCTACTACAACTTTGCACAGACCACAACCTATTTCTGGCTAGCACTAACTTTCGGCACAGTCATCGCCGATGTGCCACCTGGCGTCCTCCCTCTGCATCTCAAGCCTGGACTCAGATTGATCACATCGCGATCAGCTACCGCTGGCGTGGTTGTGTACAAGACTGCCGCTCCTTTTGGAGTACCTATCTGGACTCTGACCATGCCTTGGTCTGCGCCAATCTTACCTTACTTTTCAGTGGACAACGAAGTGACCGCCATCAACGGATTGATGTTAGCAAGCTGGTTGCAACTTCTGTTGCAAATAAGTATCGAACCGAGCTAGCCTCTAGGCTAGCTACCACTCCACCGAAAAGTATAGATGAGCATTGGTTGCAATTGCATGACGCCATGAAAATGGCGGGTACAGTCAGTTGTGGGTTTGCGAAACGTCCCGCTTTTAAGCACTGGGTTTCTTCTGGCTCCTTACAACTCATTGAAGCCCGTCGGTCTACTCCGGGTGACCGTGAGTTTGACCATAAACGAAGGATGTTACGTAAGGAAACTGGGCAAAGCTTGCGTAAGGACCGAGAAGCCTGGTGGTCGGAGCGTGCTAATGAGTTGGAAGCAGCAGCGGCATCTGGTAATCACCGGAAGCTCTTCCAACTCACCCGAGCCACTGGCAGCAAGAAGTCCGGTGTGAGTGAAACAATCTGCGAGGATGATGGGGTGCCAATCACTAACATCCATCGACGTCTTGGACGATAGGCAGAATTTTTTGAAGGGCAGTTCAACTGGCCTGCTGCTCCGGCAACATCGATCAGACTGTCCTGCCCTCCATGGCCGGTGACGACTGATCCACCAAACGAGGAGGAAGTCCGCAAGGAACTCCAACTCTTCAAGCGTTACAAATCACCTGGCCCAGATGACTTACCTCAGGCTCTTTTTAAAGATGGTGGTGACTTTTTGACTAAGGAATTGACGGCGTTGTTTACAAAGCTTTGGGAACTAGAGAGTGTACCAACGTCATGGAATGAGTCGATAGTTGTCCCTATCTTTAAAAAGGGTTCACGTCGTTCCTGTAACAACTATCGGGGGATAAGTCTACTTCCGATTGCGTTCAAGCTATTGGCTTCCGTCATACTTCGTAGGTTGTTCAAAACCCGAGAAAGATTGACTCGCGAGGAGCAGGCTGGGTTTCGTTCTGGTCGAGGATGTATTGATCATATCTTCACCCTCCGCCAAATGTTAGAACACCGCCATACTTATCAAAGGCCAACAATCGTAGTGTTTCTTGACATCAGGGCTGCCTTCGATTCGTTGGACAGGACTGTTCTCTGGGATTGTCTATTGAAGAAGGGTGTGCCTGAGAAGTTTATTAACATCCTAAAAGCCCTATATAAAAACACCTCAGGCAGAGTGAGGGCATACAACCACCTCTCTCCATTGTTCTATTCGAGCAGTGGGGTTAGGCAGGGTTGCCCAATCTCACCATTCCTCTTCAACTTTGCCATCGATGACATTCTAGAAACAGCTCTGATGAATGTAAGTAATGGTGGTGTAGATCTGTTGCCTGGGGAAAGACTTCTCGACCTTGGATATGCGGATGATAGTCTTACTGTGCGATAATGCCCAAGGCATGCAATCCGCACTTAATCAGTTGGCAATCAGTGTCCGTAGGTATGGTATGTGCTTCGCACCTTCGAAGTGCAAAGTACTTCTACAAAACTGGCAGGATTCCAATCCTGTACTCACCCTGGATGGTGAGCAGATAGACGTAGTCGAGAAGTTCGTGTATCTGGGTAGCTGCATAAGTGCTGGTGGGGGTGTGAGTGATGAGATCCATGCACGAATAGTGAAAGCCAGAGCGGCTTATGCCAATCTGGGCCACCTTTGGCGCCTTCGTGATGTTTGTCTGGCTGTAAATGGTCGGATCTACAACGCGTCGGTGAGAGCAGTTTTGCTCTATGCTTGTGAAACCTGGTCTCTCCGAGTTGAGGACGTTAGACGACTCATCGCTGTCTCCGAAGGATTGCTGACATCCAGTGGCAACACCATGTCAGTAATGCAGAGGTTCGGCATCGTGTGTTCGGGCACAGAGATGATAATTCAATTGGTGTCACCATCTTGAAACACCGACTTCGGTGGCTTGGACATGTTCTACGAATGTCGTCCCAGAGAATTCCACGTCGTGCATTATTTGCCGACTCTGGGACTGGTTGGAAAAAGCGGAGAGGTGGTCAGTATATGACATGGTGTCGTGGTATGAAAGAAAGCTGCAAAGGACTGGCTTCTGTCGGTCCTTCACGGCTCCCTGGTTGGAGTCCGAGAGATGGTGCTACACAGTGGCTAGAGACGTTATCAGATATGGCTCAGAATAGAAGCCAGTGGCGATCCTGCTGTAACCTTCTTTTACTTTCTTCATAAAAAGTGGTTATGTCTCCCTTACCTGAAAGATTTCTTCTGATTGTACCTTTCCGTTCCCTCATTTCTACCATACTACCTTACACCAATCTCTTCGTTATTGTTCTCTTTTTCTTTTTGCGCTCCTTAGCTTTTTTTTTTCTATTTCTCTTCGCATTCTCATTGTTTTGTGTGGCGCATATATATTGGCGCTCTCTTGTACCAATATTCATGTGTTCAAATAAATAAATAAATAAACAGCTCGGTTGAAGCACTGAACATTCTGTTTTCGTCCTCTCAAGTTCGTAAACAACATCTCCGCCACGAGAATGTATTGAGTAGGATTTCCGTGGCAGTGGTTGTAAACGCGTGGCCATGTGCGAGCATTTCAAGAGAAAAGAGCTCACTTTTCCCACCCTCGGCCGTACCAGGACATTTGCGAGCATTTTGCTCATCATAATCTAAATACGTTCCACACATATTTATACAGCGTTGCTGCGATGTTATTATTACCCTCTTCTCACGGTGTTCCCAACAAGTGAGGTAAGTTAGTCGATGTTGAAGGATCATAAGGATAATAATTCAAGTGGGTAGGAAATGTATGACACATGCCAAGCCATTGCCTGGTTCACCATATCAGGTTAGCTAAATCACGGGTAGATTTGAGAGTTGTAGAAGGTGAACAAATCATTTACTTGTGGCTTTAATGTTACTTTTCTCTCGATCACTTCTGTAGTTATTATTTGGGTTTAGATTTTTAATGCAGTACACTGATATACTTACAAAACACTTCGTATTTCTGTAAATATACTTTTATCATTCATAACTCAAAACTACCTTATTGAATCAATGTGAAATTAGTCAAAATACTGACCATGTTGTTTCTACGGAATAAGTGTCGTTTAGAATTTGAAAGAAAGGCGTAGGCGATTCGAAACAAACGCAATATTCTGAATTCTTTTGTAAAAAAATATGCGCAGTCAGTTAGTGAATAGTTAAAGACCTGTTGTTTATATATGCTTGTCACTGAACGAAGTAGAAACCCTATATCACAACGTTTTTAGGAAAATATAATATTTTACATGTTTAGATTTTAAAAACAGTGCAAATCCATTCACTTTTCATAGACATACACATCATTTTTTTTGGAATGTTCCATGTCCACTGAAATTATATTGATTTGCTTTTTCTTTTAGAAAGAACAATGCTTACTTGGTGATCCTGACTTGTGTCATGTTAAAAAAGGTGACATCATACAGATTCAACGTCGTGGTTTCTACATTTGCGATGCACCATACGAATCAGCTTGGTAACTCATTTCATTAATTTTGCTAATTCTTTCCTTTTAAGAAATTTTTTAAAATTATTTGTAAAGAAGCATAACAAGTTGTTGAAAAGTGATAAGCTACATAAAATTTTGGTGCTAGACGAGTTTTTCCAATAAATATTCCTCACTATATTGATATATATGCGAAGCTATAGTGGGACGAGGCATGGAAGGTGGTTTTACGTAGATAAAAGATTGACTAGATTGTAAGAAATAATAAGTGTTGTTAAGCGCCCGCAAATATCGTGGTACGGCCGAGGGTGGGAAAAGTGAGCTCTTTTCTCTTGAAATGCTCGCACATGGCCACGCGTTTACAACCACTGCCACGGAAATCCTACTCAATACATTCTCGAGGCATCACTGTTGTTTACGAAATTGAGAGGACGAAAACAGAATGTTCAGTGCTTCAACCGAGCTGTTGGATATGGAGGATCCACCTAGCGGAGTTGAAAAACCCTGATTCCAAACCAATGGTGCACATGGGCTCCATAATCCTGAAGGAACAAATGGCTTATGAATCAGTTGTTGGTCACTGGTTACCATGAGACTGCATCTCCTGACGTTGCCCCACTGCTTTGTGGATCAGACTTTTAGGTCGAAGGCTCGGGGTGTGGCCCCTAAGAAAACCATCTGCTTCGATCTGGACACCTGGGCAGTATCACAGCCCACACACAAATCAGATGACTTGTGCGGTGTATATGTATTAGTAGCCCCTTTGTACCAATATTTGTGTTCAAGTAAATAAAGAAATGTAAAATTCGTTGAACCATTATTTTTTAAAGTTGGTACGTCGCAGGTTCACATCTGTATTCACTCACTTAGGTTCCAATAGGTGGGGTTTAACATCGTCCTTCCATTATACTAAACGTGTGACTCAGCTGAATAAATAAATTTATACTTGGAAAATTTTTGATTGCAATAAGTAAATTAAAATTTGCGTATATGTACTCCATTATAAAATATTTCCCAGTTTGTATATTTTTTTACGCGCGTTTCTCAAGATTGTAGAGTTGGTTCCGTCGTTTAGGCGTTCGACTTTTAGCCGCTAAATTGTGGGTTTGAATCCTATCCCATCTTTATTTTCAGCAACCAGGCAGCTACATTGGTCTTCAAACTTAGAGTGTAGTGCACAACCAAGTACAATAATCTATACCTAATAAATGGTTCGAATAAATATATCCTACTTTAAAATTGAAGCATCCCACACTGGTTTGATAGAAACATATTCCCATATTAGAGTATTTAAAGCAAAATATAACTTTCGTTCATAGAATAGTGTAGTTAAAGTTAAGTTTACATCTTTTGAGTTATTCTGGTCAGTTTAACTATATTCGCGTAGTTGATTTAACTTTTAATAAATACAACGAACGTTAGTTGTTTTACGAAAAACATTTTTTTAAATTCATAGCTTAGCTACTGGCCACGAATCACCTTGTGTTTTAATTAACATTCCGGATGGTTCATCTAAGGACGATACTACTGTTATTAACTCTAAAGTTGAGTCATCAAAGTCAGGATCTGTCAAAACCAATAAAGTGAGTTGTTTTTTCTGTCAGGGTAATTAATATTTCTTATCACACTCATTATGTCAGATAGCTATTACCGTGAAACACCACTACAATAACACCAAGAGATTTTCCTACTAAGCTCTCACAATATAACAAGGAATCACTTAACTGTACATATAATTGATCACCTTCAGTAAACATCCTAAATTACCTGAATTATTGATTGATTAGTAGATAGATCTTCGTCTGACCTATTAACTACTATTATACGATTAACTATTTTTAATTGATTCCTAATCTCTTATTTACAGTCTCTCTTACTCATAGCCATTTTTGACTTGGTCACGCATAATTGTTATTTTTTACTTGATGATGTGATACGGTCTAGTTTGCTTGTATATAAGCTAAGTATGTTTGAATTGTAATATTCATATAGTGGAGGTTGATTATTCTGTTCTTGATTCGACGAAGAGGACAAGGCAAAAAGCTATTGTATGGAGGACCAATAAGAACTTAAAGTTGACTCAGGGCTACTAGTGCTGGCTGAGGTGTCATTAATTAACTCGGCGACAAGGTCATAGAAGTCAATATTGTGATTGGTGGTCTTTTCACGTGATATAAGACAGAGCCATAAGTCATAACAATACATTCTTTTTTCATTTTTTCAATTTATTTTAAATATCACTATTTTCTTTAGAAGACTGTTAAAATTGAAAATCTGACACCGGAAGAAGCAGCTAAAGCAGCTGAACAACATTGTCGAAAAGAAGAGAAGAAAGAAGCTAGGAAAGAGGGCAAATTAAAAGCTAAACAAAAAACATCAGAAAATGAACTAAGAACGACAGTAATTAGTCATGAGACAATCAGTAAACAAACTTGTGATAAATTAATCTATGAACGATCCAATCACGTTGATTCAATCAAGTGTGAACAATCGATACCAGCATCTTCAAAAGTAGTCGTCAAAAATGAAAAAGAAGAAAAGCCATTATTGAAAAAGTCTGGAACTAAAAAACAATCTAAGTAAATTTTTTTTTCAGATTTATTGTAATATCGCTGAAGGGAATTATTATTTTTGTAATTATTACTGATAAGCATTGAATCTTGTGATAACCTGTTAGCAATTAAAACTAAATTAATCAAACTTAAACAATATAATAAGCCTTATTACCAATGATGATTGTAACATTACTTACGTGCTCACTTATACCTGTTCCTCTCGTGGATCATAGGCCACCAACCAGGATTCTCCAACCAACTCTGTTCTAAGCTCTTCGTTCCAGTTGTTCTCAAATGCTATTTATCCTTTCTATGTCTGACTCAAATTCCCTGAGAAATGTATTCTTTGGTCTGCCTTTTCTCCTTTTGCCTTCAGGATTCCAGGTTACAGCTTGCTTTGTGATGCATTTTTGTTATTTCCACTATTTGTGTCCTATCCACTCTCAGCGTTTTCTCCTAATTTCCCCTTCAGCTGGAAATTGGTTTGTTCCGTCATAGTAGGTTGTTGCTGATGATGTCTGATCAATGGATCTGGATTATGTTGCGTAGACAACTGTTTATAAATACTTGTACCTTTTTGATTAGGGTTTTACTAGTTCTTAAGTTTTAACTCAATACAATAGAGTTGTCTTGATGGTCGTATTGATAATTCTGATTTTGATGTTGGCTGATAGTTGTTTTGAGTTTTCTATGTTCTTCAGTTGTATGCTGCTCAGGCGCTTAAAGCTTCCCACATCTTCTAGAGTTCCTCGATCAAGTATGATTTGGTTGGTGCTCTGTCTGTTTCATTTTAGGACCTCTCTTTTCCCTTTGTGAGTGTTGAGGTCTACTGCTTAAGAGGTTGCTGCTACATTGGTTGTGTTCTGCATTTGTTGCATTTTATGGGATATAATTGCGAAGTCCAAATGATCCAGCTGCATCCAAACTGTTCATTGGATTCCATGCCTCCTCTGAGATGTAGAGGTCTTCATAATCCAGTCAACTACCAGAAGAAAGATAAAGGGAGAGATTAAACAGCCTTGCTTAACATCGGTCTTTACCTGAAATGTATCTGTCACCTGTCCTCCATGCATGACTTCTCAGTGTGGTCCGTCGTCCGAATTCCGTATGATGTTGACGTTCTTCTCAGGTACACTATAGTGTCGAAGAAGTTTCTATAATGTTCTCCTATCCACACTGTCAATTGCTTTCTAATGGTCGATGAAGTTGATGTATAGTGACGAATTCCATTCAATTGATTGCTCAACAATGATACGTAGTGTCCCGATTTGGCCTGTGCACGACTGGTCCTTAAGGAATCCAGCCTATTGGTCTCGAAGTTGGGCATCTACCGAATCTTCCATTCGGTTTAACAACACTATTGAAAACGTCTTCTGGTACCGATAGTAGTATGAGGCCTATGTAGTTCTCAAACTTGCTGAGATCTTTATTTGGCATCTTGATGAGGTATTTATCCCCCTAAACCTTCCTGAATTGGACGTGAAGCATCTTTGCCGTTACTTCTGTGTCTAACTTTAGTGTTTTGGCTGTTGTATAATCAACAATATTCAAAACCCGCATACTGATTAGTTAATGTAATCAGTTTTTCGCTGCATGTTTTATGTGAAGATTGTGGTATTATTATTACCCGATTGTCCAAGCCCATAGAAAAGGGGAATGCGGTTTGGAAATCCATCCTGGTAAACGAAATTCGTGTGTTTCACCCAATGCCATTAACATATATGTTCTTAAATATCCTGGTTTTGGAAGCCCATAACCTTCATTTAGACATCAAATGATTAGTACAGCATTGTATTTATACTGTTGTATTTAATACTCAATAAAAATGAGTTGATTTAAGTTCTCGATTGTATTTAACAATATAATCGTTACTGTCACCGAGTCAAGATAATATTACGGTACAACAGTAAACCGTAAACCAGAAAATAACACGCAGTTATATCGACCAATAATATCGGCGACTAACAAAGATTATTTGGCGCTACACTTCAAAAGTAAACAAACCATCCAAAATGAGATATTGTTTTAAATGTAGTACATAAAATGTTGCTTAATGAGAGAAGAGAAAATATAATACAACTACGAATTAAAAATGAGACAAAATCAAAGTAGGGTTGTTGAAGTATTTAGTATGTAGTTCCACATGATGGAGTAATATTACTCATCTCAGTAAAGAAGCTTTATGAATATTATTTTCACCTTGATTTTAAGAGTTGCCAATACCAAGTGCTTTAATTAATAAAAAAATACCGATTCAACTTTAAAGGATAGTTGTCTTATTATCGAACATTATCATTTAGGAATCTGGTATTATATAAAACTCAAGGTTTCTCATTTTTTACGGTAATTAGCCTAAACAACATTTGCATAACTCGCCTGCCTAACTATGGCTGTTGTCTTGTAATGTTCGGGTGTACTAATCGTGATAACCCATTCGAGTTATCTAGTCTGGAGAATTCGATCATTGAGGTTCTACCATTTTAGATAGGTCAAATAAAATATGACAAGACGATGGGGGCAAATTCAAAGTCCGATGATGACGTTCTACTGCTGACTGTATCGAAATGTAACCCCAATAAGGTGTCCTTGACCAAATAACCAGTATCTCCAGCATTACCAACCTATCATAAGCAGATGTTAGTGAAGGTAGAGCCTAGAAATACTACATGGCCCCATTGATCCACTGGTTTTCGGCCATAGTACCAAAGTAAATAACTTACATTTTGGTCGTGTGAGATAGGGCTTAAGCTGTTGCCCATTGGGCTCTACGATCACGCTCTTATATCAAACAGGATTACCGAAAGAAATTCAGTTGTTGTTCTTGGGTGTTCAAGAAGAAAATACCCGTCCATGATGTGTAGGCAAATGGGAAGCATTTATCTTTTTGCACATATTCAACTACATCCTCACTTATCTATTGCTTGTTTGTGACTCACTGACATTGACAAAGTTGTTTTTCTTTGCAAAGACTCAACCTACTAATTAATAAAGCGATATTGTCACACAAATTTGATTCAGTAATTTTTTTGCCTCTTCAAATTATATGCTTTCAATAGATTTTTGTATTTCACTGTAAGGGAGGTTAGTTCCAAATTCATTTATTAAAATAGGTTAGCTATCGAAGCATCAAAGGAAACTGATTTCTCTGATTGGTACTCCGAACTGATTATAAAATCCGAATTATTAGACTATTATGATATCAGTGGATGCTATATTCTCCGTCCATGGGCTTATCATATGTGGCAGTCTATTCAACGTTTTATGGACGAAAAACTCAAAGTGATGGGTATAGAAAATGCTTATTTCCCAATGTTTGTCTCTAAATCAGCATTGGAACGTGAAAAGAACCATGTGACTGATTTCGCGCCTGAAGTGAGTACAAATTATTTCTTTCACTCTGACCTTATAGTCTTAACATTAAGTGACGGTTGTAGAAGGAACCTTCTGAGCTAGGTTTCATTCTAGTTAGTACTCGTTAGGAAGTATTATGTATGATCTTGAGAGAACTGATGCTTTCCGTCAGATTTAAACCTGTATCACCCAGTAAAAACAGTCGAACGTTGCCGTTGGGCTATTTGGGTAACGACTGACTTCCTGTGGGATTGAGATTTTTATAGTGATTTAGTACTGATCAAATTCTGTGGATGAATTTGAAATTTAACCTTGTTGTTTAGCAAATTATGTATTGGTTTGAACACCATAATTTCGAATTTTACAAATGTGTTGACTCTATAAAGCTGCTGACTTAAACATGTAATCAATATTTGGGAATTACTTGATTCGTTCGATCATCAGGATCATTTTTTGTGACAAAAAGATTCAGTATGCAGCTTAGCGAATGTGTTACTATATTACAGTAATCTTACTTATTTGGCTTACATCGTACATTTTGCTTGGGTTTATAATAACATACCTTCGAATCACACTTAATTAATTCAGAATAAATAAATTTGCTGTTTTGTTCGATACGTTAATCACACCTCATAACTATTTTTAATTCAGTAGTATGCTTTAAAAAGAGCAACCCAATAGTTTTGAGCTTTTCATTCACAAACTAATTTTGTTTGCTTCTTAAAAACAGGTGGCTTGGGTGACAAAATCAGGTGATACAGATCTAACAGAACCAATCGCTATTCGACCAACCAGTGAAACAATTATGTATCCAATATTTGCTAAATGGATCCAATCTCATCGAGATTTACCACTTCGTATAAATCAGTGGAGTAATGTTGTCCGGTGGGAATTTAAACATCCACAACCTTTTCTACGGTAAATTTATTGACCGTTTTACTATTTATGCAGCATCATGAATTATTGGATGTTTGTAGATAACTCTGTAGTATATTAATGGAAATAACCATACGTATTGGTGTAATTATTCTCATACTTGCCTGACGGTCGCTTAAATTGGACAACGTAATTAGATGTAACTCAGTAACCAAATAGACGTTTGCGTAATTGTTTTCCAGTCTTACCTTGTCTTTGCATGAGGGTTATTCATACCAATCGGCTGTCTATATCGGAGTAGGTAAGTGAAACAGGGTTCAAACCTACAGTCAAGTAATTGAAAGTTGAGTGTTTTAAACCATAAACCACTGTATTACATCAACCACAATATTTATCCTGCTGGTGTTCCAAACAGGGCTTGTGTGTAGTGATTGTTCTCTCAGATTAATAATCAACGAAGTTTTAAACTGAAATTCACAACCACTCCTTACTAGAAACTGTAAGACTATGTTTTTAAAGCAAAAGATTTTCATTGTTTTGATTACTAATTCCAATACACCCATAAGCAGTGGTTCTCTTTGGATCACCATTGTGAAACACCGGCAAATCTTGGTTTTAGTATTTTAAGTGGAGCAGTAGACTACTGGTTAAAGGCTTTAATTTCCAACCATTAGGCTGCAAGTTGTGTTTGTACTAATTTAAAAAGAGACTTGTTCAGTAGCTAGTTCTTATTCCTTAAAAATAATGCTACAAACTATTCCACTAACTAATATATATTTATGATTATTCTGAGTAATTTTTGTTATTCCAAATTTTCATTCGTCAACAATTTTCATGTCCATCTTACTTAGTACACGTGAATTCCTTTGGCAAGAAGGACATACCGCTTTTGCAGAAAAAGCCGATGCAGAAGCAGAGGTTCGTGTAATATTGGATCTATATGCTGAAGTTTACGAATATTTGCTTGCAGTTCCTGTGGTCAAAGGTAATAATAATAGCAATAATAGTAATGATCCTTTTTCAGTAAAAAGATTCGTAAGTATATTGTGTTGGTTTATTATAATTGGATGACAACTTGGTGAATTTACTGAATATTCCCAGCCTTCCGTCTACAGGGAAATGTTAAATTTTGACTACATGACATTAATCCTATAAGTTGGTTACTGACTGCTCTGTTCTGAGAGATTTATGTAGCTAGGCATCTTGGTTGTTGTTCGTCAGGCAGCAAGAATACCAGCCAGAAACTAGTTGACAAAAATATTGTTGATGTATTTATTCCCAACTTTCCTGTTATGTATATATTCATCTGTTGTTAACCCCGATTGACTCTCTTCTATCATTCGTATCGATTGTTTCTACCTTTGCTTAATACTATCACGATTACTTTCATATTTTCGATGTTGATTTCCGCACTGTAATATATACCCCTTTGTAATATGACAAATTGGAAGAATAGCTTTTTTGCACCAAGTTTCACGTTCCATCTGTTTATCTACCTGTTAAGGATATCCCGTGTTTAATGATAAATATTTTTAGATTCTTCAAAGATATTGGTTGTTTACTTCTTTTGTAACGTAAACTTTAAAAGCTTTCAACTAAGTTTTTCTTCCCGTCTTAATACTTCATCATCGATAATGCATATAGTATATTACAGTTACCTTTTCAGCATATGATTTCTGTTATGACCTTGGATGTCTGACTTTTCTATCACACGACTTATCTACCAATCCGAGTACGACTTATACGAATCTTCACACTAGGCCAACCAATGACGTCCAACCGGTGTGGGCAGTTTAGCGTCCTTATTGGTCCTATGTCCTCCGAGCCCTTCCACTTGAGTCCAGAATACAATACCAGCTTCCGAATATGAATCGAATCGAATCGAATCGTTTATTTCAGGCATACTTGGCTTATATATCAATCACACAGACCGCAACGTACCATAAAATAGGAAATAACATTTGTACACAAATAAGCCCAAAAAGTGGCTGTGAATGTGGGAGGCAGTAGTTAATAAACTGAACATAACTTAAGAACCGTAAATCGTACAATAATAAATTATAGGTCAAAATAAAGCTTATCATAAAAGGAATATAAATATGCATAGTGTAATTGTTGAGTAGTTATACAATAAGAATATTTATAGAATATTAGTCCATGAATAGTCCTTGGAAGTTACCTGTAATTTAATCTTCACCGGATATAACAATTTCACTTGATATACATTTATGCATTCTAATTTATGATAGTTTTTGAAAAGATATTTCTGAAGATAGTAGAAGACTTCATGTCAATATATTTTTTTTTTCATGCATTTTTGTCGTTAGTATTCATCTCAGTGTTAGTTGAATGGTTGTCTAACAATTGTCTGATCATGTTATATAACTTATGCGTTATATTGTTTTCGATGAATTTGTATTAGTCTGTCTTTTAGTTATTTAAATACATAAGCGTTGGTACAAGAAGGTAACAAATATATATGCGCTACACTTAGTCATTTGATTCATGTGAAGGCTGGAATAATGCTCAGGCGCCCAAACCGAAGAATGTGGTTTTCTTAGGGAGCCACTCCCTGAACCTTTAACACTGAGGTCTCATCCACAAAGCAGTGGGGCAACGTCAGGAGATGCAGTCCCATGGTAACCAGTGACCAACAACTGATTCACACACCATTTGTTCCTTCAGGATCATGGAGCCCATGTGCACCATTGGTTTGGAATCAGGGTTTTCCAACTCCCCTAGGTGGATCCTCCATATCCAACAGCTCGGTTGAAGCACTGAACATTCTGTTTTCGTCCTCTCAATTTCGTAAACAACAGTGATGCCTCGAGAATGTATTGAGTAGGATTTCCGTGGCAGTGGTTGTAAACGCGTGGCTATGTGAGAGTATTTCGAGAGGCAGAGCGGACTCTCCCCACCCTCAGCCATACCAAGGTATTCGAGGGCTGTCCTTCTAAAGGATTATGAAATTTTTGATACTATTTGCCATATTAGGCTTAAAAATTCAATTCTTTTGTTTTTGCACAGATTATTGGTTTTTCTGTACATTTATTTATCTAATAGGGCGTAAAACTGAACGTGAAAAATTCGCCGGTGCAGACTATACAACAACTGTGGAAATTTATATTGCTGGAAATGGACGTGCAATTCAAGGTGCGACCTCACATCATTTAGGTCAGAACTTTAGTCGTATGTTTGATGTGACATACGATCATCCAGTGACTGGTAAACCTGCCTACGTCTATCAGAATTCTTGGGGTCTTACCACTCGTACACTAGGTGTTTTAATTATGGTACACAGTGATGACAAAGGTCTTGTATTACCACCGAGGGTTGCACCATATCAGGTAATTTATTAAGATTGTATGTAAAAGTTATATTGATGTAGTAGTTTTTGTATTAAAGTGTATACATATTCATCCGTGACTTATTTTTAGACAACACCTTTAATATTTGTGCAAACAAGTTGTTTAAAAAATAGTTTAAACAAACCATTTGATTTTAATCATATTGTACTTTAAACTGATGGCGTAATATGAAAAACATCTTAGTTTTTGTTAGGATAGTCGGAAAAATATACCAATAATTATCGTGTTAAGTCTATGGTGGCCTTGGACCTTAAATGTACATTTCCTATTGGTCGATGTTTATTTCACTTGTTAAATATTGTGTAAATGTTGTTCTCTATTTTATGGTACGATGTGGTTTGTTTGTTTGGTATATAAATAGAGTATGTCTGAAATAAAATGATTCATAACTCAGAGGCTGTGACTTGTGTTGTGGACTCAACTGGCTGGGACAGGCAGCGAAGCGGGACCAATCAGGGCACTAGGTCGTCCACTACGTGTTTACGTGTCACTGTTACTGTAATCGATCAATAAAACGCTGCTTATCAAACCCTGCAGTCCACACGCGTTACAACAGTTTTCAATTAGACATCATCGTTGATGCAATTTAAATTTATGTACATATGTGTTTTGAAAGTATATCCACGTTAGGTGGTTGTGTTAGGAGGATAGATTCTTAATGGCTTAGATCCACACATGATGATTGATTTCTTTCCACTCCTTCAGCGTTGGTAAACCTTTCTGGAACGGGCCAGAGGTTTATTAAGTAACTTTTATGTGTAAACACAAGTGTTTATTATGCTTCTAAACAATCGCTCCGGCACTTGTCTTGCGTGTGCAACTTATTTTTGTTCTTAATCCCAATAAATCAAATGGATATGACATTCAGTAGATTTTATTATTTTAGTACTATAGATTTCGATCAATATATTATTTGGTGGATGTTTTGCACATTAATTTCTTTATTAATCTAGGTTTTTCCTAAACGACGTAATAACCTATACTTCGACTTTATGATTTTCTAAGTGTTTACGAATTGTAAAATAGATCGATTATAACTAGCAGTGAAATTCAGGACATTCTTCTCGTCATATTTAAAATTAATCTGCTAGTTATGCATACCTTCCACTGCTGATATTCAGACGAAGACTCAAATTCAGTCTCTTTCATTTCAATCCCCACTGCGTTATGCACTGAGCTACTGAGCTACTTGTTAATTGGTTATTATGCTTATATCATTGTTAGCTACCAAACTGGGTTAAGAATATAAAAAAAACTAAACGATTTAACGCTTATAAATTATCATATGTTTACAAATTATTCTGTTTCTTTAAAAAAATTGTCACAGATTGTTATTGTTCCCTGTGGCATTACTGCAAAAACAACTGTGCAAGAGAGAGAAACTCTCTTGTCTGCTGCTCATTCTATATTCGAATTACTAAATAAGTCTAAACAATTTCGTGTATACTGTGATGATCGTGATAATGTATCACCTGGATGGAAATTTAATCATTGGGAATTAAAAGGAGTTCCTATTCGCTTAGAAATTGGTCCACAAGAAGTCGCTGATAAGAAAGTTTGTTTAGTCCTTCGACATAATGGTGAAAGAGTAAGTTTCTTTACAGGTTTGTTTTTTATGGTTTATATATTCAATTATGCACAGCTGAAATAGTTTATTTTACTTAATACAAGTACTTGTACAACTGGGCTGTAAAGTTGGTATACACTGCAGAAATAAGTGTCGTAATTGTGTGGACTGAGATACTGCATGGGCACCCAACTAAAACAGGTATTTTCCTTAGGAGGCTATTTCTCCGACCTTTTACCTAAAAGTCTAACGCACAAGACAGCGGAGTAACGTCAGGAGGTTTAGTCCCATGTAGTCTGTAATCTAAATAAGTTCATACTCCACTCATTCCATCAGGATCCTGTAGACTATGCGCATTATTTATTTAAAATCAAGGTTTTCATCCAAGTGGAGCATACGTATCAACCAACTAGGTTTAAGTTCCGAACGTTCCATTTTCCTTCTCCCACTTTCATAGCCAACACTTCTCCGAGAAGAGAGTCATTGAGATTTCTCTGGCAGTGTCTCTAAGCAGGTGTCCATATTAGAGCATTTCCAGCGGGAGAGCGGACTCTGCCCACCGTCGGTCGTAACAGAGGATTTGAAGGTATCTATGGTTAGAAATAACTTAGTGCCAATAGTACTATGAGAAATTGTCGTTTGTTAGCTCTGCATAAGTATTTTGAGTTGCTTTGCTCTTCTATCGGTTGGTAAAGTCAATAAAATGCCACCGATTTTTTTCAGAACTGTGGTACCACTGATTCTGTCAAAGCGTCTAATTACGTGATTGAGACGCGCGTAAAACTGAGGCTCAGAAATAACAATTTATCTCAGGAACGATTCTACTATTAACTGAACAATACTTACCCCCCACAAACGACGCCATATTTCTTCTCTTCTTGCTCTCACTAATTAAGTATTCAGCGTAACGATATGCAAAGCCGACTATGTTACAACTTTTATCACAATCACTCTGGAAGTCTTCCTACGCTCTGCTGCTCATTTGTCTACCCCTTCTAATAAATAGATGTTACGTATGTCTCCAGTGATTAACCCTCCCAATGTTCTAATGTCTACTTGCCTATCAAGGCTATCTCTCTCTCTGTCCAACACTTACTACAACTTCTTTAAGCCAGTTATTACGTGGGCGAGTATCTACTATAACCAAGACTGGATTGCCCGTTTGTAAATCTCGTACTTTTTGTGTCCACTCTGTTCGTGTTTATAAGAGTAACAAATACTCTGATCCACTAACGCCAAAATGTAGTCAGTAACAACTGCGATTGTCGCCATTGATGAGAATAACTTTCACCTAAATTTATTAGGTTTCCTCAACAATAGTAAGTTATTGGGCGTTAACTTTCCGAGTTGCTTTTGGTCGTCGTGAATTGGCACTAAAAGCTTGTCATTAAATAGTCTTTCCACGTCGGTCAAGTAAACGGTTAAAGCTTCATAAGTCATATCTTGTTCATTGGATACTTCACTCAAAATTCTTAATACACTTATTAATCTCTTCTATGAAGAAGTAGGTGAATTCACCTTAGCTCATAGGAGATCTACCATCGACACGAGTAAATAAAATAGTAGCTTAGTAATTTAACTGTTCACCTGTTCATCTGCATGTTTAAATTTAATTTTACTTCGATTTGAGCGTCTACATGATATCACTGTTCCCTTACTCTAAAAAATGTTTTGTTTGAAGTCGATTGTGCAAAAAGACACAAGTTATAATTACTGTCAAAGATATCGATTTTACACTTCCATTAATTGAATACACTATTCTTTTTGTATTTTCTATACCGGTTTTGTATATGATAGGTAAATGTACCAATAGGTTCCCTTATTAATGAACTTCCTCGTATTCTTGATGATATTCATAGTGCAATGTTTAACAAAGCGACAAAATCATTAGCTAGTCATGTTATGTCTGTGAATAACATGAATGAATTATGTACAGCTTTGGATCAAAAGTCGCTTGCTTTAGCTCCATTTTGTTGTGATAGAGATTGTGAAGAGGTGATTAAACATGAATCAGCCAGGTATATTAGTTTCTACTTTAACTTAATTGTGTAATGTTTTAAAAGTTTTGTAGCCAAATAAATGGTTGTGATGTTTTTATTTGCAAAGCGTGTATATACGTTTTCATTATACATTAAATAATCTAATACCCTCAATTTTTTCTACGACGTATATAATAAATTTCTTACTGCACTTTTGTGTCAGATGGTAACTACATGTGCTGTGTGTTATACACGAACATAGTTGATTGACTTTTCAGGGATACATATCACTTTTTCATGTTACATACTTTTCCGATAATCTATTAGTCCTATGTGAATCAGTCTGATCGATCATTATGATTTTCATTAATTGGCAAGTGAATGTATGTTTTTGATCAAAGAATATAATTGTTATTTATAGTTTACATTATGGATTGACTGTAATTAGACAACCATAAAAACCAGGAAACGCTAGACTGCTGTTTCGTTCGAGAACTAGACTCCTCACTAGTAGTAATACACCCACGACTCTATCAGGGATCAAACCCCAGGACATGACCTTCAGATATCATGGTTGACGCTTAATCATGATATCATTTAGTCGTCATTGAATAGTTCACTTTTCAAAATTAGTCATTTGTTCAATTCTTCCGATTTTCTCCAAATGTTACTTATGTCTAATTAGTGAATTAACTTCATCATATATTCTAGGTCAGTCTAAAGTTTTTCAAACTTCACTAAATGAAATGTAAGAATCTGTCAGTTCACTTAATTTTCTCTATCGACTAGCTGAGTTAAATTTTTTATTGGAAAATTACACATTTTTTAGGGATGTTTATATGCTTTTCAAATTGTTCACACACTTCTTTGTCAAACTTTTACCATCATTACTGGAAAGTGGAGACCATGAATTGGAATTCTATGTATAACTTGTTGAAAAGCAGTATATTTTTATCTCATTACGTTTCCTCAATCAAATAACTGTTCTTTATAATGCATATTTTCATTTTATAGAAAACTACTTATTAAATGTCTAAAGTATATTTTATTCTGATTTTCCTAATAGAAATGTCATTGTTGAACCTGGTGCACCAGCTATGGGCGCAAAAAGTTTATGCATCCCGTTCGCTTGTGATTTCAATCCAACATTGGTTTGTGGTAGTCCCAGTCCTGATACACCATGTTTCAATCGCCAACATTGTTCTCGTAAAGCAGTTTCTTATACATTGTTCGGTAGAAGTTACTAAGATCTAATTTGTTTGCACACGTGTATATGTAAAAATATCCCTTTTCGTTAAAATGAAAAATAATAATGTTCTGTTTTCATTTTAACAAATAAAATCAGTTGGATCTCAATACTTTTTTACTTATCCATTCTTTAATATTCAAGAAAGTCGGTCTAGTTTTTAGGCTAGGGTATTATAAATCGTGAAAGTAATACTTGTTACCCATATTCTTATGTTATAGGTCAAAGTGTGATGCTAACTAAAGAAAATACAAGCACTTTACAGTTTGGTCTGTAGTTTTGCTTATCGACCGGAAAGGGTAGCTTGTTTCCGGTATAAATTATTATTAGCATATATAGTAACATATATTCAAGTCCACCCAGTATGAAAATCGAAGACATCGAAATATGAATTGACGAAGAGTCTATACAACAACTGTGAGCAGTTGTGAATAGAAAAAACATAATAACAGGTTATTGTATGTGTTTATGTAAGGAGGCTGGCTTCTAAAATACAATGGTTCGGTGCTTATTCACTGAAAAAGAGAGGTTAGTGAAAATTATTCAAGACAGTCTACTTGTTCATAGCTACAATCCAGTTTCACATCTATTCAGATATAACGTTAACTATGCCTTAACCTAAGTCTTTCATACATTCTTATAAAGCACGTTCAATTTCTGTACCCATATATAGTGATGCACGCGAAAGATATCCATCCTCACCATTCTCGTTCGGGGAGCTAGTCGGTTAGCTACTGTACTGACATTATGCCTGAAGTCCCGCAACTGACTTATGGGATAACCATACCAGGTGAAGACACTGACTACATCCAATATATCCCGAAGCAATTGGAAATTTAAGAATGCGTTGTGTGAATTCCACCCTTTCGAAATGTAAGATTATCTTGTCAGACTAGTGTTCGCCAATACGTACTGTGAAAATATTGAGTGTAGTGACTGTGTAAATTACTTTAACTTCTAGGAAGTTGTGATATATATATATATATATACAGCACAATTATAGAAGACGCGTTTGTTATTCGCATAAGTATGTCGCGTAGTACACCGTAAAATTTATACGAAAATCCAAATTTTAATTATATTTTGCATATTTAGGCTTTTCAATTCACTTTCCGAATAAAATGAAGAAAATTAGTAGGAATTGAATAAACAATCTGTAGAAAGTAGCTTCAATAAGTCAGTGGTACAAATATAATGTATTCTAGATCTTAGTAGTTGGATTCATGAGTCGATTTAAGCTAGATCACCATGGAAAACCTGGAAACATTGGACGGCCGTTTCTTTAATCGACTCAGGAATCCAACTATTAAATTACTACGATCTCCACAAAACCCCCTTTCGGATAATATTCTACATCTATTTATTCATCACTTTTCTGGTTTTCTATGGTTCCTTTCAACAATGTTTACTTTCTATTATTTTTCAATCAATCGGAATATAACTTGGCACACATGTGCAACGTTTCAATTCATCATACCACATCAGTATAGCGAGATGCCATGGTACGTTAAATAATAGTTAGATCACTGTTAGTCCAAGGGGTTAAGCGTGGATGATATCATTCTAGAAGAAAATATATGTAGAAAACTGAGCAATTAAATTGCATTATTTAGCTTCACATCGTTCTCTCTTACTTAGGTGAAAATTAATAAAATGATAAGAATAATTTTAACATAAATTCACTGGGTTGTAATGTATGTTTTTTTTTATGTACAAGGAAAAAAAAGACGTCACAAAATAGTTGTTAGGTGAAATATTTGGAATGGTAATAAAAACTTGTTTTCACCAGTTAAATAGATAATGTTGTAATAAAAATTTGATGAAAATAATTTCATTTCAATGTCATGTTAAAAACACGTTCTGCTTTCTTTAAACTTCTTGTCTTATAACCATTTGTAATTAAAGCGGATAATGTATCATTTATGATAAAATTTGTACTATTGTTTGTTTGAGAGTTGTTATCTGTCATTGATGTATTTATTGTGTGACGAACAGCTTCTGATAAACGATTATTCAAGCGACTCCTTAAAGAATCCATATTCTATAAGGAGAAAAAGAAAAAAAATCATATTAGAAAAGTAACCATGGGTACATCAGGTAATTTTTTTAAAATCATGGATTATCTCGACTTGTGTATACTGATTTACACTCCACAGATTGTCTTTTTCCACTAGACAATATCAAGAATTCTATCTTGAAACTAAAATCGTATAGTTTCACAAATCGTCTGAAGATAAAAATATAAACCAGCATTACATATGAAACCTTTATGTATTGAAAATTTATGGATACACACTGCCAAGTTGTTTTAAATGTAGGATCCATATGGTTCTGTAGTATTATCTTTGGTTTACCACCAATGTCAGTTCGTAATGGAAACTGGCTTTAAAACAAAACGTATCTATAAATCATTGAGTAAAGTTTTGTCACAGTAATGAAAATTACACACTACAGATTTTCACTGACAAATGTGATCAAAATTTATAAAATATTGAATAATTATTATAAATCGGAATGTCGTATATCAATTAATTAAAGTAACCCATTGTATCATTGAGTAAAAATAATAAAGGGAATTTTCTATTCGATGAAATCATTTACTTAAGATATATATTCAGTCATATTTATAATTCATTTTTGCATTGGTTGTTTGAATCTTCCCAATGATGTTCAGGATTGTAATTGATCAGTCTCTTATTGGCGTACGTGCATCCTGTGTGGATTGCTTCGATATTGCCTTAGATCACAAGCACTGGGTTCGAATCCCAGAGTGAACCAACTATGGCATGTAGGTACATCCAGCTAAAGAGTTTCAAATAGGACGAAACGCGCGTTCTGGATTTCACTGCCAGCCAACATTAATCTCTGCTTATTCATATTTATAATTGTTTATCAATTATCTCATAATTCTGACCCGTATATTATGTTCATCCCTCCATTCTTTTCTAACCATCTGATTGTTACCCAATTCTTCTTGATATTTGAAATCTCCGGTTACTTGGTGATTAAATCATCTTGTTCCAACAACTAAACATCAATATTATCAACAATTACAATTTTATTGTATCATAAGTTTAACATACTTTATTATTCATACTTAAATTTGCATTAGAATCCATTGATTTATTGTCCTCTTGACAATCATTTGTTCTGCTGGTAAATAATTCTTCTATACGAGTTGTAGAAGGAAAGAAATTAGGGATGAATATTGGTGTTAACTTTGAATTGATTGATAATGGTTGTTCTGTATCCCACCGACTAGTTTCAGCTAAATCATCATCTTTGTCTAGTAACTTTGAGTTGTCAGAAAGTCCAGCACTATTATCATCATCATTGTGTAATGGTAGTATTTTTCCTTTTTCTCTTTGTTCTTCATTATCTCTGTTTTTATCCGTTTTCTCTTCATTCGATCTGACAAGGCATAAAGTATATATATATATATATATATATATATATATATATATATATATATATAATTGTAAATGCAATGAACATCACAACGGATTAGCCCATATTCACTAAATATGAGTAAATAAACTTAATAGTAATATCAGTATGGGGGTTGTGGAGATTGTTAAGTTTTTGATTGAGATCATGAATCAATTGATGTTAAACCACCGTTGGAAACCTGGAAGCACTGGACGGCCGTTTCGTCCTAGTATGGGACTCCTCAGCAGTGCGCATCCACGATCCCGCGCACTGCTGAGGAGTCCCATACTAGGACGAAACGGCCGTCCAGTGCTTCCAGGTTTCCAACGGTGGTTTAACATCAATTGATTCATGATCTCAATCAAAAACTTAATAGTAATAATTTTAGTGTAGTCAGTTAGCATATAATTATACATTTAATTATTCAACATCATAATGATTATGTACCATGATTAATTTCGGCTTTATTCTAATGTATACTCCTTCAGCAACCAACGAACTATAGTTTGTTGAATGGATGGAGATGCATAGCGTTCATAACACTTCAATGAATGAGAAACATTAAAATCCCATTCATTGACTTAACACTATTTAATGGTAATATAATAAGGGATGAATCTGTTTACAATTCTTTATCATAAAATACTTGTACGACCTATATGTTAGATATTTTTCGCAATTGTAAAGTAATACAGCGTGGATCATTGGACAGTAACATTTCATAAATCTGTTGTCAACAATGATTTCAAAATTAAGGCAGTAGTATTCCAAAGTATTTTATGACAAGTACACTATCTATCTATCTTACACCTGTTACTCCTCGTGAAGGAGCATAGGTCGCTCACCAGCATTCTCCATCCAACCCTGTCCTGGGCAATCCTTTCCAGCTCCTTCCAGTTGTAATTCATCCTTTTCATATCTGCTTCTATTATCCGACGTAATGTGTTCTTTGGCCTTCCTCTTTTCCGCTTCCCTTCAGGATTCCAAGTTAGAGCTTGCCTCGTGATGCAGTTTGACGATTTGCGTAATGTATGTCCTATCCATTTCCATCGTCTTTTCCTAATTTCCTCTTCAGCTGGAAGTTGGTTTGTTCTCTCCCACAGAAGGCTATTGCTGATGGTATCCGGCCAATGGATGTTGAGTATCTTGCGTAGACAGCTATTTATAAATACTTGTACTTTCTTGATTGTGGTTGTTGTAGTTCTCCAAGTTTCAGCTCCATACAGTAGAATTGCCTTGACGTTCGTATTGAAGATTCTCACTTTGATATTGGTTGAAAGTTGTTTTGAGTTCCATATGTTCTTCAATTGTAGGAATGCGGCCCTTGCTTTGCCAATCCTCGCCTTTACGTCTGCATCTGAACCTCCATGTCTATCGACGATGCTTCCCAGATATGTGAAGGATTCTACATCTTCCAGAGTTTCGCCATCAAGGGTGATTGGATTGCTGTTCTCCGCTTTGAATTTGAGGACCTTGGTTTTCCCTTTGTGTATGCTGAGGCCTACTGATGCAGAGACTCCTGCTACATTGGCTGTCTTTATCTGAATCTGTTCACATGTACGTGATAGGAGGGCTAGGTCATCTGCGAAGTCCAGATCGTCTAATTGATTCTGAGCTGTCCATTGTATTCCGTGTTTTCCTTCAGATGTCGAGGTCTTCATAATCCAGTCGACCACCAGAAGAAAGAGGAATGGAGAGAGTAAACAGCCTTGTCTGACTCCGGTCCTTACTTGGAATGCATCTGTCAGCTGTCCTCCATGCACTACTTTGCACTGTAGTCCGTCGTATGAGTTCCGGATAATATTGACAATCTTCTCAGGAACTCCGTAGTGTCGAAGAAGTTTCCATAATGTCCTCCTATCTACACTGTCGAATGCCTTTTCATAATCAATGAAGTTGATGTATAGTGACGAGTTCCACTCAACTGATTGTTCGACGATGATCCGTAGTGTTGCAATTTGGTCTGTGCACGACCGATCCTTTCGGAATCCAGCTTGTTGATCTCGAAGTTGGGCATCTACTGCATCCTTCATCCGGTTCAGCAACACCCTGTTGAAGACTTTCCCTGGTATTGACAGTAGTGTAATGCCTCTGTAGTTTTCACATTTGCTCAGATCTCCTTTCTTTGGAATCTTGATGAGGTGTCCTTCTTTCCAGTCCATTGGCACTTCTTCCTCCTCCCAAATCTTTTTGAATAGAGGGTAAAGCATGCTTGTGGTTACTTCGACGTCTGATTTCAGTGCTTCAGCTGGTATGTTGTCGGGTCCTGCTGCTTTCCCGTTCTTGATTTGTCTGACGGCCATTCTAATTTCTTCCGTCGTTGGTGGGTTGACATCTATAGGAAGATCTGTGTGTGCTGCTTCGATGTTCGGTGGATTCATTGGAGCCGGCCCATTCAGGAGTTCCTCGAAGTATTCTACCCATCTGTTTCGCTGTTGTTGAATTTCAGTGATTGGCTTGCCTTCTTTGTCTTTGACCGGCCTCTCTGGTTTACTGTATTTCCCTGATAGTTTCTTCGTTGTATCGTAGAGCTGTTTCATATTTCCTTCTCTAGCAGCTTTTTCTGCCGTCGTTGCTAATTCTTCCACGTATTTCTTCCTGTCGGCTCTAATGCTCCTCTTCACTTGCTTGTTTGCTTCTATGTATTCAGCTTGTGCTTGGACTTTCTCTGCTCGTGTTCGGCTGTTGTTAATTGCTGTCTTCTTGTTCTTCCTTTCTTTGATCTTGTCCAGTGTTTCTATAGAGATCCATTCCTTATGATGGTGTTTCTTTAGGCCCAGAACCTCTTGACACGTTGAAGTCAATGTTTCTTTGATGCCTTTCCAGTTGTCCTCCATGGTAGTTTCTTCTTCCTTCAGTAGATCTTGAAAGGCTTGGAATCTGTTGTTGAGAGCTATCTTGAATTCATTGAGTTTGTCAGTATCTCGAAGGAAGGCTGTATTGAACCTTTGTATTGCTGTTTGTCCACTTGTCCAGTTCTTTTTTAGCTTCAGTTTTAAATTGGCTACAACTAGGTGGTGATCTGAAGCTACGTCAGCTCCTCTCCTGGTTCTCACATCTTCCATTGTCCTTCGGAATTTTTTTGATGCAAATATGGTCTATCTGGTTCTCTGTAGTGTGGTCCGGTGAGATCCATGTAGCCTTGTGTATACGTTTGTGTGGAAATATTGTGCCTCCTATGACTAATTTGTTGAATGCACACAAATTTGCAAATCTTTCTCCATTTTCGTTCCTCTCTCCCAGTCCATGTCGTCCCATAATATCTTCATATCCAGTGTTGTCTATTCCGACCTTGGCATTTAGATCTCCCATCAGAATGGTGAGGTCCTTTCTTGAGCATTTCTCTATGATTGACTGCAGCCGCTCGTAGAATTGATCTTTAATGTCGTCGTTGCTATCATTGGTGGGTGCATAACGTTGGATAATATTCATTAAGATCCCCTCCTTCTTTGTTTTGAATGATGCTTTGATGATTCTGGATCCGTGGGATTCCCATCCTACAAGTGCATTTCGTGCTACTTTGGACAGCATTAGAGCAACTCCCTGTGTGTGTGGAGCATTTTCCTCTTCGTGACCGGAGTATAGCAGAATCTCTCCCGTAGCTAGCCTTTTCTGTCCAGCTTGGGTCCAGTGGGTTTCGCTGATTCCCAGTACTGCCAAGTTGTATCTCCTCATTTCCGTTGCTATTTGGCTGGTCTTCCCGGTTTCCCACATTGTTCTAACGTTCCATGTACCTATAAAAATTTTTGCTCTGGTTGTTAGAAGGGGCATCGGCCTCGTGGCTTCCGAAGGAATTCGGCTTTCACCATGAAGCGTCATAATTCTTCTAAATGAAGACCTTCTAACTCTCAGGGCAGAGTTAAAATGGTTTGAATTATTTTTTCTGGTAAGCGTTTTTTTAGCGAGTTAGTTTTCTACGGGATGGGGACGCTAACCCCATGCCCAACCCTCCTCCTTTACCCGGGCTTGGGACCGGCAGTAACTCTAGAAGAGCTACAGGCGGAGTTATGACAAGTACACAGGGTTACAGAAATACAGTTTACAATACACATGAATATTTCTATCTGCGCTCAATAACTTATCATGACTCATTTGCACCGGATACATCAAAATAGATTAAGATGACAAAAACATGATGAAATATGATCGGTTAGAGAACAAACTATGATGTCATATACTTGAAGAACATGGATAAACTATGCAACAAAGTCAACTAGGTTACATTCATCAAATACCTTTATAACTTTCTAACAAACTTAAACCCATGAAAAAGGTGATAAGAATTTATCTTGATGAAATCAGTCTGTTCGTTTTATATCTAAAATAAAGCAAATGAGATTTTGAAGAGTGGTATTATACCAACATGAAGAGATGGAAAAACGTTATCGCACTCTGTTATAACAAAACAAACATTGTAGAAGTTATGACTGGTTTTACGAATTATTACAGATCATAATTTCGTCGTATAATTACTGAGTTGCTAGGCTACTATGTATATATGTTCTGTTTATCGTAAGCTTTCGGCTAACCCATTAACTGTGGTTGTACGATTTACTGTCTCTAATCTCTTTGAAACCACGAACTGACCTTAGCTAGACCACCACTAAAAGCTTGAAAGGAGTAGACGGCCGTTCCGTCTCACTGTAGGATACCTGGTTAATGTGCATCCACGGCATCACTCGCGCGCGAACGCTTAATATCTAGACCACTGAACCGACATCCAACGGTGTTCATGCCTAACTTCAATCAACCCATGATCTTGCACAACACTTTATACCTAATTTCTTCAGCTGATAACTTACAGTCCGCCTATTCACGACCATTCTCGGCTTGTTGATGTTAGTTCAGGGTCAATCAGTACTGGTTGGGAGTGCAATTGATCAATTTGGGGACAACAGGTTTTCAAGGAAATAGTATATACGAAATAGATCATCATAGAATCAGGATTCTGGTTGATGACTCGTCATATGATACTGACCAGCGGTTTCAAGACAGTAACATACTTTGAGTTGAGTTGAAATCTAGAATTCCATGAGGTTCATCAAATCAATATATTTGTGACATTACTATTAGCACTCACACTCTCCTTAATAGTTGAATGAAGACTATATGATGTTAAAATTATAATACTATTGAAAGGAAACACTGATAAACAACTAACGATACTTTATTCACAGGATTATTTATATATAATAAAGTTATTGGGAAAGTAACAAACGGGTAACTGTAAGTATTGTCATAGTAAAGTATAAAACAGTTTACTCGTTCGTAATATAATAACGAGTGAAATATAATCATATTATATTGAATTATTTATTAATTATTATTTACTTATTATTATTATTATTATTGTATTATTATTATTATTATTATTATTATTATTATTATTATTATTATTATTATTATTATTATTATTAATGTACCAAGCGAACTAGATTAGCCAATTATTGTATTAGGAAATTTGATACATGTGTAGACAAGTTACCATAAGTAACTGAATCACGTTTCTGGTTAAGATTACCGATCACAAGCTAATTTCATTCTATTAACCAGTAAACACAAATATATTCGCTTGGTACCTCCTAATGATAAAAATCCATATTGAATCTTGCAATGTTTTCCTGTTTAGTTAGGAGCATGTACTACAGATGAACGAGACTAAATACTATAACACAAACCTAATACGTTTTGAAAGTTGGGCAAATCACTTCTAGCACTGATAGATTTTCCACAATTTTCTATTAGATTTCACAATTTCAGCTAAACAAAAATCAAACTTTTTCGTAGATTTATCAAAGAATTTTGGCTTGAAAAGATAACTATCAAGTATGAACGAATGACTTGGAAAAGTAGAATAACAAAATTGATACTCAGTTAAAATACCAACAAACCAAATATGGAAAGTATCTTTGACCATGGTGAAGATGAGATTTTTTATTTATTTTAACATACAAGGAGGCACCAAATACATATGTGCCACACAAATCTCATTTGATTTGTGTGAGGGCTGTGATACTGCTCGAGTGCCCAGACCGAAGCAGGTGGTTTTCTTAGGGGGCCCCCCGGAGCCTTTAACACTGAGGTCTGATCCAAAGGCAGTGGAGCATCGTAAGGAGATGCAGTCTCATGGTAGCCGGTGACCAACGATTGGTTCATGCGCCATTTGTCCCCTCAGGATCATGGAGCCCATGTGCACCATTGATTTGAAATCAGGGTTTTTCAACTCCCCTAGGTGAACTCTCTATGTCCATCAACCCGGTTAATGAGCCGGACATTCGCATTTCGTCCTCTCAATTTCGTAAAAAACAGTAGTGCCACGAGAAGGCAGTGAGTAGGACTTCCCTGGCAGAGGCTATATACGCATAAATTGTGACGGAATTTCGGCCAGACAAGATATCACTAATTCAAGATTAAAAATTCTGAATACTAAAATTGGAAATAGTTTTTATAGGGGAACAAACCATCCCCCAAACGTAACCCTCATTATATATGTGTATCTATCTATATAATGAAAAATATCTTACCCATACACTTCATTTTGAATACGTCTGTTCTGAGTTAATTCATTTTCATGCGATATGATTGGTTTATCCAATTGCATATTCTGAAAAATATGACTATTTGTCAATGAAACTTCAACTTCTCTAATTGACTGATTATCGATTGATGGGGGTGATTGTGTAATAGTTGATTGTGTATATAATGAATTTGGATCATTTTCGCGTAAAACACCATTATTACTATTATTATCAACATTGTCATCGTCATCTGGTAACCATACAGAGGAAGCTGAAGTTTCAGATAAACTTTCTTTATCCAGTATTTCATTTAATACATGATTAATTTCTTTATGTGATAGTTTGTTATTCATTGGTGAATATTTTACGCTGTCATTGTGCACTATTTTATCACTACTTCTACTATCATTGTTGTTATTATCATGGGGTTGCTTGATATTATCTTCTTCAAGTTTCTTTTCATCTTTATTACAATCAGTACCATAACTACCACCACCTTCTTGAGGAATTTCATTACAACTTGTGACATGTTGAATGTCTGTTCCTATACTGATGATGTCGTCATCGTCATTATAATCATGAGCATCAGAAATATTTGAAGATTGATCATGCAGCAAAGGTGAAACCACAGAAATCTCTGACTGTTCATCATCCTTACCTGTGTTAGTATCATCATCATTATCACCATCATTTGTCAATGCACTTTCAACGTCAATATTATTGCTGTCATTGTCTTTTTCTACAGTGTTCAGTCTTCTATTTTCAGTAGAATAATTTAATGAGTTTGAAATTAAACATTCAATAATTTCGTTGGTAGAATTTTTTAATGAAGAATTATCGATGGTAAAATTATGATTCCAGTGATTTTTAAACTTATTTATTGTGTAATCATCATTTATTTTATGTGTGGAATAAGTATCATCATCACTATCATGGTTTAATTGAGACTGTAGAACTAACATAAAAAAGAGGATAAAACAACGAGTATACCGAAAAGGAAACTAAATCGTTTACAAAGCGAACTGACTTAATTAGAAAACTATTGAAAACAGAGAACAGGGGGACAATTGTTAAGTCCTCATATACGACAATCCAGCAATGTGAACTCACAACCCCTCAAGGAAATCTAAGAAACGGATTTCAGGTTTGGTGGCGAGCGCTTAATGCTTAGGTTATGGAGTTGGTTCCCATTAGTTTACTTGTCTCGTTTCAATTAATTCGCGATTTTGAACCATCTTGCGATACTGCTGATGGGTAATTCCCTCGCTGCCTAAAACTTCTCAGTTTCAAATGGTTGTTTAAGTATGGTCATTTCATGATGTCAAGCAAAAAATTCAAAAATCCCCACAACTCTATTATACTAAAAGGAGATTATAGTTGTGTTAAAATTGTTAGTTATGTCTGTAGTGACTCACATTTATCACGAGAACACGACTGGTTTAATAAAAACAATTATTATTATAACCAACTGTACCAGTGTTTGTTTTAATGTGCTTTTGTTTAACTGTGCTAATTATAGCCATTTTGTGCTTCCATTACCTTCCATCATTGTTCCGCGGTTTTTGGTACTGTTCGCACGTACTCCTGTCTTCTGCTTCCACTTGTACCATTCCTTGGCACGATCTCGGTATTCGTTCAATACCACGAGATCCCCAACCAAATAAATCTGGTTACGTTCAACCTCCGCCTTCTGATTTACCTGGCACGTGTTTCTTGGTAGCGGTGTTCATAGTTAATCTGAACTCGACGCCACGCTACATGTCCATAACTAACAAATTAAGTCGTTGCTCGAGCGCTCACCACGTTAATCTGGTCTGATGTGTCTGTAGACTATCCCTGTTACATGTGATTTACCAACTGAAGGATATTATTACCTTATTATATTATCATAAATTTTATTCATTTAGATAAGATATGCAATGCTGGTCGGTATGTTTTTGCGTTCCACTTAATGACTATAATTCCTTTAATTATTGTACTTATCAAATTGTTATTTTTATGTTTATAACCAGATAAAATTTAAAGTTAAGTTGTCCTTGTTCTGACTACAACGTTCATGTAGACTCTGGGGTTGCTAGTATGGTGTTTATGGTTCTAGTAGAATATCTGTAGGACAAATTAAATCCTACAACTATATTTTAATATTATTCATCAGTTGTTTCGATAAATAAATACAATTATGGTAATTATGAATTAAACTTATCTAATAATGTGATTTTTATTAAAAAACACACATCAAATATGACAGATAACTCAGAGTTGCCATAGAAAAAGAAGGTTTAAAGCCTAAAACAAAGTGGTTGTAGTTTAAGTATTTGGGGTACAAGCCCTAAAACTCAACCAATCAGATCTGAAAATACAGAATTAATAGTTAATTGACAGAACACACGAATAACAGTGCATAAGGAAATGAATTCTGTTATTAATTTACAAAACAGTCAAATAAAACTGTAATCTTCGGTCTCTCGAGTGAACACTTAAACTCTAGGTCACTGAGCCGGCATTCAACGGTGTTAATGTTTAACTTCAACCAATCCATGATATTGCGCGACTATGTGCTAACTAGTGACTAGCTTGGAGAGGTAATTATAGGAGTCCTAGTGAGAAACTGTGACCTGCGGAACTAATTTGTGTCGGATGTGATGCAGTTACCCACCAAAGACAAAGGGAGATAGTCGTGTAGTATCGCGGATCAGTTTAAGTTAGAGACTAACACCGTTGAATGCCGGCTTAATGGTCTAGAGGTTTAAACTGTAATCATGATTTATTCTTGTTAATTAGCAAATAAACAATCAAAAAAGAGATTGAAGGTTATAAAGTAACCAATGATCGAATAAAATCATATATATACAATAGCCAGACTAACATATAAACTATAAAGTCTCATGACAAGTACCTACCTGTACATTGAAATTGACTATTTACATACAACGTATTTCCATCATTAACATGTAAATCTGCCAAATGCTGACTATGATGTCGTTGATGCTGAGAATGTGATAGACCATTCATCATCAAGTTCGAATAATCTTTTTCTTCATTTAAGAATTGTAATTTATTTTCAGATGATTGATTAAAAAATGAATCATTTTTCACATTTTTATCATCATTACAATTATTATTATTATCATTAGTGTTATTATCAGCATGACTAAAAAATTTTTCATTGAATGTTGATAAATTTAAACGATTCTTCAATTTAGTATTTATTTCATCTAGTTCGTTTAAACGTGTTCTAAATTCAAACATAAACCATAGAGAATGAAATAAATAAATAATAAGGGTAAGTGAAATAAGAAGGATTTGTGAATGATCAAAACAACTCAAAAGAAATGAAAATATAATTAATTAATGAATTTTATACTACACTTTTAAGTTTAGTGATCCGGTTTTGAATCTCAAAGGCAGCATCAGTTCCCTTTAAATTGCAGACACGACTTCTTGATTAGTACCAGTTAGTACGTAACCTAGGTGTAGAGTTTCATATCGACTATCTCTGACCAATTAACATGTGACACAACAGTTTTATGTGTTTGAATGTATGATAGTTAGTGATACTATTTAGGTGGGATTTGATTTTACTAGGTCAGATGGGATTATATAGAACTTTCAAAGTGATATGATGGGAAGAAAAGTCAAAGTTCGATTGATTTACTCATTCTGAGTTTTGTTCAACATTACTTCTGTTTTCTAGTTCAATGTGATAATTACTTAGTGTAGTATTTATTTTCTCTTTCCGTATGATATTTTATTTTTTATAACATACGATATTGTTGTATTAAAAATAGACATGAACTACGCTTTCCTCAATGTGTGTCCTAATCATACATTGAGGAAAGCACCCAACTGCGTCACAATGCAAGCCCCCACTTGGAATCCTCAAAGCCAAAGGAAAAAAGGAAGACCAAAGAACACATTACGCCGATAAATGGAGACAGACATGAGAAAAATGAACAACAATTGAATAGAACTAGAAAGGAAGGCTCAGAACAGAGTGGGTTGGAGAATGCTGGTCGGCGGCCTATGCTCCATTGGGAGTAACAGGAGTAAGTAAGTAAATGCTCAGCATATGATTTGTTATCGCTGTCAGTATTTTCTATATATGTGATTTCTTCCTAATTAATTATCAAAGTGTGTGTACAACCAATATATAAATGAGTATGTTTTCGACTAGGGTCGTCGTCGTGTTTCGGGATTACTAGCAGAGCTTAGGAGCCGAATCTAGCGTTCAAGCAACAAGACATATCACAAACCCAATAATAAGTAAAAGCTCAGTGGTCCAATCCCACTAAACTACAGAGTTATACAAAATGTCGCTAGAAATATCTTAATTTTTATGTTTCTGATCGATGTATCGATCTTTTAGTCTGCACATTCTACAAATGACGGCTGGTGAGTGATACAACTTAGCTGCCTAAACTTAATTTTGGGTAATGGATTCGAATTCAAAAAATTCATGGTTGGAAAATGAATAAGCCAAGTAAGCTTAAGTTCCATGAATTTCTAACAATAGATTCTTGATTCAGACCTGTCACTATGTATTATTAGGCTTTTTAAAGATTAAAAAAGAACCAGATGTCGATCATGAAGTCAGTTAATAGGTTTTTTGGAGTGTTTAAATTTCGTACTACCTACAGAGATTTATATGAATCATGATACGTGATGGTTGTGAATATCTTTTTTGTAGTATAAACAAAGATAATGTTTTCAGATAAAACCGTCGAAAAAACTTGTGCACATTTGTGTTATCTTTTGTTTTGATTGAAGATTCAAGAAAAACGATAATTCAGTAAATTAATGAAACGTGAAATAACATAGTAATGGAATAGAAAAAGTACTTGAGAGAAAATAACATGTAGATTTAGCTAAAAAAAAATGGTTAATGGAATCTGTTAGGTTAAAAATTTAGGTAGGTGGTTTACGGAATGTTGGATTCTACTGCTGTTCAAAATTCTTTAGCTACAACAATTCGATCGACTCCTTCCAAATCACAATAAGAATTGAGAGCAAACAAAAGTATATTCGAATGGCCTGAACAACAAAAGTGTTAGGGTTTATACAGAATTTACATAAAAATCTTCTGGTAACTTCATGTTTAGTCCAATAACTGATTGGTTGCAAATAAGCCACTCATCGTTTCCTAATGTGAGTCTTACTAGTGTGCGAAACAGTCAGAATACTATTCTGCTAACGAGATGATTAGTTCAATTAAAGGAAATGTTTCATCCCGAACTGATATCAAGTGGAAAATCGATAGTCTTCAGGAAGTCCTGAACAGTTGTTTTATCCTAGTCTGGGCCCCGTGATAAGTCTGCAATCACAACCTCAAATATAACTGAACCTATTAAATCCAAGTTCTGTGGCGTGAATGTTATCTCAACTTATTACCTCTGTGATATTGTCTTAGCCACAAGAACTGATAATCCTGGATCCAATCTAATTTGAGTTTACAGATATTAGCATCGCTGATGAATCTGTCTCAAGTAAAGGCGAGAAAACTGAGTTCTATACACTTGGCTGTTAGAGATTTGGCTAAATGATATCGGTTTGGAAAGTGAACATATATTAATGAAAAATTAAGAAATAGACTCAACAAAAAGGATATATGTATATAAAGTACCTTAAATTCTCGAATAACACAGAACGATTTAATTCAGAATGATTAGATTCTTCTTTATTCACAAGTATATCATCAGATATTTTGCCTGTATTACAATCAATTAATGAGTGCGTTGATTTCGCCAAATCACAGTTTAATAATGTCGAATTTAAATCTTGTTCAAAAATGGAATAATTTCCAAACGGTTTAATCTGGGTCAAAAGAAATGAACAGAAAGAAAATCGGTCGATTGTCATTAAATTATCCATTTTGCGAATAACTAGTTCAAATGTATTTATGTCTATAGGAAGAAGTAATAAGTTCTAGAGTGATTCTAGCTAGTAGTTAGTTCCTAAGAAGGAATTCATCCTATCTATAAATCTCCAGTTGAATAATATAATTATACTTCAATAGATTGATGCCTTTCAGTTAGACTTAACCTGTAACCAATAATTAATTCTTCAAATTCCAGATAGTCAACCATAAAGACTACTGGATCATAAATGACAGCTGATATGTAAAAAGATATGAACAAAAATAATGGTAATAATGATAATAATAATAATTGTTATATTATTATTATGGTTACGTCCTGTACTTGATTAGGGCAGAATGTGGTATACCCCTATCAATACTCGGACGTGTAGGACAACACAGTTGCAAACCAAAGGAAGAAGCAGGGGAAACGATTATTGAGTAAGGGTAAAAAATGTGCAGAAAAATATAGGTATTTATAGTTTTTAGTATTGGTTAGAACATCGTTTTAATCTAGCCAATCCACAATAGGTTTATATAATTATCCAAAGTAGCTTGCCACGTTGATATTCTAGAAGGTTTTATCAGGTTCTGATTGAACGGAATCTCTTCGGCTCCTTCAGAGTCTCTGAAGGCTTCGTCGTGCTTTTCAGAGTGGTGCCAATAATTATGTTTAGAATTATATAAACAGAGCCTATATATTCTCGTTAACAAAATTGTGAGAATACTTTCAATCAAGAAATGTTCTCGATCAGGGACCAAGAGCTCCCAAAGATGTATAATGTAATGTCTACGTTTTCCGTTGTTGATTAAAATTAGCAACGGCGAATACTATTAAATTTACAAGTCAAAATAATATATCAGCATTTACTTATCTAAGTTTTCACTGGTGCTATTCGTTTTAACTTTATTTAACAAGAATGAAAATAAATAATACAGTTTCAGATAAACTCCGTCTTCTAACTGTTCTATCAGAATTCATAAAAGGGACTGATTGTACAGTATTAGTATAGTTTTAGTTGGAAGATAGTTTTCATCAAGGACATATATTACCAAATGAACCATGGGATACTAGGACGCCATTTACAACGACCACGTTTTCCTAGTTTGAATCGGTCTGGAAGGTTTACACGATTATCGTGACCAATAATCGGAGAAATCGGATAAAACTCTTCAAAATCGAACGCAATAACTCAAATACACTAGTTATTAGGCTTATGACTGACTAACTGTTGTTTAGTAACAAGTGATTTTCTAATAGTTCTCTGAAGTGATATATCAGTTTATAACGAATACACTGTTTTCAAATTCAAACTGATTTAATCAAAAATTAAAACAAAAAATATATTATCAGTATATGGTTGTGGAGATAGCTGAGTTTAGATTGATATCATGAATGGATCAATGTAAGACCACCATTGAAAACCTGGAAGCGCTGGATGGCCTTCTCATAACAGTATGGGACTCCTCAACAGTTCTCGAGGCCAAAACATCCCGGCTGAAAGATGGTGGATGCACACTTCTGAACAGTTCCATACTAAGACAAAACGGCCGTCCAGTGCTTCCAGGCTTTCAATGGTGGTTTAACATTGATCCATTCATGATATTAAAAAAATTATTATTTATTTATTTTCGTAGAAAAGAACAAAACTTTTATTCATAATGGCTCAAATAAACCAACCTGATCAGTGTATACATTGTGTGATAGCCAACTGAAGTTATTATTTGTGGTAAATTCATTATTGTTCAGTGATGAAGAATAATAATTAACTTGCTGTTGTTGTCCAATATTAATTAATGGTTTGACTCCAATTAAAATTTGACCAGATGGACATCCTGTATCATTATTTAGTACATGATACCAACCATAAATTTGATTAAATTCATTATTAGTTGAATGAATCGGATCGGTGAATAGATGTGATAGAGTAGTTAAATCGATTGTAGCAATACCGATTAATTTTGGTATATAGCTACTATCATTATTCAAATCAAAATCATCATTATCATGTTTCACAGCCCATACATAAAACATTAATCCCTATATATTCGCGTATGAGAGAAAATTCACATAAGATATATTATGTATCAAAAATCCAACGAAAATAAACCAAAAGAAAATGTTTGTTTATCACCGTCTTTGAATTGTTAAACTACTCACTTACTGTCCAACCTGGTGTCCTAAAACACAAATTCTGAATATCTAATTTTCAAAGGCACGTGAAAATGTATAAATACTCATATTTTCTCCTGTGTATTATCGTTGGCTGTAATGGTAAATAAATCTAATACTTCCTTTCTTTTCTTGAAGGTTTGGGGACTGTGTCAAGAATTATTGTAGGCACACTAAAAGTTTGATTGGAAAGTATTGAGATGAGATCACTAATGCGCTACTAGTTTGGTTTCGGTAACCAAAGATGGTATATAACAGAAAACGTTTGCATTTTTTAGTAAGTGATCCGTTTGAATTTGTTCATCATGGACTGGGATAAGTTGGGCGATCATTGGAAATCATAAAAAGAATGGACAAGTCTTCACTCAGTGTATAGTTCCAAATTAGTGAAGACCCATAATCCTACATGAACTGGAAGCCAGAATTTTCACTTTCCAAGGCCAAAAAGATACATTTATCCCATTGAGTCGAAATCTAATGATTCACTGGTTTTCAACTCCAGTAAAGTCAAAGAGTAGGTATGGAATAAAATCAAGATTTCGAGTTCCATCCCGTAGGCGGTCGCGTATGTGCACTACTGAAGGGTCTCAAACAATTATGAAACAATTGTTCAATGATTCATTACATTTTGGAATAATTCTCTAATTGATAGGAGGTTGTGGTTAAAAGGTGCCATATCAAAAGGGATCTATCTGAACCTATAAGCTTTAATGTTTATTGTTCTATGAAACTGAAGATATTCCCGATAAAAGTTTTATTTCTAAAACTCCACTGTGCTATTCAAAGATTATGGCACAAATTTCTACAGAAGCATGGGAATGATAATGCAGATCTCCGGATGTTCTTTTTATTAATTGTTTCCAAACTATATTTCTTGGAACATATCAGAATTCCTGAAAGGTTAATATCCACTATGTAACATTTTGCTCGTAATATTATCAAGCCGAGTGACAATGTATCGACTGAAGTACTGAAGATAGAGCTGATAGTGAGTAATATGGTTAGATCAAATGTGATATAGATAACTTATTCACATCAGTCAATTTATTTTCATACTGCATTAAGTCGTAAAATAATTTATACGAACATTCGTCAAAATTTGAACGAATAGTTTGACAGAAATTGAGCATCAAGTATATAGATGTTAAATGTAAATTTATATTTGAAATAATCTCATTGATCGGAATTGAAATAATTTTAACGTTCCTTCTGATAAACAGGTCCGTAATTCTTTACAGAAATAATCAGAATTATTTGACATTTTCCATAACATTGACTTTGGTTATTAAGTCTGCTACTGGAACACCGAATACTGATTTCCTAGATGTTTCCCATAACCCTAAACTACTACACTTTAGCTCGAACAATAAAAAAAACGTGCGAAATGTAAGAGCTTTGCTTAAAAGTCAGGTATGTACAGAAAATCAAGTGTATTTGTGGAGTTTCATGTGACCTCAGTCATTTTAAACTTTTTGTAAGCATACTAAATACAGCAACGATATAAATAAATATCTATTCATTTTTCTAGATATTTTAAAGAAACTTTTATTTAATGCTGATTGAATAAAATATGTCCTAGAGCTTTCTGACCTTCTATGGGTCTTGACGAGAGAAGTTTCTGAATTCCCCAGCGGTTATTACCATTGGGACGCTCGGTCCAGTTTGTAGCAGAATAATTGAAGTTGTTTAAATTTTAATAGCTGCGATTATTTAAAACATAATTTTACATTCAATTATTACATTTAGCGTTTTACTCGTACTAAACCTCAATCATCCCATTCATATTTATGGTTTCTCTGTGAATAAGATAATATATGGTACCAAATAAATAAAAACTTCTAGAATGGGTATCTACAAGAGATGAATTTGCGAAGATAATAATTTGACATTAAACAGATTGAGTTTTTTTCTGTTACCTGATTACATGAAGGTTGTACCAACTCTAATGATATACGAATAAAACGGCAATAATTCCAATGTGCATATTCAAGATTTTTAACTTTTGGTGTTGCAGCTATACGGTTTGAATTATTATTGGATAATTTAGTAATTTGTTTCCATAATCTTTCATCTTGATTAGTATCACCAATAATGGAATGTTTATTAGGTAGATTATTATTTGAACAATAATGATTACCACCATCCACAGGAAATGTAACAAATACAGAATAATCAGCTGTTTCATTATTATTATCAATTGTCTTAAAGTATGGTTCACTGTTTTCACTTGATTCAGTGGAATTATCAAATTTATTACTAGAAAAATAATAAGCGTAAACTTTTAACAAAAGAATTACATCATCTTTTAAAAACTGTTACAACAGTATTGCTGGTAAAAATGTGTAATTTTCTGTTGTTGATATTCAGGACTGCAACTGTTCAGTTTCTATTTATTTATATGCTTTCTGAATACGTTAGTGTTTGCCTAGACTTATTAGGCGCAGTAAATAATGCGTGACTATCTGAAGTGAAAAGTAATGGGTCCTAATCTCAGTATGAATATCAACACTGAGATCCAGACATATTAAGTTTCTGAGTTCCAAATAGGACAAAATGCATGTCCTACATTTCAGTATTGGCCATTTGCCGAATATGCTAAAACGTGTTACGGTATTAATGTACTAGAATTATAATCTATCAGGTTGACTAACTCAAGAGTAAAGTGAATAATTACTGAATGACATTTGTTGAAAGAATCCTGTATCATACTGAAGTTTAATTAAAGGATCCTGACCAACTGAATGAATGGTTCTGTGATTATCATGAACTCTAAAGGTTGAAGATTTATACTATTGAATAGGAGACTTCAAACCAAGGAGGAAAAGATAGTTATTACTTCTTTCCGCTTTCATTGATATTAGTTAGTGTATGAAAAGTATCACGTAGACAGTGAGTCAGTTAATCGGTGAAAGACAACGTAGGATTTGAAATGAGTATTTGTCGCTGTAAACTTTTACACTTAGCATCAGCACATCAGGAAATGAAATTTAAATGGTGATAAGGCGGAGAATGTAAGATAAAATTAAACTCAATGGGTAGCATAATATATGAAATAAAATTTAAAGGAATCAAATGAGGTGGAAGTACATATCTGAATTGACTTCAACCCCAAGTTTTCGGGGAAGATACAGAGTGAAAGCAAATGCGCCATTGCTAATGATGCAGGGTCATTTTACCTGTTTTTGACTATAGCACACTATTAACTCTTCGACTCTAACGTGGAAATCTCTACGTACAAGTGCAAATCAAACTGCCAGTAAATAACTTCATAAAAACGTCCACAGGTGTTCAATCTAAAAATATGATATTAACTTTAAGGTCTTGTTCAATGATCCTAATGCCGGAAAAGACTATGTTCAAAGTAATGTTGAATAATGTATTAATCGGACAATTGAAAATCAGATTTTGAGCGCCTCGCTATAAAACAAAATTCCTGTTCACTTAAAAACAGAAATATATGATGTCATAAAGTTAGTGCCATCTTTGTACTACAGAAAAGAATTTCATTGAGAATCAAAGGTCAAAAAAGAGATAAAGATATTGTTACTTCGAAAATACTATCAAAGACATAAATTGAAAGTATCATAGCAAACTTTTATCGGCAAATTTAGAACCGAAAGCAATGTTCTGACTGCAAACAAGAAAATGTAACTAAATTTGCACTAGAATTGTTTTTATCTAGTTGGACACATAGGCTGCTTTGAAGTAGTACAGGTTTAATAAAGATATTCACTAGTGATTATTCTCAATGATTCCGTAAATCCCAAACAACCAACGATTAATCATTGCACATTCAAATGGGCAAAAATCAAAGATGTAACACAAATTGGAAATATGAATAACTGATGTCGTCGTTTCTTGATTAATTTAACCTATAATGTGATATACGTCAAGTTGTTATGATCACCTCTTAGTATTACCATCATATACTGCTGTTATTCATAAAAAAATTATCTTTATATTTTAAATCATGATCTTAGTTAGACCACTACAGAAAACCTGGAAGTTTACACGTTGATGATAATTCTGTTCATAAACTAATGTGTGGGCGAGAATGATAATGATTGGTTATCTGCTTAGTCAGACATGTAGATAGTCTCACAGGTGTCAGATGAATTATATATTCCCCAGTCCTTATTATTATTATTATGACTCTCACTTATTATTGATTGTTCATTGTTGTTGGATTGTGTCGGGTTGTCGGTGTGGAAATATATTTACGTTGTGGTCAGGCTAATCTGAGTTGTGTTGAAGTCTTGTAGAATAAACACTGGGAGGGAATCTAATGTAGATAATCGTTTAAGGTAAATTAAAGTCCCATACCTGTAAACGTGGGAAACCCAACTGTTATAACACTAGACAAAGTAAAACCAAGCGTTATAACATAAACGGATTATTCTGATATGGGAACTTCTGAGTTCGTAAAATAAAATTTCTTTATCATCACTGAACCGATTTAGAAAATAAGTGACCATACGTTTATACTAAATAATAATCACTGTTTGAATATTCTTCGATCTTTTAGTGGTAACTGTAACCTGCAAATTCAATCAAGATTAAGAGTGAGGAGGCACTAAACACCTATTATAATAAAAGAGGATTATTATACACTATACATTGACCATCATATCCATACTATGCGATTTGAAAGTCTTAATTTAAGTTTCATGCAACGCTGTATGAATATACATACATCGAAAGGGAGCCCTAAATTAAAGCGAATCAGTTATTTTCCATTGTCAACTTGCACGAACAAAACACATAACCCCACAACATCATCGTTTCCCTGTAAAATTCAGACAATATTATCCCAAACTGTTTATGATTTGATTCTTCATATAAATAAATATTTGAAAAAAAAACTCAGCAAATTTCTTGATTCACATACAATCAACAATTGAAATAAAATTCTTTGCTCAACTTACTGATGAGATAAACGTAAATGATATGCTTTTTCAACAATAATTTCAGCAGGAAATGTTTCAGTTTTTTGATAATTATCAGCATATAATTCGGTAGTTAAATTACAATTATTATTACTGTTATGTAATGGGTTATTGATCAGTGAAGAAGGTATTTTGTAATGTTTTAAATTCCATCCCAAATGTCCATCAATTTCAGGTATAATTAATTTATTCATTTTACAAGTATGGTATCGTTTCGACTTAAAGATGACATGTGAAGGTGAAATACAACCAGAAATCAAATAAACATATTAAGACAGTAAATAGAGATTTATTTTTAAAAAAATTATTTGTTTTAAAAATAAGCGATAATGGGCAGGTAATTTCCAAAGTTTGATAAACTCTTATCCATGTTTTCCGTTAACATACAAAACTATCAGTATAGGGTTGTGGAGATTATTAAGTTATTGATTGAGATCTTGAACCGATTAGTGTTAGAACACCACGGAAAACCTGGAAGCAGTGGACCTATTGTAAAGTTATTCCGTGTTGGGTAGAGACAGGTATCTACCTCAGTACAATGGAAGATGGTCGCGCAATTTCGTGGATTGGTTGGGTTAAGACATTAGCACCGTTAAATGCCAACTCAGTAGTCAAGTAGGTTAGGCGTCCGCACACATGGCTGGAGGCCCTGGGATCGAATCCTGCGAGAGACTTCTTGGATGCGCACTACCGAGGAGTCCCACAATAGGACGAAACGGCCGTCTAGTGCTTCCAGATTTCCAAGGGTGGTCTAACATCGGTCGGTTCAAGATCTCAATCAAAATACAGAACATCAGTTGTTGGGACAAAAAATAGATCTGTGGTTTATTTGAATAACCGGTGGAGACTCTTTCAATTCAAAGAGAATTTCGCTCTCTGAATGAATTCAACTGCAGAGCGATAGAAACCCGGGAGTGGCTTGAAAGAGAGTCAAAGAAAAATACATTATCAGTTGATAATTCACTTCTAGGATAAACTGCATCAAGAGGTGCATAATTTCTCTTATGACAGGCGGTGTCCGAAATCTGATACTGATACACAACGTGCTACGGGTTAACTCCCTAGCTGACTACTTGAGCAAGAACAAAAGTGTGAGCGAGAAAGTATACCGGGATACTAGATAAACTGTACAAATACTCATTTGTATATATAAAACTCTATCCTTTAAGAAATTAATTCATTTCTTAATCAATGAAATGCACCTATCTTTCAGGTCACTACTGATTGCCATCGATTGACCTTTTCATTTGGCAACTTCTGATTGGCTTTCCATATCGATTTCCAGTTGGGGAGATGATGTTGCTTCGACAATTACAGTACACACTCTGATTAAAACTACTCCAAATAATACAACCGTGACTAAGTAAGGGTTTAGCCTACCATTCATGTTACGGTCCACTGTATACTACTTCAAACTTTCAAGTAATTTGAGGCGAATTAAGTCATTTTAAAACTTGCATTTCATGAGTAATATGTTTTTTGAGATGAATTACAAATTCAATGGGATCTCATTATTTTTTACAGATTAGTTAAGCATTATCTGGTCATTGATTTAAATGTCGTACACTATAATTACCTGTAAAATAAGACTATTTAAATCAACAGACTGATAGAACAGTACTATAATCTAATGGTCATATTCTTATCTTATTAACATCCTGAATATTAAGTGAAAAAATAACCTTAGATAATAAAAGTACTGTGACTCATTCTATACTCTACCGTAATGTTACATACCCATAAACAATTTTCAGTTTTTGATCCTGTCATTTCAATATGTACAGCAATCCAACTATCATAAAGATTTGCTGTATTTGCACGATATAAAGGAAACACTGCCAATCCACTTGAATTCATACTATCTGTTCCCATCCCTTGTCGTTGATTATTCCACCAACGTATCCCAGATGGATCACCATCTAAACAGTTGATAGAATTAGTGTTTGGATGTGATGTAGCTTGTGGTCTTGGATACAATAGATGATACAATGGGATAATTGCTGTGCCAATATGACGAGGTGCAGGAACTCTTGAAATGTTACCAATAAAAAAAACAGTTAACTTATCACTAATTCATATAGTTGAGCACGAGGTTTACACAGACACGAAACTAAACAACAGGGCTACCATATGTAAACCGATAAAAAAATTAAATGTTAATTGGTTAGTGTCAATCAGTAGGTAGCTCCAGAATTAAGTTATGTGATTCAGTTAATTATCATCAACCAGGCTTATGCGTAATTATGGAGGAACCGATAATCCATATAAAATTCACTCTCGTGTTATACAGATTATACCATCAGTCTTTTCCAACAACAACTAATCTCTCGCAATGATTGATCAGTGATTAGTAGTTCTCTACCAAAATGTTACTGCGTGGACTGTGTTTTGATGGTTGGCTAGTGAATGAAGCCGACAGGAAGCTCTACACGTTAAATTATTAAATAAATCGTAACTCTATCAACAGAGTTCGATTAGTACTAAAGACCTGATAAATAAGGGACTGGCTACTACTCAATGTTCAGTCAATGTACAAATCTAGATAAATTACAGTTAGTAAGCTTGTGGATCTGAATACCAATAAAAAATCAAGTGAGTACTCTATAAAAGTAGGTTGGAACAAGATTACAGGAGGCTAACCTTATACAATACATCAATTCATTAAGTCATTGACCGTTCAAATAAGTCACATTGATATATTTATATTTCATATTAAAAGCTCGCACAAGATTTTTGTAATATATGGTTAGAAACGGATATGTTGGGCAGGAATAACGATTGATGATCAGGTTTTCATATTATTGACCGTAAAGTAACCTACAAGTTTCCTATTTTTTAAATAATCATGTTTAAAATGACTTTTAATCATGATTATTTTGTTCGATATTTTCTTGAAAGCATTTTATTTTATCAAATAGAGAACCATATTCTTCTGAACAACTGTCCTACCTTCTGCTATCTGTTCAGTTGGGGGTCCACGCTAAGGATTTAGTCTCGTGAGCAGTTGACATTCGGCCATATTATATCACTGCACATTATTAATCGACCAGTACTGGATTCATTCATTTTAGTGATATGAAACCCGTTCATTTATCACATCTTTATTCACAACAGAAGTTCTAGGTGACATGGCTTAAAGCAGGTCATAATCATCCAGACATAGGAAGTAAATGCTGACAAATTTGTCCAGAACGACGATGAAAGCATCGCACGTAAGCAATACAGCTTAGAGAATGCAACACGATCAAAATATTTAAGATATTTAGACTAGTAATAATTTCATGAAAAACATTCATTGATGTACTTCTGAAAATTGACGGTTATTGCTCAGTTTATCACCTTAGATGAGAGTCCCTTAACCTAAGCTAATTATTATTTATTATAAAACCGATGTTACTTTCATATCTCCATATACAAATATTTCGATAAACCATGAATCTGACATTAATCAACCTCAGGTGTTTAATTCCGGGGAAACTATTAGTATCAGACTGAGTTATTCCTTATCACATTATTTTGATGTATCATATTTAGATTTATTCGACCTGGAGTAGGTTGTTCCAGTGAATCAAACAAAGAATAGACCAAATGACTACACTGCATGAAAATTTACTAAAAAGTCATTTCATTAGACAGCTGAGTAAATAAGGTATACTGAAATCATGTCAGTATTACTTAACATCACGATATTTTTTATCATGCCTTACTGATATCTTTTTAAGTATTCTTTATTGTTCAGTTCATAGGTGATAAACTTTTGTAGTCCAGTTTCGTATTTATCATCATTCTTGTCTAATTCTTTTAAATTTTCATCATCTGTCCAAATAATCCATACTTGGAATTCAAGTGTAGATTCGGCCAAGAAATTTCGTAATTCTGTACTGACTGGAATAACAAATTCTTTATATTCTTTGAACTGATAAAATGAATAAAAAAAAGAAGTGAACAGAATTGAATAAATGATTTTATGAAAATATCGCATGACTGTTCAATACCAGGTAAAGAACTAATGAATTAAGAAAAACGTTTGAACGAAGTATACATTAGCGACAGAATTTATAGTATTCATATCATAGCTCAATTTTGGTTAAAAACCAGTGAAAAACAGCGGTTATTTTGTCCTAGTGTGGAACTCTTCAGCAATGAGCATCCACGATTCCACTATAAACTGAACCTAGAATATATTCAGGCTTTGCAGAGAGCACTTTCGCTTTAGACATCAACTGAAGAATTACTGAAGACCACGGGAAATTGGACAGTTCTTTCATTTTAGTTTAGGACCGTACATAGCAACGAACCTTGGACTATTTTTCAAAGGGGGTCTGTACTTAATAAAAATTATCTTAAAATCAAACAGATGTTCACGAACTACATAACTCCAAAATATAAAATAATTATTATTCGACTGAGTCATTTCAACGTTTAATTATCTCGATTCAAATACAGGCCGGTGTCAACATTTGCAATTGTAACATCAGATGATGCGAACCTGAATCAGTTGCCCAAAGATTGCAAATACATAGTGTTAATAAGTGCCAACGACTACTAAAGTTAGGTTCAGGTTTATTTCTGACTTCAACCACATTACATGTTAAAAGCTACTCAGTAGTGTATACTCCCTGTCAAAAATAGTATATATATGTTGTATTCAAGGGGTAGAAAACTTCTACCATTCATAACAGACATCACTGAAGTAGTTTGTTATAAATTTGTTATAAGTGAGGGATGAAAATGGTTGAAAATCTGAGTCGCACCAAACAGATTAAATAAGACTTATTGAATTCTAATTTTTGTTTAGTCATGAAAGCTCAATTGATTAACAAAATAATGGAACAAATAGGTTGACAAGACGGATAATTATCTCATGAAAAATGATAATCAAGTTAATTTGATCGCTGGTTCAAACGCCACTTCCTCTATTCTCTGTTTGCATAGATGAACAGTGTTGTATTGTTACATGTCATACATAAAATGTATTATTTAACGAATAGTACATGAAAATGTCCTCAGTTATTGAGTTTCGTCAGTTGACATTCCCGAATGTAGCTGCTACCTTTATATGATAGTCGAAACTGCCTATTGTAGTAACCCGATCGATCTATATTGGCCGAAATGTTTACCCTTTTAGGCCCTATCTTGCCAAGTAGATCCGTTGGCGAGAGGTAAAACTAGAAGCAGCTACCTAAGGTCCGAAGACAAAATCTTACCGCTAAATGCAGTGACGTTTGATGGTAGTAAAATGATTGCCTCAGATAAATAGAGTCTACAAAGTCGCTAACATCTTACAATGGACAGCAAAGGGTTTGTAAAGGTTGAAAATCTTGTATACTGTTATGACCTTGAAGTTGAGGGTTCAAAACTTTTCTCCACCCCGTCGCCAATTGTTATGACCTTGGATGTCTGACTTTTCGATCACACGACTTATCTACCAATCCGAATACGACTTATACGAATCTTCGCACTAGGCCAACCAATGACGTTCAACCGGTGTGGGCAGTTTAGTGTCCTCATTGGTCCTATGTCCTACGAGCCCTTCCACTTGAGTCCAGAACAAGATACCAGCTTCCGAATCAGAGCAGATCAGACCAGAATCAGAGCAGATCATTTATTTCAGACATACTTGGTTTATATATCAATCAGACAAACCGCAACGTACCATAAAATAGGAAATAATATTGTACACAAATAAGCCCAAAAAGTGGCTGTGGATGTGGGAGGCAGTAGTTAATGAGCTGAACATAACTTAAGAACCGTAAATCGTACAATAATAAGTTATAGGTCAAAATAAAGCTTATAATAAGAGGAGTATAAATATATGTAATGTAATTGTTGAATAATTATACAATAAGAATATTTATAGAATATTAGTCCATTAATAGTCCTCGGGAGTTACCTGTAATTTAATCTCCACTCGGACATAACACCTCCCCCTTTTTTTTTTTTGAAAAACCCAACTTTAGATTCTGATTTAAAAAAAAGAATCATATGTGACTTTAAATTCCTCAACATTCTCCTCCTCCTCGAAATAATGTTGGGTCCTTATGGCTCCAAAATACAACTAGTAGGACTTTATTTAAACCATGTTTCTCGTATTGACTGGAGAAGCCACTAAAAATGACTAGATGATGATGAACGGCCTTTGATCTGAGTTCATTATTTTCAAATTCATTATGAATCTCGTTAGCAGATAACGAGTCATTAAGAAAGTCAACGTCTAACAGAATTAAATTAGATTTTTGGCCATCATTCGACTCAGCTGACATATTTCCCTCATTGTTATAAGAAGTTTCATCAAAATCATATGCATTATTCTGAGAATCAATATCTGGCACACTGTCATTAGAAATAGGATAAGTTGACTCAATATAAAATTCTGTCTTCCGGTGATTTTGAGTAACATCTGGTACAATTTTGTTCATCGTGTTGCTCCAGTTATTTTCTGAATACGAGTCACCATAGCTTTCTCGACTAGTAGCACGTGGACCACAATTTTGTTCGAGCTGACGTTTATTTTCGCAGCTAGACAGTACCAGTAGTGTTTCGTTTGATTCTGGACTCTGGGCATCATCTACAGGATCTGGCTTCTGATCATCTGGTATTGTCACAACTTCATGTGCATTTAACACAATATTTTCTTGCTCTGAGCTGGACACGTTACCAATATTACGTTTCCCTTCTGGTATAGAGGGATTTGAATCCTGCACAGGATATGCTTCTGAAATGTCCATTACTGCACCATTATCTGCATGATACATAGATTTCTTATTTTCTGCTTGAATGCAAAGTCTGCCCAAAACTGTTATAAATAGCTCTTGTTGCAAGGCAAACATCTTCTGCTGGTGCTGTAATATTAACCGCAACTGTTCGAAAGAAATCGACATTTTTTTTGCCAATAATATTAGCTCCAAAATCACCGGCAATTATACAGCTAATTTATTTCCAAAATCTGAGTCACCACTTGTATTATTATTATTTCTTTGTTGCCAAAATCCCCGTCGCCAATTGTTATGACCTTGAAGTTGAGGGTTCAAAACTTTTCTCCACCCCGTCGCCAATTGTTATGACCTTGGATGTCTGACTTTTCGATCACACGACTTATCTACCAATCCGAATACGACTTATACGAATCTTCGCACTAGGCCAACCAATGACGTTCAACCGGTGTGGGCAGTTTAGTGTCCTCATTGGTCCTATGTCCTACGAGCCCTTCCACTTGAGTCCAGAACAAGATACCAGCTTCCGAATCAGAGCAGATCAGACCAGAATCAGAGCAGATCATTTATTTCAGACATACTTGGTTTATATATCAATCAGACAAACCGCAACGTACCATAAAATAGGAAATAATATTGTACACAAATAAGCCCAAAAAGTGGCTGTGGATGTGGGAGGCAGTAGTTAATGAGCTGAACATAACTTAAGAACCGTAAATCGTACAATAATAAGTTATAGGTCAAAATAAAGCTTATAATAAGAGGAGTATAAATATATGTAATGTAATTGTTGAATAATTATACAATAAGAATATTTATAGAATATTAGTCCATTAATAGTCCTCGGGAGTTACCTGTAATTTAATCTCCACTCGGACATAACACCTCCCCTTTTTTTTTTTTTTTGAAAAACCCAACTTTAGATTCTGATTTAAAAAAAAGAATCATATGTGACTTTAAATTCCTCAACATTCTCCTCCTCCTCGAAATAATGTTGGGTCCTTATGGCTCCAAAATACAACTAGTAGGACTTTATTTAAACCATGTTTCTCGTATTGACTGGAGAAGCCACTAAAAATGACTAGATGATGATGAACGGCCTTTGATCTGAGTTCATTATTTTCAAATTCATTATGAATCTCGTTAGCAGATAACGAGTCATTAAGAAAGTCAACGTCTAACAGAATTAAATTAGATTTTTGGCCATCATTCGACTCAGCTGACATATTTCCCTCATTGTTATAAGAAGTTTCATCAAAATCATATGCATTATTCTGAGAATCAATATCTGGCACACTGTCATTAGAAATAGGATAAGTTGACTCAATATAAAATTCTGTCTTCCGGTGATTTTGAGTAACATCTGGTACAATTTTGTTCATCGTGTTGCTCCAGTTATTTTCTGAATACGAGTCACCATAGCTTTCTCGACTAGTAGCACGTGGACCACAATTTTGTTCGAGCTGACGTTTATTTTCGCAGCTAGACAGTACCAGTAGTGTTTCGTTTGATTCTGGACTCTGGGCATCATCTACAGGATCTGGCTTCTGATCATCTGGTATTGTCACAACTTCATGTGCATTTAACACAATATTTTCTTGCTCTGAGCTGGACACGTTACCAATATTACGTTTCCTTCTGGTATAGAGGGATTTGAATCCTGCACAGGATATGCTTCTGAAATGTCCATTACTGCACCATTATCTGCATGATACATAGATTTCTTATTTTCTGCTTGAATGCAAAGTCTGCCCAAAACTGTTATAAATAGCTCTTGTTGCAAGGCAAACATCTTCTGCTGGTGCTGTAATATTAACCGCAACTGTTCGAAAGAAATCGACATTTTTTTTTGCCAATAATATTAGCTCCAAAAATCACCGGCAATTATACAGCTAATTTATTTCCAAAATCTGAGTCACCACTTGTATTATTATTATTTCTTTGTTGCCAAAATCCCCGTCGCCAATTGTTATGACCTTGAAGTTGAGGGTTCAAAACTTTTCTCCACCCCGTCGCCAATTGTTATGACCTTGGATGTCTGACTTTTCGATCACACGACTTATCTACCAATCCGAATACGACTTATACGAATCTTCGCACTAGGCCAACCAATGACGTTCAACCGGTGTGGGCAGTTTAGTGTCCTCATTGGTCCTATGTCCTACGAGCCCTTCCACTTGAGTCCAGAACAAGATACCAGCTTCCGAATCAGAGCAGATCAGACCAGAATCAGAGCAGATCATTTATTTCAGACATACTTGGTTTATATATCAATCAGACAAACCGCAACGTACCATAAAATAGGAAATAATATTGTACACAAATAAGCCCAAAAAGTGGCTGTGGATGTGGGAGGCAGTAGTTAATGAGCTGAACATAACTTAAGAACCGTAAATCGTACAATAATAAGTTATAGGTCAAAATAAAGCTTATAATAAGAGGAGTATAAATATATGTAATGTAATTGTTGAATAATTATACAATAAGAATATTTATAGAATATTAGTCCATTAATAGTCCTCGGGAGTTACCTGTAATTTAATCTCCACTCGGACATAACACCTCCCCCTTTTTTTTTTTTTGAAAAACCCAACTTTAGATTCTGATTTAAAAAAAAGAATCATATGTGACTTTAAATTCCTCAACATTCTCCTCCTCCTCGAAATAATGTTGGGTCCTTATGGCTCCAAAATACAACTAGTAGGACTTTATTTAAACCATGTTTCTCGTATTGACTGGAGAAGCCACTAAAAATGACTAGATGATGATGAACGGCCTTTGATCTGAGTTCATTATTTTCAAATTCATTATGAATCTCGTTAGCAGATAACGAGTCATTAAGAAAGTCAACGTCTAACAGAATTAAATTAGATTTTTGGCCATCATTCGACTCAGCTGACATATTTCCCTCATTGTTATAAGAAGTTTCATCAAAATCATATGCATTATTCTGAGAATCAATATCTGGCACACTGTCATTAGAAATAGGATAAGTTGACTCAATATAAAATTCTGTCTTCCGGTGATTTTGAGTAACATCTGGTACAATTTTGTTCATCGTGTTGCTCCAGTTATTTTCTGAATACGAGTCACCATAGCTTTCTCGACTAGTAGCACGTGGACCACAATTTTGTTCGAGCTGACGTTTATTTTCGCAGCTAGACAGTACCAGTAGTGTTTCGTTTGATTCTGGACTCTGGGCATCATCTACAGGATCTGGCTTCTGATCATCTGGTATTGTCACAACTTCATGTGCATTTAACACAATATTTTCTTGCTCTGAGCTGGACACGTTACCAATATTACGTTTCCCTTCTGGTATAGAGGGATTTGAATCCTGCACAGGATATGCTTCTGAAATGTCCATTACTGCACCATTATCTGCATGATACATAGATTTCTTATTTTCTGCTTGAATGCAAAGTCTGCCCAAAACTGTTATAAATAGCTCTTGTTGCAAGGCAAACATCTTCTGCTGGTGCTGTAATATTAACCGCAACTGTTCGAAAGAAATCGACATTTTTTTGCCAATAATATTAGCTCCAAAAATCACCGGCAATTATACAGCTAATTTATTTCCAAAATCTGAGTCACCACTTGTATTATTATTATTTCTTTGTTGCCAAAATCCCCGTCGCCAATTGTTATGACCTTGAAGTTGAGGGTTCAAAACTTTTCTCCACCCCGTCGCCAATTGTTATGACCTTGGATGTCTGACTTTTCGATCACACGACTTATCTACCAATCCGAATACGACTTATACGAATCTTCGCACTAGGCCAACCAATGACGTTCAACCGGTGTGGGCAGTTTAGTGTCCTCATTGGTCCTATGTCCTACGAGCCCTTCCACTTGAGTCCAGAACAAGATACCAGCTTCCGAATCAGAGCAGATCAGACCAGAATCAGAGCAGATCATTTATTTCAGACATACTTGGTTTATATATCAATCAGACAAACCGCAACGTACCATAAAATAGGAAATAATATTGTACACAAATAAGCCCAAAAAGTGGCTGTGGATGTGGGAGGCAGTAGTTAATGAGCTGAACATAACTTAAGAACCGTAAATCGTACAATAATAAGTTATAGGTCAAAATAAAGCTTATAATAAGAGGAGTATAAATATATGTAATGTAATTGTTGAATAATTATACAATAAGAATATTTATAGAATATTAGTCCATTAATAGTCCTCGGGAGTTACCTGTAATTTAATCTCCACTCGGACATAACACCTCCCCTTTTTTTTTTTTGAAAAACCCAACTTTAGATTCTGATTTAAAAAAGAATCATATGTGACTTTAAATTCCTCAACATTCTCCTCCTCCTCGAAATAATGTTGGGTCCTTATGGCTCCAAAATACAACTAGTAGGACTTTATTTAAACCATGTTTCTCGTATTGACTGGAGAAGCCACTAAAAATGACTAGATGATGATGAACGGCCTTTGATCTGAGTTCATTATTTTCAAATTCATTATGAATCTCGTTAGCAGATAACGAGTCATTAAGAAAGTCAACGTCTAACAGAATTAAATTAGATTTTTGGCCATCATTCGACTCAGCTGACATATTTCCCTCATTGTTATAAGAAGTTTCATCAAAATCATATGCATTATTCTGAGAATCAATATCTGGCACACTGTCATTAGAAATAGGATAAGTTGACTCAATATAAAATTCTGTCTTCCGGTGATTTTGAGTAACATCTGGTACAATTTTGTTCATCGTGTTGCTCCAGTTATTTTCTGAATACGAGTCACCATAGCTTTCTCGACTAGTAGCACGTGGACCACAATTTTGTTCGAGCTGACGTTTATTTTCGCAGCTAGACAGTACCAGTAGTGTTTCGTTTGATTCTGGACTCTGGGCATCATCTACAGGATCTGGCTTCTGATCATCTGGTATTGTCACAACTTCATGTGCATTTAACACAATATTTTCTTGCTCTGAGCTGGACACGTTACCAATATTACGTTTCCCTTCTGGTATAGAGGGATTTGAATCCTGCACAGGATATGCTTCTGAAATGTCCATTACTGCACCATTATCTGCATGATACATAGATTTCTTATTTTCTGCTTGAATGCAAAGTCTGCCCAAAACTGTTATAAATAGCTCTTGTTGCAAGGCAAACATCTTCTGCTGGTGCTGTAATATTAACCGCAACTGTTCGAAAGAAATCGACATTTTTTTTTGCCAATAATATTAGCTCCAAAAATCACCGGCAATTATACAGCTAATTTATTTCCAAAATCTGAGTCACCACTTGTATTATTATTATTTCTTTGTTGCCAAAATCCCCGTCGCCAATTGTTATGACCTTGAAGTTGAGGGTTCAAAACTTTTCTCCACCCCGTCGCCAATTGTTATGACCTTGGATGTCTGACTTTTCGATCACACGACTTATCTACCAATCCGAATACGACTTATACGAATCTTCGCACTAGGCCAACCAATGACGTTCAACCGGTGTGGGCAGTTTAGTGTCCTCATTGGTCCTATGTCCTACGAGCCCTTCCACTTGAGTCCAGAACAAGATACCAGCTTCCGAATCAGAGCAGATCAGACCAGAATCAGAGCAGATCATTTATTTCAGACATACTTGGTTTATATATCAATCAGACAAACCGCAACGTACCATAAAATAGGAAATAATATTGTACACAAATAAGCCCAAAAAGTGGCTGTGGATGTGGGAGGCAGTAGTTAATGAGCTGAACATAACTTAAGAACCGTAAATCGTACAATAATAAGTTATAGGTCAAAATAAAGCTTATAATAAGAGGAGTATAAATATATGTAATGTAATTGTTGAATAATTATACAATAAGAATATTTATAGAATATTAGTCCATTAATAGTCCTCGGGAGTTACCTGTAATTTAATCTCCACTCGGACATAACATATACCCTTACATGTTTCCGTCGCCAACGATAAATCCTTTTTAAGTAGGAAACGAGACACATCAAACGTTATTCATGGGATCATATGTGATCGGACGCAAGTAGTTGTCCGCTGTGCATTGGGGAGCAGTTCAAATCTAATTTAACTTTCAAATGTCTTAAGAAGAAGTGGTCGTCCACAGTATGGGTAACCTAGACGTTGTAACCATCAGCACACCTCTAAGGACGTTCGAGATCACTTTCATAATTGGTCAATCATCTTTGTCAGTAATATGAAATTCACACATTACCTATGAATCGTCGATTTTTAATAGTTTACTCTTAATACTTACCTCAACAATATTAGATTGTCTATCTGATGCATGATCATCATCATTTGGCAGGAAAATTAACTGAGACATTTGTGTACCATAATTTGGAAATTGAAAACGAACAAATGTATAGGCTTTGAAATTATTTTCGATAGTATAATTTCTATGTAATGGATTAATGAAATTAAGATTATCGTTTAATAATTGTTTAATTTTTGGAAGACATGCAAAATTAAGATATATTGTGAAATGTTTATATTGACAGCCATATTCATCTATAGAGGGAAAAACAAATAACTTGATGTGAACAAATGTAGTAATAAAATACAATAAAGAATAGATATTTTTAAGTAGAATAAATAAATAAACAACAAATATGAATTGTTTTACTCTTACTGTACTCATTATGAATTCCAATAAACCTCAGGAATATAAACAGATTGCATTTCTTCTAACTGATATAAATTCCTAGTCAAAATACAGTGGCAATCGTGCCCTTACTAATAACCGACTTCGAGAGGTGATTTCCGGAGCTCTAGTTAGGAACCGTGACTAGTGGAGTCCAACCACATCAGGTGTGAGTCAGTTACTCATCTTAGTGACATAATACGAGGTTGCAAACACAACCAACAGGAGACTGAATACTGCGCTAGCTAGAACTTATCCGGCGGCCAAACTTCAAATTCTGTATAAAACAACATGCTCAATAACTCAATCAAAAGTTGATAAGCATCCTTTTCATGTTACCGCCAATTGTATTTATAAATTTACGTGTACCTGCCAAAGCAGCTACATTGGCCGAACAGAAAGGAGGGCATATCTCAGAATTTTTGAACATGTTCCAAAAAAGCCTCAGAACAAGAGAAAGAAAGACTCTATATAGTGCAATCACCAAACATCTTGATACAGGACATCAGGTCGATATCCTACAATCATTCAAGGTGATTAGTAAGCAGCCAAACTTCAGTCTTCAGAAGTTTGCTGAAGCAGTTGCTATCAGGCGCCAAAAGCCTGATTTATGTGTTCAAAAGGACATGGTTATTAATCTTTCCTTGCCTTGGTGATTAATATTCCTTCGTTATATCTTAATAATTTTTTTCTTTTTCTTTAAACTCTTTCTTGCATTTATTACACCATTGAGTTTTATTCCAACTATCTTATTTTATCAACTGAACTCTACTCATTTTATTCCTATCAAGGTTTATTTGTTTCTAACCCTTTGAACTGTTGTCACAATGTTCTTTCATCATATAAGGTATATATTTACAATATTCAGTCTATTAAATTTATTTACAACCTTGCTATACTATACGAATATGTCTTTAATATAACTTCCAATCAAACTCTTTTATGTAAGTAATTTAAACCCATTCATTATAATTTTAAATATCACAGGTTGTAAGCAGCTGACGAGAACCAACGAAATAAAAATGAATTCATGCTATTCTGCTAGAATGTTTGTTCTTGCTCTTTTCAAAATATTTGAGTTATAAAGTATTTTCTAATAATCATTTCACTTTTCTTAACTATGTTATAATTGAAAATAGATAATAATAAAAAGGTATTATTTCTTATTAAAAGAATAAAACCATCATTATCATTATGAAGTAAAAAAAATGCAATATCTTTTTACCTAGACCATCTTTCCATAATTCAAATTCATTTTGAAATGCTACAATAGAATTTTGTCCATTTTCTAATTTCTCAACATTAAATGAAATATTCCAATCACGTAAGCAATTAATTACAGATGGACTATGTATAATATTCATTGCATTATTATTATTGTTATTATCAATAGTAGTAGTAATAATATTGTATGGAACTATCTTGATCAAATGTGGATCAGTCAAACGCATACTGAGTTGGATAGCTCCACTAAATTTACTTTGCCAAGAAATCGATGAATTGTCATCATCATTAACAAAAGATGTTAATGGATACCAACGTGATGGTATATTACCATGTGAAGAGAAAATAAGTGCAGATAGAGGAACACGACAACTACTAATCAGTTGATATTCTTTACCAGGATTAATGATTGAATTAATATTTTCATTTGACTGTTGCTCAAAATTAGTATATTGTAAACCTGAACATAAAGAGTAATTGAACAAACAACCATTAAACTGGAAATTAAGATTTTGTAGGCCAAGATCATAAATAAGCATAATAATAATGATAACCAGTGTCGGATGTGAGGATCGTATTCACCGAAAACAAGTGGAAGATGACCGGGTAATGTTGTGGCTTGATTGAAGTTAAACTCCCAAACCCTTGGATTCTGACTCGACGATTTGGAATTCAAGAGTTCGCGCGAGACAATGAAGTTCGCGAGTTCGACTCCTAGCTTTATAGTCGTGAGTGTGCATAACTGATGGGCCATAGTAGGACGAAACAGCTGTTCAGGGCTTCTAGGTTTTTAATGGTTGCATAACTTAGATCAATTCGTGATTTCAGTGAAATCTAACAATCTCTACGACCCATACTGATAATAATAAAAGTCTATATGTCCTTTTTGAGTATTTTGCTATTCAACTGTTCAAAGTTTTGTCATTACGTTAGATGATTTTACCTTCGAGTAGTTATGAATATTACATGTCCAATGGTTTATGAAAATGTTGTAACGTGTGAAACTGCAGGTTTTGATAAGCAGCGTTTTATCGATCGAATCAGTGATACGGAAAACACGCAGTGAACGACCTAGTGTCCTGATTGGTTCCGCGTCCCTGTCTAGCCCAGCCAGTTGAGTCTAGAATGCAAGTCACAGCCTCTGAGTTATGAATCACTATATTTCAGACATACTATATTTATATACTAACCAAACAGACCACATCGTACCATAAAAATAGAAAACAACATCTGTACAATATTTAACGAGTGAAATAAATAATGGCCAATAGGAAATGTTCATTTAACGTCCAAGGACATCATTAGACGTAACATGATAATGATTGGCACATTATTCCTCAGCATCCATAACAGAAAACACCAAATGGTCATCAATAATGAAATTAGTCGATATGAAATTATACAACTATATCAAATGAAGTAATGTTGAACTGAGCCAAGTAGTTCAGTGCAGACTAAATAGTTAAAGTTAATGTGAACCGGTAGATAAATTCTCACTATCTTCTCCTAAATCTCGAATTTTAGAATAATCTCATATTTTGTATCTCCCATACCCATTCTTCCCTATCAAAGTATTTCGGCTATCCATAATGTTTTCTTACTACAACTGATAGTTTCACTCTTCTCATTAATATGACATTTATCTCCATATTTTTATCTCATTGTACTATGGGATAGTGGCAACTTGGATTGATGCATATTCTAGTTTGCTGACTGACTGGCCAAGCACAAAGTTTCAAAAAGCTACATCTATTCAGTTAGATATTGACACATGAAGTAAACTGAAAAAAATTGAATGATCATTTAAATATCAAAGAATATAGATGTTCATTTATCTGAAGTAATACTGATAGGCATCTAATCATACAATATATTTAAAAAAAACATCTACCAATAATAAGATACTTTGTTTGGGGTAGATGAGGATTACGGAGGTCTAATTTTTTGAAAGTTTTTACTAGGAATTGGTGTCACCTGAACAGTTTATTTCTTAATAATTTGTAAAACTTTACAAGTGTTTACTCAATGTCTTATACGGCATCAAACTTAAAGCCTATATGTGTTGACTAGTATTACAAGGCTGATTATATAACAGATGTCTGGGTTTCATATATATGGTAGAGTATCTTAACGATACAAAAAAATTCTTCAAAAGTTTAATTTGACGGATATTAATTACAGTGAGTGTTATTGGGAGAATGTAAACAAAATACAAGAAGCGATGAACATCAATAATGTAGAACTGGATTTAAAAGTACATCGATTGACAAAATAAATGTTTAATCTATTGAAGCGTCTAACTATACAACTGAGATAGGGGCAAAGCCGAATTTCATAAAACATTTATTTATCTAAAAAGCTGTTCTTTATTGAGTAATAGATATAAATTAGTTACAAACATCAACTCGTGAGGTACCTGTAGCGCTTAGAGAATGTATGAGTATGAAAAAAGACTTCCTGTAATAACAACATGAAGAATAATTTTGACATATGATAATGCGAATGACATCTGTGTCTAATCATGATAACAGTTTATCAACAAGCAAAACGGAATCAAAAGGAAGCAAATATAAATATAGTTTCGGTTAAATAGAGAATAAATGAACTGATAATAACTGTTGCAGGGATTGAGAGAAAGTAAATATAATGGTAAATACAATAAATGTCATAAGTATATGTAAATAAGTGAGAATATAACACAAAGTTGCGCCACAACATACGCGTAGAAATTGATAGAGATGCAACTATTTACTGAATAATGATAAGTAGTATAAAACAATACACAAAAAGAGTTGACAAGAGAATAAGAACAGCAAACGTGAACAAACTCAACAGTACATGATAATGTCATACAAGGATCCACTAATAGTCACAGAAATACCAATATAATCAAGAAAAAGCTGTATGAGACAAAGTAACGAATAAATAAAGAGTACTAAATGCCTAAAATCCACAGGATGATAATGATAATTGAATGCTTTTCGATTCAGGGGCTACATTCGCTTGATACATCCGATGTTTATTAACATTTTATGAACTCCACAAATGTTTATAAGGCTTAGTGATTATGTTTCATGATATCATGGTTTAACTTTCAGCTCCAGGACGTTTTCCATCTTAATTCTACTTAAATGATCAGAGCACAATAAATAAAGGTTGGTTCAGTCTCATAAATATCTTCTTAGCTAGTTAATCAAGAAAGCAAAGCAAGATGACCAAAAATGATCTGATTTTCCAGTTCAATAATCAATCAACCTACTATTTTGTTTATCTAAAACTCTATATATAATTTCAGAACCATTCATTTGAAAGTTCCATTATACCAGAAAGTTGCTTCAGAGCTATACATGTTTATTTTTTTTCATCTTAGTAAACTATATATTTATTTATTTAAACACATAAATATTGGTACAAGGAAGCACCAAAGAGATATGCGCCACATAAATCAATCGATTTGTGTGACGGCTGGGATACTGCCCGGGTGCTTAGAGCGAAGCAGATTGTTTTCTTAGAGGGCCAAACCCAGAGAATTTGACCTACAGGTCTGACCCACAAGGCAATGGAGCATCGTGAGGAGATTCAGACACATGGTAGCCGGTGACCAACGATTGGTTCATATGCCATTTGTTCCCGCAGGATACTGGAGCCCACGTGCACCATTGGTTTGGGATCCGGTTAAAGCGCCGGACATTCGCTTTTCGTCCTCTCAACTTCGTAAACAACACCCCCGCCACGAGAAGGCAGTGAGTAGGACTTCCCTGGCAGAGGCTGGATACGCATGGCCGTGTGAGAGTATTTCGAGAGGGAGGGTGGGCCAACCTCACTCTCGGTCATACCAGGGCATTTGGGGACAAAATCTATATATCCCATTTTGATAGTTGATGAATAACACCACCTCTGCCAAATACTCTGAAACCTTTGATATACTATTCCAAAGATTTCACTACATATTTCATCTACTCAAGTTGAATTATAATTTGTGATTTCAATGTAGTTGTAAAATAATTAAATGATAACAATGTTTCAATTTTAAATAATCTTACCCCAATATTTTATATTTTTATGAGTAAATTCATTTAATTTTTCTGCAATATTATTTTGTAACCATATATCAACTTGTATCATAATACATGGTTTGGTTATTGGTCTTATATATTGTTCCATTTGATATTGATCACCATTTAAAATTGCTTCTAATAAAGTAATTTCATAATTATTCATTGAATTATTATTATTTTGATTATTTATTAAATTAGGTTGATAATTATATTGTTGATATGCAATAAACCAAGAAGTAGGTAATTGTAAATCTAATTTACAATTTAATTCCATTGTATAATATGAATTATATATTGGTGAACTAATAACAGATTTAATTAAATAACCATGATATAATTCATTAATTATTGAATGAGAATATCTTTTATCATTTGGTATTAATAATAAACAATGTAAACGTGCATGAATTGTTCTATTCAATGAATAAGATATTTCATTAAAAGGCTTCATTATTGATAAATTTATTCCACTTATTCCATCTAAACATATTTGAATACGATGATTAAACTGTGTTTGACTTGGTAGAATTAATATTGAATTATGAATTGGTTGATTTGATGAAGTTGAAATTAGAATAGATTGTTTGTTAAGCAGATTTGTAGGTTGTGTTGTTAATGACTTGGTTAATGTGTTATCAAATTTTATAGAACAATGATTGGTGATGTTATAACTGAAAAAAAATATATGTAGATATATATAAAGGTTTACTAGTAATACTAATAATAGATATCATGAGTCAGTTGAAGCTAGACCACCATGGAAAACCTGGAAGCACTGGACGGCCGTTTCGTCATAGTATGGGACTCCTCAGCAGTGCGCACCCACGATCCCGCACCCCGTGGGGTGCGGGGAGTCTCATACTAGGACGAAACGGCCGTCCAGTGCTTCCAGGTTTTCTATGGTGATCTAGCTTCAACTGACTCATGATTTCAATCTGTGAAATTTCTAAAATCTCCACAAACCCCTTCTGATAATAATAGATAATTTTATATAGTTGTTCAAGTGGATTCATATCGGTCATGTGCAACAATGTAAGCATATTTAGGATGAGTTTCTCTTCCTCTTAATGAGACATTTTGCTTTTGGTTTAATTCATTATCTACAGTGTTTATAAGTGAATGAAGTAATTGAGTGCATTGACCATCTAGAAGTCTTATATGCTCAGTTGGGTTGATGTCTCATGAGGTCTTGGCACGGGTCTAGAAAGCTTGATTGTATTTTGCTGACTTGCGTCACATGTGGTATAGGCGAGATCTCTATCTCTCAACCAAAGGACTAGTATATTGCACAGAAGTGTGTTTAGTTTTATTTAATGGTTGACCTTGAAAGTAGAGGACACTCGTAGATTCCTAGTATTTTATCATGGGTGACTTCGAAGTACTTTTTGTGGTATGTTGAAACCACCGAGTGGACTAATCTGAGGTTAGACTCAGAATACAAGCTTAGGATGACGAGTCAATCAGTAACTTAATCAATTTTTACCGACTGTGATTAGGACGTATATAATATATGTCAAAGCCACTGCCGATGTTGGATGTAGTAGAAGGAAGATGACAGAAAACTAGGAGCCTCCAAATCAACACGTAGTATCAGTCTGTTTTGGTAGATGAAGACTACCACATTGAAGTCTTCTTAGATATCATAGTTCATGACTGGAAGCTTTGAGTGACATGGCTAAGAATCAGTCTTAATGGTGTAGCTTCATTCACCTTCTGTTTACTTTTACATACCGAGTTCGAAAACTATCTTATACGGAATTTTGAACTATATAGAGACCATTATTTTCCTCAAGAATGTAAAAATGTAGTGTTCATGAATATGTTTGGTCACATGTTAAACAGAGCTTCTTATAGGGTACTTCCAACAAATCAACATGAAAGCAAAGGAATTAACTAAGCTTATTCGTTAAACAGTGCAACATTATTCAGTTCATAACACATCAGATATTGGTTGAAATTCACTAATCACAGACTTCTTGATAGAAGTCTTTCGAAGTCTCATTTGTGGATGAAGCAGTTATCCAGGGCTTTTTGTTTACCTGGTCAACACCAATCCATGGAGAAAATAAACCTGTTGATACCGTGAAAGTATATTTCTTGTTGAAGAGTCTGAAAAAATCTAATGACCTTTTTGATTTCAAAGTCATCTAGCTCAAGAAATAACTGAATGACGTTCATCACACACGATCACTGTGCTAGCGACTGTTTTTATTCAATTCATAAAGTCTAAACTTTTATCAAACCTTTCGCAAAACCCAAAGTACATTCTTAGGGCATTTGGGGGCTTACCAAGGCATTTGCCTTGATGCGACCGAGAGTAAGGAGAGTCAGCTCTCCCACTCGAAATGCTCTTACATGGCCACGTGCATACAGCCACTGTCAGGAAAGTCCCACTCACAGCCTTCTCGTGGCGGGGGTATTGCTCACGAACTTGAGCGGATCAAAAGTGGTGGTTGGTGGGTATGCAGGACCTACCTAGGGGAGTTGGAAAACTTTGATTCCAAACCAATTGTGTACACGGGTTCCAGGATCCTAAGGAAACAAATGGCGTATGAACCAGTTGTTGGTCACCGGCTATCATGGGACTGCATCTCCTGATGTTGCTCCACCGACTTATGGATTAGACCTTTAGGTCAAAGTCTCTGGGTGTGGCCCTCTAAGAAAACAATCTGCTTTGGTTTGAGCACCCGAGGAGTAACCCATTCCTCACAAAAATCGGTTAATTTATGTGGCGCATATCTCTTTGGTGCCTCCTTGTACCAATATTTATGTGTTTGAATAAATAAATAAATAAACATTCTTAGTAGAAAGAAAGGTGCGTGATATTTAGGGTTGTAAATATCTAGCCACAGCATTGTTTGATATACTGGTTACTCATGACAGACATCTTACTAATGGCGCTATACTCACATGAAGTCAACACCGTATGTCAGCTATAGTTTGACTAAGTACTCATGATAAGCGAGTTTGGTGATTACTTCGGTATAGTTAATAAAATGGGAAGGAGCATCACTAAAGTAAACCGAAATAACCTATGTATGCATACTTTCATGCTGAACATACCAATAATCCATACTAATTTGTAATCTCCCATTTAAAAATCCACTACTACTGTTCACATCATACAGATCAATACAAAATTTTATTGATTGATGATTATGTTCATGGTTTCGATCATCCTCTTCATCGTCTCTACATTTTAATGGTTTATTTTTACGAATTAATTTGCACAATAATTCTTCTGGAATATATCCTTTCGCAGCTAAACAATCATGTAGATTAGGTGAATAGATACGTAACCAAAGTTCAATTAATAGACCTCGCTTCAAATTTAATTTATCTAACAATGGAAACAAAATTTAGGAAACATATAACTGTTAATGTATTTGATACACGGAAATTTGAACTTATTTTGATGAGCAGTAGTCCATATAATGTTTAATAATCAAATACAATCAACATAACAAATAAATCAGTTGATGAATTTGTGAATCTTCATCGACTGAGGTGGTTGGGTCACGTGTTACGTATGCCCGAACACCGATTACTACGACGTGCAATACTAACCTGTGTTGGAGATGGTTGAAAGAAAGTTAAGGGCGGCCAAACCAAAACGTGGCATCAGTGCTTGAAGTCACTAACTTTTAATCTGAGCCATGTTGGGAGATGCAGACTACTTGGTTGGGGTCCGCGTGACTATCGTAACCAATGGTTGGAGACTCTTGGTGACATGGCTCAGAATAGATCACAATGGCGTCGGTGTATACGCTCTCTGTCTTCCCTTAAACTAAGAGATTAAAATCGTTTCATATCTTTCTTTCTATGAACTAATTCTTTCTTCCTGTACTATATCCTTATATGCAATCTTTCTTTTATATATTACCACCTCTGAATTAACTACTTTTATGAATCCGGTGTCCATTTTGTTGTGTTATTGAGTTATGGCAACTTGGACCGATGCATATATGTGCCTGGTCGTACATTGTAGCTGACTGACTGACTGAGATAACAAATAGACCTCCATACAATCAGGACGTTATCAAGGATTGATCACTGAGTAGTGGACCATGTCATATTTGTCTAGTATAATCGGCCTGGATATATATGATTTCTTCAGTTTTAACGGCTTATTTCATGTATTCAGCAAAGTGTGTATTTAGCACTTGCCTCACAGTACAGTATAGTGATTCCTGCAATGTTTGTCTTATCCACATCCAGAGTTATTTCCTAATTTCTTCTTTAGCTGGTAGCGGTTTGTTCCCTGTCATAGTAGATTGTTTCTGATGTTGTCAGACTACTGTTCATAAATACTCATACCTTTTTGATGATGGTTGTAGTAGTCTTCCGAGTTTTATCTCCGTACAGTAGAACAGTCTTGATGTTCATACTGAAGATCATGCATTTGATGTTGGTTGACAGCTGTTTGAGTTCCATATGTTCTTCAATTGTAGGAATGCGGCACTTGCTTAGTCAATCATCGCCTTCATGTCTGCATCAGGTCCTCCTTGTTAGTCGATGTCGCTTCCCAGGTCCGTGAGAGTTTCGACCTCTTCCAAAACTTCTCCATTAAATGTGATTGGGTTGATGTTCTCCGTGTTGTATTTCGGGAATCGGATTTTTCCCTTTTGTATGTTGAGGCCTACTACTGCAGTGGCTGCTGCTACGCTGGCTGTCTTCAGCTGCATTTGTTCGTATGTATAGGATAGAAGTGCCAGGTCATATGAGAAGTCCAAATCGTCTGTTTGCATCCAAGTCGTCCACTGTATTCGGTGCTTCCTCCGATATGTGGAGGTGATCTTCATAATCCAGTCAACCACCAGAAGAAGGAGAAAGCGCAAGAGTAAGTAGTCTTGTCTGACATCGGTTCTCCCTTGAAATGCATCTGTCAGCTGTCCTCCATGCATCCGCCTGTAGCTCTTCTAGGGTTAATACCGGTCTCATCTAGGGTAAAGGAGAAGGTTTGGGCATGAGAGTCAACAACCCTATTCCGTAGATAACAACCTTGTTAAAATATGCTAACTAATTCTTGGTGCATGACCATAACACTCAACGGATGGAACTTTTATTCGTCTAGTCAATTAATGCAAGTTAAGGAATGAAGATTTTACGAAAATTTCAACCTAAAACAAAAAAACTTGTAGATTACTTTTCACTTTTCAAACGCTCCATCATAATTCTATCATTTTCCCTGAAAAAATCTCAAACAGTGAAATAAAAGTCCTCGCTTCTTCAGAATTTTATCGTCCAACACTATATATATTGTTCTGTTTATCCGCAAAGAATATAGTTGTAAGAATTTAAAGAAAAAAAAGACAATAACCGTTCAAATATTTCAAGAATAATAACTCACTACTTTCAAAATCTGCACGAGTCAACATATCTAAAATCCACTGAATAAATTCCGTTTCAATTTTTGGCCTGATTAAATCCATCTTATTTTGTGATTCTGAAGTTATTTGTAAATTTGTACACAGTCTATGTGTGTGACTCCAATATGATGATGAGGAAGACGGTGGCGATTTTATCGTAGATGATGATGCGTTTTCTTTGTTTTTCAATGAATTTTCAGATATGAATTCACAGGAGATATGTTTCTCAGCTTTTTCTTGAATAGTATTATTAGTTATCATAGGCGGCTTATTAAGCATTTGAGTAGTGGTGCGAGTGCTAGCTAAACATTTAGCTTTTGTATCTAGAAAAAGGCAAATTTTAACAAAATTTAATCCAGTTTTATTTGGTTGATTTAATTTCCTTATATCAATTTAAGAGAATATAAGACATCTCATTAGTATACATCCACAAACTAGCACGTAACCCTCAAGTTTCACTAAATGTCAATGATAAGATCGTGCTCAAAACGAAACCTGAAAGTTATGGAATCGATTCCATGAGGGCTGGTAGATGTGCACATTTGAAAAGTAGTTGTAAGCTAATACCAAACAACTGTGAAACATTCTCTGATTCTTAGTGGTTCTAATATATTCATCAAAAGTTAACTTTGAGTTTCTAGCATGAGTAGATAGACAAATCCTTATAAGTCACGTAAGATTATATTATACTGTAAATTATTTATTTAAACTTTGTCGTAATAACAACATAAGTTGTCATTACAGATATATGATTCTTGATTAAACAGTTAAACTTTGAGTATCTGTGTTCGCGTTGATTCATTTCAATTTAATATAATAACAGATTCTTACACATAGTTCATGAAAGTAACTAATTTTCAACTGAACAGATCTCCATAAATTCTTTAATTCAATCACAATCATTTTAACTTAATATTCTCATTGACATCGGTACTATTTACATCAACTATAATAATTAAGAAATTTTTAATTCCAAAAAAGAAACGAGGAGCCGAAGTAACATCAAGATGAATGAATATGACTATTTAACTTACCAGTGGGAAAAAAATATTGAACATAACAATCTAAATCACCCCATGGTACAGCTCCATTATAATTTGAATCATATTGAAGTGGGATGTGTGGATCGAAATCAATCAACTGTTCAATGGTTATACCGATTCTATGTTCAACTAGTAAGTAGATATGTATAATTAAGAAAAATAGAATGATTGATAGTATTTATAAAACAAAAGTATGGTGAAATACCGAATATCAAAAAAAAAATTCTAATCGGCGTTCAGCCATGTGAGAAGTGGCTCTTAATGCTCAGCTACTCAAACCGGAATTGATGAGGTAAAGGTTTGAACCTATGGTTTGGTGGTTGATAATTGAGTGCAATAATTACCAAGATACCTGTTAATCCTGTTTGCTCTTTTCATCAATATTTCTTTCTTAATCGGTTGCATCGTATGTACTAATACTCCATGATTCACTAATTTTTGATTGTTTTCGAGCTAATACATTTCCGCCTCTTCGTTATTACGTGAGATTAATCAAGGTACTTATATAAATACACTATATACTTCACGAATTAAGGCTTGTAATAGTACGTAGCTTATGATGTATTTAATATCACCACTATTTTATCGACAAATCGATTGTTTCTATACTTAATTTTCCACGTGATTCAATAGTTCGGCCTTTGACTCTCTAGTGGACTTAACACTTTCGTATCCTTCATCCTCTTTTTTAATGAATAATCCATTCCAAACTTTGTTTCATTTATTTTCAGCATATATTTTACTTGAGTACAGTTGTAATAAATCTTTTAATATGAATGAAATATACGGAATATTCTGTTGTAACATGATTCGATAAGTCGCAAATAGGAAATATATCATTCTATGATACAATTATGTCAAAGCTTCTGACTAGATAACCTGAGTATATATGAAAATCCCGAAATAAAAACAAGGGATTTTGTAGAAAATGTTGTACAATTATTACAGCAATAAATGCAATATATCTATGAAGTATAATTCATGGGTTGTCTACTGAGGTTCATCACTTCATGATACAATTAAATTAAAAGTGTTTCTTGTAAAACGTTTATAGATATTAATTATAAAACAATTTGGAGGTGTATTCGAAACCCAAATGGTAGACAACAGTTGAAACGGAGACAAGAATCAGAAAATATAGAAAATGAAGCAATTGAACAAATGTTCAATGAACCTATGAAGATTGTTATTACATTCTACGAATTACAAGAGGTCACAATCAAAATAACAAATAAATGTAATATTAAATGCAGCTAAGTTTTATAAAATACACGACTATACTGTATACAAATTAGCAATCCTTAGGTATGTTATGTTGTAGTCATTTAAATTTACAGTCTCAATAATACAACATGCTTCAGTTTAGTGTCTGCATTCTCTGAATACCTACCTATTCGGGAATAGATAAACTGATTTCCATCAATACAATCTAGTCTCTATCTGTAGTCAATGTGTTATTCGTTAAAAATTAGGCCATTGATCCGATATTCATAAACGAATTCGTAACTAGTGGATTCTGTTATCAAGTGACTTGATCAAACGTCCAACCTTGTGTAGTACAACATTCAACCTGATACTTCAGAAAACAACAGATATTGGTGTTCGATATTAACGTATTGCGGTACTTAGGTTTAATAATACTGTAGCAGACACCGATCATTCCTTCTCTCTAGTTAAACGGTCAGAAAGGGTAGTTTTAAGAGACTGTTGATTTTCATCTGTTTTTATATTTCACTATTTTGTTACATTTCTTTTTCTTTGAGGATCCAATTTTTTTTCATTGTCCACAAAATATCTTTATGAAAGTTGTATGTTATTGGATTTCTCGTCGGTTAAAAGTGAATTTACTCAATTAATTTGCTTGACAATTGTTTAAATGTGATGATGTGTCATTCTACTTTCAAAGTTATTGTAAGAAAACACGATAACACTGGTACTCTTAAATTCTTAAAAGAATCTATCGTACCTGTTAAATCTACACATAAATTATCCTTCATAATCTCTTTGCATTCAATAATACTGCTTTTTCTACTTTGATCTGCTGCATTCATAATGGTATTATTATCCACATCAATAGTACATTTCAAATTTTGTAGTGTTAATAAACTATCGATTTGTTCTTGTGTACCAACAGCGAGTAGAACATGAATTTGACCGTTTTCACAACCAGAGAATGGATCAATTATTGGCAACCATGTTTCCACAGGAATCATCGGATGCTAGTACAAAAAATAGGTGTGCATGCATAGTAAAGATAAAAAAGATGTCAGACTACATGTTTTGTAGTTTTTGTTTTAATTATTATGTAATTTACAAACATAATATTTCATTATAACTGACACTGAATAGGATACTTGAAATAATCGGAGCGTCATGGACTAAAATAATCCACATTTCAAAAAACCGAAATAGAAACATTTACAGGCGAGAAAGTACAGACAATCATTAAACAAGAAGACACATATATGTGTTCTGGTGTACAGAAACGCTGTGCTAGAAATCGGAACCAATTGAAAGTTGGTGAAAATTTAGGAAAGCTCTGATGGACATTGTGTTATTTCTTATTTAGAAACTTCTGAGCAGTGTAAACATACCGGCAAAAGTATGAGATCAAACTGGAAATAACCAGTCTTGAATTTATTATCAATTAGTAACTATATCGAAGTTTAACATTTAGCAATAATGTATTTTTAACTAATATCAATGCAACATTCAATTTCACACAGAACTAACAGTGTATGAAATTGTTAAGAGTTCTAAGCCAGAAAAATAACAGTTTTCTCAAATTCTATATTGTAATGAGTTATACTGGTACTGAAATTTTTCATGATAATATGTCAATTGAAATTTAAACAATCCTCTATTTATACTGATATCAGCTAATGTAATGTGTTTGATTATATTCATTTACAGAAACAATAAACTGATTTAATTCACAAACACTTGCAGTTAGTTGGGAATCAGGTAGATTTTTTTTCAAGTCGGCCTTCTTTTAGCAAGGTTCATTTCTACGGGATGGGGTTCCTAACATCGTGACCAACACTTCACCTTTACCCGGGCTTGTGACCAGCAGTAACCCTAGAAGGATTTTAGGCCGAAAATTTATAAGAGAGTTAGTTGAAGAATCCTTGTTAGAAGCCTATGATCCATGAAAGGGAACAGGCGTAAGTAACTTAATAGTTAGGCAATCAGGTAAGTTAGTGTATGAGATGATAACCATTCTCCAGTGAAATATTTCAACAACGATTATCACTATGTATCATCCTCATTTAAAAACGTATCTAGCAATCACATTTCATTACTTTTTCGATATCGTTTGTTAGGTGTGTTTTAGAATAAGCTCTAGCTAGTCAAATAATTACGTCACACTTATGAGCACATTCGATTAGTTATCTATTGTGAAATAGATTTTTAATTGATTATGGTTTACTGAATCAAACATTTCTCTATACACGTAGGCGTACTATTTCCTCAAGGGATTATGATAGGCGTATTGCTACTTGTTGTATTTTTCATAAAATATTAGCGTCCGTCAATAAACGAAGTAAATCAGTAGACTATACTTTATAAGAATTTTTCATTTGATCATGTTGTGGTGTATGCTACTTATGTCGACATAAGTAGTATATGACACCAATCAGAAATGGAATGCCTGGCAGTAGAAGATCGAATCGAAGAGAACGGGAGCAGAGAGTAATTATTATTAGAAGTGGAGCAACAATGAAGATTGAAACAACTGATGGAGTATATGCAAATGACGTAGTGAACGTATGCTTTTCACACTTCACCTGTGTTCTTGTTCATTACATCGTACTTTCATATTGTTAATGACCAATGATCATATCAGTCAGTCAGTCATAACCAATGTAAAACTGCCAAACATGTAAATGAGTTGAAGTTGTCTCGCCACATCAGAGCAGTGACACGAAATAATCAGGATGAATTTTAAAGTAGTAGAAATATTATTGAGAGTATCAGTGTTAGTAAAAATGATTAGGGATAGATAATATAATTCCAGAAAAATAAGTTCATGGGGTTAAAAATGGTATATGATAACTTTAAAACTCAGGATCTAGGGGGAACAAAGAGTGCATGAAACTGATCATAAATCTTATTAAATAGCGGCTCTAACCTATGGTTACAATAACTGAGAAGACTTTAACCTCGCAGTTTGCACATAACTACATGTTTCAATCTAACAACCGATGACTTCATGAACTGATACCATGTCTTATTCTGGCTTGTAGTTTGTTTCTAGTCTACTGCTACTACACCCATCCAATATTGCACATCCAGGTAGGCAGTAGTTCAGCACGAGTAACATATGAACTTCCCGTCAATGAAGATTCACTAACTAGTACCTTGGGTATGACCTCACAATCGCTCATTTGGTTTCAATGTACGAACATCATGTTTCAAAATCGTCTATGTGCTTATAACAGGCAATATGACCTCACACATATGTTCAAACTTAAAATCTTCATGTCTACAGAGACCAGTATGATGAAATTGGATTATTGAGTCGTGATTCAGAAGTTTACATTTAGAAACTTTAACTGGCTTGCAACGTAGCAAAATCATTTAATACTAATTATGATGTATTTCTCGCAATATCGATGTGAATAACTCCACAAGCTATTTCCTCTTACTAAGGGTATTACTTGGATGATTTAACTTGAAGCCAGTCGGTCTATACACCGGTATACATAAGAGGGTTTGTCAAGTTCAGTTGGACTTCAGAATAGTTTTTATCACCAAATAACTAAATAAAATTGCTTCAATTAAATCAATTACTCACTTGTGCCTTCAATAAACTTTGTATCACATTATTTGAATGCCACCATATTTGTGATGTAATCAAATCGTAATGAGCATAAAGTTTTACCAGTTGATCTGTTGGAATCTTCACAAGTCCAATTAAATGATCCGGTAAACCACTCATCCATTTAGACCACACCTCTAAAACAATAGATGATTTGACCAAACGAGTAACTGATTTCTATAATTAAAAATCAATTGAAATAGATATGTAAAAATGAGATAGTGATAACATATAACACGAATATATTACTGAATAATTTCCCCAATAAATATTTTGAAATAAAAACTTAAGATGAAATTGAAAAAAGATAACTACCAATTGAATCTAATACGAACAGTTCTTAATTAAGACTTGCTGATTGAGTGTATTTATGTCTGGTGAAATCAGAAACCAAAATTAATCACGTGTAGATGTCATTCATCTCTTTTTCTGAGATATTTCATTACTAAAACGTGTCAGTTTTCTTAAATTAACACGCCTGCTCATTCAAAGATTTTTCAGTAGAATTCATCGTGAGATACAGAATCACTTTCTTCAAAGGTTTAATCTGATTTTTTAAATGTATCTATAAGTATACTTAGAACTGTTCAAAATACTCTACTAAAAATGTTATTTGTTAGACATGATTGCTTCTATTGTCAAAATATTCTTTTAATTCTTGGCTGAAAAACTGATTTATTTAGATGACTCCATGTTTGACGTGATTGAGTATCCACGAATTAAAATAATAAACCGAAGTTTTCTTTTCTTTATTGATTCAAATGTGAGTTAATAAATTCGATATTCATCTGCTTATTCATTAAAAGAGCTACTTCTACGTTGCACTTTAAACAGGTATGCCAAACTAATTCAATAATAACACTATTCAGCACCATTCTACTGTACTATAAACTACGATTTCAGCACATAAAATGAACTTTAGGAACGATCGTACAGCATAAATAAATAAAATCGTCTAAAAGAAAATTTCATTCGCAGAACTCTGCTTAATATCCTTCAATATCCTTACAATGAATATGATTGTTCGTTATTATTTTATGGATGAGGATGTAAAAAGATTGACGAAAAGTACAATCGGTTAAAAGTAGAACATCTTTTTCTTTCTAAGACGAAAATCAGCATAATTTTATTCGGTTTTTAATTAACTTTCAGCTTCAATAGTATGATGACTAACTCATAACTAAAGCAAGGAGAGAGTAAAAAAACAAGACGGCCTGTTTGAATATCTGGACTACCTGTTCCTGCCATCTAGATATTTCAACAAATTATCTGTTTCCTTGTTTGTTTTAACAGATCATTATGACAACTAATTGCATAAACTATTCAGGCGCGCTTATGAAAAGTCTACGACCTTTCACAGTGCAAATTATAAAAACGTACAATTGGAGACATTGTGATGGCTGTCAATATGCATTGAAAAGAGTGAATATTATTCAGATGTCGACTTCTGAAATGCTGGTATCTAACTGGCGACCAACATCGATCAATAAATAAGAGACGGAAACTCGCTGAGATACTTTGTGCTGAGAATTCCATATTGTACCAAAAATATAATATTTGATAAAGCTAATAATAAAAAAATAATAATGCAATCAGGGGTTATGGAACATGTGTCGAGATGACTTCTGAATCAATTAGTGTCAAACGCTGCCATAAATGTTACAAATAATAGGCCATGTTCATCGACAGCAAAACATATAACTGAAACAGGTTACATAATTGACATCAACATAATTTTCAAAACGTTGTATAGAAATGGTCAATGACGAGTTCTTAGGTTGAAAGAACTCGAGCCTATTTCCAAATTAAAACTCCCTTTATGTGTACAGAATCAATTCATCGTAACCTTGAATCTGTCCTGGCAATCTTTAAGTCATTTTACGGCCTAGAATGACGTGACAAATTACTACTCGTTTCATATTTTATGGACTTTTTTCCCATCTTTATTTACAATTATTAGTCTATATTCATTATAACTTAATTAATTGAACTTATTATTTGTTCGATCAAAGTTTAGAAAAGAAACTAATTACACTAAGGAAAAATGGAGAAAAGTAGGGTCCAATCCGTGTTGGATGAAGACAGTTATTCACTTCAGACAATCGGTGAAATGTTGTGCAAGATCATGGATCGATTGAAGTCAGAAATTAACGCCGTTGGATGCTAGCTCAGTAGTGTAGAGGTTTCGCGTTCGCATGAGAGACTAAAGGTCCTGGGCTTGAATCCCATGTGAGGGATCATGGATGCGCACTGCCGAGGACGAAACGGCCATCTAGTACTTCCAGTTTTTACATGGTGGTCTAGCTTAGCTCATGAATTCAACTATCAGAAAATGGTTTTGTTGGGATTTTATTGAAGTAAGTATAGTTTCGGCAGGGTATTGAATTTAAGTGTAGACTCCATGGATTACTGGTTTTCTCCATAAGAGAATATGGAACTCGTTGATTACACCTAACATTAAATAGATAAACTAAATGAAATTCAGTAAGCAGATTCAATGATAATTTTATTGTTATTAAATACCATACAATAATTGATCATTATTTCAATATACAGAAGATTTACTTCAGGTAGTTGAATAATAGAACAGATGAACACGAAAATTTGCTGCATTGCAGTTTCACTATGACTTGTAGTTTAGCTTCGTTAATCAATCACCTTGATAACCTATATTGCATAAATCTCAACGGTGTAAGAATTCAGATGGCAATAAGAAGCGATGACTATCAGATAACACAGATAACAAAGTTACAAGCACATCGAGAGAATTTGGAGCAGAGAGGCTAACGTGTATGAGTGAGAAAATATAAAAGTGAATTTATAGTTAAATGGAGTGAAGGTGCAGCGAGGCAAGGCAAACGCTATTAATGGCATTCGAGCACATATATAAATGCGAAAGAGAATGATTCATCGAGCAATATTTAGGCGATTAACATTTAAGCTAGAGAGATATGTTCGTAGGCTGTCACTTGTGATCAAGTGTACACGTTTATACAGACATAATAATGAGTATAATAATATAAAGATATAGATGAGTTATTATTGTTCGAATAACATTGTCTGGTAAATAAAAATCTGTATTTGCTAAAAGTAATAATAACGTCAAAGGGGTTGAGTAACTGGATAGATTTTTCATATTCACCCCCTACACAAAGTACTCATTTGTACCTTTGTCCCACCAATTAAAGCCATTATCTCAATCGACCAATGAAATGTATACCAACACAACAATAAAACCAGTGATTTTCCACTGTCCCTATCATTGTTTTGACTATCATTACTGTTACCTTCCATGTATATTCCAGATAATGAGGCTGATATGATTTTCAGAGATGTTTGTTGGTGTAAGATTCCCGACTGAAGCACAATTTCTTACGCAATTAGAAGCTTATGAGGATGAAACATTTTGCCATTTCATGGAAAACTAAATGAATTATGTATAAAACATGTATGTAGGATGAAGGGTCATCGTAAACAACCAACAACGTCTCAAGGGACACGAACGTTGGTCTCACAATAAATTATGTACCATGTACTTTAGAAAACCTGTTGGTTTTGGATATCGGTCCTATATATTTGTTTAAGTGATAGAAGGGATTTTCGCGGTAACTTGACGGTCGATGGATCATAACCACGAGTTGCTGTGTCACACTTTCGTCGTTAAACAACTGATCAGAAGAATAATATTCACCCATTAATGATTTCCGGAGTTCTGGTTATTGTTATCACTGATTTTGTGTATCTAACCTATGGAAAAAGAATAACTGCCCAAGATATTTCCGGCATGCGACGATGGTTGTTTAAAAAGTTAGAACATTCAGGTTAATCTAGTTTATACCATAAAGTTTACTTAGTAGGGGATTCAGAAATACTATCTGAGCATAACAACAGTAATTGTTTCAACAATGTAGATTAGGATTCATCTGTATCCATTGGTGAGAAATAAGAGGCGAACACAGGGAATATGGGAACTCAACCACATTCCGATGTCCTGAAGCCCAATGAAGGAAATGATGACTAAAATTCTGAGGATGTTACTTTTTCGCATCATCGAGCAGTGAGAAGGGTTCTGGTGAATGAGTAAGATGTTCGAGATCAAGTTCGTGGCCAGGGACAGTGGTTTAAAGGTTAAGCATCAACCGCGAAACCTGAAAGTCTTGTGATCACTAGCCATTGAGAACGTGAGTGTGCACTTATTAGAAATACCACACAAACTGTTCAGTGCTTTCTGGATTTCGATGATCGTCTAAGATCGGTTCGCAATGTTAATGAAGGTATAATATGATTTATTATTAAGTTTTGATGATTGAAAATCTATAGATCAAAAGTTGTAATTTAACTTCAACCAAGATATTAATCCACGTTGAATAAACGATTACAGCAAAGTCGATTATAAGGTAACTACCTACATACGTGTTAAGTATCAGTTAATAAGAAGTGGAAGTTTCAAACGCATTACTGAAATTTGCTACTGTTGGTTTCATAATAGGCTAGGGGATTATAGAAATATTACGTGCCAGTGTTCACATACTAATTCATCATCAAACAGTAAGAACGCCATTGGAGAAAGCCAAGCATCCACTCAAGATCTCAGCCTATATATCTTTGTCTGGGTCAGAAGAATAATCTGATACATGCCATTGACTTATGCACAATATAATTCGATTCGGTAGTTAAACCATCCGGTTCATTTCAGTCTTCTTGTTTTCATAGTCAGTTATAGAACTGCAGAACACAACATTGGTGTTTATGATTTTCATTTTATCTTGTTTATTTATTATTAGACGAATTGCTTCAATAAACGAAATGTCCAAGTATATAGCAAAGTACTGTTTGTCAGTCATTTAATGTACAAATACCTGGAATAACTATCACTATTATTACATAATATTTGGCAGTCACTTTTGAGTACTGACAGAATTTTAAAAATTAATAATCTAAACAGTCCCCTCAAAATATTGTGAGAAACAGATATCAAAGTATTTTCACTATATTTGTAGAATATCGTCAATTCTTCTCTCCTTCATTCCAAAGTCTATTATTATGTTTCCGAAGAAATTTAGAAGGGAAATGAACAAAATGACAGTAAAAATATTTTATTACCCAATGTGTTAAGATTGTTCTCTTTAGGTAGGTGTATTGTTTTATTTTGTGGGTTAATCATCATAAACCTAGTTACGTCTATGGTGCATGCTACTTATTTTGACATAAGTAGTATATAACGCAAGTCAGGAATGTAATGACTGGCAGCAGAAGATTGGGAAGATCAAGAAAGGAAGAACGGGAATAGAAAGCAATTAGTATAGAAATGCAAGAACAATAAAGCCCAAGACAATTATTGAACATTTTGCAAATTAGGTATTATAGTATGGTTTTTCTATTTCACTAAGTAACTCTGTAATGTGTTGAATATAATTTGGTTGCCCTCAACTGTGTTCTCATTCGCTACAACGTCGAACAAATTATCGAATAAACATTTATGAGTTGCATTAAGTCATTCTTCTTCTCATCCGTGTAAAATATAGCTTCCTATCTTAGTCTACAATTCTACCAAACAAATATGAGTAAATCATATATAGTGTTCTTGACCATACCTAAATAATTGAACGGAAATATTTATCGATTCACCTTATTCTTCGGTTCACAACATGAACGGATATTAACTAGTCAATCACTAAAAACCAAGAAGTACTAATTAGCTATTTTGTCCCTGTGTTCAACTCAGGTCCTTTACGTTAATCTATGAACGCTTAATTTTTAGACCACTGAGCCAGCATCCAATGTTTTACATATCTAACTTCAATCAATTTTCTTATACTGCACAATCGTCTTTTAATGCTACTGGTGGGTGACTTCCTCATACCTAACATACCAGAACTCCACTAATCACAGTTTCTGAATGTAACTTCGGGAATACTCTCTTGAAATTGATCACCGGTTAGTACATGGTGAAAAAAGAAACCACATACTTACCTGATTTAATAAACATTGTGATCTAATGGTGAATGCATATTGTGGACATGATCCACTTAACCAGGCAACATTTGAATGATATTGATCTAAGTTAATCGTCGACAAATCGGATGATGAGTGAATTTGGTGACACCAAGGTAAGCGTACAATTAAATAAGAATGTTCAATCATAATACAATCATTCGGCAATTTCGTGATATATTTTGATGTTAATAATTGTTTATTATGATAATTATTTGAAAGTTTTAATTCTTTACCTTCTGATATATGTAGAATTGTATTTAATATGACAGTATTTGACGAAACTATTGCTTTCGTAACATCTGGTTTATGATACTTTAAAAGTGTTGAAAAAGAACATGTAATCAGAAGTATTAAAACAATGAGCACATTCGTACAATGTTTTAATGAATCAAACATGATAAAGTCGGCATGAAAAACAAAACAAAAAGCTTTATCTTACACTGAATTCTACTGAAAAAAAAAACGAAAGACATATACCTTCAATATACAAAGTCAAGTTTTTCTGCGCGAATAACAACTACAATTAACTGAAGAACTTTTGAAAACCAGAGGACAGTAGTGGGTCTCCGCGACTATATACGTCCCCGATCATGCGTAGGACTCCACTCAGGAATGCTACTTATCATAGCGAGGACGCGAGGTGTTTCTTGTGATCCAATTCAGCTATCATATACCTCTTTTTGATTAAATAAAATCTACTATGCGAATGAGAAGACTGGATTGAGTAGGAATATAAGTGGACAAACTGATTTATGATGTACATAAATCATAGGTCAATAAATGATAGTACTTTCGACTCGCATAAAGAAATGTAAACAGACCTTTCATAAGCCCACAACTAACTTTTTCCAGTGGTGTGTCTCATTATTAGTCTCTCCCTTACTTCAGATGACATGTTAGTACATATATTTGATACATCAACACTGGTTCGGTCTATCAATCTGTTTGATCGTTGGTGGACACTGATGCAGAGTTCGAGTATCATGTCACCTACGGGTTGCTTTCTTAAGATGTTAAAATTTTCAACATCCTCTCCCTTATCCTATCAATTTAAGCGATTATTTTAGATAACTAATAAGAGGTCTGCCTACACAACAATAAAATTAGTGATTTTTCATAGTACCTATCATGTTTTGATTATCATCATTGTTACCTTCCATGTCCATATCAAATAATGATGCTGATATTGATTTTGAGAAAGATAAAAAGAATTAACAACAAAAGGCAGTCAAACTACAATGTGTACATAACTCTGATGATAATTAATAAACCTTTACATACTACAATATTTATCATAGTAAACGGAGAAAGATTAAATTTAGATACTAGGAGTTCAGCTACACTTATTAATAAGGGTTCGGATCTGTGTAACAATCAGTCATAAATGTATTCTATTTTTTATCTGATATATACGTCTAGTCATTCAATTTACACATAAAATCATTAATTTAAAACTAACTATACTTAACTGAAGAAAAGCACATTTCGTAAATAGTGGTCATATAGCAACTACATCATTAGCCTGATTCCCATAATGAGAAAAAGAGACGAGGATTACATCAAACTAAACAGAAGTGTAGTTTTTGGGAAAAATAAAAAGTATAGAAGTATATGAGTTTAACTCCCGATCTTCATCTCATTAGGAACCATGATAGCCTAGGAGTTTTATACTCCGATGAAAAAATTGTCTAATAGTTGGCTAAGTTCAGTTCATGAATTGCGCTATGAATCCCTAAAGACGTTTACAACTTACTTTTCTCGACTGTCGTTTTATGAATTTCTTTTGTATCCTGAAGTAGTTATTTAGTAAGAAACCATTAATCTTATATTATTAAACTATTTTTTAAGTAAATGACTGATTGGTTTATTAAAATAAATGTTTTGTAAATTGACCAATGTGTGTTCGTCTTTTGAATTCTTTACCATTACAACTGAACATTCACTTATGTTCGATAATCTCAATCATTTTAATAAACCACAAATCAGTTATCTCGTCATCATAACCATGTTGGGGATGTTAGATACGTCAAACTCACTCAGTAAATATCTTATTTTAGTAATTCTATTTTAAAAAATTGAATTTCTTGTTTTCGTGCCGAAAACACTCATTTTTACCTTCATGTCGAAATCCCCACTTGAGAGGATCTTAAACGCTATTGGTTCGTTGTATCGTTTAGTTTGTTATTTTGTAACGCTTCACAAGGACAATTGTATGCTGTATATATACGTTTGTTTTGTACCTGTTATTATTGCTCATGCTTCTGGCTGCTTGCGGAATATATTTCCCCGTTTCGAATTTGGACTTTTCTCTTTAAGTGAGCGGGACTGAAACGCGTCAGAATAGCTAGCTTATCTGTCAATGTATCACAGAGTCTTCGATCCATTCTCAAGTTAGATGAAATCGTAATCTTTTCAAACATAGTAAACCGATACTCACCAATGAACATGCTGTATTTTGCATTAAAGATAAATGTTTCTGTTATAGAAAGTAATAATATTAACGAAGTAACAAAACACTTATAGAAATTTGATCCTTCAATTTTCAAAAAAAACATACCATTGAATTTTGAACTGGATGAAATTCATCATTTTTCATAGACTTTTGAATTGACCCCAAATATTCATTATCTAAATTAAAACAAACAAAATTTAACACATATTATGATGTATTTAAAAATTGAAGATTTGAAATAAAAATAACAACAGAAAAAAATATTATATAAATCAAATATTAAAATTTTTACCAAGAACTTAAACCAAACACAGTTTCAAGCTTATTACAAACCAGAATACTTAGTGATAGTAAAAATTCCCCCTAAAAATGACTTTACATGGTTATTTTATAATTTATAATAACCCTTAAGTAAATAACGACTGAAATTATAAATATCAAATGTATTGATGTAAATCCAATACAGTAATCTATTTATGAGATAAAAGGGAAAATATAGAAAGGGTATTGATACCTATTAAACATATGGTTTGAGGTATTATTACATTGTCTAAATAACAATATTTTGTTTACTTTATTATCTGTTGATGTACGTCTAACTATTCGGTCATTGCTGGCATTTAACTGTTCACATGTAGCTACGACTTATATAACACACGACTATACTGTATACAAATTAGCAATCCTTAGGTATGTTGTGTTTTAGTCATTTAAATTTACAGTCTCAATAATACAACATGCTTCAGTTTAGTGTCTGCATTCTCTGAATACCTACCTGTTCGGGAATAGATAAACTGATTTCCATCAATACAATCTAGTCTCTATCTGTAGTCAATGTGTTATTCGTTGAAAATTAGGACATTCATCGGATATTCATAAATGAATTCGTAACTAGTGGATTCTGTTATCAAGTGACTTGATCAAACATCCAACCTTGTGTAGTACAACAATCAACCTGATACTTCAGAAAACAATAGATATTGGTGTTCGATATTAACGTATTGCAGTACTTCAGTTTAATTATTATTATTGTAGCAGACACCGATCATTTCTTCTCTCTAGTTAAACGGTCAGAAAGGGGAGTTTTAAGAGACTGTTGGTTATCATCTGTTTTTATATTTCACTATTTTGTTACATATCCTTTTCTTTGAGGATCCAATTTTTTTTCATTGTCCACAAAATATCTTTATGAAAGTTGTATGTTATTGAATTTCTCGTCGGTTAAAAGTGAATTTACTCAATTAATTTGCTTGACAATTGTTTGAATGTGATAATCCATTATAACCAGTGATGGAAGGTGGCTAGCAATGAAATCCAGTTTAGTTCTGTTTGAGGCTCGTCGGCTATTTGTAACCACATGCCAGAGTTAAAGTTGTTTGATTCTTTTTATTGATGGTAACATTCATCCCACTGCACACGTCGGTGGCTATCTGGTCTTAGTAGCTAAGTAGATAACGCGATGGCGTTTGAAAAGCACTATACTGTATTCGGGTCCTGATATGAACATGAACTCTGAAAGGCACGTCCATCCAGCTGACAAACCCCGAATTAGACGAAACGCCATTCCTGGATTTCACTGCTTGTGACTAGTGGCAATATCGAAACAATCCGAGCTGGACGCACATACATCAAAAGAGACTAACAAATTCCAGTTCTAAGAATCAGTGATAAGATTTAAACAACCAATACAAGTGATAATGTATTGTTCTACTTTTAAATATATTGTAAGAAAACTTGTTAATACTCAAAAGCTACTTGGCTTGCTCAACACTATCTGATTTCTGATTGTAAGACTACTCATTTAGATTAGTTGTAGCGGCTAGGATGGGGAATGATAAATGTTCGTCCGTGTTAAGATTTTTAGGTGAATCGAAGTATCTCAATGTTTGTCCGAGACAAATAAAAAGCATAGTGCATTTGACAGCCAAACAAATTCATATAGCCTATTGAATTGATACTGACAATGTGACTAGAAATAGGTCAGTAGTAATGACCGAAGTATGAATTTGAAGCCTTGTATTAGACATTGATATGCATGAATATATGTAACACGATCTCCCGACTGGTGATCAAGCAGATAAATATTGCTTAATAACATCGTACTAGAAAGAAATAATTATTCAATGCTTACTTGTTTTCAATGGTTGCCTAACTAATATCAGTACATGATATAAACTATGATAAGTGACTTCTGTTACCTTTTTTCAACATGTTGATATTCATTTGATTTCTCGATGTAACATTGGTATTCCAAATTGGTTCTACTTCAAATTCTAAACGACCAATCACATTTGAATGATTAGTTTTCACTTTTTGTCCAGAACACAGATGAATATATAAGGGAGTTGTAGGATTAGATGAATTCAAATGTACATTTGATAAGATAATTGAACGAATTTCATCTGGATTGACAAAATTCACACCAATCAACTAAAAAATTAATTGAAGAGAAAAAAACAGCTTTCGAAATAGTATAAACATGGATATACTTATTATTACTATTTAAATAAATGTAAGTACTATTTGGTTAACTATGGCTCATTAAATGATGTCGAAGGTTGTCATGCAAAAAATAACTCCTATAAAATGATGACATTTTGTATTTATAACAATCATGATATGATGGGCAAGAACTAAACCTGATAATTAGTAATTGATTCCATTAGATAATGAGTGATCTACAATTGTTTATTTGTTAATTGATTTCTAATGGTTTTTATTGTCTTTATTATTTTATGTAAATGCGAGTTGTTTTTTTAGAAAATAAAAGCCTATTCAACTGGGCAGCTATCTTGTCTTCTGATATCAGTTTAGTTGCCAGTGTGGGCTTGTACCAACAATTCGGTCTTGTGGACAGTTATCGTTTGGTCACTTTGGACACTAGGAATTGATCAGCGTATTTCATTTATTAATTTAATAATCTCTAAACGTCTTTTCAATATAAATCAAAGTATTGTAGATTGTAATATTACATTTCATCCACATTACTTAAATCAAATTCGTTAAGACTTAAGGATTACTCGTCTCACCTAATCCCCTTATTAAGTATTATATATTCCACTACAGTCGGGAATTCACAAAATAGATATGCATTATTGTGAAGAAAATTTCCATTTATTATACGTTTAACTTATCATTCAAAATATGTATGCGACAAAATATTTCTCAACACTGATTGGCTGACATTCACCGTTATGTGTATTTTTTTTATTAGTCTTCTATGGTGTCTTTGTTCTATAACATAATTGATGCACGAATTCGAATGAAATCGTATATCGTCTACCTAAACAATATAAAAGGATGGAAATATATCAACAACTGTGATGGTTCAGCTTGAATTAAGCAATAATTGCTTTCATGATGATAGTTGGTTAGCTTCTTACAAAAGGCGTTTGAGTATGTTAGAAGTAGATTAAATACATATTGAACCAACAAAAAATCCATCGTCTCAAGAAAACATAAGTCTCGACTACTATCTTCTGAGAAATAAAGACTTAATTCACTTGATATTATTTTACTTGAATCTTCCCACTGATGTTTTAGGACTAAAATTGATCAGTCTCTTATTGGCATATGTGCATACTGTGCGTATGCCTCGATATTCCCTTAATTCACAAGCATTATAAGCAAAGATGGATAGTGGCTAGCAGTGGAATCCAGGACTCAATAGCTAAGTGGATAACGTGATGGCGTTTGAAGCGAACGGTACTGAGTTCGAGTCTTAGAGTGAACATCAACTCTGAGGTGCAGGTACATCCAGCTGACGAGTCCCAAACAGGACGAAACGCGCGTCCTGGATTCCACGGCTAGCCACTATCCATCTGTGCTTATAAATAAAGACTTAGTTCTGTGCAGTCCAGATAATAGTGCTGCCTATCTCTAACACTCAAATCATCGTTCTTTCAAATACTAGGTCAGTTAGGATAACAATCCAAAAACAGAAAAATGTGATGAAATATTTGCAAACTATTTGAAAACAGGTGACAGGATGCAAATTCGCTAAAAGAGACTGATAAATTGCCATCCTAAACATTAATATGAAAATCCAAACGACTAATATATAAGACTGTTCCAAGTAATTATAGTTGGAATTATACAAAAAGCAGCAATTTCCCGGTGTACGAAGAATAAGAAACAGTAAAGTATGTGAAAAATATATCCATGTTCTAGTTAAAGACGTTTCGTGGAGGTTGGTGTGATTTGTAATTTACATTGGTCACAGGTCGATTTCGGGTTATGTACTACTGTAAACCAGGGAGTACTGGGAATCTGTTTCTTCCTAGCATGGGACATCTCAGTAATGCGAACCTACGACATTACTTGTGATTTAACCTAGGACCCTTAGGTCTCGCTGCGAACGCTTCACTGTTAGAACTACTAATTCCTCATCCAAATGCACAGTCACAATTGCAATCAACTTGCGATATCCTAAAACGACTTTACAGCACCACTGGATTAGGCACTACTGAAGAGCCCCATAACATACGGAATAAATACTCAGTGTCCCCTAGTTTCCAAAGGAACTCAAAACTCAGATTAGCCTGTGATAAATACAATCTACAGGTTGTCTAAATTTATTCATAATTATATACCAAATCTTCCATCATTATCTATTCGTAAAAACAAAATAATACACCCAGAAAATATAAAATTTACTTCTGATTCCCACTGTGTAGTATCTTCATCTTTTACAGGATTACTTAAACGAAATAAACGTAAACGAATATGATTGTCATGAGTATTGACTTTATCATTGGAACATGATGGATGATTGAAATCGACTTGAACATAAGCATCATTAGAACTATTTATTTTCTTATTTCTTAGACAATAGAAATTAACATATGCATCATCGTTTTGTTGTTTTCGTTTAGCTGATTTAATTTCAAACTGATTACGTAATTCTGTAGATAATGTAAAACTAGTTGTAGTCCATGTACCACCGATTTTATTGAATGATGATAACGATGGCAACGTTGGAACAGATATTTCTAACTCCATAAAAATACCGTCCAATAAAGTACTATAATCATATGAACAAGGAAAAGATGTAAAGAGTAGAATGATCTATTGTTCAATATAATGAATTGTCAACCATTTTAATAAACAACAACACAAATGATTTTATGAACTACTACAGTTTTGTAATGATACATTGTTTCAAGTTCTATTAGAAGAGGTCATAGTGTTAGTGAAATATAGCCAGTATGATTATGATGATTAAAATAGTTTGATTGAATTACCTAAATGTATAGAAATTTATATTATGACACACGTTTAATCTTAATTAGGATTTGTCAGCTGGATTTAAAACACATCCTAGTGTTCATCCTTACATCAGAATTCAAACCAAATACCTTTCGCTTTACACGGTCTACGCGTTATCCACTTAGCTATTGTATCCAAACAATCACCAGTTTATGAAAAGGCTATGAATTGTATTTCGATTTGATTTGTAATGGTTTGAATTCTCCAGTTTCTGACTGATCAATATCAATCTTTAACAGCGACAACAGATAGTATAAAAATCATTACAAATTAAATCGAAATATTATTACAGTTCATTAGACTGATGTTCCGATGCCTATATTAACTGAAAGGCATGGAATTTGAACACTTAATACCGATTTTCTCAATCGTTCACAGGTTTCTCAGAATTTCCTACACTTGAACACCGGACGAAAGACAGAGATGGCGAGGGTATGAAAAGAGGGGTGGCTCCCAAGATTAGTTTGGGTACATAAAAAAGGATAGTTATGAGTAGGTTATGGACAAACTTAATACTCTAAGAGCTTCTAAAAATAAGACAAGTTTACTCGCAGAATTAGAAATCATCCAGTCAGAACAGAAAATATTATGAGTCGCTTTTCTACAACTCTCTGTTAATTTTCTACTGAACGCTGATTGGAAAAATATTTCTTTCCAACTTCTGAAGACAATCCCAAGAAATTCTCAAGGGCTTCCAACAAAACGTCACAAACTTCGCTAAGTTTTCAAATATTAATGAGTATTCACAATTAGCAGATGACTAACTAACCCTATGGCAATGCGTGACTATGAAAACATCCTAAAAGCACAACGATTTTAAAGTCTTTCTAATCGAAATAAAACTGTTAACCGCTATGAATATCAGTATATGATTGGGAAGACTGTTGAATTTAATTGAGCTCACGAATCACTCTAGGTTTGATAACCACTGGAAACATGGAAGTATGGGACTCCTCAGTAGTGTGCACTTACGACCCCGCAACTCGTAATCGAACCCAAGGACTTTGGTCTTGCATGCAAACAAAACCTATAGACCACTGAGTCAGGAGTCAATGGTGAATAGAGATAATTCCAATCAATTCTTCATGTTACGCGTCCGTCTTACATGAATTGAAATCAAAATTTTACATCATAGGATTTCGGCTCAGTAGTTTGGAGGTCAAGCATTTGCATGTGAAACCGATGGTCGTGATTTGGACTTTTCAATTTGGGTTCGTGGAAAAGCATTGGTACGTATAAGTTTAGATAAAAGTCGAAAAACATTATACTATTACTTATGAATAATATTTTGAAGTGATAGTCGATGAGAGATGCTTGCATGATCAATGTTAATCAGAACTCAGCATATAAATTGCAAGGTTTAACCTATGCTTAGACTGGAATATACAAACTATGCCTTTATCTATTTAAATTACACTGACTATGCCAATTAACTAATTAAAAAGGTAATATTTACTTGAATAATTCGTTATTTATCTCTCTAGATTGTTAATTTTAATTTAAGTCTTAATTTACAGTTCACACCATCTCAGTTAGACAAATATTAGAAACCAAGAACCACTGGACAGCTGTTTCGTATTTGCGTGAGACTCTTCAGAAAGGTAAACCACTAGGTACCAACTCAGTGGTTGCCACGAGACCTGGAGATCCTTGGTTCCATCACCGGTGGCGTTGCAGATGCTCACTTCTTATATTGAAAATAAAAAGCTGTTCCCTGCTTTGTGATTTTCAATGGATGTTCAACAGTCATTCTGTGATGTAAAACGTAAAATTCAGAAATCTTCAAAGACCCCTTAAACTAACTATCTACTTATATATGTACATTTATACTTAATTCTCTGGCTTTACATGATCTTATGTCTAATGAGCTCACGAGACTAAAAACAAATGAACAGTAATTTATAGATGTAAAAGATCTTGAAACTGTTTCAAGATCCTAAGTTTTTACTTATATGCCGAACACTTTTCCATTTCGATAATTAAACTATGCAGTTTGATAACTCAGAGCACTTTAATTTGATGTTGTACATACGGAAAAATCGTAAGGAAGATTATTCACTACTCGGTGCTCATTTGAAAAATTTATCTTCAATCCTGAAAGAGTCAATAATCTTCAAAGGTTCAAACACACATCACCCAGTGTTAAAGTCAGCAGTATTGTATATCCGTCCCACAGAAAACTAGTTATGAATCTAATAGCTTAGTAATAACTCTTGTGATTTAGAAATGAGATGAAACTGAGTCGAATATTTTCGCGAACGTCAATTCTGTTAGATCACTGAAATATCACATTATGATAATTGTCAGGTAAGAGAAATCAACCCTTACGACTTTCTGCTAACAGGCTTTTAACATATAAACTTATTAAGGAGTTCATAATAACTTGACACAAAATTCATATATAACAGTAATTATTTCGAATACTATCGAGAAGATATTACTATTACATTTATTAATTAGTAAAAACTGTATATTATTCAAATTCTTATAAATCACTTACTTGATGTCATTCGATTTAATTTTATTAAATGGCAATACTGGTGATGATGACATTGGATGAGATTTTTGTAATGACAGTTTCGTTGGATTTCTTGATGTTTTATATAATGTAGATTTAGAAGAGTTAACAACATTGGAAATTTTATTTTCGGCATATTTTCTACATAAACTTAAACATTTAAGGTGTAAATTGGCTCCTTTCAGAGTACAACCAGATTTAGATAAATCTATATATGTAAATACAAAAGAATAAGGCAAGGTAAAATAAATTTATATCAAAGCTAATGTGATAATTATGAAAACGCTTAGTAGTATTCTGTCATTTGAGTTAGAAAGTTTACTTTCAGAGACTTCATTGTCGTTTTGGACATCAACGTGTACCCCGTGTAAAAGTGAGCTTTCCAGTTATTCCACAAGTGTTTTGTCCGTTCATTTTTTTACTGACACTGATACTACCTCTGCTTTGGTATTAATCTTCATTATTTCAACTTGCTGTGCTGATATGGTGTGGCAGCTTGAACCAATACATATATGTACCAGATTCTACGTTGCATATAACTGTATGTAAGTACCGTAATACTACTCCAATGTATGACGGTAAACTGGCGAATGATAATGTGAAAAAAATGATTTTTAATTGACTACAGTTGACATCATTAGCAAACAACAGTAAAAGTATAGAGACTTCGAGAATTTTATAATTACATACTTGCCCAAGTCATCTCATATAGGCATTGACAAATAGACAGAGAACTAGTGACTGAATAGTAAATCATTTTCGTATGTTGACGTAATTTATACATTCAATGTTCAGTGAACTAAACTACAAAATTTCCACAATCTAGATAACATAAAGTATATAAAAGTTAAAGAAAAATGGATACATTTTAATATCCATAAAATAAAGCATATTAGATGAGTAAAAACACTACTGACTATTTGGACAATGTTGGTTCATAATTTTTCCATTCAAAGTATCCTGTTTTAATGATTGTACGTTATTACATTGCTTGAATAAATTATTTGAATTCAACAATTCATTTTCGTCGATAGAATTCTAAAAGGGATTAAAACAAAGAAACAAATAAACAAACTTAAAAATAATAATAACAAATTTTTTCTTATATTAATATGAGTGGAATAATGTACGTGAAACAAGGTTTGATTGTATTTGTAAGTATTTATACATTCCCGTTGTTGATGTTAAGGACTGTAGTTGGTCAGTCTTTATCGTGAAAGGATTACCTTGATATTCCAATTTAATCACAGGTCTTAATCAAAGTTAGATAGTGGGCAGTAATGAAGAACAATAAGTGCATTAGATCCTATTTCGGACTAGTTAGATGAATAGTACCTTTGTTCTAGTATAGATCTTTATACCAAGACTCGAAACCCTCCAATTCAATGCGTTATTCACTGATTTACTTGGTTCAGATTTTAGTCTAAAATAAAATAAAACCTGATAATGCCTGTATATTAAAGATACAATAACTATTGTTTCGTATTTCTAGCACATGGAATACTTAAAAATATTGAACCAAAACCCCGTAGTCTGCACTATTCAATTTCGGCTAATCTAAGAAATGCAACAACTATTATTACTCATTATTACCTGGTGATTTCACAAATAATAGCTTCCTATAGGTAAAATTTCCATCGATACTTAACTAAACATCTAGACTAAAATATCACAGTACAACATCGACCGTACATTAAATTGTGTTATAATTATTCATGAATTTGTGAAATATATATTCCAATTATGAAGATATACAATTTAAATGAATACTTGAATAGGTCAGTGCTCAAAGAAATGCTTTCAAGAAGTAGAGAGATGTATGAATAACTGGAATTTTACATTTGAAGAAGTTGCTAGTAATCTTTTCTAATGAATACGTTTCTAATGTCCTCAATGATCAACTAGCTTCCCTAGTCCCATCGCAAGTGAGCAAAATAAAAAATACACATTCATAGAACAATAATCTTGGATACATGTAAATATATTAAACTTCAATATAGTACATTGTAACAAATTCACAAAATAGTCCCATACCAGTCTGCGCATAAATAGGTTTAAATCAGGACGTTCAAAACCAATCAAGCACATATAAGACAAAAGATCTATCATAGTAATTTTTATTATTGTTCTGTGCTCTATATTTTCGTTTCCTTTTCTTTAATTTTAGTTAGTTATATATCATGTAAAAAGACTGGAATCTTTTTATGCTACACTAATTAATATCTCTCCTCACAAACAATTATCTTTTAGTCTTCCTACTAAAAAAAATACTAGTTCTTAACTTCTGCCTCCTACACAAAATTATATGCCATCCCAAAATGCTTATGATAAGGTAGTTATGCCACTTGCCCAACGAAATTATGTTTCTGATGTACTAATTACCAAAGACAACTCTTTACTTAGAAGATTGATAACCATTACAGTTCTGCTGTCTAAAATCCAATCAACTCTGTGAAGTTTACCAGAATCATATAATTCATATTTTGAATATCATTACAGTAAATGACTTGTATATCACGATTTTTAAAATACTTTTATTTTATTGCATTCATCTAGTATTAACCTGATCATGACCATAAATTAGCATACAACCAGAATGTACTTTACAGTAATTATTATTTGTGATATTTAACATACATGTCAATGACTGTTCTGATCCTGTGAATTGCGCTGTTGTTTGTTTGTTTGAACTGACAGTTTTTCAAGTACAAAAACAATATTTGTATTATAATTACTTCTACTATTGCTCTACTTGTCCTTATGGAATTGTCTTATCAGTGATTATTGTCGACATTCAAGTGAGATAACTATATTGAATCCCTTTTTTAAAATCAAGTATTAACTTATTTCAGTTCACATATTACTGCTTTAGTTACTCCATTATTGCCTTGACGCGGTGGTCGGGCTTGCCTATCGTGATGACCCAACCGAGCTATATTGGCTGGAACATATGTTCCTGTAGGTTCTAACATGCCAGGCAGGTCGATTGGAGAACAGTAAGACTAAAAGCAGCAACTCAAGGTCTGAGGGCGAAGTCGTACTGCTGACTGTAGAGAGGTGTGACAGCAGTAAGGTGTTTCCCTTGGACAACCAGCATCTACAGCGATGCTGCCTTCCCACAGGGAGGGGTGGGGTTAGAAAAGGTCGACCCTAAAAATGCACACCTCACCTTACCTCACGGATTTCCGTCTCCGGCGGTAAGGCTCTTTGAAGAGCGGAGCTAACACGTCAAAAACCTTCCACAAAAAGGCCGTGCGCGACCGGCCTCAAGCAGTTGTCCCTTGGGCTCTGCGGTCACGCTCTCAGGTCTTTAAGACCAACACTAATCCAAGTTCCTTTTCAGGTTCCTCAAAAAATACCCTTCCACGGTGTGGGCAGCCGGGAAGTGACACCAGCCCTCATACCCATAATGGCACTGACTGACTGACTGAAATAATTTTACTAAAATGATTCAGACAAAAACTAATTTCAAGTCAAACCAAAGCAAGAAACATTCCCCTGAAGATCCTGAATTCGATTCTTAACACGATCGTAGGTATACTGCTGAAGATTCTCGTACTAGGATTGAATAACTGTTCAATATCTACTGATTTTTAGTGATACTCCAAATGAGATGAATACAACTTATAGTAACCCATATATTTATTCCCATTAATTTTCAATTACATGTAGATATCACTTGCAAAATCACTGAAAATTAGAAAACATTAGTGTAGGATTCTTCAGGGGTGGACACTAGCCATGCTAGATGCGAATGTCAGTTCGCGATGAAAATACCTACCTTAATGCTAAACAGTGTTCACAAAAACCCTCACTACTTAAGCAATTTTTTCTTCTCTCAGTCAACAGCCATTCAGTCCTATTTAATTTTTGAAATAAAGCTTACAACTTAATTGATTTAATTTATCCTGCTCATGTATGTTATTTAATTAAAAATATGAAATATTGAATATCATTTATTGATAATTTACCTCTTTGTTATATAATAAATTTTCAATTAATTCATCATCTTCTTTTACATATTCTGAATTTCGAAATTGAACATTCATGTTATTCTTTGATAATGGATAGTTTTGAGTGACACCGATTCCCTGATCCACAACTAGACCACAATTATTACCATTGGTGAACATTAAATTTTCTAAATGCACACATTTTTTGCAATTAGCGTGATGCTGACGATGATGATTATGATGATTGTGTGTAGTGACTTGAACTGGATCATCGAATGATTCATTGTCAAGAATATATTTTATTAAATTAAGATTATTTGGTTTGGTTTTCAATTGTGATGCTAAATGAATGCGATTATCATGATTATGTGTACAATCTTCAAACATGATACTCCGAAGATCAGGACTTGAATGATGATGTAATCTATGGTAGACGAAAAAACGTTTAATAATTAATATGAAATAATTTGATGAGTTGATAAAGTTGATAATTTAATCATTCAATATTTTAAATGTTTGAACACCGTTGATTTCTGTTTGTGGCGTCTACAAAATAATACATAGTTATACTGTTTTCTGATATCTGATTTTTAAGGTGACTCTATTTGAATTGCACCATATAGGAATCTATGTAACAATTCACAGACAAAACATTCTTCAATTGTCACAAACAAAAATAAAGAATGAACAAACACATACGAATCGAATAACAAAAAATCAATGTTTGACTAACTTATTTGGTGTTAAACCGTCTGAGAAACGTCCATCACTGGTATAAGATCGAGATTCTCTCAACTCATTCATATTATTCTTATCATCAGTTTCGTTCTCATTATAATCATGTTGGTTGAAAATTGATGAACAACTTAATGCTTCACGTAAATGTTTACTTTTCTCTAATGCAACAGATAACAGTTCTTCTCTTTTTGAAAAATTAGCATCATTGTTATTTTCTTGATGAATTGAAAAACTATCGTTGTCGTTATTGACTAATTCCTTGCCATGACCTTGAATAGTTGTACATGATCTATAATTATTTGAATTATCAAGTAAATTCACAGTATGAGATGAATGATAATTATCTTGATCAAGAGATCCAATGTCTAAATCAACCGGATGTTCATTAACAACATCATTACTTTGTTGGAATTGAATAGAATCAATCTGTGTAACAAGAAAAAAGGTTAAGAAATCCGAATGATGGTGACCAACAGATAAGGAACGAATAAAATTTCAGAATGGTCATTCATGAATCTATTTTTAGTTGATATTTTTATTTTCACGGATTAAATAGTTAACAGGTATCGTTTTATTTTGAGATAGTTTACAATTATTCCAAATTGTGAGCAACTGAAAGATGTTGCTTAATATTAGTTGAATTTACACCTTCTAAAGCGCTCGATAACTAGGCATCACACCACTTCAATAATTGTAATCCAAACCCGATTGAAGAGAGAGGACAAGAATTTAGGAAAAGCTGGATATCTTAAGAAGTTGAAATTGCAATTCAACGACTATGTGTCTATAGCAGTAACTATGATGTCAAAAAAACCAATCAACTAATAATAAAGGACGTTACCGAAGTCTCCCTGATTTAATTGAAATTAATAATTATAAATTAGTGTCACATAAGCTCTGTATAGTGTGCATGGTATTTGCTCAAGAATCCAAATTTGTTGATACTAACGAAGTACTTGTACTAGACAGCGAGTAAAAATTGTAATGAATCATTTAGTTAGTCATAATTTCTGCAGAGCCTGGCGTAGATATGTGTTAATTTAAGTCGCTATGAAAAATTAACAACGATATGAGATTAACAAAATGAATAGTTAATGAGTCGAAACAAGTCTAATCTTAATGATAATGAGAAAGAGGGAAAACATTGAAGAACATAGTTTATAAAGGCATTATTTATGGAGGATTTTTTTGGAACTCAAGACTTAGAACAAGATGGACAATTAATGCATTTGTGCTACTGTGACCCATTCTGAGACATGTCATCCGAAAATCTTTAACTAAAAACCATTCAGTTTTCTATGCCATAGAAATAACTATTACTGTGGACTCGACAGATCATAGATACAGAATGTTCTCTCATAGCTTACTTTCATAACACTTGGACATAAATAAACTATATTTGTCATTTCAAGAGGTTTCAGAATGATTAACTAATATAATCATTATAGGGCAGTCTATACAAAAGCCAGATTAATAATGTTCTTGACTCAAATGGCATCTAAAATAACTTTTGAAATAGTCTAAAGCGTACAAATTGTAGTCTCTATAGTCAGTTAGTCAGTTACAACGTGGGACTTTGTACGTATGTACACCAGTTCGAGTTGCAATACCGCAGTAGCACACAGATACCATTGTCGATTCGAATCCCATAGCGGTAGAGGTAGTAAAAGTATAAGCAATAAACGGAAACATTAGGATTTGAAGATGTTATTCAACGAGTATAATACAGTGAAATAAATTTGGAAAGCGAAAAAAAGGACATGAAGAATTCAGAAGATTAGAATTTTGGAGAACACAAAGAGTGGATGCACCTGCGCCATTGCAAACGATTTTGCAACACGTCTCTAACCATCGGTTGCTATTGTCTCGCGGATTCCAACCAGGTAGTCTACACCTATCAACATGGCTAAGTCCACTTGTCAGTAACTTCATGGATTTGTGCAATGTTTTGGTCTGGCCACCCCTAGATTTCTTCTAACCTACTCCTACACCACGAAACATCGCACGTCGAGGCAGTCGGTGGTTGGACATACGTAACACATGTCACAGCTATCTCAACTGATAAAGTTTCACCACTTCACTAATTGATTTGCCATCCTTACCTAGTACCCGTTTTCTTACAACTGTATTACTTACTTGGTGGTCCCAGGATATACGAGCAATGTTTCGAAGACACCTATGGTTAAATACTAGTAAACTACGAATATCCTCTACTCTTACCGGCCACATTCCATTGCCATAAAGTAGGATGGAATGAACTGCTGCGCTGTAGTCACTACAAATAATATTTCCATTTTAAATCATTTGTAACCACATGTAAAATATTCACAGATTTATTTAATTTTATGATTAAATGAAAACAAATTCATTTTACCTGTTCATTTATAACACTATGATCACTATTAGTAAGTGAAATTTCATGTTCTTGTTTAAATGAATTCATTGAATTTTCATCATTTTCTATCGGTTGTTGTTTATCATCAACATTCTCATGATTATTGTCAATAGTAGTATTATTATTTTCAAATAATTTATCATGATCTATTTTTCTCCAATTAAATCGTGTTGCCATAGGCTTAGAATTTGAATCTTTTAATGGAAATATAAAAAAGTATTAGATTCAATGAGTAAATATATAAACAAAAACAAATCTGTTGTATAACGGAAAAAAAGGACAAATAAAGTAGATAACTTTATTATATTGGCTAATTATTGATTAGTGGCTTATAGGTCATGTTTGTCAATCATTGCTCAACATATTACTTAGATTTTAAATAAAATGTATGAATGAGAGTGATATGGGAAAACTTTGGATTATTATTAAAATATGTCACTCAAACAACGGTACTATGAACAAGGTATTTAAAATAAGGCACAAAGTAGATTTAGAATTCTAAATACTTATTGCATCAGTTAAAACCAATGGAACGTAGAAAACGTGAACAAATTTTGTATAACTGTTGATAGCCATGATGAATGATAATTTGATGTAGCAAAATCAGATCCACTTTGTGTTATTGTGGTGAATCCTATATATGCTGAGAGATATAAGTAGCATTTAACAAATATTAGAAGTAGAATGCCCGACAGAAGAAGATTGAAATGAATGAAACAGAAAGGATATCATGAAGTAATCAAAATAACAACAGAATCAGAGAAATAATCGAGTATATGAAGGACAACGTAAAGATGTGCAGATGATGTACCTAATGCATAACTTGCATATTTTACTTAGCCATTGTGTGATTTTGCATTAAACAAGAAAATTAGCTTTCCGCAACTGAGTTTTCGTTCACTTAATTATAACTTCAAAAATAGTACTCCAGTAAAGATCCTCTCATAGAGTGATGCCCTCATTTTAGTACGACTCTTAATAACAAACACGATATGAAGACTTAACAGTCATCAGCAAAATACACTTAGCTTCGTTCTTAGAAAATCAAACTAATTTTTGAATTAATTGGAAAGATAGTGCTTTAAGTTTATCGTAAGGATGTAAATCAAATGACCTTGTAACGAATTATTTACTGAAGAAATATCATATTAAATGTCTGACATCATTTGTCTTCTTAGTTACATAGAATATAATTGTTTAACCTAGTACATAATCCTGTACTTTGTGGACAAACTACAACATTATTGAATGAATTTATCTTTAAATTATGAAACACGACTATCACAATTATAACATCATTAAATAAAGCTTACTTAAAACTGGTTCGATCATTATAGATATATTTAAATCGCCCAATTTTTCGCCAACTTCATTAATAACGGGTAAAATGCTTTACAGTTGTGCAAAGAAAATAACACCAAAATTCAATGGTCAATTCAAACTGAAATCTTCCTTAATACTGACAAATTTAGAAAAATGTTAGATAAAATAATTTTTTGGGATATTGAGACCTTCATCCGCTTCTGTTGTTGAGATTCATTCTGCGCCAGACATCCTGCTAGTTCAATACGACTCTAGAAGCTGTTATTTCGTTATTGAAGGCTAAGCCATAAAAGAGATTTGAAGGAAAGAATGAATATGCCATGAATATAGATCTTCAATTTAACTCAGTATGTTACACCTAGGCTAACCCCTTTTGTGCGACGGCGGTAATAATAAGCCAACTGAGGGTTTATTTGGGTGAATTTAATTCAGGAACTTGTTTACTCAGAGAGAAATTAAGAATGAGAAGTAGGAAAGCGAAGTGAGAAGAAGGCAGGCTTGTCAACCTAATTTGGCCAAGCGTGACTCGGTATTTACAGCCGGACAAAAATAAGCTAATGACATGTTAAGAATAAGGTAAGCAATACACACACATACGCTCAATTGACAAGATTAAAATGTGACTCGAAAAAATAGATAAATCTGTCTGTTTAGAAAGTTTGGTAAATTACGCGGGCTTGAAATAGTACACTGTAACACTATGTAAGTTTCACTTCTAGAACGCCATATCAGTGACTAGTTTCAACCTAAAAATATAAGTTTCAGCAAAATTGAATTAATGACTAGGCATAAAATCCAGCACAAGCACTTCGACCAATTTTAAACTCGTTTGCTGGACTCGCCTGCTGGATCTCACTGCTAGCCACAATCCAAGTTTACTAATAACCTTACGATTTAATAGCAGTATGAAGGCAATCCACTCAGCATGCACATATCCTAATAGATTCTGATAATATGGAGTTCTTACGGCTTAGAAAGAGATAAGTCAAACTTTTGAATATATATATAACCGAAAACTTACAGTCTCATTATTTAAGAGGTAAGCAATTAGTGATTGTACGCACAAAATTTAAAATTAAAGGTATTTAAGTTGTACTATAAAAACTATAACTCTTCTTACGTATCAATTGGCGTAGTTGCAGTCAAACGATCAACTCTATCTAATCGTCCACGTCCAATAATACGTTGATGACGAATATCAATAACATCCAGACGCAGTTCACGCATATCTCGAAATAAATACATACACGCATATAAATATCTCAATATAAAATATCCGCAAATTAACTGATTACAGGATATGAAGACAAAGTAATGTTTTACCTGCTAATCTGCTTGTTTAAAAACTGTTAACTAAAAATAACCCCATGCTCAGAGAGGGATTTTATGGAAGTTGTAGTAATTTAATAATTGAATTTATGAGTCAATCGAAGCTAAACCATCATGAGAAACCTGGAAGCACTGGATGGCCGTTTCATCCTAGTATGGGACTCCTCAGCTGTGCGTATACACGATCCCCCCCATGAGATTCTAACCCAGGACCTATCGGTCTAGAGCGAACGCTTAACCTTTAGACCACTAAGCCGGCATCCAACCCATGTATTAGACATGATACACAAACAACAGATAAATATATTGTTCAACGTTGTAACTCATCTTTTGAAATTTGAAATCAATCTCATGTTAATCAACGTTATTCATAGAATTTGTGAATGAGTGTCGCTATTTCTTCCTGACCATAATAAATTATCCGAGTTAATTAAGTGAAATTATTTAAATAGTGTCAATAACGTAACGAATCAAAAAAAATTAGTCAGCAAATAATCATATGCTTATTACTGACAAGCCTCAAATTGAGTCTCCCAAAATTACAGTAAACATTGTAACATTCAAAGTCAGTCAATTTAGCGGTAAGACAGTTGTTCACCAATGTTTTCAGATAGCCATAACACTATATTTTGAATAGAACACAATTAAATATGTAAACTGTTACATTCCATCACAGTGATATAATTTTTTTATAATTGATAGGAGATATAAAAACACTGAGTTTGATCTGATGTGAGCCGTGAATGTACACTGCAAAGAAGTACCAGGCTATGACAATTTTCCTGTTATTAAGTCCAGTAAGTAGTCAAAATAATTTTTAGAATAAACGTCTACACACTAGAAAATCGAAATATATCAGATAGTAATAACCATGCAACATACAACTGAAGTTAATTGTTCGGACTTGAAATAATAATTCAGTTATTGTAATTAACAAAATTATACCTTTAAGATAAGCACTAAATCGATCTAATGGTACGGTGATTCTGTAGCGAGCTTTGGTGCATGTTGCCTGTTTATGTCCAACTTTATGCGCTAGTCGAGGGTAAAATATAGCGCATTTCTTTGCGACCGGTTCACCCCACCATCGAACTTGTACATAAATGTCATTCAAAGAATTACTTCCCGGTTCCACACGTTTCGATCCAGTGTATGACGAGTTTGGGCGAAAGAGGCGGACAATTAAGATGAGATAAGCTGTCACTTTTGAATCGATTCCTGGAGGTAAATTTGTATAAACTTGGACAAGATTATGTTGACTGGGGTGGTCTGAATTTCGATTTGATCGTCCTAGAAAACAGGAATATTTTTTGCCTAGAAATGTTGTCATTAATATTATTATTTGAAAGAGTTTTTCAGTCGAGTGATAACTCTATCTAGAAATCCTAAATCTGGTTTTATATAACATTTTTGACGGTTACATTAGACTGTTATTAATATCTACAACATTTTACTCTTGTCAAATAGAGATTTGAAATCAATATGGACTCTCAGAAAATAAACGGACTGTAAAGGCTAGAAGACAATACTTCAGTTTTAGATCGTTTAAAGGATTGAGAACTCATAGGCATAAAATCTAGGCTTAATGACATCGTACACACGTTAATAGAAAGGTTGGCGGGGCTAAGAAACATCTAATTAATGCCGGTTGGTTTTGATCTCCATAAAGTTATGACTTTTAGCAATCCCGTTAGTTTATTCAGTAACTCAGGGTTGATTATGCTAGTTGCTCCATCAATCAGTAGTTTGTTGTGTAAAAATACCTAACTGTTAATCCGTACTTTGACAGTGAAATACGAAACCCATTACCGTAGTTATTTCTCACACTGGAGAAGATATAAAAACTTGTGTATGTGATTCTGTCCGAAAAAAAGTATATTTAACATAACTTAATGTAAAGAATGGTGTTAAACAAATTTTTCTAATGACTTAAGTTCAAATACATAAGGAAACTATGTAAGAGACCTGATTTTTTCAGTTAAGACTTGGGTTAATTTATATTGTCTGTCTCTAAAGGTATTGTGTAAAAAGTACACCAAATCATTTTTATTTCTAACAGTCAATTATCACACAATTTTATAAGAAATAATACAATAGGACTTGTTCAATTTCATTTCACTTGATTAATGATCAAATAATTACAAAGAGTCAGTAAACGTGAAAAGAAATGTTTCAATGCAAAATGGTTTTGATAAGGCACTGTAAAGCAGAAATAAAATTCGGAACTGATTAAAGCTGTTCCATAAATATCATATTCCATATTGGGAATATGAACAGTTTCAATCAATGGTATGCTTTACTTTAAACAACTAACTAATTAAATCACCATATAATGTTTGATAATACTATCTACGGTGTGAAGCACGTTTGTATATTATCCTGTTTTCGATTTTTGTAAATCTCCTTTATGGAATTTTATGAATATCACATGAAACATATTCAAAGTCACAAAAACCTGATATATCTAAAACCTTAAAATTTTTATTTGTTTGCTTGATACCATTTCTCATGCATTAGCTGAATAGCTTATTGAGAAATGAATAACATCAAAATTGTATGATATGCAAATTGCAATCTTATGCGTTTGGAAGTGCTGAAGTCAGATAGAGAAGTGTCGTTGTCCGAAAGTATAATTCCGTCTCCAACTGCACTGATTAAAAGTAATTTAAGGAACACACAATTTAGTTTACATACATATATCTTTTCCGATGTGGTGGCTAGTACATAATCAGAAAGCCCATGTTTTACATAAAAGTTATATATATAAAAACATTCTGCATGTAATCTATCTTCGAAATTATTAAAGCTGTACGTACACTTCCCAGATTGTTTGAGTGCAAAAAAATTGTTCAAGAATATTCAACACTTTCTTTGATCGTTAACCAATTCTCTCGATTTCGGGGAAAATCTTATCAGTTTTGGAGAAATTTTGATCGGGTTGCAGATGGACATTTTAAGTAATTTCTGAAAAATGAGACAAATCTCAAACATTTTTCATCACTCAGGGGTCTTAGTTACAAATTTAATTTATTTTGGAGAAACCTGCTGAAGGACGTTTGAGAAGATTTTGTGTTTTCATCAATATTTTCCCAAAGTTCCCTAGAATTTCCCCGAAATCCAGGGATTTAGGCCGTTATTCGTATGCCTAAATTAGATCCATAAGTAACATACTGTCATAATATGCTTTTTAGTAATTCATGGTGCAGCAATGCATGAATGTGGCTGTAAATATTTAGAAAAAAAACATATAAATATTTGATTCGTATATACAGACCATAAAAATTTCCTAAAAAAACAAAATTCGAAAAAATATTAAACTATAGCACCGTTAATTATGATGATCTCACAGAAATACTAGATTACCCTCCAAGAAAATATATTACCCTTGAAGACGAGGGACATATTGTTCGTTTTTTTGGTACCTGATACCAAAATTTGTAACGACTCAACCAAGTTGGTATGATTAAGTTTCAGTTACAAATATTTCAATAACAACGTGACTTATGGGACTAACCAAGCATCTCTATGTAGAATGTAAACAAAAAACCGGATTTTCGAAAATCCGCTCAATTTTTGTTGAGTGTTGCCGTACTTCAAGGTAATTTTGGATACAATATCCAAGTACACAGTATCTCTGTTACAAAGCTGAAATTTCATCCAATTATAAATCCTTGTGTCTCGATGTCTGATGACGTTTCTAAATCTTTATACCGATACGACTTTTTGATCACTCGTGTTACGTGGTCATGGTGATATGTTTGTTGAACATTCAATATCTTAGTAACTTGAGTCCGAGATCCGGTTCAGTTTCAGTTTGAAAAGTACAGGAGGCTTGATGGCCTGTGTCGGTTTTGGCAGTGATGGTCTTTTGGAAGAGTCCTCCACGTCAATTTGGAGATCTAAGCTATCCCCCTTACTACATATCGCTCTGCATATTTTAACGTCGTCAGCATATAGCAAGACCGATGTTGGTAGTAGACGAGGAAAGTCATTTACATACAAGAGGAATAACACTAGCCGCAAAACTGTATTTTGAGGCACTCCGCTAAGCGCAGTTTCCCAACTAGATAACTTGGAGTTCACCAATAGTATTAGTTGACGCCCTACTAGGAAGTCTTTTATCCACATCAATTGGTTGCCTCCATTTCTGATAATTCTCAACTTATATAACAGCATTTTTGTGTTACTTCGTTAAAAGCTTTGTTGAAGTCAATGTTGGCTACGTCTACATGTAACTTTCAGTTGTTAAGAGCGCACCAGCTTTCACAAGCCACTAATAAATTAGTGAGACAGGAATGACCCATTCTAAAACCATGGTGCTTTTCCGAAAGGGTCCGGTTTTCATTGATATACCCAAACAACTTCCAAATAATGTTTTCTAAAATTTCAACAACTACATGTGTAAGACTAACGGGTCCGTAATTCTCAGTCTTATGTTTCGGACCTGTTTTGAAGACACGACTTACTATGGCGTTCTTTCGTTTTTTCGTAAACGACTCTGGGTTACGGATAGAGTAAAGCATACACTCAAAGGTTTAACAATGAAGTTAGCTAATTCCTTTAGTAACTTGGGGTTCAGTTAGTCGGGTCCCGTGGATTTGCCTATGTCAAGCTTATTTAGCAGACAAAAGTCATGGTCAAGCTATCCAGTGTGTGTAAAATAGATTTCTATGAAATGACAGGAAGGGCATTTCTATGGCATATACATTGCTAAAGTAGTTTTCGAATACTTGAGTCTTAATAAAGCCGTTTAGTTTACGCGTGTCGAGACATTTATAAGATGATGCCAATTAAGTAATCTGTTCGTTCCATGATGAGTTCAAGTGTACATAGTGTGTCTTTAAGACCGATAAGCTTCAAACACATTCTTTTATTTACTTTAAATCTAAGCCAGCACTTTACTTTTGTTCCGAAAATTTATGTGTAGAACTTTCGGAGTCCGCATGTGAGTGGATCAGTGAGATTTACTCGTACTACGTTCATCACGAGGACTGCGTATTGTAGTGCTATATATTTAAGCTCAGTTAATGAATGTGGTGTTCCCTGCTACGTTTTTAGTCTAAACAAATCTTTTACCCGTCGTAGACCAAATCCAGGTTGGAACGAGTTGACCAACCTCTTATGTATTTCACTTTGAGATATGTTCGACACTAGGGTGGTGGTTTACTTGATTGGGTTCGTACATTTCAATTAGGAAGGGTGGTAATGGTTAGGACGTTGTCATACTCCAAATAATTATGGCATCCTTAGAGTCTTCTAGTTCATCTACACAACCTGCCTACGATTCAGTCCACGTTTTTCGGATTAGCTCTGGATTTCTAGATAATTTGGATTGACAGCACTTTTCAACCCCAAAAACCTCAAAGTTCCACCTGTTTGAGATGGTAGAGGAATTAATTATATTATTATCCCATAATATTATCCACAACACAATCAACTGGAGTTTCCTAAACAGTGATTTTTTGTGTTGATCAACCCACGCATGCATGTGCTTCTTAAGTCTTGAGTCTTCAGTAATAAGGATCGTAGGTTCGTGTACCTGTGTGAATCCTGACAGTTTGCCTTCCAGTAAAGATCCATCTTCTCCTTGAAAATGTTCGTTTATGGGGCTAGTACAACTTATTCGTGTAAGGCGTTTCATTTATCGACCACTCCATTAGAAAAACCGAACCCAATCGCGGTTTTTGAACCTTCTTGCTGTGAACTCGAAGATTATCAGTGCAGGAGGGAGCAAAACGATAAGACATATGAACATCTAAATCGCAATTAGATATACGAAATAAGATCACTCCGCGTCCTACGATACAACAAAGTGGAAAGATTTAGGTGCTTTAAGCGCCCATCCTAAGGAAGTTTAGAAAGACCTTTCGCTGATTTTGTACCCACACACACTGGACACGCTCAGGTGAGTTAGTAATTTGTATCAGACATAGGTTAGCTGCCTGAATTTATTACTCTAAGTGTGGTCCTACATAGATGAGATATATTTTTCGAAACATCTGTTCAAAGCATTTGAATGCTCGACGAAGTGACAATAACTCACGGTAATCTTTGGCAGCAGCTGCGTTGCAATGCGTAGTTGTTTTCAAGTCGTGACTTATTACTATTCCTAAGTCTTAATGTTCCTGAACTTATGGAAGAGATTTATTATCAGTAGTGTGGTCGTAACTATTGCCGTGTCCAATGTGCATGGGCACACTTCCTAGAGTTAACGTCCAACCTCTAACCTCGACAACATTCGACTGATGCGTATAAGTCAGCGTGAAGATCAAAATGATCAACCTCACTTCCTAGTGTTCTCCAGAAGTTAAAATCATGTGCGAACAATAATGTCAACTGCTTAAGCAACAGAGGGAATTCATTGAGGTGGAAAAGGAAAAGTAGGGGACCTAATTGGTGCATTGAGGTACATCGAATTTGGCCGGCTTCCATTCGGGTAGCATCCCATAAACTTACTGTCTTCGGACACATAAGATGTTTCACATACGGTTCTGTACAGCACCTGTTATTCCGATGCTCGGAATCAACAGATTGTAAGAATCTATGTGACTTGGTGACCTAACCTGAATTTTCTTTTCGAGCGGCTTAATGACTGTAGTGATTAGACTGACCATCCCCAATTATATGACTGATTATAACATCTTTCCAGTTTCTAGGGAGTTCAGCGAGTGAAAGGAGCATGTTGATGAGCGTTGCGAGCGGCCTTGAAATAACTTCCGCAAGCTATGACAGCAGTCGGGGATGTAACTCACTAGGGCCCAATGTCTCACAAAGTTTGAGGTTGATGATCAATGGAAGGACAGTTGTGACAGTCAGCGATATTAGGGACTCGAATGTAGCCTCAGACCTATTCCATTCGTCTCCAATCAACTAGTTAACTGGCCAGTCAATCGAGATATCAGTCTCTGACTGGCGCAACATTAGTTCGACAGATATTTGGATGGGTTTGGGCAGGTTAATATTGTATGCCATGTGTTCAAAACTTAAACTAAAGTACAACGTGATCATTATTCACCAGTGCGAGAAGGTGCTGACTATCGACGACATCCTCACAGTGGTGTATGAGAACAAAGTCCAGCAATGACGGGTCACGTTCCAAGTCAATATGTGTCGGTTCTGCGGTACTTTGTACAAGTGCACACTGAATGATGGTTCATAGAAAGTCGCTATCGGAACCCCCACCTGGAGCTTTAAGCTCTATCCAGTTGATATGCGGTGCGCTGAAGTCTCTAATGATGAAACAACATTCTGCATTACTCCACGAACAGATATGTCCTAAGTTAAAACCGTCAGCAAGACAACACGAACTACGGCATATTCCGCCTACAGACACTAACTTGTTTCTAGACTTAATTGTACAACCTGCTACCTCAAATGTACGACTAAAATGCGTCTCCGGTATGATTGATTGTGTGAGAAAGTGATCTCTAACATACAACATTATGCCTTCAACCTTGCGGCTTATAACTCTATCAATTTTAATACAGATGTAGCCTGCAGTAATGGGGTAACGGTCTACATCAAAGGTGAGCCAAGTTTCTGTGACAACAATTATATCGAGACTTGATTCATCCACCATCATGTTTAGCCCGGACGTTTTATTTCGAAGACTAAGTGCGTCCGGGTAGGACACATTTAAAGGATTTTGAGAATCATTCGCTCTACACAAACAGGTCTCGGTAGCATAGTCTTACAAGATCTGGCTACCCGAGAACCCTTAATCGTAAGGTTCATTTCGTCATTCAGCTTCCGACATTTTAGTTCCACTCGGTTCGACCCTCAAGCAGTCAATCTGGTCGAATCACGAGTTCAGAATGTGTTAGTCAGTAGTACGTCTCTTTCATCAAAATTCCCGAGTACAAACTTCAAGAACCTTCTTGGTTGGTTCTCGCCTTAAATCTAATTATCCAGTCTTACTTTGGTGATATGTACTCCTGAAATCTCTTCAAACAGTACATGCCTGATTCCACTAACTTTATGTCGTGTGCATGCCTCTTAGCAGGGTCATTAGCTTTCGACTGCTCTAAATTCCAAATAATTGGGCTGAGAACCTGTTTAACTTCTATAAAAGTCGTGTTCATGGCTTTCGACCGTGATGTCAGATTCTGCATGTTAGATCTTGGCACCACAGTGTTAATTTTTTTTGTAATAGAGTCGTGGGAGTTGAGCGAATGACTCAAGATTGTTTGATGAGGTGGAACGTTTCCCATTTGGGGTCTTACTTTGAGACTTTGGAGGAGGAGTTTGCAATGCATAATGTGAAGGAAGTGCGCGTCCTGGATCCCACTGCTGGCCACTGTCCATCTTTGCTTCAAAAGCTTGTGATCTAACGTTGTACCCATGCAATCCGCACAGGATACATATATGTCATCGTGAGGCTGATCAATCGCAGTGCTGAATAACAATGGAAAGATACAAGTAAGACAGCGCTAAGCGAATTTAAACTTCACCCAATTGCACAAGCAGGTGACCATCACGACTAAGTAGCTAAGTGGATTACGCGATAGAGTTTGAAGCGAACGGTACTGTGTTCGAGTCCTAGAACAAACATCAACTCTGGGATGCAGGTATATCCAGCTGACTAGTCCCAAGTAGGACGAAACGCAGCACTTCCTCGGACGTTCCTACTACATTTTCCTACCCCCACCACTCTAAAAAGCTCTGATCACCATGCAGAGGGCACATAGCAAACCATCAGCGATTGTTGTGGAGGAAATTAAATGCTACAAAATGAGGTAACAAGCTAGTAAATGAAGAGACATTCATGGATTATCATCGATTGCTGACTCGTTTAGTCGCCATCCACTGGAAGTCAAATGCTGAGAAACTTGGTAATACTCCCTTGGGCTGCGGAAACAGAAGGTATGTTTACTTGGTTGATAGATTAATCAAACCGACGATCCTACTGTAGTCGATTCTATGGTAAACTTATATAACAGCTTAGATTGATTAGTTTAGAGTTTACCTCAAACAACTAAGTATATGTCAAAACAGTAGAGCTCAATTATCCATTCACTTCTTTTTTTGTATAGGCATTATATCGGATGTTGAAAAGCTTTGCGTGTTTGTGCAGGTAATCCCATGTCCCAGTGTGACTGCGAGACGATCTAAATAAAGACTTATTCACCACTAGTCGCGTTTCTTCTATCAATAAAACAAGGGTTGCCAACAGGCACAAAAAGTTCACCAAGGAACTTTCAAATAAATGGGAGCTATTCGTGGCTAGCTTTCTTTCTCTTCTATGTTTCCGCATCATCCATATCCCATCGGTCGCAGCATCCACATTACAACTAGTCGGATGATAATGGTTTTCTGGGTCATCAGTCGCTGCTTCTGCAACTTGGTCACCAGTACCTAATGGTGTATCGCTCGGTGATTGTTTTCGGACAGAAAGCCATATTACGTGTTGCACAGCCGTGTGGCTGGCACGTGCCGTAACAGCACTTACGACACTGACGCATTCCTCCTAATCACTACCCATGTTACTAGTACAGTCCTAGTCAAACTTTTTGTTAGCCAACGCTAGAAGGCTAAATTTCTCTTGGATGAGTAATGTTTTGCTCGGACAACAAAACATACAGAGCCAATGAGAGTTAAGTTTTGGGCGCGTTTTATAGAAAGTTGGATTTAAGCGTGTACACATCTTATGGAACCACTTCTTACACTCATTACATTCCATTCCTTATTCCACAGGGAATAAGGAATATGGCTGTCCATATTTGTAAGCAGAGCTGACCATCTTAGAAATTAACTAAAAGTGGTAACACAAAAATGGGTATTTAAAAACAAAATCTCAAACGTTAACCTCATAAGTCTAGTTAAATTCGACTAAGTATGCTTTGATGCAATGGATACATAAAAGCAAAGTCAATACACACAAGTACAACATCAATTTAACTGAAATGAAGTCAATTAAAGTCTGAACAGTAGTTCTGATGTGTAGTTTACGATCAAAACAGTAAATTTAACTCTAGGAGGAATAATACCCCTGTCCTATTTGAATAACGTTGGAATCCGATCTCCCGGTTGTTCCGGCTTGAGTTTTTTGAACCTAATTCATATGGTGTTGTCACTGTCCGTATATCGTCAGCCCAAGAATTAGCCAGCACTTACTTGGACCTTATCTAATGCCAACACTGCTACAACACTACCCACTCGACATCAAACTGAACGGTAGTTTCCCCACTTTTACAGGTTCATTTTATCTACACCACACACAAACTGACACCTGGAGACTACTCATTGCAACAACTTATACCTTCATAGCGCTTCCTGCATAAACCTCTATCCTGCCACCAAATCTTATCCTTTCACTTCTTTTCGTAATACATATATTACTTCTTACTCTAATTGTTTCGCAAGTTATTTACGTACCCCACCTTTCCTTCCTTCATTTTTTTTCGCTGAAGTCAACTAAATATCCTCTCATACACTACAGAACATATTTAAATATGGCGAACATTATGTTAACATTATTGGAGCTTGCGTATAGTCGCACTTTTAAAGAAATTCCAAATGGTTCCCTCACATCATTTATGTGCCAATGTAATCTGTCAATAATACTGAGGAAACTCGAAAAGATCTTTAAGTGTTTACAATAAAGCACTGATATGCAAAATGGACTAAAGTAACGAGCCAGCACGAGAAAGAACCCAGCTTTAGGTGAGTAATCATTAAGGGATTATTCTTGTGACAAACTGATGTAAACACGTAAAACGACAGGACTGTGTACACAGAATCCAGGGTCTCTAAGAGGATTAAAGCCACTGTTTCTCTGGGTCTAGTGACTAATCGGCTGGAAAACTCCACTACACATAACTCTCTAAACCTGCTTTAACACCTTTGGCGACTATACAGGCACATCTCGAGAAAGAAACCATTGAGCAGAAATTAGGAAACACTTTGACAACAGTTATGTCATTAGAAGAGACATGAATATTCCTCGACCTGTGGCTAAGCTACCTAAAGTAGAAATTTCGTGGTTGTGTGCTAAACCATGCACTTACATATCCCAATATAATATACAGATATCCAAGGTAAACCTTAAGTCGCATGTTCCAAAACTAGTCTTAATCAACAAGGTAATCGCAGTGAATGTCACCTTAAAAGGATGCTCCACTTTGATCAGCCATAGCGCTACAAATATTTTACTGAGCTTTCTTTGTAACACGAAATGCTGCTTCTATCTAGCAGATCTGCATGCCTGTAGAATCTAGTTAAGCTAATAAATAAAAAAGTTTCGCTTACTAATATCGCAAACATACTAATACGTTTCAATACCACCAAAAAAATGAACACATCATGTGCAAGGGCATAAGTTATGACAGATCAGTGGCTTAGAAAATGAAGCATCACATCTGTAATTGGTGTGTATAAAAAACAAAGAACTGACAAGTAAAAAGTTTCTGGTTTATTGTACAATATTACAAAAATGTACATAAATAGACAACTTCGAATGAAATATAAAAATTTTAGGTAGTATAATTACTGAAAAATGAAATGCTACACAAATGAAGATGTGACCTGGTCTTTGGTTGACACATTTGATCTAGACAAACTTGAAGACATTTGGTTCAAAAGATCCATAATAAGGTTTCCTTGATCACCGGTAAAGTAAACTTTAGAGTTTTGTGCCAAAGCTTGGTATTTCGCTAATTCCAAATACGCTGGGGTTAACTTTAAATGGCTCGCTTCAGCCTCTTTCATGGCACGATAATATTCTGCGTCTGTAAGCGCTTTAGATCGGGCAAGTTGTGTGGCATCTGCAACTTCACTGATTTTTCGTTCATGCTCTTGAGCAACTAATTTAGCTCGCCATTCTATTGCAGAAACCTCAGCTAGCTTTTCAGCCTCTAATTTATTATAAAAGTAAAACTTCATTTTAGGTAAATAAAGAATATAACAACAACTTGCATCAGCTACAAGTAACTTAAGTATATAAAAATCTAATAATGAATGTAATATTGTAGAGTATGTGAAACATTCAAGATTGTCAACACCAAATTTAATAGACTTATCTATTAAGTATTAATTCATTTCCTAAAGTATGTTATGAATCGATAGTGTTCAAAAACTTTGGAATAAAGTGAAAAATGATTATGACAGTCTAAAAGAAACTGAAAATTAGAAATTATAAAAATGCTAAAGTACAATCAATCAGAAATGTTAGTCATTGTCAAGCAATAACTAACTATCAAAGTTTTTTATTATATTGGTACTGTTATTTTAAACTGTACAAACACTAACTATAAAATTAATTTGAAGTCACATATGTCCAGAAGTAACTGATTTGACACTATTAACCATACAAGACTGGTAAAGTTTATTTGTTATTCAAGAATTAAGTTATGTTATGAAATAAACACAAATTATAAAAACTGATTATTATCTAAGCATAACAGGAGCCATATCAATAATTGGACAGATAGGATTGTGGTGATTGTTGATTTTTAAATGAGATCATAAAGCCACGACCAGTGAAGTTCAACCGTGTCAGGTGTGAGGCAGTTACTCACCGTAAACAATGGATGGTCGCGCAATACCGCGTATTGGTTGAAGTTAGACATCAAGACTGTTGGATGCTGGCTCAGTTGTCTAGAGGTTAAGCGTTTGCGCGCGAGAAGTCGTGGATGCACATTGCTGAGGAGTACTCATACTGGGACAAAATGGCCGTCTAGTACTCACGTGTTTTCAATGGTGGTCTAATATTGGTCGGTTCATGATCTCAATTAAAATGATAATAACTTACAGCGGTCGATTGACATATACCTATAAGTAAATAACTCAACATCATATACAATATTGTTTAATAATTGGTCACAATTATGTTTGAGATGACTTGAAAGACCTAAAAATCACTAATCCCTGTCATATTAAGGTTATTACAACACCTACGAAATATGATGAAGTGAAAAAAGATTTCTAAAACGGATTCACGAAAAGATCAAGGAAAACACGAGATAATTTTACAAGTTTGGACGTATTTACTTCCCAGTCAAGATATATACTTTGTTTGTTAGCTTTGTGTTGAAAATAGAAATTTCTAGAAGTAAATAAATGTGTACAAATGTAGTTTGTTAAAATTTTGCCTTTACCATGCCTCTATTTTGATTGCTTTTGTTCATACATTTAAAAAAACTTATGTACTGCTTATATTTTATTATTATTAGAATAAAGGGTTTGAGGAGGACGGTCAACTTGTAGTTATTATCACAAACCGACTTCAGCTAGAAAAACCACTGAAAATTACAGGATACTGGGGAGTTATTTTTCCCCGGTAAAGGACTACTTTCAGCAGCGACCGGGACCTCCCCAGTGAGGACTTGCATTGAACGCGTCGCACATTTAATTTACTTACCCGAAGAATTGCATGTATTTTCTATGTTTAATAAATCTTGTGTTTTATTTATTTTTCGTCAGAAATACCCATTTTAACATTCTGGGTATCAACATAGAATTTGTTCATAAATTAATACGGCGGTATATGAAAATATGATTGTAATGTTTTGAAAATGAACTGGTTAGAAACAATTTATTTGCTGTAAAAACTTTGATAATGTGGAATAACGATTCAATTTATCAAAAAGATTAAAGCAGACCGATGATTCATTTAAGTTTTTAAAGTTCAAGGAAGACATTTTTGAATGAAAGATTTCACTGGCTGATATTAACCGGATGCAAAATAGAGTTCATGTCATATTTTACTCACAATCTGACTTATTAATAAAGAGTACTTACAGTTATATTTAACTATTTTCCCAATTTTATCGTTACAAGTTGTATTATTCTGTTACAGTAAATCATTTATTTTATTTTGTTATAATCATACTGATACATTTCAGTTTACTTTTCTATTCGTAAGTGTTTCTCTTAGTTTGGTTTAATTCTGTGGGTTACTTTATAAAAATTTGTTAAAATTAAATGGTTAATCTGTTTTCGGAAATGTAGAAGATAAATCTATATCTTTAATTATAGATACTATTGATCTAAATAGTCATGTACTGCTTGATTTTTTTTATTTGTAGAAAGGATTATGCTTTTCATTGGGCAAGTGATGCGTGAACACTGGGATTTAAAGTTTGAAAATTGTCAATGTTTATTTGATCAGCTATTACACTAACACAATCCCAGAAAATTTCGACATTTAGCTTTAGAATATTTTTGTGCAGCTCGGTCGTTAAATAAGAATATCTGTATGGATTCTACAGGTTGACCATAAATATCTAACTCCGAAAGTGTGTCATATGATGTCATAATATTAGCTAACTACAAATTAAATCTAATAGTCTACAGACTTTGAGTCACAGCAATTTGAAAACATGAGTAGTTTATCACTTGTTATAAAATAGTGGTGACAACATGATTTACACTGAATAACAGTGAATGTATAAAAATAAAACGAATCCAAACCATTGTCTCAGTAGATCTGAGTTCTAAACTGGGGAGACCTGTATGATACAAATGAAATAAATTCAAGTAGAAAATGATATGAAACCACTAAATAAGAGACAAATCAGCTTTTTTAAATTGATAAACCCATCCGTAGGGATTCTTCTTTTCAGAAATTTAAAACAATTAGTCCCGTTTATAAATTTCGAGACTGAAACCCTTTTTATGCGTTCAAAAACAATTTGTCGTTGCCCTTAACCTACCCTGCTGATACTGACTTATTATCCAGAGTGGTTATCACACTGTTTTTGTGCACTTTATTATTATTTTCTTTGTTACGGCTTAACTTTAACCAGTCTAGTTGACCTTTTATTTTCATATTAAAATGTCTTAACAAGTATATATGTGATCAGATTGTTCGGAATGTATTGTGCAAATATATCACATAATTATGATAAACTTTGTCTTCTCATTGCATTATCGAAACGCATGTGTATTTGGGAGTTGAATAATATGAAGAAAATAATAAACTTACCAATTATTGCACGACGACGCTCAGTTTCAGCTTCTCGTTCAATTAACTTTTGATGTTGTTCAGCAATTAGCAGTTTTGTTTTTTCAGCTTCCATAGCTTCATAATTGCGTCTAATGGCTTCAGGAATTTTAGGCTTCGTAACTCGTACCGCTTGAATATATAAACCAGGAGCCATTAAAATTAGATCTGCTTGCAATGTTCGCTTTAAAAATTCATCTATTTGATCTATTAAAACAAAATCACGTAGTTTCTTTGTCACACACATTTTAGAAGTATGAAAAGCAGACGAAAAACTATAAAATAACAGTCTATGAATATAAAATACACCATTGAGTTTGTGTTTTTAAACAAAAGTGAACAAGCTGGGGCAAGTAAATGCTGCTTAAATCACGTTAATGGTTATAAAAAGGGCCTAGTTAGATGAGTTGATAAACTATCATTGTAAACCAGTGATGATTCAGGGAATGATGGTTGGAAGTGAAGAAGTAGGTTGGAAGAAAGCTAGGGGCGGTCAAACCAAAACGTGACTGACTGTTTATCTGAGGCATGTTGGCATGTGGTTCGAGTCCGTATGATGACTGCAATCAGTGGTTGAAGACTTCGAGCAACATGGCTCAAAATCGTTTGCGATGGCACAGATGCATTCACTCTCTACCTTCCTTTCGATATTGAATCCCAGTAACTTTATACGTATCTTTTTACTCTGTCTCTTAAAAATGTGCTCTCAAGGTTTAACCATTCTTTTTAACATTGGTTCTACATTATTCCGATCTCTCTCGCTATTTCAATCTTGTTTCACTAATCAGGTATGCCAACTTGGACCAAAGAGCATATGTGCTAGGCTCTATTTTGGTTATGCTTGTTAGTTCGCTCACCAGCTGTCAACAAACATATCTATTAGAGCTATTCTGAAACCACATGTAAAACTGATACCTGTTGTCTCTAAAAATCCCACATTAGTGCTTTACTATTCCAAACAAAAGTCAAACTTGTAGTACAACAACTCTGTCTATATGGCAGAAACAACCTCGAGACAACAAAAATAGCAAACTAAAGGCGACAATAGACAAAGACATAACAGAAGAGGTCAATGGGGAAATATGAATTAGAAAAAGTTAGCGGAGAATTTCTTATATTTCAGAACTATCACTTATTACCGAAAATAATACAAAAACTGCATAATTTGAAGTCTTACAGACTGTATTACTAACGAAAGAAGACTCAAACAAAAAATGTCTCGAAAATTACAGAAATAAAAAACTTACCGAATAATTCAATGTACACTTCTTGTAGAGTATGTATACTACAAAATTGGTTTAGTTCATGATGAATTTTATTGTATATTAGTGTTTTATCATAATCAGCTGTATAATTCTTGACAATATCATGAACTAGAAAGTGAATGTACAACAGAAGAAACATACAAAAATGGATTACATAATCAGATAGTTTTTCCACTAACTAAATATCTTTACGAAAACATTCTAAAGAAATGTTTGTCGAAATTTCATATGATGACTAAGGCAGTCAATCATATCAGTTTAGCGATTACTGCATGAGTTCTGTTTTAACATGTATTACTTAAAATAATAACTGGTCAACACTCTTAACATAATAAGAGAGCAGTTTTTAAAATAACTCATTTGTGAAGATTGTTTGAATCTTCTCGTTAATGGTAAGGACTGCAATTGATCATGGTATATATGAAAATTGTCTTGACAGTACAGCTATCTAGAGCATATTAAGCAAAGTTGAATAGTAGTTAGCAATAGAATAGAGAGAGCTCCTTTCTTCCTATTTGTGACTTGTCAGTCGGATGTACTTGGAATCCGCACATAATGTACATATGTCAAGAGAGACTAATCCATTGCTTTTCTTAATATCGAAGGGAAGATTCATATCCATTGCACAAGTTACTGGCTATATTGATTCAGTAGCTACATGAATGATGCGTTGAGTACTTGAAGTGAAAGATACTGAACTGGAGTCCCGGTGTCAATACTAACACTGAGGTGCAAGCACATCTAGCTGATATCACAAACAGAACGAAATGGATGTCCTATATTCCACTGCTAACCACTATCCAACTCTGTTTAATGTTTTTTAAAATATACCAATCAATTAAACAGTAGTAAAATCCAAACACGTTATTTGGGTAAAGGTGATTTTACATGAGATATAATATTTGTGAAAAATGCGATATTTGTACTAAGAAAAAGTAGAATATGTGCTAATGGTGTAAGATCAGAATAAATTAAGTAAAGCTATTTGGATAAATGGTTCAAGTTAGATGGACAGTTAACCATTCCTTTGTACTGAGCGTAGCTGAGTTTAGTAATACATGGAAAGCTTTAGTCGTTTTCTTTCCTTTATAACTGTAAAATCTTTCTGAATCAGTTTGATATTCTCAACATCAATTTGATCGTTGTTAATAGGCCACGTACCGTTATTACTTAGTGAATCTATAAATTCTTGAAGTCTATAGAACTATTAGGTTATTTTATGTGGCTTGAATGTACTTTAGCAAGAGTCAAAATTTCATGAGACGACTTTCTAAGTCATCAAAAATGTACTATTACGAAATTATTTATTGTTGAACCATAAATCAGATGCTATAGATTGATACTGTAGTTACACCTTATCACTACGGTGAACAGAACTCCGAAGAATCTTAAAACCGTATCATAATTATATTTGGAATGTCTTTCCAACTTTACTTATATCATTTGATAATAGCTTAGTGTAGGTTCACAAGAATTTACCAAGCTCATGTCTAAAAGCACCAAATCGATTAGCAGCAATTTAATTATGATTGATGGTTAGCAAACAACTAAAGTGGATTGTTACTACATTTCAATAGATTTAAAACGTTAATTTTCTTAGTCGATTTAGGCAGTATAGTAAAACTAACTAAATTGGATCAGAGTTCAACACTGCTAAAAATACTTGAAACCCTTGTGCATGCTGTGCATCTGTTTAAAGAGTCAAAAGATGTGACTTAGATTCTCAATTTATTGAACAAAACAGACTAACTAGAAAAGTAAAACCATTGAACTTACCACTTTCAGCCGCCAAATAATTGACTACTTCAACACGATCAAAATAAATGACAACACCACCACTGGTGATATTAAGGAAAAAAGGAAACAAAGACAGACAATGAAGATACACTAATTAATTTAATAGTACAGTAAAAATGAGTAAAAATATAAATGGACTATCGTCAGTATGTTTAACAACCCACGTATCGCATCGGAGTTAGGTAGACATCTGAAATCGCTTGTTTGTTAATTAAAACTGATGTAATGTAGTATGAATAAATACTGGGCAATTACAAGAGAATCTTCAGAGCACCTGAAAATTATGTATTATATTTATTTAAAATTGTACCTTCTACTTATGTGAGAATATATTATCTTAATTAACTGGAACTTTGGAGTTAACTACTACACATAAAAACATTACGCCTAGTGTTCTTTAGATTGAAAATAACTCATTATATAATAAAAATAACATACTTCAATCGGTCGTTAGATAATAACCATGATTATGCTTTAATTCGGTCATCATTTTAGAAAAACCTAGACTTGTAACAACTAATTAAATCAACTCGAGAATGAAAGCTTACAACAGCTTCAAAGTGTACACAAGTACTGGTATTTCAAAACAGACTAGTTTTCTGGTTACATAATGAATTTTAAACATAAAACTGGAAATGTACAACGAACAGAATGATATATTTTTCTAAGGAATGATCAGATGAACGTATATATGCAAACAATATGTAAACAGTACCATTTATGAGATCAATAAAAAAGTATTTACAAACCTTGTAAAATGAGACGTAGCGAAAGACTTTCCAATAGTGTTTAGAAATAGTAAAACAGAATGACTAGGTGGTTTTCACCAGAAAACCTTTCACAAGTAGTTTTCATCAGGAATATTTTATGTGGCATAAAAACAGAAATGATTCAGTCTTCCAAACCGTAAAATCTGAAGAAGAGCGGTTGCTTCATTGGTAATAATTATATTTCACCGAAAGGCAATACTATTTATAGTAACTCCGAATCTTAACATATTATTCCTATTACTTACAATTATTAATAATTGATAAGCAAAACGATCGGGAGGCGTTATTTGCAATATAGTATCCTACCGCTCATTTTACAACATGAAATGCGTTCCAATATATATATACCAGTCAGTAACAACGTGGGACTTCGTACGTACATATATCAGTCCGAGTTGCCATACAGCAATAGCACACAGAGAAGATTGTCGATTCAAATCCCATAGCGGTAGAGGTAGTAAAAGTATAGGCACTAATCGGAAACACTAGGATTTGAAGATGTTATTCAACGAGTATAATACAGTGAAACAAATTTGGAAAGCGAAAAAAAGGACATGAAGAATTCAGATTAGAATTTTGGAGAACACAAAGAGTGGATGCACCTGCGCCATTGCAAACGATTTTGCAACACGTCTCTAACCATCAGTTGCTATTGTCTCGCGGATTCCAACCAGGTAGTCTACACCTATCAACATGGCTAAGTCCACTTGTCAGTAACTTCATGGATTTGTGCAATGTTTTGGTCTGGCCACCCCTAGATTTCTTCCAACCTACTCCTACACCACGAAACATCGCACGTCGAGGCAGTCGGTGGTTGGACATACGTAACACATGTCACAGCTATCTCAACTGATAAAGTTTCACTACTCCATTAATTGATTTGCCATCCTTACCTAGTACCCGTTTCCTAACAACTGTATTACCCGGTGGTCACAGGATACACAAGCAATGTTTCGAAGACACCTATGATGGAATACTAGTAACCTGCGAATATCCTCTACTCCTACCGGCCATGTTTCACTGCCATAAATTAGGACGGAACGAACTGCTGCGCAGTAAACATGTCCTTTAGTTGATAGACGGATATCTCGCCAACGCCATAAATGAAGCAAGCTGGCAAAAGCTAGTCGAGCCTTCTGTATCCGTGCTGAGGTTTCGTCACACATCAGACCATAAGGGCTGATGAGACTCCCAAGCAAATAGCTTAGAGTATGGTACAATAATTATGTCATTCAGATTGCATTCTAGGAACGGAACACCAATATATTAAAGAGAGGATAATGGTCGGAGGAAAGCAGTATCGAATAGAAAAAACGCTGCACGGTAAATAAATACATGCCATCGTAATTGATTTCAAACTTAAAAATCTGTTTAGAAACATTGGTAACCGTTACGCCGATTAACTAAAATGGAAACTCTATAGTTTGCAAACCGGATCACAGATTGTCAGTAACTTAAGGAAAGATATTAACATCATTTTATTTTAATCAACTAAATGCCCTGGTACGGCCGAGGATAGGGAGAGTCAGCAGTCCCTCTCAAAATGCTCTCACATGGCCACGCGTATACGGCCACTGTCAGGGAAGTCCTACTCACTGCCTTCTCGCGGCACTACTGTTGTTTACGAAATTGAGAGGACGAAAAGCGAATGTCCGGCGCTTTAACCGGGTTGGTGGACACGGAGATTTCACCCAGATGAGTTGGAAAACCCTGATTTCAAACCAATGGTGCACATGGGCCCCACTACCTTGAGGGCACAAATGGCGTATGAACCAATTATTGGTCACTGGTTACCATGGGAATGCATCTCCTTACGATGCTCCACTGCTTTGTGGATCAGACCTTTAAGTCGAAGGCTCCGGGTGTGGCCCCCTAAGAAAACCGCCTGCTTCGGTCTGGGTACACGAGCAGTATCACAGCCCACACACAAATCAAGTAACTTGTGTGGTGTACATGTATTCGGTGCCCCTTTGTATAAATATTTGTGTTCAAATAAATGAATTAATTCATTAACCAACCAAGAGTATGACATTGAATTCTAGATTTTTTGTTTTAGCTTTCATAGCTTTTTAACTGAATTTACCATCATGGTCAGACTTCAAGAGAAAAACGGAATACTAAGAAAATTTAGATTTCTTTTTTCAGATTTGAGTCTTATTTTTTATATCACGTCGAATGATAATGCATATATATACGTACATAGAGCAAAGTTCGTAGCTATGACCTCAAATTTGTGAAGTTTGACCGCCAGACCTCAACTCCATCTTAAGCTGTTTTCCTAACGTAACTGAATTTGGTACTAATTACAACCAAAAATGTCTGGTATTACAGGATACCAGGTCACATAAAACATGAAATTTTCAAGGTCACACCATGACACCAAGGACAGTGAGGAATAAGATCTAAATAAAAACACAGCTAAGATGTACCTTAGTCCTCTATAAGCGTTTTTCACTATTTAAGAACATAAAATATTAATTATACCACGACAATAAACAAGCATGACCACCAAGTCAACGTGGCTGTTACGATTATAAGAATTAGTTGCAGCACATTTGAGAGGAGATGCGATAGTTCCTGAAGTATTCTGAGCATTAAAAATAGACAGTTCTTAAACCGTTAATACGTTGGTTAACGCTATTTACAGAACAGCGCCCACAGATGTTACTAGTTGGCTGAGATTCGAAATAGTATTAGGATAGCGAGAATCTTGGACATCAGTGCTCAATGATTAAACCGATTAAATCGAGTAACACTTTGATAACACAGTTTAGCTTTTAGCTATATAAGACAAATCAAGATGATTAATTTTGACTAAATTACCTTGTACCACAAGGAACATCCTTTACTTCATCAGTTTGTAAAGTAATCTACCAAACGAAATATTCCGAAAAACTGTCATTCATACCTGAACAGGTTTGTATGTTGTTATGATGGGAATCATCAGATGATAACCGGGTCCGTTGGTCTGAGATAGTAGAGCACCACCACGGTAATAGACACCAACATGACCTGTATTTATAAATTTTTATTAGAGCATTAACCTTCATCGATTTGATGAAAAGACATTCCAAGTAAAATACTCCATACCGCAAGAACTGCTGCAAAAATTGGTAACAATGACTGGTAGTTATCCATCGCTAAAGCTTTCCTCTATAGTGAATGCACTTAGTCAAGTAAAGCCGTCTAAAACAAAAACGTTAACTTTAAAAATGTGGAACGTGGCCACGTTGATTTATCGTTTGGAATAAAACCCAAATCAAATTACAAATGCCATGACAAAGGTCAGTGTGGGAGAAATATCCTAATATTCAGAATAAATTTTACATTTCAAAAGACATTTCATAGTACCATGTTTTAACTTAGAATCTGGTGTCAACTTTAAGCAGTAATTTCGTGATAGGAGTTAGTTCATAGGACACAACAAAAACTGATGGAAGAACAGCGCTGCATTGTATTATTGAGCGGGTACTGTAGAGGTGATCACGCGTCCAATTAAATCATTAGACAGGAAGTGGTAGAATTAGTTTTCAGTCGCAAGATTTGGAGTGACAACATCAGGATGCATGACCTACTTTTATTATGATGTCGGTAGTGCACTAGGTATGTAGTCTTATTTATTTAAACACATAAATATTGGTACAAGGGGGCACTAGACATATATGCGCCCTCTATGTAGTCTAGATATTGTGATTACTTGCCAGACAAATTTTTACAATACGAATAAAATTCAGTCAACGTAATGGTAACTCTGAAGGCCTTTATTTTTACGGAACTTTCAGCGACCATTACTTACGCCGAAACATTTTCAGTACCTTCTAGAGTCTGTATATAATTCAGCCGTGAGTTTTTTTAGACAGGACAGTTTGTTTTCAAGTTCATTTAGTCATCGCTTAGCATCCGAGTCTCTAAATTCGTAATACCTTTCTTTAGTTTTTATCTCACTAATTTATACTTTCTCGATTAGGATCTTCGATACCTAATATTTTTGACTACCAATAACACAGTTACTACTCTTACCATATTAAGATTTGATCTGAGTTTCGTATTGCTATGCTAATGGAGCACGTCAACATGAGCCCTTCTACACATATGTCAGGTCCCACGTTTTGTATGACTGACTGAGTATTTGCTTAAATTACCAATAATTACTTACATAAAGTAGAATGCTAATACAACAAACTGACCCGTTAGTCATTAAAAAACATCTGATTAGCTCATTTACTGGGTATTTGGGCATGAGTGTGAGGGCTAATAGTATTGTCGGGTTACTTAAACTGGAGTAGATGGAGCAGGGTTCGAACTCTGAGTTTAGCGACTAAACGTTCAGCGTCTTAACCATTGAACCATCGATTAACGGGCCGCTTGTGAGTGCTTGTAGGAAGTATAACAACGCGGAGACGATTCTGAAATAAATGCTGCGTTTTGTTTAGGGAGCATCATGTATACTGGAGCTATAAACACACCTTCGTGATATGTAAAGAAACATGTGATTCAAAGATTTTAGCAATGGTGGAGGATTTTATGGAACTCACTCTCGAATGTCGTTGACTAAACTTATTCTCAGAGTTGACTAAGAGCTACCTTTGTAGTTGTAGATCAATTCTTAACACTAACTGTTAGTCGAGTTCTTCTTTCACGATGTCGGAACGTCAAGTCGATAGATGGGAAAGCATTTGATTAACTGTTCACAAATATGAGACGAAATGTTGGCAAACTTTAGTTTGATTAACACTTAAATGTTCATGGTAGTCCACTTCGCAAATCAAACTTGGATTACTTCTAAATCAAGGCTGAGAAATCTCCGAACAAACATGAGTGATTCGTGATAATAAATGGAGAGAATCACAAGGGGCATGTTTTTTAACACAGCCAACGAAACTATATTTCAGTTTTGAAACATCACAGTTATAACTCCTTATATAAGGAGTGGCTAACAGAAGTAATCCGCGGAATATTTTTATGTTCAACATATTTCTCAATATACATTTTTTAAAATGAGCTTACTTTCATGGAAAACTTTATTCAAGTGTTGGGAAAGTTTGTTTGATTTTCAGTGAACTTGCAATTAAGTACACATGCCATATTAATAATCACCTGTTTCTTCTTTTGAAGATCTCAAATAACAATGAATTGGCAATTACAATGAAAATGCATGACAATTGACGCTCAAGCTTCTGCCATATGACAATAATGCTGTGTAATAATACGCTTTTTCTTTCCAATTAATTTATGTAAACATAAGCCATTTTTACGCGGATTGCAGTTTCAGTGTGGTGTGTTGTGAGAATAAAGGCTAACATGGGAGACCTTTGGGATTATGCAAAAGTATGTTAAGGCGAAAAGTAGACGATTCGCGCGTATATTTAGGCAAAAAGTAGACAGTTCCCGTTTGTTGGTTGATTGGGATGAGAGAAAAGTTTCTTATATATATATATATATATATATATATATATATATATATATATATATATATATATATATATATATATATATATATATAACCCATGTCAAACCTTAAATTGTGGCCATAAACTCAATCTTTAACTCGGATTCTATTGCAATCAGATATTACAGTGTAGAGATGTAATATCACTACATATTAAATGACAAGCAAGATGTACATTACAAAAAGCTTCAGTCATAACTCAGGAACACATGGATACCCTAATGTGTTAAAATGGATGCAGTTACTAAAAATTTACAATGGCGTAAGTGTAAAACAAAGTTAAGCTAACAACCAAAACTAAGGTTCGACGAGATTCAAATGTGTCTTGAAACTTATGATCAAGCGGAGAGGGATTAAGTTGACCTTCAATTGTCAATATTCCCAATATTCTTATGAACTGACTGATTTCATTGCACTGTATTATTGGTAATTCATTATTGTTCAGAATCCTGTGTAATGTCCAATGAGTGGAAGTTCAGCCACTTAATTTCAATTATCCTAACCAGTTTGTTAGTTATTTGTGTGTTTGTGAATTTTGCAATATAAGTGAGTGGGTTTGTCTCTGCACAGTAGAGTTTCTGGATACCGATGGCTGTCACCTGAACAGATAGAAAGTTGATTGGTCGCACAGCAAATAAATAATAAAGTGAAAATTCAAAAGCTTAGAGTTGGCGACTGTCTCACGAACTAAATAAACATATTTATTAATTGGTAAGCAAGTGGTGTGAGAAGATCGAAGCGTAGGAACAAAAAGGAAAAAGAAATAATAATAATCATAGGCGGGATAGAAACAAGCTAATAATATGTGTTGATGATAACAGATAGTAAGTTACTAGTCATCGAGAGATGCCACACATATTCAAGGTTTAACAACGCTCTTGTTCCCAACACCTTTATAATCGGAAGATACCAACCTAGTAAGATCAGAGGGCAGGGGTGAATGAGTTCGAAGCTTTTTCAGAAGAATGTCAATATGCTGAGAAGCGCATATCTAGGCTGGCTAACAGTTGCAAGAAATAAGTAGCACGGCGTACATACCCATGATTTGGTGAGGTTATGTGATCAGTCGCATTTAGCTAGGTTGAGTCCAGAAAAATTAATGAGGTCAGCATCAAAGTTAGAGGCTTACAGATATATTTATTTCGAGGATGTATTTACCTCTACACATCCACTAGCTACATCTAGTTCAAGAGGCAGGATGGTCACTCACGATTGGGTACGCGCCAGTCAAGTCCCCTTTTTACGCTGTCCGTTACGAAGGCTGTAATTGCTTCGGCTGTGAAAGCACTCTAAATGTGGCCAACTTCTAATGAGAAAGAAAAGGAGTGTATTGGGGTTTTCGTTCACTAATTAACATATTTTCGAGGTCTGCTAAAGGACTGTGTTGGTGATGATCTAGTAAGTGACTTGATATACTCATTGTAATATACCACAATCACCTCACCACGTTTTCTCCAGCAGCGCATTGAAAATAACTCCAATTGCTGGAGTCTACATTCGTAGCTCCATTACTCATTTACTGAGCATCATTACTCTGCCTACCACTATATACTTCCCGCCACGTTTGAAATGATTCATGTTTCGAGTGCCCAAGTTCTCGTTAGTTTTTTGTATTGTGATTTCCCCGCAAGCCCGCTTATCTCCCTATCGAGGGAATTAACTGTTTGTCACCGTACGTAGAAGTATCAACATGCTTTAGATCGAGCTGATTGTGGTTTGAGGTAGTTTTGTCAGCTCTGTATAAATAAACCTATGAGTCTTTCCTTGTATGGATAATTCAGTTAGTGATGATGGTGTCACTCTGATTTACGTTTTAGCAGAGACTTTTACGCCGATCATCCGTATAGATTTGTTACAACATCATAATCTACCCGTCGATACGTGTAAACGGAGCTTAATAGATGGAAGCACTAAATTATCTGTTTGTTGAAAATTGTTATTTAGTTGTAGTTTATGCTAAGTCAGTATTAGCCATACAATTGATCCATATTTCCAACAATACTGAACAATTATCTCTTACTTCACAAAACGCGACGGAAACTAATATGTGCAACAAGCAATCTTACACACTACATCTCGATTCATGACCACTTGTATTTTCGGAAGCGTTCAAAAAGTAACTATCGGCGACTGAATGCATAGGTCACTCATGATCAATATCCATTGTCTCACATTCGCGAATTGACAACTGACTTGAAAGATGAGACTGTTTTTTTCGAAATTCGACACTGTTAAGGACTGTTACTAAATTCCTACGGCTGTTAACGACATTCATATAAACACCATCATCACGAATTTTTGCTCAAACCTTCCGGTTTAGGACGTACTGCACGAACTCTCCGGAGAGTCATTGATGACGTATCTAGAGGTCTCACCTTCGTGCACGTGTATGCTGATGATTGCAGGATTGCACCTCCGGACAGAGCATCTCATTTGTAGTATCTGTGTCTTGTTTTCAGAAGTAAAACATATCAATGTTGATTTTTCTTCCATACACATGGGCCTCTCATTTTCGATTCCCAAACCGGTAGTCATCAGTCACTACGAGACTTCACTACTATCTGGTAACCGACCCAAAACAACGAGCTCTGGGAGAAAAGTTTTCCAGAATACGTTGAGGTCGCTTTGTTTCGTTAACCAATCACCTCGATAACAGTTATAATATAAATTTCAACGGTGTTTGAAATCAGAAGGTAATTCGAAGCCGCAACAATAGTTAAATGGCGGATAGCACGGATAACAAAGCTATAAGTGATACAATGGAAAGAAAAGTTCATTTTCGAATGGTTTAACCTTACAAGTCTTATTCAACATTACTTCCGTTTTGATTCAGTGTAATGATTACTCAATGTTGTATGTTTTTTGTTTTCCCGTATGATATTTTATTCTGTGTAATATACGATATTCTTGTATCCAATGGATATGAACTTTGTTCAGTATGTGATTTGATATCTATGTGACTTCATCCTAATTATTAATCAAAATGGGTGTACAATCAATATATAAATGAGTGTTTTTTCGACTAGGGTCGTCGTTGTCGTGTTTTGGGGTTAATGAATCTTCACTTATACCAGTTTTTGTGTTCTTGCTTTCGCGTTGTGGGAATCGCAGAGGTTCCTCGTTTTTACAATTATAAGCAAAAATCAATTTCGACATAGCACTCAGCGACGACCCGATAGCATTCAACTGACAAGTTATAACAAAAAGCGCATCAAGTAAATTTAAAACAGACATGTGGATATGTATATGCGAGCAAATACAGAGGCAAATTTATAGTCAGATCGTATAAGCGCAGAGCAAAAGCTAGTAGCAGGATTTGGTTACATACATACATGCGGAGGAGGATGAATCATTGAGAGATATTTATTCAAACAACATTTTAGCTAGAGTCTGTCACAAGATCTGGCGAGCATAACGGTGTAAAAAAGTAGACGGATTGGTACTGTTCTAATGAAACTTACTGTTAATTAAGTTGAAAAAAGACTTAATCAAAATTAATCAGAATCGAAACTAGTTATAGGACAGCTGTACAATTTGACGACAACCGCTAGTAGGACACTGTGTAAAATTTTATTTTACCTGTTTTGTTTGTGTTGTTGAGTCGAAAAGCAAACACTTTTCGTCATGCCCAATCATTCGTCTGGTCATGTATCCGCACCAGATCACGAGTGGGTACTTTGTCCTATATATTCTTGGTAACTGTTTTCCACCTTAGACAAAGTGCTTCTCGACACACCTGTAGATCATCAACGTAGATGATCTATGTCGAAATGATTGTAGGCCGACTCGAGTTAGACGTGAATAGTGTGACGAACCAACTAACGTCGAAGTCACACCTCGTGGTCAGCACCTTACGTGGACTACCCCCATTGACGTACCAAGGTACTATAGATGCTTTGAAGACTGTACAACACAAAGGACGTTATTACAGAAATATATTAGTTAAGGTAGATACAGGCGAAAGTAAGACCACTGCCGCATGGGCCAGTCCATGGCGTATGATTAACCAATGCGCGTTTGTTGTACATGACCTTGGCAGGGAGCGATGATCTGTTCGACATTCAGTGATCCAAATGCCGGATGATTTGGCTAGGGCTCAGTGACATTTCACTGGCCCTACAATACTCCCCCACCAGATTCAATGGCCGTTTGAATCGGTACCAAACATTTTGGGAGCAGTCGCGCGCCAGAGAGTGCCAAACGAATATTATAAATCCTCCAGGTATTGCTTATCTGTAAAAGAAATGGAAAGGAGGCGGCAGAAACTGGTCGGGAAACAGCGAGTCATAATATGTTAGTAGAACGTTGGTTAAACGTAAAGCGATTAACCATAGAAATAATGAAAAGAACAAAGCGTTTAATTGTTCTATCAAGTCGCGCTGAAATATATAGCTTTGACAAGCAATTCAGTTCCTCCGATGACAAACGTTAAGTCCGTCGCAAGAGTAATGATGCTATAGCGATAGTAGGATAAGTGTATTATCAATCGATGTCCTTGTTTGTACTGTCATTAGTTTAAAGTTGTAAGTCGGACAGTGTCGTTGACAGCTATTAATTAGTGTCAAATTCTAGTTATATCTATATCTAACAGACGAACCGTAAGTACAGAAGTATAACCGTGAAGAGTGGTCGTGATTTCATTGTGCGAATCTATTGACCAACTTGTAGTCACAGTTTGAAAAGTCGATGACTGCTGCTACAGTTAGTAAGGGTTGAAGGCTACAAATCGACAGCAAAGGTGGCACGATGAAGTCTCTAAAAGATGATAAACGGTGAGTGCTGCGTGTTTGTTCGGTTAGTAAACAGAAAAATATCGAAAAGAACATAAGAAAACAAAAGTGTCACTCTGGACTCATGTCAATGATACCCTTGAAAAACGCTGTCAGTGTTGGGATAGAGGCGACAATATCGTTTTCAGTTTGCAGGAGATTCGCTCGACTGCATAAACTGATGATTCGCGCGAATGATAATGTCGTCAGACCACTAATTGAACTGGACAGGTTGTAAATCGTCGAGTAGTTGAACAACCGATTGATGTACCGAAATCATCGGTTAGATAACAGCCACGAGGAAACAATACTTCATAAAATAAAGTACGACGTCGAAGTAGAATAACTACAATAGTTCTGATGTATTATAAAGTCAAGTTTAAATAACATCGTTCTTACGTATACTAACAATTGCACTGAACGGTCGTTTAGGTATTATTAGCGTAACAGTTGGATGTGTGAATAAAAACATATACGAAAACTATGGTTGGGTTCGTGGAGAATTTTCGAGGACGTTTAGATATTTTCCAAACCCGTATTGTATACAAATATACCGAAAATGGAATTGGAATGACTGTCGTGTAATATGAAAATCGAGCCATGATTTACCGTGTGAAATAATGGCAAATACAAGGGGTATAGTAAACATTAATTAAAATGGTAACCACCAATGTAACTAAGGTTTAGAGGATCCAGGTAACGTGGCCATTTCGTAAAAGGCTGATACAAAGAGCTTATTACCTAGCGTTAAGTGACATATTAAGTACGACAACGTGTGCACTTGGGACACGGACTAAGCGTGCTCGTGTACATGCAATATGTTTTACCACAGTATGTCGACTAACGAGTCATAAATGTACATGATTTCGACTAAAACTTGACGGCAGTGACAGAATATATGACTAGTTTACGTGAAAGAAACTACGAAATGTTATCACGCATCATAAATATAGTACGAAATAATCTAATGAAATTATGAAACTCGCCTGGGTTACCCTTGCCTTTAAGTAATGAAGTAGGCAGTAGTTTGAATCTGGATTATGTACGAGGTACTGTTGATTAAATTTTTCGATTAACACAGCGTTGTAGACTGACGAACAGTCTAAACGAGATCTAAGATCGCAGGAAATTTATAGTTCAAACTCACCGTGAATTTCTAGCATTCGTATCCTCTGTTTGGCCATGGAACTCAGCAATTGGAAATTAGGCAGGCAGTGGTAAAAAAAAGCAGAACATTCAGTGTAAATCACCAGCGTAGATGATCTATGTCGAAATGATTGGAGGCCGACTCGAGTTAGACGTGAATAGTGTGACGAACCAACTAACGTCGAAGTCACACCTCGTGGTCAGCACCTTACGTGGACTACCCCCATTGACGTAACAAGGTACTATAGATGCTTTGAAGACTGTACAACACAAAGGACGTTATTACAGAAATATATTAGTTAAGGTAGATACAGGCGAAAGTAAGACCACTGCCGCATGGGCCAGTCCATGGCGTATGATTAACTAATGCGCGTTGCTTGTACATGACCTTGGCAGGGAGCGATGATCTGTTCGACATTCAGTGATCCAAATGCCGGATGATTTGGCTAGGGCTCAGTGACATTTCACTGGCCCTACACACCGATAGCTTTCCACTTATATGTTCGAAGCCCTTCATTTTTGACATCTGAGTTGACTAGGTTAATTTACTTTGATTATAAAGGTGTCACCTGTAGAGGCGTTGTCAAACTCCGAATACCTGTGGCATCTTCATAGCGATTTCCAATTCTAATCTGTATACATTTATCAAAACCCAGAGACGCTGGATGTGTAGAAAATGACCGATCAATTTCGATCCAGACGAATTTCTACGTGACTGTATTTCTGTTCAATGGAAATGACTAATTGCAGGAAATTTCAAGAGCTTCGTAATTATTTAAAATATCCCCGCTTTTTGTTATTATTGTCTGGTTGCCAAGAATTACATACTTCGGATATTTATTTTTGAATCAGCCAGTAATCGACCGGAATTTTTCGGGTTTGTTTATAGCTTGTCCCTAGACCATACACAAACCACCACACGCTTGTTGCAAATAATAGAAAACTTCAGACTGAGTGATATATACTGAATGTAACGGAGGAGGTACGATTATTTACTGCTGATGCTTCGAATTTTGCGTATAAAGGTGGACAAATCGAGTTTCCACTACCTTTAGTCGATGCATTCAAATAGAGTTTGAGTCACACAAAAACGCAGATCTAGCAGAATAATTTATTTGTTTCCATTTTACCTACCTAATTCTTTTAATTCCTTATTTTAATTCCTTTCTTGTCTCCTTTTCAAGTAGAAAATTTTTTCGGTTTGCACTAGTTTGTTATCAGATTATTGGATATTGTAAGCGAAATTTTAAACAACATCTTCATTTTTATATGTTTTCGGGTTGTTTTGAATGGTGGTTTTGTTGAGTAATTTAACTTTCTGATAAGGTTGGTTTTCATTAGCTCACATCCTCAGAGTATTTTTCACAACTTTTCATCTATTTTTTTGACTGTCAAGCGACATTATATATATTTTGTTTTCAGCAGTCCGGCCTTTCTTGAGGAAATCCACAAACGTTTGGCAAATTTTCTTCGATCTGGAGAAATTTTGAGGTTTTTGTGCCATGTTATTCGTTTAGAAAATAATGGGGAAATGCGCTAGGATGTCTTCTCCTGTCCTTGATACGGAATTTCGTTTCGTCGCTGTGTTTGAAATTTTTCGCCCAATTACTGGCGTAAAATTTTACTACACATTTGATTGTCCACCTCATAGTCCAACGCTAAATATCCCATATATTCGTTTCAAATTTCATAACAAACCACACGACGACCGCAATCGACTACGTTAGAAGAGTGGTACATGGTTAAATACATGTACTGACAAGCAAAAATTACCATACTGTATAGGGATATTCATAATGGACAGATGCTCGAGTAATGATCGTTATGTATTTTGTCGTAAGTACCTAGTCCTGGTGTCATTTATAAAGATTCAGAAGATAAATCATGGATAATGGGTTATTTGTAAAGAATGTATTGTCATTTATAAGTGCATATGAAATTAAACAGGCTTACGCAACGTATACTTTGTTCTGAAATTTCAAATGCCAGTGAGAAATTCACCACATGGTAAGAAAGCGCTTTAACAATAACTAAGTTAAACATAAAAGAACATTTCAATTACAACGTCTTTCTTAAACTTCAATGTTAGTATTGCCAGCCGAAATAATCTTCTTGTGAATTCTGAAATTTAATGAACATGAACATTTACAACAAATTCAAACTGCTGTAATTTGTTAAAAACAACTGTCGACTTGAAGTATAACTTACGGTTATGTTCGCTAATACTGAACACTACCTATAGAACAGCAGTGAATAGTTATAAATTCAAATTAACACATGTATGTTCTTGTTTTCGTCGATGACGTTTCTGTATTTTATCTCATCGTGAAAATATTCTTGCGTTGCGATATCATACAGTTTAGAAAGCTGTCTTTTTTGACGAATAAAAACAAGAACCGATATGTTGATGCACCTAATGGTTAGAAAAAAAATCCTTACTTCGTATGTTGCCGTAAAACCCGCACTTCCAAGGTGCTCTTTTTGATGAAGTTCCGAGTAATGTAAAATGACTGGCAACTCCAGGTTTCATGACATGACAAAATATAGCGCGTGGACGTAATCAGATTGTCATCCGTTAACCGCATCAGCATGGCCATCTGGGATGCGAATAAATAATCCCATGCTATTTGTTGACTTACAAATTTATCCCTCATATCTTTTTGCTGAAGATATGTGTCTAACTCTCGCAGTTCCTCTTCACATGATAAAGTAAACTGCAAACTTGATAGTCCGATATAAAATTTCTGTAGATCTTCACACCCATCAGACTAAGTCATTAGCTGCATAATGTTTATCCGATTTTAAGCATTTACTTCAATCGGATACGTGACTTATTCGGTCGCTAACGCACTGCTTACACGCCTAGACTCGGAGGTTGAGGGCAACGCAACCAACTGTGTCGAACTAGTTTATCAACATCTTTGAAGAAAACACGCCTACTTGGTAACTGGTGAGACAAAAGTGTCCAGCAACCAAGATTTAGGATATTGAGCGTGGTTGTTTCTAGCCTGCATCTCACCCACATCCGTGTCAATGGAATTGCACAGAAAGCCTTTTTTCCGTTTTAATGTACATCTTTGAAATATTAATAAGATTACTGTACTGAACTCTTCGGTTTCTCTTCGTTTAGTGACAAGATGTTTTCGTCCGTAAAACTGCTAACACGGTACCCAGCCAAGTTGTTGAACGAAATTAACACATCCTTTTCAGTCTGAAAAGTATCTATAGGAAATGATCGTTTTTATGTTTGTAACTCACCACAGTAGTGGATGACCTTGCACTTCAGGACTGGCCAACTGTCATCTGGTTGAACACTGTCTTGCAGGTGCATATCCACAAAGTCCATAGGATGGAGAAAACGTTCTTTGCCTACGATCCACTGTTCAGCCGCAATTAGAACCTGCCTCCCGCTTGGTGCGTCGATAGGTACGATTTGCTGATTAGTCGGCTAGACAGTAAATAAAAGGTAATGAAATGGTTTAAAATAATACCATCAGCAGGAATTAAAAAATATATTCACACGAACGTATGTAGCAATGAAAACTTACACTATTAACACAGTTAACGGCAATACATTTACAGTCAACTTCCTTAATGGAAACCCACATGTACTGATGACTAACTACCGAGCACATAAATATTCATATGTCACGAAAAGGCAATGGTTCAGCAAGATAATCATGTGGGTCTGTGAATGGTCTAAATTTCATTAATCCGCTTTCCCATATATCAGTGACTAGCCCAGGCTTTCTATGTGCTATTGTTACAGTATCCAGCTTAAATGAAGTTATTTTAGTGCTCATAAGCACAATTACTTGTTCTTCGGGGTCAGATTTAACGACTGTTTGTAAATTAGTGGCCGATATTCTAGCCTGTAGCTTAGCACAAATTCGAATTCACCAATAGTTTTCGCAACATCTTACTGCTCCTTCATTTTAATACAACAATTCCCGGTCACAATGTCGTAATGGTAATATTATTCAATCTTCATTGTGAGAAACATACAAGTTCAGGTTTGTTCATTGAGGAAAAAAGCGACAACCTTTCTGATTCCTTTTCTAGTAAGCTCCTGTAGTTGCTCTTTCTTTTCCCGAATGGGTCAATTCAAGGTTCTACCACCATTTCTCTCAATTTGTTAGGGAAACGTGTGTCACGAGTATTTTACTCGTTTTTGGCCTTCAAACTGGCATGTTATGTTCTCTGAGCTGTTCTAAACCAACAGGAAGGACTGAGTGAATACTACCAAAAGTTTGCCATCGTACATCCGACACTCCATCTGCCTGCTGTACAAACAATAGAAAATTTAACTGCAAAGTTTATTTCCATAATTCGGTTTATAGCATCAAATAAGAATTCAAAAATTAAAATAGAAGAAATACTTTGACAGTGTGTTTGGTTAATTATGCATAGAGAAATTAAATTCCGACATTTACTTTTATAAGCATTCAAATATCATAAAAATAAAATCATTTAGGATACATTATTCAATTTTATCGAACTATTGTCTTTGTTCACCCCGGATTCAAAAGGTTTAATTACAACTGAAGGATAAAACTATGTGATTACTTATTATCATAGTTTTTAACTGCTCCTCTCGTTTCAGATAAAGAACCATATATGTTATATGCTCACGATTTACCTAGCAAATAGATGGATAGTATTTTCAAAAACACTTTCTCAGTAAATAAACTTAAAATTTTATAGTAGGTTAGATATTTATGTGTTCAAATTTTTATATAGATGGAAATATAGTTACTAAAATTAATTTTAATCCTACTTTGATAGTTTTTATTAAAATCGATGAATATTTAGCTAATTAATGCTGTTGCGTTTGACTTTTAATAGAGTGATTTTAATCATATTTCCTTAATTTCTTCACGATCAAACTGTTACATATTTTCGTTTTATATCTTTTGTATTCTTAACTAAGTATAACGGCTTTCGGTCCACAGCACCTCACCAGTCCTCTCGATACTCCAAACATGGCTTACTAGTGAGTGCCAAAGTGCATAAAATCTAAATCCAGAGCTTCTTGTTGATATTATTTAGCCGTCTAATAGTTAGGGTTTCTGTTCTAACATATATTGTAAAACTTGGGAGTTCGTCTAGTAAACGTTGTTTGATAAAATAATGCAATGGCAGTTATCCGGCTTCGAATAAATTTTATGACCTTGTTTATCTCAAAACTAAACCATATAAACTGTTATGTACGAATTCTCCTTTTTGCTACTAAGACTTTCTTTTAACTGGACTTCCAACTATTTACCCATATACTGCTCTATAAACATTATGTTAACATTTCAGTAGAATTTAAATATAAATTTACCAAGATATAGTTGATATGTAAAACAAGAGAAACATTTGAAGTTCATGTTTCATTGAAATATGTTAATTGGCAGAATTTGAGATTTAATAAATTTTTGGTTGGCCAATATTTTTGTTAGTGACTTCGTTGTATGGTGTATTTCTTTCATATTTCGCTAGGTTTTCTACATATTTCCACTCTTCAGCTCCTATGCCCCTCATCACTCATTTGTTTGCTTATGCATTTGAAACTTTTTCTACAATAATCAGTCAGACTGATTCTATATTTATAAAAAAACATTGATTCTTTGTTGCTTAGCTTATTAATAAAGATAAACGCTTTAGTAAAATTTAAAAGTTTGTCTTAAATCTGGTTGATACTTACGTTTAATCGTAAGTTTCATGAGTAAAGCTCGTTTTAAAAAAGTGAACTAAGTAATTTTGTGGAGAATTCTATAGAATTTAGAGGTAGTTATCACTGAAAACTAAATTCAGCAAGAGGACTATTATTAACCATATATAACCATGGGTCTGGTAAACTCTAAATTACAACCTTAATTAATTTCTAAATGCTGTTGACGAAATAAGTAGATTAAATATTTCTGAAACTGAGAGCTGAACTGAGATGTTTATTTAAAAGTAGTTATACAGAGGAACAAACTAATATTATTGTCATTAGGACTACCAGTAGTAGTATTGCTAATAACAATGTTTGTCACTACTTCATGCAGAAGAATATTCATTTATATTACATGCCTAATTTAACGAAGGAAAAGAATTAGTGAGTCAAATACACAAAACATTTTGCCAGTTTCAAATGCTTCATGTTTTCAAATATGTAAGTAATAATTACATTTGAAATATGATGTATCTTTTCGTAAGGAACTGAAAATAGTGGATACAAATAAATGTAAAACTGTTACTTCGCTTTAACTTGAGTTCCGTCAGAGGCAAGCAACCACTGTCCTTCAATATATCTAAATTTTCAAACAAAAATACAGTTATCTCCTGATCAATAGGTCATTAAAAAACTGAAATATAGACATATTTTATGAAGCTGTATAAATTATTATTGAAAAGAACACTAATTAAAAGACGAGTTTTTCTTGCATAAAACCAAAATAAGATGAAAATAAAACAAGGTATATATATTATTCATTGTCTACTGCTTTCCTATTTGTCAAACACATTCTTTTTTTAGACAATTTTAAAGCTCTAAAATATTTTGTTTTTTATTTCACATTGAAAAACACCCAATAGAATCCTGAGAATTTTTGTCGAGTTCCTCATAATATTATAAAGTACATCTGTTGTATTACATTTACCTATGTAAAATGTTACTCACTTTTACCTATTTATTCGTTCCATTATTCATAAATACTATAATGTCTAAATGTCAAATTACTTTTTTACAGAAGTCGAATTTATTTGTGAAATCATCTGCAGATTTTACGTAATGGCAACTGATAAATATATTCTCACTGATATAGATAAAAAGCAGGTTGATAATAATGGAAATGAGAAATTTATAGTTGCTATTGATCAAGGTACAAGTAGTTCAAGAGTGATTATATTTTCAATCAACAATGGAAGTATAATAGCTATGCATCAAATAAGTGTAACACAAAGTTATCCGTCACCTGGATGGATTGAAATGGATGCTAATCAGATTTATACAACAATTCTAGAATGTTTAAATAAATGTGTGGAACAATTAAAATCAGTAGATAAAAGTATTAAAGTAAGTGTATGTTAGATTTTATATAATTCGTTAATATGCTTCAATCTATTCTATATATTATATTTAACTAAATTCATCAATGTAGTTCTAGTATCTTAGCAGTACATAGAGTTAATCAATTATTAAACTTGATTTTAATGAACATTTAAAGGTATTATATTTTAGGTTTCCGTTGTATAAAATCTCTATTTTGTTTTCGTGACAATCTATGCTTATATTTAAAAACAGCTTGTCATCTGAGGTTAAACTAATACTTGTCCAGACACCAAAATACTTGTTGTTAAATACTGTAGCTTAAACTTAGTTTGTGAACGATTGGCATGACTGTTGTGTAACAACACTAATAATGTATATATATGAACTAGTCATAGAATGAGGTGAAATATAATAAAGTGTTGTACTTTATAAGCACTGTAGTACTTCGGTCAACTACATGTATCTCATTTCATTAACTTAGATTTTATTATCGTCTGACGATAAATTTAATTACATACCCGGATTAACTGAATTAGCGTTGAAAACCAAAGCTGTTTCATCGTTTCGGAACTTATTAGCACAAAACATTGACTTTACATGAAATCCTACCTAGTATCTTTTTCTTGATCTATAAAATCAACAAAGCTACAGTTCAATGAATTGAGATCACAAATTAAAGGAGCTTACTAAAGCTAAAAAGTGGTCGCTAAATGCTAGCTCAGTAGTCTAACATAAATCCAGGCTATCGAGATGACTAAATGTCTTGCGTTTGTACTTTTGGGTTATGATCTTACTTGCAAAGGAGACCTGGATTATTGTGTGGCGATCGCTCTGTACTTCATATTTTTAAATCATCCAGCTGATATCAGTCCGTGATTTAAGCTATTCTCGATTTAATCGAGAATAAGGATATGCTCCACGTTTTATTGGTAAAGGGTAAAAAATTATAATCAAGGAAATTCCTATAATTAATTAAGAAATGAAGAAATTGTTTATTCTACCTTCTTGTTAGCAGCGAATAAACAGTTTTCTTTATGAAAAGTACATATTTCAAAAGGATGTCAGTCTTTAAAAATAGAAAAGTTGATAATATTTTCCATTTTCTTGTCGGCATTTTCATCTAACAATCTATACTTATGAATACGGTTAATTGATGGAACCTGAATATATCATACAGAATTATTGTAATGTATTGTGCAAAGTCAGAGTACTTGAGAAAATCGTCAGCATCATACGGAACACATGCTATGGACTACACTGTAAAGTCCTGCATAGAGGACAGCTGACAGATGCGTTCCAAGTGATGATTGGTGTCAGGCAGGGCTGCCTACTCTAACCCTTTCTCTTTATTCTGGTGGTTGACTAGATTATGAAAACCTCCACATCTGACGAGAAACACGGAATAAAATAGACAGGTTGGATGCAACTAGACGATTTGAACTTCGCAAATAACCTAGCTCTTCTATCCCGTACACACGAACAAATACAGGCCAAAACAACCAGTGTAGCAGTAGCCTCTGCATCAATAGACCTCAACATACCCAAGGGAAAAGGCAAAATCCTTAAATGGAACACAGGGCACGCCAGCCAAATTACACTTGGTGGAGAAACTCTGGAAGAGGTGGAAAGTTCCACGTATCTGATTAGCATCATCGATGAACGTCGAGGATCTAATGTAGACGTAAAGGAGAGTATTGACAAAGCAAGGGCCACATTCCTAAAGTTGAAGAATACATGGGGCTCAAAGCAACTGCCAACCAATATTAAAGTCAGAACCTTCGATACGAATGTCAAGACTGTTTTACTCTACGGAGCTGAAACATGGAGAACTACTACAACCATCATCAAAAAGGTACAAATCTTTATGAACAATTGTCTACGCAAGATACTTAATATCCGTTCGCCGGATACCATCAGCAACAGCCTTCTTTTGGAGAGAACAAACCAGCTGGAGAGAAAATTACGAAAAGACTCTGAAAGTGGATAGGACACACATTGAGGTGATCCTCAAACTGCATGACAAGGTAAGTACTAACTTGCAATCCTGAAGGTAAACGAAAAAGAGGAAGGCAAAAGAACACACTGCGTCAAGAATTGGGAGCAGATATAAATAGGATGATTAGCAACTGAAGAGAACTGGAAAGACTTGCTGAGGACGGATGTGGATAGAGAATCAGTCAGCCAGTCAGTCGGTTACAATATAGGACCAGGCACATAATATGCATCCGCCACACCTCATTAGAGCAAGATAAACACCAAATTTGTATGAGTAGTCACTTCAATGGTAGCAATATATAACAGAAAGATTGCATATATCGGTATAATACAGGAAGAAAGAAATACTTCGTAGAAAGAAAGGTATAAAGTAATTTTTATCTCACAGTATAAGGGAAGGCAAATAGTGTATACACCTACGCCATCGTGATCGATCCCGAGCCATGTCAAACAGAGTCTCCAACCATTGGTTACGATAGTCGCGTGGACCTTAATCAAGTAGTCTGCATCTACCAACATGTCTCAGACTAGAGGTTAGTGACTTCAAGAACTGATGCCACGTTTTGGTTTGGCCGTCCCTAGCTTTCTTGCATCTGTCTCCAATACCAGGTAGCATTACGCGTCGTGGTAATCGGTGGTTGAGTATACATAACACGTAACCCAACCATCTCAGTCGATGAAGATTCACAACCTCATCAACTGATTTACCATCATTCCCTAATACCCTGTGTCTGTCTAACCTCACTATTACTTACCCGGTGATCCCAGCAGATGCCAGCAATATTTCCAAGGCATCTGTGGTCAAATACCAGTAGCTTACGAGTATCTTCTACTCTTGATGGCCATGTTTCACAGCCGTAAAGTAGAACGGAACGAACTGCCGCGTAGTATACTCGTCCTTTAATTGATAGACGGATATATCGCCTCCATAGATGACATAAGTTGGCAAGAGTTAAACAGGCTTTCTGAATCCGTACAGAGGTTTCGTCAGACACTAACCCATGAGGGTTTATCAGACTTCCGAGATAAGTGAAGTTGTTGAGGCGTTCGACTACTTCACTCCCTATCCTTAGTTCAGGTGTTGACGCAGGCCAGTCCTGAAGCAACAACTTGCATTTAGAGGTGAAGAAACGCATCCCAAACATCCTGGCATTGTTGCTCAGTGCTACGAAAAGACTCTGCATTTTATCAGCGTCTTCACCGAACTGGACTATGTTACCAGCGCATTCTAATTCAATAAGTGGGTCACCTGATATCAGATCAACGCCCAAAAATTCGATTAACGAGAACGTTATTTTCATCACTATGTCTATGATGAAGTTGACCAAAAATGGAGATAGTGGACAGGCTTGCAGGACACTACTTGAGGTTGCGAAATCAGATGACAGTTCGCCGTAAGCTCTGACTCGACTAGTAGTGTTCGATTTAAGAGTCCCACCAAGGTTTGTGTACTTCTGAGGTACGCCTATCAATGGCACACACTGCCACAGGACCTCTCGATCTACTGAGTCAAATACTGCTATTGAGTCAAGTAAAACTATCATTGTCGGATGCAATATGGTCTATTTGAGTCCATCGTTGATTTGATGCAGCGTCTTCATGCTAGACGATATCTCTCCTTATGCTTAAAGTTAGTGCTTGTTAGAAATAAATGATTGTCTGAGCGCAATTTTAACAGGAGGTCACCATTATCTTTTCGTTGAGCTAGAATACTAAAATACCCACCTAAATGTCTTTCTGATTTGTTTAAGCTACCTATCTGGACATTAAAGTCACCCCCTACGAGTACCATGTCTGAGTGTTTAGCTTTATGAGGAAGTTCAGAAAGCTTTCTGCAAAAGTTATCTTTCATTTCATCCGGGCTGCGGTCAGTTGGGGCGTAGGCAGAAACGACGAAAAGTCAACGACTTGTGTCCATATCCTTCCTAGTCCTTAAGGAGCCATTTAGATGAACAGCACATAGACGACTGTTGACGGGGATCCATTCTAATAGTGCTTGTTCTGCCCTCGTACTTAATGCTATGCCTACACCCGCCAGTCCACGAGAACTAGCCATCGGGTCGCAAGATATACAGAGGGTGTATCTCGTCGGCTCTCCGTTTTGCTGAGGTGAGGTCAAGTGAATAACCACACTAGGATCCTGTTTGCGTATTCTGGAGACACAGCATACATCGATGGTACGAGATTCGAGGGTTTTAGCCAAGGAGGCCTGAAGACCGATTTGACATAGGATGCGTAAGTTGAAGACTCCAATGTGTAGTGTGGAGCGAAGTTTCAGTAGACCTGGGAAAGTGTTTTGAGCACTAGAATCGTTGGCTATGGTGACACTTGAGGAGGAAGCCAAAAGAGGAAGTTTAGAGTTGGAAGTCGATGTAGGAGGAATAACAGGAATTGAAGATGGAGGTTGATTATGAATACAGTGGTCGTGAGTGCTGTTAGAAGTATGAGGGCGGTTATCACTTCCCAGTTACCCACACCGTGGGAAGGTTCTCCCAGAGGCACCTGGAAAGGAAATTGGGTTAGAGCTGGACTGAGTGACCAGAGAGCGTGACCGCAGTGTTTAAGGGACAACTAATTGAAGCCGGTCACACACGACCTTTTGGTGAGTAATTTTCGTGTTAGCTCCGTACTTGTTGGGACCTAACCGCCGGATACGGAAATTCGTGGGATAAGGTGAGGTGTGCATTTTTAGTGTCGAACTTTGTTAACCTCACTATCTCTTTGTAGCAAGGTAGCATTGCTGTCATACTGGTTGTCCGAGTGAAATATCTAAGTGCTGTTACATCTCCGTACAGTCAGCAGTACGACTTCGCCGTCGGACCATGGGTTTGCTGCTTTTAGTCTTACCGTTCTTCAACCGACCTGTCTGGCATGGTAGGACCTTGAGGAGCGGTTGTTCCAGATAGTATAGTTCAATTGGTTCATCACGAAAAGGAATTCCGACCATCACTTCAAGGTAGCTGTAACGGTTGGACGTATGGAGAATACTGGTGAGCTGCCTATGCTCATCCATGAGGGGTAACAGACTTAGTAAGTAATTATGCAAAGTAAAAACTGGAAACTTTGTTTTTCTGTCGACATCCTCAAACCATCAATATATTCACCACGTAAAAAATTTATTCGAAATCATGAACCGTTCTAAGTTAGAACAACATTGAAAACCAGGTGTTCAATGTTGGTCTGAGATATAAAATAGCGATGACTAAACACGCGATAGATAATGGTTATTAATTAATATATTCTCTCTATAATGAATACAGGATAATACTAGTGGATGCTTAAAAAATTACATGATGAAAATGTCTTATTATTGGGTGCCTTATTTATGTTAATGAAATAGGATGTTATTTTTAGACTTTTAAATCAGAAATTTCAATCATATGTTATTATGATTCCTATAGGACAAAGAATAAATTTACTAATTACGCTTGTTCCATTTTTTGAAGTACGATCGGCAGTTCATCCAGATTTCCACTTTCATGAACAGTAGAAAATAAAATGTGTGGTTACAATTATGTTTTATTATTATTTGACACATAAATCACGTGATTATACAGTATAAATACCAGATTATAACAATATGAATTGTGATTTGTCAGATATATAAGGCAAACTCACCATAACACTGAATAATCGCTTAGTAAGTCAAATGAAAGCTCACAATTGGGACTATGATAGAATGCACTGAACTTACTTATTAAAAGTATGTAATTTAGTTCATTAAGGAATAACTACCCTGCTTTCTTATACTCCTTTTTCTCATATTCTCTGAACAAAATTTATAAAAAGTCTACAGAGAAAAATCGATATTGTGGTAATTTATTAGTTCAAAAAACTGATTGATTGTGCCGTTTTATCTAACCATATGTTTTATTTCTGTAATAAATTTCATTTCTGCGTGTACCTATATGTATTATACATTTTTTTATCGGCTAATTAGCCATACATTGGGTATGACTGACTGACTGGCCGAAATTGACTGATGCGTTTCAGATATCTAGTACTATAATCTGTATTTTGTGTTTGTGTGATGTTGATAAACGAAAGCTTATAGAACTCTTTAATATTCTAAAAATGGTAAACTATATTGATGTAATCGAGCAAAAATGATCGTGAACGAAACACGGCGTCCATCATTGATTATGATAGTCCAGATAATATTTCCCGCTTCATTTTGGTTGGTTGCCAGGTGTGTATGGTCGAAATTGAGAAGGAGAGTGGAGTCTATTCCCATTCTCTTTATCATGAAACCATCGAAAATAAATTCCTCTTCAAAACTACATACTTGTTTCCAATATATGATGTAGCGAGTCCAACATTTAATACCATTGCTGTGTAGCTTCCTAACTATCGATTTGGCTGACACAAGAGCCACGATTACTGATTTGAACGTTAAGAAATTAACCTTGCGTTAGTGTTGGTCAGTATAAATCTTAAAGCAACTTACTGTGTACATAATCTGGAGATTTCTGTTCTACAATGATTTTCATTGATTTTTTGTGGAGTGAGTGCTTGGTGATTTATGTATTCATTCTTCAATATTTGGGTTGTAGCTTTCAAACACTTACAGTCTACTTATGTATCTTCGGTCGAGTAATACTATCAACCCTTAAAATAGACTGATTTGAAGCCAAAGTAGGAACTGGCGCTTCATTTCTGGCTTGTATTTTAAGAAATCGCTTATCTCTTAACGGTTACTAGGAGCTATCTATATATATGTATGCATACGTTTACGACATAAATTTAACGTAGAAATATTTTATAGTGTAATATTTTAATTATTTTATCTGGTGATAAATTGTTAAACAAGTTACAGCAATCTCAGTTTATCTGAATACCCTGTAGGGAATTCGCATGTACTCAGTAGTTAATATACAGAAAATAAGAGATCTATTCGATTTAGACCATTTGACAGTAAACTGGCCCATAAAGATCAAAATTGTACTCAAAGTTGGAAACACATATTTGAGATAGATTGTTGAGCCATTAAAAAATCACACAAAATTGTACACACATAATGCATATGTAAGTCAACAAAAGTTTAGATTTCTGTACTTTTTTCATCGCAAACCAACTTCCCAAACTTGCCAAACAATTGAAATCGTTAAACTCCACTGGTTACGGGCTTTCACTAGAATTTCTTAGGTTACTTTCCAAAGTTAGTTATTAGTAAGCAACAGATAAATCTTTAGTTTAAGAGGTTGTGGAAGTCATTGAATTTTGTAGTTTCATCGAAGTTAATCCGGGACATAAATGCTACGAAACTCAACAGTCTTCATTGACCCATATATTAGGAAGTGTAAATATTAGTGAAATCAAAGCTATTAAAATGATTTCTCCGTACATTTGAACAGGTATATTATAAAATACTAAGCAATAATAATTATATCCTTAAGATGTTATCTTTAATCAAATTTTTATAATTTCTGATTTTCTAATGAATTGGTCTAGTAGTAGATTTGTGGATTTTGAATAGTAAATGTTACGTCCGTGATCTGTCTACCCACTTTTGGTGCTGAGGGCAACTTGTCTAATCTAGATTAAGACATTGACGCGATAGGCTGACCGGCTTAACCTTGAGGCTAGTACGCGTGAGTTCGAAGTGGGGTGGAAAGAAGAAAACTATTCTATCACTCTGATTGGCCGACAAGCATGGGAGTGAGAGAAGACAAAACAACTGGAACACTACTCGATTTATTCTCAATTCCGATCTGGTTCCCGGTGTAAAAAGATACATGAATAAATAAGATGACTAACTCGATCACAACGTACAATAATTTAAAAAATACAGTTATGTCCAAAGCTGGGGATTAGTGTAGAAAATAGAATACAAAATAATACGTCTAAATTACAATGGCTTTGGAGCAACAAGGGATGTGGCAGTGAATCATACATCAAACGAAAGCTCATGATGTGTAGAATAGACTAGGGACAAAAATAAATATTACTGTTTTACAAGCTTTGAATTAAGTGAAATAATGTCCCCAATAATAGCTTCCGTAGTTTGTCAAGAAATTAACTAACTGAGCTAGTCAAATAATAACAATAATAATACTTATTATTATACACTATAGGTGATGTTTTTCATAGTAATTACTATGATGCTTATATTCAACAGTTGTTACTGCCTATAAAATCTATCATAACGTTTTGTTTTTTACAAAAGAATAGTAAAAACTCAATTCATAGAAACAAATAATCATATTTTATTGGTTATATATTTTCACCTACTTGGTATTATTTATATATGTTCATCATTCACTAATATTTATAGGTTCTTTATTCAATGTTAATGTGTCGTCTTTTAGCAAAATGATAATAATATGGTACATAAATTCTCTCTAACAATTAGTGGAAATTAATTGATTCACTTTAATAAATGTATTTTGTTTTATTATACGTTACTATATAGTCTGATAAACATTATAAAACAACGTACACATTAGATTTGATGAGATACACTTTGGAATAAATTAAGAAAGAATGGATATTGACATTTAAATATATTATTTAACAAATGAATGGAAATAAAATATATCAAAAGAATAGTTTCAGCTATATTATGATGACATCCCAGTCTCCCAAGTTTGAGGAAATCCGCAAAGTCAATTGACCTTCACCAAGGTTAAAGGGGAATTTTGGGGAAATATTGGAGGATTTCTCCGGAGCTGGGGAAAATTTGGGGTTTCGGTGCCTTTTCCCCAAAGTTTACTATAGCGGCTTCCCCAAAACGGGTCAAATTTTCCCCGAAATTGGGAGCTCGGGTATATTAAATCTGTATTATTATTTTCAAAGAAAAATAGAACACAGTCATTGTACGGTTGTAGCGGCTAGCCCTATGTCGAGCCCATATAGGTTATTCTAGTTTCGAGACAGATCAACATTTTCGTTACAAAAATTTCAGGCCACTTTTGTATTACAGAAAAATAATTTCTAGAATGTTTGGTTAATTATATTTCAAAGAGTTATTTATAAATCTCTTCCTACGTATTTAAATCAATAAATTACAACACGGAGAAACTTTATAAAACAATTTATAAGGCAACAAATCGTTTCTATCCTCAATTTTCAGGATATTATTGGTGTTGGGATTACAAATCAACGTGAAACAACAATTGCATGGAATAGTGAAACAGGTGAACCATTAGCTCCAGCTATTGTGTGGTCTGACGCAAGAACTGCTGATGATGTTATAAAATTTACACAAATGGCGCCTGGTAATAAATCGAATGCTTTTCAGGTAGATAAATAAAAGTGAAACATACTTTACAATTTGATTTGTTTTAAATAATTCGTTTTACATATCGACTGGTGGTGAAATTCAAGGAACAACCTTCATCCTGTTCGTAACTCGTCAGTTATAAATACACTTATACTTCCATATTGATATTCTAAAAGAGATCTACTTTAAATATCCATTTAGTTGAACAGGTAAATTTATCTATTAGACTACTAATACATTGATCAGTTTGTTTTTTTAAACGATCGATAAGCTCTTGTTTGAATGATTCTGGACTTTTGCTTCTAAATCAAACTTTTTTTCTATAAAATTCATGTAAACTTTCTAAACCATTATATAATGAATGTACAGTATTAAAGGTTGATAAACTAACATCAGATTGTGATGAACATATGAGATAAAATCACTGACTGATTAATTGAAAATGTACTAAAGAATTAGAACATTCATTTATGAATGAATCTATGAATTACTTATCACAAAGTAAATGACGAATCGAGAATAAAATAAACAAATTAATCAGTGACCTTTCATAATTCGCTTCGTCTTAGGATTGTAATCCCTCAGTCTTTTGTGGTATATATGGCAGTCCTGTGTGGATTGCTTCGATATTGCCATTAAATCATAAAGATTTTGGAGATTGACGGTGGCTAACTGTGGAATTCAGGACGCACGTCTTGTCCTATATGGGACTTGTCAGCTGGATGTACCTGAATAGTTATTGTAAAATAATGACACTTTGTCACACATCATCATTGTATTTCATTTGTTTATTTTTTTAGAACTCTTCGGTATTAGTATCAACAGTTTTAGTTTTTCGTTACCGTGTTGTATATTAGTTATTCTCATCGAAGACTTCACTATATAAACCTACTTATTATGTTTAAATGAAATCGTGACGAATATAGTAAGTGTGGATTCATAAAATACATGATTTCTAGCATCAATACTTATGAACGTGGACTGTAAACAATTTTACTTGTATTTCCTAATGAAAGTTTAGTGGAAAATAAATTATTACACTTTGGTTTATTTGATCAAACTTACAGAGCTGGGCTTTTTACCTCCTTCAATCCATTTAATACATGTTTCTACTGGACTAATCGTTAGTGTTTCCATTTATGACCTTACATTTAGTTCTTCGGCTTGAGTAATTATTTAAATGACCTCCGACCTTTGCTTTGAAGCTTAATCCATCTTAAATATCCGTAATTATAACGTGTCTGTGGGTTGATATCTCAAATTTTTATTTGGATTATCACGATCTCTTTTGCACGCTACAGATTAAACTAGATTCTAACTGAATATGTTTGTTCTACGTTTTCTTTTAAATTATAACAGGATTTATTTTATGGATTTTTCTAAGACAAAAAGCCTTTATCTTCGGAGATTATATACTAACATTCATCGTTTGTTAATGTGAGGCTTGTTGTTTGAATAAATATTGGATTACCATGAGTTTTTTTTTACATTTTTTGAATCAAGATTTAAGGGCATTTATATTTCCTTCTAGTTTAAACCTTAATTGTATTGATTTCAGTGATCCTGAATAAATTATTCCATAACAAGGTACTCCATTGATAAGAAGTAAACAAACAACTGAAGTAGTGATAGCAAACTAAACCGCAGTACTCAATGGAAAAGTTTAGCCTAAAATCAAGTACCTGAATGTTGTAACATAACGAATATTGAGAAAGTTTAAATTCTTGGTGCTATTTTCCTGATTATTATTTATATATTCATTACATAATTATTAGATATGTCATTCTGTTCCTATATCTCCCTTATTGTAAACTTCCAGTGGGTAGATTAACTATTGTTATACATTTAACTATCTCTTAATTATTGCTAACTGAATAAGAACTGTTTGTTCTACCGTCTACCACTAATGATATGATTGGGCTTAAAGTGTAATCTCATATTTGATGTGTTGTGTGATCAGGTATTTTCAGTATATTATTGTGTTACTTTTTAATCATGATCGAAATTGAGTACAATAGAGGGCTAATCCGTTTCCTATCGCCGTCTTCTGATTAACTGCTAGGTTATAAATGAACTCGAGGAGCAATTAGACGTTAAGGCTATCGTCAGTGTGTAAAACTCGTGAACTTGGGCACTAGTCAGACTAGCGATATATATTACGTGATATCGAATAGAAATTTTCAAGCCCCAACAAACCGGTGTCTTTTTTTCTCAAAATGCTACTCTGAAATAGTTCACATATTTTCTGTGTCAAACGAAAGTAAAAACAGTTAATTCAGTAGTTGAAAATTAGAAATAAGTAAGGTAGTAAAACGTCAGAGGTTTTGGTTTTTATCAGATATTTACCCTAAAAATAATCAAATTAACCAACTATTGCATCTTTTAATCTTTGGTGACGAGAAAACCATATAAAATTATCAAGAATACTCATAAAAACTGAAATTCATGTATAAATTAACTTTTTGAGAATATCAGAGACGTAAAATAAACTTGATTTACTTTTATTGAGGTTATATAATTACTTGCATAAACACCAAAAGTCTTTATTCTAAAAACATGTAAGTAATCTATTATTCTCATAGATCATTCAATAAATGACTAACCAATATAGTTAAAGTTGTTTTATTAATCAAACTGAATCAAGGAATATTGTAAATGATCACTGTTGAAACATTTCTTAGTGAGACGAAATGGCTGTCCAATGCTTCCTGTTTTTTATTGATTCAGTAAGCAAAGACAGTTCATCATATGGAATTTCTAAAATTTATATCATTGAAAAATTTCATCGTAAAATATTCTGTTTAATTAACAATAGAAATAAAGATAAGTAGTATGTTTAAGTTAACAGTGATTTTATGACATCATGGTTGATTTATAGAAATTGTAACTTGTATCAACTTAATTACTCGAATTATCACAATAAACATACTTTTTTGATTACTTAATATTCTGTTGTTTTTTTACATAACAGTTGTAAATTCACCATATGACTTGAACTCATTAAACCGTTGTAATTGTAAACTTATATCTGTAAAAGGTTTATATAGTTATATTTCAGATTTATTTATTTTATTTAAAGATTAACTGATTAACTTGTTTTTAAAATCAATTATATGTATGTCAGTAAATAAATATAATATTTTAAAACACATTATAAACTTCAATAGTTGAGATCATGAGTCAATTGAAGCTAGACCACCATGGAAAACCTTGAAGCACTGGACGGTCGTTTCGTTCCATTGTGGGACTTGTCAGTGGCAGTACGCATTCACGATCCCCTTTCGCTTCCACATTTTCCATGGGGGTCTAGATTCAATTGACTCATGATCTCAACCATTGAAATTACTATAATATCCACAAAAACCCTTCTGATATTCATACATGTATCCACGATCCCAGGACCTATTAGTCTCGCGCGCGAGACTACAATCTCCACAAAACCACTTCTGATAAATTACAAACTATTACTTTGTTAATATCCTTACTGTGGGATATTGATGAAAGGTAGAATTTCAAAAGTATATCATTATGATTGGCGGCCTGCTTAAATATTTGGGCTACCTGTTCCTGCCATTTAGATAATTCAATAAGTTATTTGCTTTTGTTTGTTTTCACACATTATTATGTCTTAATTGTATAACCTATCCAAACGTATTTATGGAAACTTTACGACCTTTCGCTGTACAAGTTACAAAAAGTACAATTAGAGATTGTGCTGGTTGGTAATATATATTCACATGTCTATTCCTAAATTACTAACATCTAACTGGCGATCACTTAATATTTATCGTCAGGGTCAATCAAGAAATAAGAAAAAGAAACTTGTTTAAATACTTTGTGCTGAAAATTCTATACTGTACCAAAACAATATTGAATAAAGCCCATAATAATAATAACTTTGGTTATAATCGCGTATTATTTTCTGTAACACTAGAAATAATGGATTTTGTCATTAAAAGAACGAATTCTAATTTTTATTTAACTTCATTTTTTAATAGTTGATATATTTTGTTTATTGGTTACTTTAAATGGTTTCAAAATATCTTTGCCTTCAAAACAAAGATATCGTCATGATTGTATCACATATGTGTTTCATTTTCCTTGAAAGATTCTCCAAACTGTAAATTGATAATCAAAATAGAAGGTAAATGAGTACAGTGTTGATGTCCACATTTGAACTCAAAACTGTTATCAGTGTGAATGTCAACAATGAGATTGTAGTACATCTAACTGATGAGTCTCAGGTTAATCAAAACGCGAATCTTGGATTCCGGAGTCAACCACAATCTGCATGTTTTATAATAATAATTTAATTTGAAAATCTATAGAAATACATGTATACTTTTTGATTTCCTTCTCTAGCATATTACAGGTTTACCGATACATAGTTATTTCTCAGCTTTAAAAATGAATTGGTTACTAAATAATGTAAAGTCAGTGGTTAAAGCAGATGAAGAAAATAAATTATTATTTGGCACAGTTGATTCATGGCTGATATGGAAACTAACTAGTCAGATGTGCCATGTTACTGATGTGACGAATGCAAGCCGTACACTACTATTTAATTTGAATAAATTGGAGTGGGATCATGATCTATGCCAGTAAGCGTAAGACACTTTTTACTGTTCATAATGTAAACACTCATTTGGAATATTAAGCTAGAAATTATTCTTATGATATTGAGTACTATGATAGAGAAGCGTTCGAACTGGAGGTCTTAGGTCCTAATGTCAAGTAATTTATTATTTACATACTCAGATTTATTTTAGCGAATAATACTTATTCAATGTTCATATTATTCATACATAATTATTTGACAAATTATATACTTGCACAAATCAGTTCACTTTTAAAATAATTAATAGATTATTAGTTTGTAGTGACTTATTTTTATCACGAGAACACGATTGGTTTAATGAAAACAATTATTATTATAACCAATTGTACCAGTGACTGTTTAATGTGCTCTTTGTTTAACTTTGCTAAAAACATCCATTATACACACTTCGATTGTGACCTCGCGCGAATCCGGTTACGCTCAGTAACCAAGCTTGTATCCTGGCACGATCTCGGTATTCTTTTGATACCACGAGATCGCCAGCAAATATATCTCGACTTGGTCCATTAACTGCCTTCTGATATTTGGCTTCCGGGGGATTTTATGGATATCCTGGCACGCGTTCCTTTTTAATGGTCAATCTCGACTTGACTCCACTCTACAAGTTTTCTTAACATTTAATAACTCACTGTTTTGCACCTAGATTTCACATCGACAGGCAATATAATTGTGATTATATGTGTTTTTTAGAAAACTTGATTTAAACTAGGTTTTATAGGTTGCTGCTATACTCATGTATGTGCTTAGGCTTAAAGACTTATGTAGTATCGTATTCTAAGAGTTTTACACTGTATATATAATTCCTAGCGCATTAAACCAACGTATGACCGTTTATGATTGTTAGATTTTTTTCATATTCGAATTAACGATTTGAAACCAGGAAGCATTGGACATTCATTTCCTCCTGGTATAGAGCTTCTCATCGGTGTGCATCCATAACTTCCACTGGGATTTAAATCTAGGACCTTTGGTTTCTCGGTGAGCTTTTAAATTCTAGATAACTGAACTGGCAATTTCTTAAGTTCTAATGCAAAGTTTATCACTAGATGATTTCAGCCATGTCCGTCGTAAGATAGCTGTCCACAATAGGCAATCGAAGATAATTTCAAATCAATTGAATTTAGAAAAGTACATTATGGATATTGGCTCAGTGGTCTACAGATTTAAGGCTCACTGTGAGATCGAAGGTCCAGCATTCAATTCGTGGTAGGGTCATGGATACACACCGATGAAAAGCTCTATACTGGGACGAAATGACTATCAGATGCTTCCTGGTTCTTGATCGTTTCCTAAAATCGATTCCTATTTTAAATATGTAAAATTCAGTAGTTTTTACAAAATTCCTTACGTTACTTGGAAAATGATTACACTTACATTTATTTTATTCATTTAATTACAGATTTTTTCATATTAATCCACGTACACTTCCGAAAATAGTAACATCATCTGAATTAATCGGTGTTATTCAAGATTCAAAATGTTTAATGAAAGGCGTTCCTATTTATGGGATATTAGGTGATCAACAAGCATCACTTGTTGCACAAACATGGGGACTGTCCAGTTCTGTAGATGAAAATAATTTACCAGATATATCCAGGGTTAAAGTAACGTATGGAACTGGAGCATTTATGCTATGGAATATTGGTTGTCAACCATATTTTTCAGATAAAGGTGTTCTAACCACAATAGCTTATAAAATGGGTTCAAAAGGAAGACCACATTATGCTTTAGAGGTAGGTTTACAATAAAATGATAGGTAGTTATGGTTACTTTAATTTTACCAATTTCGTTATTTTGTAGAACGAAGGACATTAGAAACATTTTTTGGTAAGTGATAATTCGTTAGAAAGTTGTTTTCTGTTGGATAGTATAAGTATAAATTCAGTGTATCTCATCCATCTTGATCCGAGATTAAATGAATGACCAAATTACAACCATTTTTGTTGAAATAAATGTACTTTTAGGATGTTTGCTTATTTTATTACATGATTGTTTGTAGTCACAATTGTAACACCTATAAACAAACACATGATGGTTGTTTACAATTTGTGTAGTTTGCACAGTTTGAAGTTAATTGTCATCCGAAATTCAAATCATTTAGAGAATCAATGGAAAACATGGAGAACTAGACATCTGTTTTATTAGCTACTACACACCTCAAGCATTGTGTACCCTCGATCATATACAACATAGAAACCCGGACTTTTAACTATCTCAATCGATCGTGTTGTCTAGTGCAGTCTAAATAACTAAAGGTATCATTATGAGTTGAATTCCTAAGATTCTTTTTCTGTTAATCTGACGGTTAATGGTTATCTGAACACCGTTGATTTTTCATCACATCTCAGAAAATTATATTGTCAACAAGAAATCACCTCTTATTCATCTCACTATTTTTACTAAATAGATAACAGTGAAAAATTCTACATTGTAATAACTCCGAATAATAAATACAACAAGTGTTTTTTTTTTCATTTCCATTAACACTTGAATAATACTGTTTTCATAATTATTGGTATAAATCAAATCTGAATCTGAAATCTTTCTGTAAAGGTTTTCATTGTAGAGATATATACAAATTATATATTTTTTTTTTACGAAAATTCAGTTGTTTTTGTGTTGTATACAAGATATAAATTAAATACAGTTGAAAGTAAGGTTGCTTGTCTCTGGTGCTATAGCATACATACTAAATGGTATGAATAATTTCAAGAATTATGTTATCGGTAATCACTTACTACACAACAAGCAATTCTGCTGTAACATTTATGCGCTATATTGATAAGAACGTGTTGTATAGATATCCTATTTTCTTTTTTTGACCCATATATTATGGGCTTGAAGTGAGTTTTTAAGAAACTAAAATTATTTTCACAAATGTCATATCAAGTTTCTCGAATTGAAATCAACTGATGAAATGAGTTTAGGGGTATGACAATATTATTAGTAAAAAACTAAATACTTACATCGTACTAAAATTTATTGTTTCACTTACTTTTTTTGGATATAACTGGTCGCTGTTTACTAATAATGATGTTTGCTATGAAATGATTCTGAACAACTATCAGGTTCTCGGATAATTTCAACTGGATACGTCTTTTTTATTATTTTTATTAAACTAAATACAAGTCATTGAAGTTTGTTATAGATAAGTAGTCCTTGATGTTCTATCCATTGTGGTTTGTAGGCAGGAATCAACATTACTCAATAACTTGCCTGATCATAGTAAATGCTAATCATTTTCATCATGAATTAGAATTATCTAAATAACTGTTGAAAATACGTGAGTTATAAGCAGCTATTTCACCTAGATTTCAGAACGTTTTAGAATTGCATTGTTATGACCTTGGATCGCTTTTACCCCGTGATACTTGTTATGACTTGACCTTGGTCTGTGTAGTCTAAATTATGACCTTGACGCGTTAGGCTGAGTGGCTTAACCTTGAGTCTAATACGCGTGAGTTCGATCGGGGTAGAGAGAACTATTCTGAATCCTGATTGGTTGGCAAGCACGCGAGTGAAAGAAGACAAGACAGTTGGAACACTAAACTCTGGATTCTCTGAATTCGGATTACTACAAAAATGTACATGAATAAATAAGTGCATATCTTGACCACGACGTACGATAATTTGGAAAAATACAGTTATGCCCGAAACAGGGAATTAGGGTAGAAAATATAGTGCAAAATATAATGTTTAAATTACAATATTTTTGGGACAAAAAAGGGTATGCTAGTGAATGATACATAGAACGAAAGCTCGTGTTATGTAGAATAAGATAGGGACAAAAATAAATATAAGTGTTTTACAGGGTTTGAATGAAATGCAATAACGTCCCAAGAAAATAGCTTTCGTAATTGTCTGGGCTTCTTAATTCCCCGTTCATAACACCTTCCCCCTTAAAAAAAAGAAAAAAATATATGGTTAGTTACTATATACAGGTAAGTGCTGAGATATCATCATTGATATCTTCCTTCGGAAACGTATGTTCTCCTCTTTGGGTCTACCTGTAGAATATCTGGTCTTCTGCGTTTCCGTGATGCTTTCCTAATAGGACTTTGTTCATGTTGCGCAGTCTTCTGAGTTGCTGAGCATTTTATGTCAAAACTGTCCAGAATGATTCTCCACATTGAGTCTAATTTCTCGGTTTTCTGTGAAGTGCCAGCATTTTCCAGTATGTGGTTGACATGGCGTGTCCACTTCTGTCCTTCAACTTCCACCACATACATTACGTTCCCTTGTCTCTTAAGTATGCGTCCACTGGTCCATTGTGGAGGTGAATATCGGAAATCGCGGACGTATACTTTTTGTTTTCTTTGGAAAATTCTGCGTTTTGCCCCATGATGGCGATCAAATTGGTTTTCCATCTTTCTGTTTCTTTTTCCGATGTCTATTTGCTGTGGTTTCATGGCATCGAGGGCAGTTCTTACTTTTCTACCAAACATAATTTCTGCTGGGGACATTTGATTTGGTGTTGATGGGTTTGGAGTTGTTCTATAGACCAAGAGAAAGTCATCAAGAATCTCCTCTATCTTTCCCTCCCCTTTTGCCTTCAGTAGCGCTCTTTTGAAGGTATCTACAAACCTTTCGGCCTGACCATTCGATTGTGGATGGTACGGAGGTGAACGGACATGTTTGACTCCAAACCTCTTGCAGAAATCTGAGAAGATGGAAGAAATAAACTGAGTGCCGTTATCTGTCACGAGAACATCTGGAACTCCAAAACGGGAGAATAACTGCCGTAGCTTCATGATAGTCTGTTGCGAAGTGATTTGATTTATAGGAAAAATCTCCGGCCATTTTGAATAAGCATCAACACAAACGAGGGGGTACGTACCCTGGAATGGGCTAGCAAAATCAACATGTATACGCGACCAAGGTTCTTCTGGAGATGTAGACATAACATTAGAAAGAAGTACATGAGATTCCGAAGTTTCACTAGCGCATACTTTGTCTGAAGTATTCGATTTGGAAATTTTATGAGAAGGCAATGAATCGGCGGTATTTGATTTGACATGGTGAGAACACATAACATTTGAATTGTTTGATTCAGAAAGATCATAAGAACATGTTTCATCAGAAGCATTTAATTCGTTAATATCCAGAGAGGATGATTCGTCGGAGGCATTTGATTTAGAAATATCATTAGGGATTTGGATAGACTCATAGGAAACATTTTGAGAACATACCTCATCTAATAATTTGTTCAAAGTATCAACATGTGCAATCCAATCTAATCCCAATAGATCTAAATCGTGTCGATTTGTTAGATAACAAACATCTGTAAATTTACTTCCCATAAGTTGAACATTGCATAGAACCTCTCCTGTCAACTTTACTATGTCTCCTGACGCATTTCGGGCGACATGTTCCGTCGGTCGGATGGATGGGCATCCTAACTTGTGCCATGTGTTCTTTGAAATCAACGTGACATCAGAAGCAGTGTCCAACTGAAGTCGTATAAGTTCTTCATTTACTAATAAATTTACAAATTTCCGCCTACTTTTAAATCCAACTTTAAAGGTTGCAAACGTGGTTTTAATTTGACTGTTTAATCGTTGCTTTGAATTTCCACTACGATGTTTAGTCTTGCGTTTATTTAACGAACAGTGACCTTCTTTGTGGCCAATGCGATGACATTTGCGGCATTTATGATTCTTAAACGGACAGAATTTTGCAAAATGCCATGCTCCGCAGAACCAGCATGGTGATGGGGGGTTGGCAGGTTGTTTCCTGCTTGTACAGTTTTGTTTCGATGATTTTATGGATCGGAGCGCATTAATTGAATCAGAACCGGAAGGTTTACCCTTCTGTTGCACCATCGCAGTGTCATGCTTGAGACTAAGTAACCGCTGACATTCGGTTGTAACCATTTGTAATGTCATATTTGGTTCTTGTTCAATGCGTGCCAAAATTCTGGTACGGACATCTGCATCTTCTTCATTCTTTAGACCACATATGAAAACCAAGCATTTAAATTGGTCCGCTGTGATTTCGTTTATTTTGAAGCGTTCGCACTGTCGATTTACCTTTCCGGCATACATGAGATAATCGTCCTCTGGAGATTTTGTTATTTGGAAACATTTATAGCGAGTATTAAATAATGAGGACTGTTCATCGAAAATATCAGATAAAATCTGGACTGTATCTTTGAATGATACATCTCGTGGATTTTGCGGCAAGATAAAATTTACATATTTATTATATTCCTGTGTTCCCAGTCTTCTAAAGAGTAAGCGGACTTTTGCTGCGTCATCAAGATGCGAGCATTCAACGCGGAAAATATCTTCACAACGGTGAAACCACGAACTGAAAATGATATTAGCTTCAGGATCATACTGGAATTCAGAAATAGAATTTATGATGCTTTCATGCTTATCTGATTGACAAGCTGAGGACGACTGTAATGAGAACATTCGTGCGAATGCATCCAAAAGCTTCGTCTGATTTGCCTCATTTTGTGCTTGCTGCATTTGAAGAATAGTTTTAAGGTCATCCAATGAAACAGGCATTTTGTACTGGATCAATCAATATAGGAAAGAAAAAAATTCTCCGTCGCCAGTTGTTATGACCTTGGATCGCTTTTACCCCGTGATACTTGTTATGACTTGACCTTGGTCTGTGTAGTCTAAATTATGACCTTGACGCGTTAGGCTGAGTGGCTTAACCTTGAGTCTAATACGCGTGAGTTCGATCGGGGTAGAGAGAACTATTCTGAATCCTGATTGGTTGGCAAGCACGCGAGTGAAAGAAGACAAGACAGTTGGAACACTAAACTCTGGATTCTCTGAATTCGGATTACTACAAAAATGTACATGAATAAATAAGTGCATATCTTGACCACGACGTACGATAATTTGGAAAAATACAGTTATGCCCGAAACAGGGAATTAGGGTAGAAAATATAGTGCAAAATATAATGTTTAAATTACAATATTTTTGGGACAAAAAAGGGTATGCTAGTGAATGATACATAGAACGAAAGCTCGTGTTATGTAGAATAAGATAGGGACAAAAATAAATATAAGTGTTTTACAGGGTTTGAATGAAATGCAATAACGTCCCAAGAAAATAGCTTTCGTAATTGTCTGGGCTTCTTAATTCCCCGTTCATAACATGCATACTGACAATCACAAACACGATCGAACCCAGAGATTTTTGACATCACTACGAGTAAAGTTATGATCAGGTTACTGTGTGGGAATACAGACATTTCATTTATCGATTACAGTCATTCTGTTATATAGTTTAACTATCATTCAATATATATCGATGAGTAATGAGCTCAAATCGTTATTGATTAACAAGTATATATGTGATCAGATTGTTCGAAATGTATTACGCTAATATATCACATAATTCTGATAAACTTCGTCTTCTCATTGCATTGTCGAAAGTTGTATTCTAATTTTTATGGCACTTCAGTTGAGATGTATTAAAAAATTGGAATTTCTAAAAGTCATAATAATTTGTTGTTCAAGTTTGTACATTTAATGGAATTGTATTCTCTTAATTTAATTGTTTGATTATAAAGATTTGATTTTTATTCTGTGACAACAATGGAACTTATTCACTTTTGTTCTGATATTATCCCTAGTGATAATGACAACTTTTCAATTAAACTATTCGACTCAATAAAGTATAAGATTAAATTTTAGAACAGTTAATGATAGTCTCATAGTGATTAAGTGCCTAGTGTGTTGACTGATTTTGAATGAGGATTCATTCAATGTTAAGCATAACTCGTTTACTTTAAGTACTATATTTCAACTTTAGTATTGCTTACAAATGTTAAGTAACATTAAATCTGCTCCAATGAACGCTCCTTAAATTTATTCCTTCACATAAACCACACTGCTTAAAACATCAAGAGTGTAGATTCATTGAGATTTTATGTTGTCTGTTTTATTGAATACTTTCAGTAATACTTACTTTAGAAAACTTTAAAATGATGTGATGATTGAAATAATCAACGTTCTTTTAAACCTATCAGAGCAGAGCTTAATGCAATACTCTCATTTTTACAGCATTAATTTTAATCATGGGGAACTTCATTGATCGAAAATGCTTTTGAAACGTATACCATGAATAGGAAATCCGTTTTCTTTATTATCGCTTTCACTACTAATATAATGTTGAGTGAGTGAAAGTTTTGACGTTTTTCCTACTTAATTAGGGTGCTATATCATTTTCTGGGGCTACAATGAGATGGTTGAAGACAAAACTGGACGTGTTTAAAGATGATGCGGAATGTGAGAAATTGTCTGCTTCAGTATACAGAAAACAAAGATTTAATGAACCAGATCCATGCTATTTAGTCCCAGCATTTAGTGGTCTTTTCTGTCCATGGTGGCAAGAAAGTGCACGTTGTGTCATATGTGGAATCACAGCGAATGTTGATAAATCTGATCTTGTTTATGCTGGCTTAAGATCATCTGTTTATCAAACATATGATGTTCTCTTTGTGGCTACTTTAGCTAAAGCTAATAATAAATGCAATTCAATAGTTCCATTAATGGCATTAAAAAACCAAATGAAATTATTGTTGATGGTGGAATGTCCAATAGTGACATTCTTATGCAAAGTTTAGCTGACATTTTGAGTAGGTTTGACCAATTTTATCATTATTATTATTATTATTATTATTATTTCACCCAGCATGCTGGTAATAAGTTGATACATCACTTTATTTCAACGCTATACAACCTCAAACTTGGTATTTGTATAGGTTTACTGAATCAGAATATCATAAAACAAGAATTTAGCAGTAATTATATATATATATATATATATATATATATATATATATATATATATATAATGTTTACAATTGTTATTTGAAATTCAGCACAGAGCGTTACATATATTTCTTGCTAGGATAAAATATTATCTAGTTACTCCAAGAAAAACGGCTAGAAAGAGTCATTTCACTGACTTTGAAACCGTTACTCTTGCATATAAACGTGCTAGGAAAATATTTGCCCTATTAGTTGTTCATCACAGTTAATCAGCAACTCGCATAATCATCGTCAAAACGGGAGAATAACTGCCGTAGTTTCATGATAGTCTGTTGTGAAGTGATTTGATTTATAGGAAAAATCTCCGGCCATTTTGAATAAGCATCAACACAAACGAGGGGGTACGTACCCTGGAATGGGCTAGCAAAATCAACATGTATACGCGACCAAGGTTCTTCTGGAGATGTAGACATAACATTTGAAAGAAGTACATGAGATTCCGAAGTTTCACTAGCGCATACTTTGTCTGAAGTATTCGATTTGGAAATTTTATGAGAAGGCAATAAATCGGCGGTATTAGATTTGACATGGTGAGAACACATAACATTTGAATTGTTTGATTCAGAAAGATCATAAGAACATGTTTCATCAGAAGCATTTAATTCGTTAATATCCAGAGAGGATGATTCGTCGGAGGCATTTGATTTAGAAATATCATTAGGGATTTGGATAGACTCATAGGAAACATTTTGAGAACATACCTCATCTAATAATTTGTTCAAAGTATCAACATGTGCAATCCAATCTAATCCCAATAGATCTAAATCGTGTCGATTTGTTAGATAACAAACATCTGTAAATTTACTTCCCATAAGTTGAACATTGCATAGAACCTCTCCTGTCAACTTTACTATGTCTCCTGACGCATTTCGGGCGACATGTTCCGTCGGTCGGATGGATGGGCATCCTAACTTGTGCCATGTGTTCTTTGAAATCAACGTGACATCAGAAGCAGTGTCCAACTGAAGTCGTATAAGTTCTTCATTTACTAATAAATTTACAAATTTCCGCCTACTTTTAAATCCAACTTTAAAGGTTGCAAACGTGGTTTTAATTTGACTGTTTAATCGTTGCTTTGAATTTCCACTACGATGTTTAGTCTTGCGTTTATTTAACGAACAGTGACCTTCTTTGTGGCCAATGCGATGACATTTGCGGCATTTATGATTCTTAAACGGACAGAATTTTGCAAAATGCCATGCTCCGCAGAACCAGCATGGTGATGGGGGGTTGGCAGGTTGTTTCCTGCTTGTACAGTTTTGTTTCGATGATTTTATGGATCGGAGCGCATTAATTGAATCAGAACCGGAAGGTTTACCCTTCTGTTGCACCATCGCAGTGTCATGCTTGAGACTAAGTAACCGCTGACATTCGGTTGTAACCATTTGTAATGTCATATTTGGTTCTTGTTCAATGCGTGCCAAAATTCTGGTACGGACATCTGCATCTTCTTCATTCTTTAGACCACATATGAAAACCAAGCATTTAAATTGGTCCGCTGTGATTTCGTTTATTTTGAAGCGTTCGCACTGTCGATTTACCTTTCCGGCATACATGAGATAATCGTCCTCTGGAGATTTTGTTATTTGGAAACATTTATAGCGAGTATTAAATAATGAGGACTGTTCATCGAAAATATCAGATAAAATCTGGACTGTATCTTTGAATGATACATCTCGTGGATTTTGCGGCAAGATAAAATTTACATATTTATTATATTCCTGTGTTCCCAGTCTTCTAAAGAGTAAGCGGACTTTTGCTGCGTCATCAAGATGCGAGCATTCAACGCGGAAAATATCTTCACAACGGTGAAACCACGAACTGAAAATGATATTAGCTTCAGGATCATACTGGAATTCAGAAATAGAATTTATGATGCTTTCATGCTTATCTGATTGACAAGCTGAGGACGACTGTAATGAGAACATTCGTGCGAATGCATCCAAAAGCTTCGTCTGATTTGCCTCATTTTGTGCTTGCTGCATTTGAAGAATAGTTTTAAGGTCATCCAATGAAACAGGCATTTTGTACTGGATCAATCAATATAGGAAAGAAAAAAAAATTCTCCGTCGCCAGTTGTTATGACCTTGGATCGCTTTTACCCCGTGATACTTGTTATGACTTGACCTTGGTCTGTGTAGTCTAAATTATGACCTTGACGCGTTAGGCTGAGTGGCTTAACCTTGAGTCTAATACGCGTGAGTTCGATCGGGGTAGAGAGAACTATTCTGAATCCTGATTGGTTGGCAAGCACGCGAGTGAAAGAAGACAAGACAGTTGGAACACTAAACTCTGGATTCTCTGAATTCGGATTACTACAAAAATGTACATGAATAAATAAGTGCATATCTTGACCACGACGTACGATAATTTGGAAAAATACAGTTATGCCCGAAACAGGGAATTAGGGTAGAAAATATAGTGCAAAATATAATGTTTAAATTACAATATTTTTGGGACAAAAAAGGGTATGCTAGTGAATGATACATAGAACGAAAGCTCGTGTTATGTAGAATAAGATAGGGACAAAAATAAATATAAGTGTTTTACAGGGTTTGAATGAAATGCAATAACGTCCCAAGAAAATAGCTTTCGTAATTGTCTGGGCTTCTTAATTCCCCGTTCATAACATGCATACTGACAATCACAAACACGATCGAACCCAGAGATTTTTTGACATCACTACGAGTAAAGTTATGATCAGGTTACTGTGTGGGAATACAGACATTTCATTTATCGATTACAGTCATTCTGTTATATAGTTTAACTATCATTCAATATATATCGATGAGTAATGAGCTCAAATCGTTATTGATTAACAAGTATATATGTGATCAGATTGTTCGAAATGTATTACGCTAATATATCACATAATTCTGATAAACTTCGTCTTCTCATTGCATTGTCGAAAGTTGTATTCTAATTTTTATGGCACTTCAGTTGAGATGTATTAAAAAAATTGGAATTTCTAAAAGTCATAATAATTTGTTGTTCAAGTTTGTACATTTAATGGAATTGTATTCTCTTAATTTAATTGTTTGATTATAAAGATTTGATTTTTATTCTGTGACAACAATGGAACTTATTCACTTTTGTTCTGATATTATCCCTAGTGATAATGACAACTTTTCAATTAAACTATTCGACTCAATAAAGTATAAGATTAAATTTTAGAACAGTTAATGATAGTCTCATAGTGATTAAGTGCCTAGTGTGTTGACTGATTTTGAATGAGGATTCATTCAATGTTAAGCATAACTCGTTTACTTTAAGTACTATATTTCAACTTTAGTATTGCTTACAAATGTTAAGTAACATTAAATCTGCTCCAATGAACGCTCCTTAAATTTATTCCTTCACATAAACCACACTGCTTAAAACATCAAGAGTGTAGATTCATTGAGATTTTATGTTGTCTGTTTTATTGAATACTTTCAGTAATACTTACTTTAGAAAACTTTAAAATGATGTGATGATTGAAATAATCAACGTTCTTTTTAAACCTATCAGAGCAGAGCTTAATGCAATACTCTCATTTTTACAGCATTAATTTTAATCATGGGGAACTTCATTGATCGAAAATGCTTTTGAAACGTATACCATGAATAGGAAATCCGTTTTCTTTATTATCGCTTTCACTACTAATATAATGTTGAGTGAGTGAAAGTTTTGACGTTTTTCCTACTTAATTAGGGTGCTATATCATTTTCTGGGGCTACAATGAGATGGTTGAAGACAAAACTGGACGTGTTTAAAGATGATGCGGAATGTGAGAAATTGTCTGCTTCAGTATACAGAAAACAAAGATTTAATGAACCAGATCCATGCTATTTAGTCCCAGCATTTAGTGGTCTTTTCTGTCCATGGTGGCAAGAAAGTGCACGTTGTGTCATATGTGGAATCACAGCGAATGTTGATAAATCTGATCTTGTTTATGCTGGCTTAAGATCATCTGTTTATCAAACATATGATGTTCTCTTTGTGGCTACTTTAGCTAAAGCTAATAATAAATGCAATTCAATAGTTCCATTAATGGCATTAAAAAAACCAAATGAAATTATTGTTGATGGTGGAATGTCCAATAGTGACATTCTTATGCAAAGTTTAGCTGACATTTTGAGTAGGTTTGACCAATTTTATCATTATTATTATTATTATTATTATTATTATTATTATTTCACCCAGCATGCTGGTAATAAGTTGATACATCACTTTATTTCAACGCTATACAACCTCAAACTTGGTATTTGTATAGGTTTACTGAATCAGAATATCATAAAACAAGAATTTAGCAGTAATTATATATATATATATATATATATATATATATATATATATATATATATATAATGTTTACAATTGTTATTTGAAATTCAGCACAGAGCGTTACATATATTTCTTGCTAGGATAAAATATTATCTAGTTACTCCAAGAAAAACGGCTAGAAAGAGTCATTTCACTGACTTTGAAACCGTTACTCTTGCATATAAACGTGCTAGGAAAATATTTGCCCTATTAGTTGTTCATCACAGTTAATCAGCAACTCGCATAATCATCGTCAAATACAATAAAAATAACTCAGGGAACTTATCTCACAACCTTTACAATCTACCCCGAATTATTCAAGTAATCAATCATTTAGCCTTATAGAATATTTCAATTGGCAATAAACATACAAATAAAAGCTACAGAATTAAAGTGCATGAATAAATCATTTATCAGAGACAGGATTCAGGAGAATAATTAATTTTAAAGTTAGTTTTTTTTAATCCTAAACTCCAGTAAAAAATAAAATACATATATGGTTCAGCTAAACTGTGAGTATACTATTTGTAAATGTCTGTCGAGAAAGTAACATTCTCTAATCGTTCACGTGGATTACGTTGAAGTGTAAAATGCTTTGGTAATTGTTTGGATAGCTAATATTGTGGTGTGTGCTACTTATATTGACATAAGTAGTATATGATGTTAGTCGTGATCAGAAGGTCTGGCAGCAGAGAGACAAGAGGATCGAACAGTAAATAATCGGAACAGAATGCGATTTATATGGAAATGCAAGAACAATGAATTCTGAGTCATTTTGAGACAATTGAAGGACATTTTGCAAATTAAGCATTTACTTTATGGTTGTTAGATTTTATTAACAATTCCTGTAATTTTATGTTGAGTATATTCGATTGTCCCCATCCGTGTTCTGTTCACTACAATATTAGTCAACTTTTCCTGTTTACAAGATACAACCAACGGAAAAAGCGTGAACATAACCTTAAATATTAGAATGTATTCACTTTTGGTAAATAACTGGAATTCAACTACAATATTAAATCCGATTGATATTAGGATAACGATCGAAATATATTATTGTACTGTTCATTTTTGTAAAAACTAATTCAAATACAAACAACTGTTTTCTAATTCTACAGGAAACATTAAGCTTGAACAGGAAACAGTAGAAAAACAGAATAATATACTGAAAAGAAAATCAAAGGATTAATTTCAAGGCTTATTAAAATAATAAGGTTGTTTATTAACATTATTGAACTCCGTATGATAATTGAAAGCTCCGAATCCAACATTTAAATTTCAGACGTTTCGCTATGATTCTAGTTGTTTACATTTCTGAAGAAACAATTTTGCTTTAATTTGTGAACAGTGATATACTGGTGGTAGAAAAACAAGGAATCTGTTTAAATAATAATTATTATTCGTAAATCTATACTTATTGTGAGAGTTACAAAATATGAATAGAGCAGGTTTGTGGATGTCGTGAGGGATCCTTCTGGTGATGAAACTACTCTTCAGTGAACTGTAGTTTTTAGTGTCAGTCTACCCTGAAGGCAATTAGTGTTGTAGACTGCAAGGTTTCAAAATGAATTTGTATTATTGTTTCGTTTTTCTATTTCTCGTGGTTATTCTCAAGTTAGTAGTGAATATCATCATAATAAGGGAAGAGTACTAGTTTGGAAATTTTTTGATTGACTAAAATTCTGTTGCTATGTAAATTGATATGTAGTTATCATACACTTTTATAATAATTACAGACAGTATAGTAACTTCATTAAACTAACTAACCGATCAAGTTCAACCTAAACCTAAACAATCTCTCCTTATTTGAAGTATACATTTGATTTTCATGGATTTTACCGGCTAGCAAAACTTGTGTTACATTTCATATATAAAAATAATCGGTTAACTGATCAATTTAATACTACTGATACAATATTTAGTACGTAATTGTTTATTTCATACTGTTTACTTATCTGCTCTATTTATTTTATTTTTCATTGAATAGATGTAACTGTTCGACGTCATAATCATTCTGATGTTATGACTGCATTAGGTGCGGCAGTTACTGTGGCATTAGCACTGGATATTAATCCAACTGGATTATTGAAAATTCGAGAATATTCGACTAATAAACCAGATGAATATCAGTCAACATTTTATTCAAAAATTAATTCAAATGATCGCGCCGTTAAATTATACGGTTGGCATGAATCAGTTAAACGAAGTTTAAACTGGATATCGAATAAATCAATAAGTGAATCACAGAATACACTTTTCGATTTATTGGACCATATCTGTAATGAGCAACATGAAGATGTGAAGAAAATTAAAGTAAATGAAATTCTTTTTAATGAGTTCATTTATTTTTCCCTCTCTCTATTCATTATTTTGCATCATTTAGTAAAACTATTTTTTCGATAGTTGAAATCATGAGTCATTTGAAGCTAGACCATCATGAAAAACCTGGAAGCGCTGGACGACCGTTTCGTCCTAGTATGGGGCTCCTCAACAGTGCGCATCCACGATCCCGCCCGCCGCGAGATTCGTACCCAGGATCTATCAGTCTCGCGAGCGACCGCTCAACCATTAGACCACTGAGCCGGCCGTCATTCAACGGTGTTAATGTCTAACTTCAGCTAATTGCTAAAATCTCCACTAAACCCCTCCTGATAAGAACATTATTGTATGTCTAGTTAAAAAAGTTGATTCTATTTTCTAATAATCCATTACTCGTATTTTATTTTAAGCGTGTATTTACCCGAAAGTCTAAAGCCTATCATAAATATATTTATCATTCATTTTGTCCTTTGCCATGATACTCGATAGTAACTGGCATTTCGAGTCATTTTTAATTTGTTGCTATAACTGTTACGATATGTGTCTATAAACTAAGTAACTATTCATAAGTGATATATTTAATTTCTTTTTTAAAATTTTTCAATGATGAAAAATCCGTATAAATTTAATCATTACATATGTCTAATAATTGATTGATACATTCACTGATGATGACTATCTAAAGGTGTTGTAAAAAAGAAAAAGAATATTTTTGTGCTCTTAGAAATAATACAGTAATAGGATAATACTATGAAGAAATCCACTTGATATAGACTAAATCACGTAACGTATAAACATGCTATATACAACTAATAATAAATAATAGATCAGACATTAATGTATTTCCGCTCGAATAATTACGTATTAAAGAATGACACTGATATTGTATAGGTTTTACAATGAAATTGAAAATCAATACCAATAGACGATGATGAATTAACTTAACAATACAGTAACCAGTTTTATGACACAAAAAATATGAAATTTCATAATCTGTTAATTGTCAAAACTAATTGATTTTATGTGCCGGCTCAGTGTCTAGTGGTTAAGCGCTCGCGTGTGAGACTGATAGGTCCTGGGTTCGAATCTCTCAGGAGGGGCGAGATCGTGAATGCGCACTGCTGAGGAGTCCCACAATAAGACTAAACGGCCTTCCAGTGCTTCCAGGTTTTCCATGGTGGTCTAGCTTCAACTGACTCATGATCTCAACCATTGAAATAATATTTAATACTAAAACTTCTAATATTAGTGTAGGGTCATGTAAAAGAAATAACTGAAAAAGTAGTATTTTTTCACTCAACTTATATCGTACATGTCTCTATGGGAATAATTAATGAATGGTTTATATAACACAAATACTGAAAGTTTACATACACAGTGAAGTCAAAGTAGAGAACAATAATAGAAAGAAACTCATGATATTAATTAGTATCAGAGCATTTAGCATGCTGAATGTTTATTTGTCTACGCCCACTAACTATATTTTAGTAGGAAAACTAAAAGAAGATCAAATAATTAATGTATGACAGTAATGGTTAGTTTTCGCATCACTGATGATTTTAATGATGTAAGAGAGGTTGAAATCTTCTGAGGGCTAGAGCTTCTATAGAGAAAAGTATAGCCTAATGACATAAGAAATCTAATCTACGTTTGTTTCAAATAGCCACCTCAACACTTTACTTTGATGTGAATTTGCACAATTCACCTATCCCATTACTGATTTGGAATTGTGCTGTCAAATGATTTTAAAATCATTTCTTATTATCATCAAATTTACATTTCAATTGTTCTTTGTTTTTATGTGTTGCCACTCACATATGAATTGGTAACTACCATGGGAAATGAAGTAGTGATTTATATGTTTTGAGACTTGTATAAAGTAATGGGGTCACTTCTTTTGGTACAGAAAAATTTGGTTGCTTATCATTTATTTTCAGTAGTTGTTTTCAATCTCTGTTGCCAAATCAGACTATCGAGTTTTCTCCTACAATCGGAAATTGAGTAAACAGTCTTCAAAAAATAATTGCAAAGTTCACATGCTGTCTAACGTATGTATATATATTAGTGTTTTAGTCGACAGCATCTTCCTCAAATGTATTTTCAGTGCAGGTACATAAATAAAAAATTTTTTTATAACTTTGTATAATACGCGTTATCTTCTCCAATTCAACTTCATATCCAGTTATCATAATAAACATTTACTTGAAATATCACTTTTTACAACCTTACCATTTTATTCGAGTAATATAAGCACAAACTTATCCATAACTATTCAATTGTTGCAACGATGATCATGAGATAAAGGACTATAGCTGGTAAACTGTTGATAGCACTATTATTATTCCTTTTGTTTCTTTTATTTGTATCTATAATTGTATGTTTTCAATTTATGTTTATTTCAAAAGGAAAATCAGTGTCCATTGAATTCATCACAAAAAATATCGTTTGGTCTAACAGTTATTGGTGTATTTTTACTTGGACTGTTGGTTGGTCAGAGAATTAAATGATGTGTTTACGTTATGCTTTATCATATATATGGGAGGCGATGATTTTAATTTCAGAACGAACTATCTTATTATCAGTCATTTTATCTATTTAATAAAATATACTTAAATAATCTTTATATGATATTTTTGTATACGGTTTGTCTCTATATTTCTTGTCTGGAAAAACATTATGCGGTTGAAAATCACATCATGAAAGAAAGCTTGCGCTTTAAAATTCAACTTTAATAAATATTGATACTTATTGTATTTGAATCTGTAGGAGCCGTCTTGTGTAACATCAATATTAGCTGTTGATGTATCACTAATAAATCAAAAACAGATTAACAACGTAGTAGTTGGTCACTTTTTCAACATATAACACGAAAACATCGGTTCAAAGACTTTTCAGAAACAAATAATGGTAAATCTATGAACTTGTCAAAAATACTCACCCGGATATATAAATTTAACACATTTAAAAATAGAGGAAAATGAACCATTAATCACTATAACATTAAAATTGACATTACTTGTTTCAATAAAAAGGAAGCTATGCAATCATAAGTGTACATAATGAGGACAGTTTGCTTGTAATTCACCTTTCTCCAGAGGATGTGTCCATCATTCTCCATAAAACAGTCAAATACCTTAGTTTTATTAATATTCAAAACTCTACAAGCTATGCATTCTAAATCTGTTAGTCTGCGGAGTTTTATAATTCTTCATGTAACTACCTCCTGCTTTGTTCGGTCTACTAAATCCGATGTGAAAAGATATACTACATAGTACATTGAGGAACCCATAGTAACTGGAAAACTACAAATAGGAATTAGAGTTCACCAACCCAGATACAGATATAGGAATACTGAATTTTAATGCATTCAAACCTGCTTAAGACCGGACAGACGATTAAAATATATAATTTTGCTAAAGTTTCATCCGAGATAGTCTCATAAAGTTGCATCAGAGGTTTTAATATGTTATCTGGTAATTACTTGAAATGTTTCAAATATCTATGAGTGATTCGCAAAAATAATTCAGTTAGTATATTTGTCTTACACTTGGGTGTTATTTTTGTCGAATTTTAAAACTATAACGTTACTAACTTGGCTACTGCATACTCTGCGACCAATAGCCCACGTAATAGTCTCACTTCTTTTGTCCTCGAAGCAGCGTTACAGATGAACAGTGATAAGTATGTTTTGTGTCTTTGATTCACATTGTCCCTGAGTCTCGAAATTTGAATATAATGAAGGCGGCTCTCTTATGCTCAATACGGGGACGGAAGAAGAGTAATTTTCCAGGGTTTACCTTGAGGAAATGCCGAGCTGTATTCTTCTGCATCTCCAAAGTATATAAGATGGTTCACGCTATCTGTAGTCTTTCCTTGTTCATCACATAAAGGGAGCAATATCTTGATTATTTTATACCAGAAACGCTGGATACTAGACACTTTCAAGGCACCGGATGTCCACGGTTAATCACATTATCCCCAGAGTAAGGTGAGATTGCTAATTATACACTTACCCCTTGCTCCTTATTTGAACTGACGCTTGTAATCATCTTTAAACCCATAATATTGTGGCACTTGCCGTAACAGATAGGCTTAACGCGACCAATAACGAATGCCGAAATATGATTTCCATAACTCCTGTACTAAGGCAATCGAGTTCGCATGATACGGGGTTTGTTGCGTAATCCCCAATTTACATTAATCGGGTAAAGCTTGTATCGTTAGTGCAGAATCTACGGAAATGGTTTTACTCCATCAAATTCCCTTTAATGTAATATGGTGCCGAACTACTGAAGAAATCGTCTTTTTCACCTGAAATCAGGGTTATGGCGTGGAGCGGTTGATCACAGTTTCTCTCTGAATGTCTGTTAGAAAAGTTTGTTGTTTGATAGGTTTCTTTCAAGGGATAGATTGACACTGTTATATCGAGAATATCAATGTTAGTTTGCAGGTACTCAACAATATTTAGTAACTTTTGCATTTTAACGCGTTATCTTGTACCAGAATTACATATGACTGTATAGTAGGTGAATAGCATAGTTAAAGTAGTTTTTCTTATGATCTGCTTTCACAATGGTACTGCATAAAATTTGTGTTGCAATATGGTCACCGAACGCTAGCGAATTTTAGAAATATTGCACACTATGGAGAATAACATAGGGATTTGATTGATTAAATACACATTTTATCGCTAGACCACTCTCTGATTTCAGACCAAATATACACAGTTCGCTCGTTACATATATCGGGTGACTAGTATATTGCCGTCGAGGGAGGGGTGTTGCAAAGTGTCTGGACTTCCTGCCATATCAGTCTAATTGTATCACTCGTTTTGATGAAGTTATACTGTACAAGGAAGACTTCAAAACATGTTCGATCAAGCAAAGCAGGCCTCAGAAATCTTTCAGGTAACCCAAGAAGCAACAACTAAACTTTCCTGTTGCGTTGGAATTAAAATGACGAATCATGTACCATAATGTAGTGAAAAATAAATCTATTTTATTGAGGATGTATTCAGATACACCACATGTGACATAAGAAATCATGTTGACTTTAATATATCGTTGGGTAAACGGTTCAGAGCATCAAAACTAGACGCTTCAAACCGTAAGCCGTAGATGTCGCTGGAGAGTTAGCAAAAGGACTTAAGAGCCAGTGAGTGTGGTGGACTATAAAAAGTCTGAGTTGGTAAGTTGTAGTTCGAATGAAGCTTGCGAACACCATGTGCAACTGCACGAAAGCAATCATTAAACTAACACGTGACATGTTCTGGAACTCGGCGAAATTCGGACAACTAAGGAAATGGAAACAGGTGACCTACTTCAATCTCTATAGCAAGAGATAAGAAGGACCTAACCTAGCACAGGCCAGTTAAATTACCTTAAATACCGAATTAGGCAATGTAAGGACTGTTCGACAACCGAACGAGGGAACGCATGAACGAAACGACTTACTTTATGGAGCATGAGCTGGATCCATAAAAGACAGCTACTTGACGTTTTAAAATGGGACAGCTGGAAATCTGACGTTACTAAAAGATGCTCGTACGTTTAGCCTCTCATGGCTCTTGAAGAGCGCTCAAAAGATTACTGCACACATTCCTAATAGTAGAGGTTCAAATGGTTCAAATGGTTGTGGGCGGAATAGAAGAAGCTCTCGCTTAACAGGCTTCCGTGTCTAGTAGCAGGGGATCACCAAATCCTCCAGGCAGGAACCTAGGTATGTTAACAATAAAAGAGGAAAAGAAATTGGTAAATCATAGTGTGATGCTGTCCTTGGTCCTTAAGAATAGGTCAAGTTGCCTCTTGAAGGACTCCTGAGAAGTCGCTTGGACTAGCTCGGCTGGCAGCGAATTCCAGCTTTTGACAACTCTTGAGGAGTAGAAATTGTGTCTACATTCCGTCTTGCTATGTTGTGTTTCCAGTTTCTGGGTGTTACCCCTTAGGTTGTTATTCGAACTAAGCTTAAGTAGGTGTTTAAGAGGATGTCCAGAAGTGTTAAGAATACTATAAGCCATTAATAAATCACCTCTAAGACGCCTATATTCTAGTGGGTAAACGTCTAGTGAACGGAGGCGTTCTTCGTAAGGTTTAGATTTGAGTCCTCGAACTGATTTCGTGGCTCGCCGTTGGATGCGCTCCAAAGTGACCTTGTCCTTTTGGAGTGAGGGGGGAGTACTATGTTTCCGTACTCTTAATGGGGACGGATGAAACTATTGAAGATTGTGTGGAAAGTTCTTCCGTCAAACTGGCCAAAAATGCGCCTCAACGTTAACAGTGCAAGGTTTGCTCGGAAGGCATTTTTGTCACAGTGAGCGTAAGACTCTAAGTCATGGGGCACCAGGACTCCTAAATCTTTTTCCACTTGGGATACTACTAGAGAGGAGTTTCCTAAGTTGTAACTGTAGTTTGCAACATGTCGCAGATGGACTACTTTACACTTTGAAGTGTTAAAGGTAAGTCCGTTATCGTCTGCCCAACTTTGAAGTCGCGTCAGATCCTCCTGAAGTGCCTGTGTATCGTCTTGGTTGCATATCTCTCTCCAAAGTTTCACGTCGTCGGCAAAAAGTAATAAGTCTGACGTTACCTGTTGAGGGAGATCATTTATGTAGATCAAGAAGAGAAGAGGCCCTAGTACTGAGCCCTGGGGGACCCCACTAGGACATTCCATAGCCTGAGATAAAGTGGAATTAACCCTAACCTTAAAGTGTCGATTTTTTAGGTATGAAGTAAGCCAATCGATTAGAGGTGGTTTGATACCTAGTCGTTTGAGCTTATTGATAAGACACAAGTGGTTAACCTTATCAAAAGCTTTTGAGAAATCAAGGTAAATGACATCAACCTTTCCCTTGCAATCGAGGATGCTTGTCCATCTGTCCACCGCAGTCAGCAGGTTGGTTATACAAGAGTAACCCTTCCTGAAACCATGCTGTTGGGGTGAGAAGAAATTTAAGGACAGTAGATAGTCATTTAAACCGTCGCATATCAGGGACTCCATGAGTTTTGAAGGTAATGACAGAAGAGCCACCGGCCGATAACTTGAAGGTTCATTGCGTCGACCACCTTTGAAAATTGGCGTGATGTGAGCCAACTTCCAATTTTCCGGTAATTTGCCTCGGCTAAGCGAGTGAGAAAACATCACGCTAAGCGGCGTTGCCAGGATTGAGGCTGCCTTCCTCAGTATGGCAGGATGAACCGTATCCGGGCCAGGAGAAGTGTCTAGTCTCATGTGCTGCAATTTCCGGAACACCAAGTCAGCGCTTAGGTCCACTTCAGAAAGTCCTGTGGAATTGCAGATGAAACTGCCGTCAGTAAAGTTGATGTCAGCCGGTTGAAATGTTTGAGAGTAATGTGCCGCCAGAAGGTTAGCGGCGTCGCCATCGTTGTTGGTCGGGCCGTTAAGACCTAGCAGTTGAGAAACTCCTGTTTTGGCTTGACGAAGAGAGGCTGCATAATGGAATAAGCTTCTAGGGTTAGAGGCGAATTTGTCCATAAGCTTTGTTTGGTACTGAAGCCTGTCTTCTCTTATAGCCTTCGTGCATATGTTCCTGATATGTTTATATTGCCTATACGCTCCATCGTTATGAGGATGTGTTTATCTGACCTGGCCCCTAAATTAAGTGGAGATTAACTGATTCGCTCGAAGATACACAGGGTGTTCGCGAGCTGCAAGAACCACAACGTTGTTGAATTCCCCAACTGAAACGTGACATAATCTCTCAGCCGAAATGGGTGACGATAGACTTCGAAACTTCGAATAGTTTTCACTTTTCTGTTGGAAGTTTGGCAATTTAATAACAGCACGAAATTTTCAAAGCACACCATTTTAAATCCGTCACAAGCATCCCACGAGAACATCACGACCACGTCTAACTAGTCAACCACTGCAAACTCGATAATCATGGAGCAAAAACCTATGTAAACTCTTACTGTTTCCCATTAGTCGTTCACCACATTTGAGAAGCCCTACCGGCCGAAGTGAATAAGTCCCACATAGTGGATATCTTCAAGAGGAGACGTGAAAAACAAGTATTCCCTAATGGACGAGAAACTCCTTATTGAACTAGCTGCAGCTGATATACTCCTCTGAACCTATGGATTGGTAATAAAATATATAAATAATTACTTCCGACCTTGTTTATCATTTAAAAAGTGTGTAAATTTTCAGAACATATAGTCCTGTAAGTTCTCGAAATTGACGTAGACATCAATAATTTTACTGGGCCCAACCCAGCTAAAGGCGATCTTTCACGCATCCATACCAGATCAAGGGTACGTACGCCGTGCTACACATCCTTCGCAACCATTAAACAGCTTAAACCAAACGTTTCTCGACGTACGGATAGCTCTTCAAATATTTCTCAAAACCCCTTCCTTTCTGACTTCCGATTTGTGTGGGTTGGCATGTTGCGATTATAAAAGGTGTTACTGGTTAGGGCGTTGTCAAATACTGAATATTTGTGGCCCCTTCACTATCATTTATGTTTTGTTCGTATCTTAGGCTTTAATTCTTTCAGGATGTCTGAATTACCAATTAATCAGCTTCTTTATTTATTTCTTGAGACCATTGAATTTTCACATTATTGTTTTTCACATTACAATCGAATCACCTCTTAACTAATAAAGCGATAGCTCATGGTATACAGAAACTTTACTGTACTCAGAAAAACGTCCTCAACCACACTGCAAGATATACACACCAACAAATAACTGACAAGTGGGCTAGAATTAGTTCAGTCGAGTGACTAGGCCACCACCTATTGGAAATTTACCAAAGAACTGAAACTGTGCTTAAACAATAAGAGGCGAGCAGAAAGAAATTTATCGGTTTGTAAACACTATTACTAATGATATGTGATTGGACAATGTAACCGACTTGGATTTTCTAAAAGTTCGCTACACTTATGAGACTTCTTGTCGTTAAGACATGCTGTTCAATCCTGACTCCTCTGTGTCGGGGTATGGCATGTAGGTTTACTTATGAACGTTACTACGATATATCTCTAAATAAAACTATTTAACAACAGTAATTTAACTTTACATCTACTAGCATTATTGAGATGGGTTGCTGTGTAGTAAACACCATCCAAATGTTGTCGCTCCAGTCAATACAGCACTACATACATATCGGCCTTGTTTAATTCTCAAATACATACTGCACTCTTGTAGTCTAAGAGGAAATTTCGAAGTGGGAACTGTGGTCTTGATTTGCCAAATCTTCCCATTTAGGGTTTTCCCTAAAGTCGTATGGCACTTGGTAGTTTTCCTTGATGTTTGGTGGAAAATCCCAAAGTATTATAAGATTCTGTGGAAATATGTCGGAAGGCTCTAAATTTCCTCAAGCATATTGGGTATTTTCCTCAGATCTGCGGATATTTTAGGGTTTTTTGCCATTCCTCCAAAATTTTCTTATAGCGGCTTCCTCTAAATTTACCCAGAACGGACATCTTCCTAAGAATTAGGGAGATTGGGTTGGTTATGAATGCTAGACGAATGAATAGCCTAGTTGAGATATCTGGCAACCTACAACGGATTATAAAATATTTGTCTTTTCAATACAGTGTTGTGTTTAGTAGTTCGATATGCAAAAGTGTGTTAAAGCGTAAGCACGTGCGTTCCAGTTATACATAGTCTTAAAAAACGCTCTCATCTCGCTAGTTCTAAAAACAATTGTATTGTCATTTCCATGCAAATATGGTATGGAGAGATTTTCTAGTGGTCTGAGTGTGTCATATTGGATGATCAGTTGGTTTATTCAATAGTTCCCTGAATCTAAATTTGATCAGAGTCTTCGATCTTGGTTATATTGTTGCTGTTAAGTGTACTACTCATAGATATCTATCCTCTGGGTGATACGATTCTGGAATACATACGGACCTTTGGGGACTCCCAAAACGCTTTGACGAATGTAGATATTGCGTCAGGCTCTGACGAGACGATTACATAGTGATGCTTCCCATTGGTTAGTGGAGTCACTATCTATTTATATAGTCATAATTGGTTTTAACGATGCCACTTTTCCAATGAGACAGTCTCCCGATTTGTCCTAGCAAGTTGTGTGAACTATTTTGCCACTCCTAATACTGGCTGTATGGTAATGTTAGTGTGATAATTCCTCATCAAAACCAAATACCAAGGGATCCATATTTTATTGATTCTGGAGACGTATATCTCAACCGATTGTTCCTAAACCACTTCTGATATTTCTAGCTAGTCTGACCATTTCACGTGTTCTACACGTAACATGATGCATAATTAGATACTCCGAAAAACCATCGTAACTGTGTAACATAAAATATGATTCCACTTATACTCTATTACAGTCGCGAAACGACATTCCGTATGAAATGTGAGTTATTTTTGAGTAATTGGTTGCTCTCACTTGCTGCGACACTATTCTTTCCATATATGAAATTCTATCCTCTGGTAATCACCTCGCCTACATATATTTCCCTAAAAACGACTAAAAGGTGTCATCGATTAACAAAGGTAGCAAATTCAAACATCTCCAACCAAACCCATCACTGATTAGAAGCCATTTTATCAGTCGGTTGGGTAATGTACTTCCCACGCGGTGAGTTTGCAGCGAGGGTAAATATTCTTTAGAACAATTTAGCACTATTTGGTGTTTAGCCGTCCACTTCTTCACACACAATATATCCATTCATTGTTATTGTCATTTGTAAATTGATAATTTATGCAGATTATCACATTGAATGGAAACCGAAACCGTATCCCTGCACAAAGGCCGAACGAGAAGCGGCTGCCAAACGTTACAATCTCTTACCTTCTGATTATAAACCATTTGAGGACGATGGTTTGGCACCAGGAGACTACTTCTACGTAGAACCGTATAACGCGAATAATCGCAGCCCATGGGAACCCTATGACTTCCCACGTGAAAGACGAGATTTTAATGACCCGCAACAGTTCAACGCGCAAATGTATCTTGCTTCCGGATATAATCCTACAAAACTAAATGAAATTTTAAAAGGACAGCCAATGTAAGCTGTGGTTCATAGATTTCATTTGTAACTAAGGTGGTATATACTGTTCAAGACGTTTGCACCGTTCTTTGGCCTTTGGATGTTCTTATATCTCGGTCAAATGTATTGCTTCTTTCTCCCGATGGTAAGTACTATAAATTTGAACGTCACTTTTCGTTTTATAATCGAGTTAGTTATAATATTTACAGGATCATCCGAAAAGTAAGACTAGGAACTTAAAATTCCATAACAACTCCAAGTTTTAATTTCTTAAATAGTAGATGACAGGAAATCTTCAGCAACTTCCAGGCGGACTTATAGCTACACTTTGAATACCAACCATCATGAATTTGCCTACCGACTTATAATGCGGTAAAAAAAGCTGAGACAACTAAGTAGTAGGACCATGGAGCTGTAGTTTTGAGTTTAACTAGCAGATTTGGGCCGCTCCAATACTATATACTGAGCAGTCAGTTTGAGAAGCGTAATGTTTCTAGTTGTTTGGTGTCTAGATGGTGTACAAAGGCAAACAGTTCGCGAACCCAACAGTTCACTTCTGTCATGAGATCTAATCATTATAAGTGGACAAAGGTCATCGACATTCGACTGCATATTTTTTCGAAGCACTTTTCCATGTGACAAAACCACTAAATTCGTTGCGTCAAAGTTAGGCAAGAAAAACATACCAATTGGCAGCTATATCAGCAGATTTGTACATCGTAACGACCATCATGTGCATGTATAAGTGACCCCGAAAACGTCACATATATGGTGGGTTATACATATAAGGTATAACTTTGAATAAAGTAGGTCGTTTCGAAATCACACCGTACGAAAGTCGTTCAGTAACTAGCTGACTGGACAAAATCGCTTATCTAAAGCATAGTACATACCTCAACATTGTTCAGTAAATGAACATTTAGGTAAACTATAGCCGGTTGTCCAAAAACGGTTGCTAATTTTTTTCTTCTTTTTACAGAAAGCGAAGCAATATCCACATGCAGTGGACAAAGAAAATCACTATACTTTTGAAAAGCTTGGGTAGATCCGTATGTCCGAATAGAAAGTAATAAAGTCGTAGTAAACAAAAAGAATGACTTATTATTATTGGGATTTTTTATTGCCAGCATAATTAACCACAATTATTTGCTTCACATAAATACACTGAAATTTGGGACTGCATGGGCACAAACATTGGGGTGCCATTCTTGATAAATAATTGCAACATTCCGTGGATAAGAGAATTGTGTGCATGGTTGTATTCAGGTTTTCCGACTCGATGCTGACTTTCTCAATTGTCGTTCATACTGATATTCACGTTCATTTGCTCTATTGAAAAATGCTTGCCTTTCCAGATACCTATTTTAAAATAAAAAACCCAGTAAGTTAACTTAGCTTACAAAAAAAATCTACAATTACAGACCTCATTAACAACCAGATATTTTAGCTAGTGGTGCACCGGAGTAAAACGACGAAATTATCGAGACACTATGAAATCAAAATTGTTATTTATGATTGGAGTGTATTAAGTTAATTATGATTAGCGGCGACATTATATACTACTTGTTGACGATGGGTGCTTTTGTTTCTGGAGTGGAAACTTCAAAACTAAGCAGGTAGCGTCGATGTGTCAACCTTTGGACTTAAACGTGAATTAATGTTGTCGAGTCAGTTTAGTTGGTGACTAGTATCTGCAAATGCAAAGCGATTCTCTCACTACTGCAATGGAATAGCATTTATGCGTTGATAAACTTGCACTCTTACCCGAAGGCAGCACATTACTGATAAAGTACTTGGTCTCTGACGAGTTTCTACCTATGTTCCATGACACTTGTCTATGTCTCGCGTCTATGTTCATTTTGAAAACTGCTTTTCTTCAGGAGGCAACTGACCATCATCCAGACTTACTCGACCAAGTGGTGTAAATGTGTATAACCTAAAACCAAGCAATCAGTACTAGTGTAATAGGCATGGGTTGTATTTCTTCATTTGGTCGCCAAGGGTACTGAGACTACTCTTTTCTTCAATACAGTTGGTATACAGTAAGGAAAAACTCAAAACTCTTGTTACACAACAAAATTATCACCTTACTGACTATTTGTTAATCGTATATATGAGTACATATCATTGCAATCTTACCCTTCTTTCCCTTTGTTGTGGGCTTTAAGGTCATCTTCCAAAGATTCTTTCTGTACATATTGCTTCCAGTCAAGACGCGACTTTTCCTATAATTTCAGTAAAATAAACGTCTCTACATTCGTTGGTTATAGCTCATGTATCTTAAGATAAGAAACAGAAAAAGATAACCATGTGCCTACTTTTTTCACGGACTTCATGATTATGATAGTTTTATTACACTATAGTACAATCTAACCACATATTCATTTAGTAGTCCCTAAGCCTTATCGAGAGTGAGGCCTGGCTTATTAACCGATTTACCAGGTACAGATTATATGTGAGGTCTAGTTATACTAACGAGCTGCCTAAACTAAGTAAAGCAGAGCCACCACTTGACAAGAGAAGTTTTGTAACTGTATGGAACTATTGCAAAAAAGCGCTAAAAACTCGTAACTCTAAAACCCTACTTAGTGCTTTGTGAGAATATATAATTTCCAGTAACATACATAAATAATACTAATGTAACGTAACAAAACATCACGAAGAAATCCGGAACTTACTAAGGTAGATAACTTAGGTAGGCTGTTTATCGTGGATTTCAAGTTCTGCAGAGCGTTAGTTAGACCGAGTCCCAAAGACGGTGCTCTATATTAAAATGATTTGTAAATTGATGCATATAATAAGCAGATTAATTTGGTTCAACATAAGGGAAATATAATTTGTTTTGTCTGAATGCTTTTTGTGGTGTGAAAATGTTAGCAGAAAAGATACGGCTTACAACAGTTACTGTTATGGCTAATATACCAGCAAAATTAGAACGAATACTACTAATTTTGCAGCTGTCACACATACTAGTGAGAAACTTAGTCACTAGCCTAATTAAAGTGCACGAGGACGTACTGAGTTTATCAGGAAAAACTAACTGCTGGAAGCCTGAACGGACTTTATTGCTCACTCTTAGTTCTAAAGAAGAAATAACTGGTGGGAGGAAATCACTGTCACCCTATAGGAGTAGCTTAGCCTTGGTGTTAATTACCTGCTTTGTATTTTCTGTGTAGCATAAAAGGCAGAAGATAATGCCTTTTTTACTACAACTGCTGACTGACGGCTTTCAACGTTTCACGACAAAATAGCTCTGATAATTTCCCTTGAGTTGAATCATATTTCTCTCCATTAATTATTATGCTCATATATGTATATCATAATCCACTGGTTGCAACACAAAAATGCAGATGCTATTTAGGCGTATGAAAATTCAAGTAGTGCAGGACGTAAGGTACGTGTATATGAAATAAACAGAAGTGGATACGCAGTGTTTCATTGTAAACATAGTTTTGCTCATCTATTAAGTTGAAATCAGTTTGGAGTTATATGCAGTGCTATTGGTATAGGTTATGATACGACGTTCACCAAAAGAAACGACGGAGCACTTTATGATGCTGTTTGAAATAACTATACACTTGTTACAAAGTTATTACTATTAATCTGTACAACTGTTGACTGTATTCTCAACCGAATAACAGTTTTGGATAGAACTTACTTTGGTTTCAGGGGAATTGTCTCAGTTGAAGTCTTATTATGTGAGACACCTAAACCTTTAGTTCGATTCGAGTTTGAAACAGCCTGAATGACTCTGAAAATAAGAAAGTTGTTTTTATAGATAACAGTCATACGGTTTACATACAAATATAGTTAAGTAGGTGATTGATAGTTTACATGGTAACACTGGTTTTTAGTGATTCGGAAACGAAGCAAATGCTTTGAATATACGAAACTCCCGATGTTTAAACTCAGGATCATCATGTAACAAGGGTAAAGTCCGGAGGTAATCACAGCTTGGTGTATTCTCCAATAACTATTATAACACGATGGAGATCCCAAAATGTTGTAATCAACAAGACAATTAAGAATAGATGGCTTGTGTTAAAAGCCTGTTTGTGTCGCAACGATAAGTAACAGTCTATACTCGTAATATGCACCATAAAATCAGTCGACTGTAATGGGCGTAGGGTTTGACACGAAGGTACATCGGTAGTGGTGGGGAAGGAATTAAACAACACGGTCAAAAAGGGATGTACTCAAGGAGTAAAAACGAGATACTACTGAAAATCAAAATCAGGTGGAATTTACAGGGTGGATCCCGCTTCAGTAGACTCAGTCTTAACATTTAGTCAACGGATTTGTCATATATGCACATTACGCTACACGTAACACTAGCATTGATTACTTGGTTCAAACGCGCAAGCAGTACTTCCAGCTTATGTAGGGGTAAGTGCAACGACAGAACGAGATAACAGTTTCCTAAAGATCACCGATGGGAAGGTGAGATTCTACTAATATTTTGAACCTGAAAATTGAACACCCGCACCAGAAAAACGTCATTCGTCACTCATGGAGACTATTGCATATGTATTGATCAATAATAAAACAAAGTCTACAATGCGTACGATCAGTCAGCTACAACGTAGGACCAGACACATGTGCGTCGGTTCAAGTTGCCACGCCTCATTAGCACAACAAGATGAACACCGAGTTCATAGAACCAGTTAAATCAGTGGTGGTGGTAGTATATAAAAGAAAGATTGCATATAAAGACATAGTACAAGAAGAATTAGTTCGTAGGAAGAAAAATATGACGCGATTTTAATTTCATAGTTCAAAGACAAAGAGTGTATACACCTACGCCATTGTGATCGATTCCGAGCCATGTCACATAGTCTCCAACCATTGGTTACGATAGTCATGCGGACCCCAACCAAGTAGTCTGTATCTACTATCAACGTGGAATCAAATTTCAACAATATTTTCATTACAAACTCAGTAAATTGGTAGTCAGTAGCATAAGCTATTATGAACAACTAATAAAACTACAGTGTAATGTATCTACTTTCTCATAGTACTAGTAGTATCCAACAGCTATCGTTTGACAATCTTAGTCACTGTATGAACAGGCTGGTGATTTAAACGAGTGTCTAGCCTCAGTGATGTATACCTAATCAAGAAACGCTACTTAGAAATGATTGAAGTCTAGCACAATGCACTACCTATCTGGATGTTGCTGATTTTCACAGACTTGGCTTAAAACACCATGAATACAAGAAATAATAATAATCAGACCAGATCGAGACATGATAAGCTTTGTTAACTTTTGGCACTACTGACCACATATAACTGAAAGTACGATGGAAGCAAATTGTCGACCAGTAAAAATGTAATCTAGGATTTGTGCCTCCGAAAGACTTAACATCACACAAGCAAGTGACTTCGTATGTCCATGTTTTTGGAAAATGTTTAGACAACTTACTAATAAACAGCATATGCTATATAGCATTCGTCGTAAAGTTCATTTTAATGAGTAATGGGGAAAGGAACTAAAAAACTTAGCTTCTAATACTTAATAGGCCACTGCTTCACAGGCCTATAATACGCTACGCTTTAAAGGTAACTTCAAAATTTAGACACGACTCTGTGAACATGGTGGAATGCACATTATTAAAGTCACCCGCCAATAAACGTACATACGGGAAAACATTGAAAAAGTGAAATACTATATATGAGATATTCTCATGAACTTACTCAACTTCCTCCCCAGCAAACTGATACTTTTTTACAACATTTACTTTTTCAGTGCTATTCTTTAATGTGTTATTCGTGGAAAACTGTGCTTACAGATTTCTCGGTACTATCGGAATTTAGAAACTCGTTCCACACTTTATCTTCGTAGGCTTTCACATCCTCGGTAGTGGAAAGCGGTGAACAGTCGGTAATCTAAAACTTGGCCATTACTGACACTAATAAGCAAACCTTGGATTTTTTCGAGTTCCTAAATAATCAGCTAATGGTTAAATCATCATTAAGTTGTACTCATACCTTTTAGCAGGACGTTTTTTACTTGACTGACTGGTTAAACTATCTAAGGCCAGATCTAGGGAGGGAATGATTTTACCACTAATACAGTCTGAATCTCCTGATTCTGACTCATCGCTATATTCGCTTTCTGAGTCTTCTTCCAATTTAGAAGCTTTAACTAAATATTGAAAAATATAGTCCTAGAGTTATATCTACCTGGAGGGATATATTCTTCATCTGAAGTAGATTCATCTTCCGAAAGACTCATGATTATAAGTGGAAACCGAAGTTGCCTCTCTTTCGCACAACGACCTTGAAAGACAGTCATTCCATTTTCGAAGTACTTCAGGTTTGTGACCCATTTGTAAGTTAGCCTAACATCGTAGTGCGTGTGATGAGCGACTAGATTTATTGGCCGAAATCGCATCTGGAGTAAACTAATTACTAAGATGCGTGTAAATTCTCGGCATAATTATATTTCAAATGACTGCAACTGCGCAATAAGTTAATGGTCCAAATAATCAATCAGTAATTTAAAATCAAATTTCGTTTCTATCGTACTGTGTCGCTTGTGCAATACTGTCTTCCCCTACTTTCCTTCCCTATTCCATCCAAAGAAGAAAAATTCGCTTTAGTTGCGGTTATGGTGACATATATTCAGTGATTTTTTGTAAAGACAAAATAATAACCGTATTTTCTCTCTAATTTGTCACACTTTATATGTAACCACATTTTTATTCAATATCTGTTTTTCTGTATCACTTGTTAAAAAACGATGATAATTGTTTCGATGACTAATTTACGACTTTACTACCGCGTGGTTTGAAAATATAAAACGCTATCTACACCGCTTGTTCTTCTGCTTTATTGGCCACGGTTTTGACTGAAGACTGCGATAGTGTTATAACATCCTTTTAGGCCTTTCGACACCACGTTGGACTTTTAGCACGGATTATGATATTATAATACTATTGGACTCTGTTTTTCTCAATGCGCTGTAGCGGTAAACAAATCCCCAAAATAAATAGCTCTGTAAGTTTTCGACGTTGGATGCTGACCACATGTTTCAGTGGACTCAACTCCTGAAGGCGCTTGGTCATACATCTGCACCAGATCACATGTGGGAACGCCATGCTCAACTGCTACTGCAATCGCTAGTCAGATTAGATCAGAGAATTCCGATATATTGGTTATCGCCAAATACACTCTTCCGATCTCTTCGACTCTGTCTTTTAATTTCTCTTGGTGGGTACGAATTATATTAGATGTTACTGGTAAAAGCGTTGTCAAACACTGAATACCTGTGCCATCTTCAACGCCGTCGGTGCACTCACTTGGAGAGGAGCCTTCGTCAATCAAGTGAACTTATTTGTGGTTGTTATTCTCACGAGGCAGCTTACCATTTGTATCTTAACTATATTTTATTACCCTTGGTTTTTACTCACAGACAGACGCCTAGAGTTTTTACTGCTAACTTTCTTGGTATATTATTATTAATCTAGCGTATCGATATATCTTGTATCAGCTTTTTCGCTGGGAACCACCACACGGTAAATAAATCTCCAAAGTCAATGGCTCTGTAAGTCCTAACCATTTGATGTTGGCTTCATCAGTTTTACTGAACACAACCTAGCTAAAGGCGATCTTGCACGCATTCGTACCAGAACACAAGTGTGCACATCGTGCTACGCATCATTTGCAACAGGTAACCAGCTTTGGCAAAACACTCCTCGACATACGGATATATATAAATATATATTCAAACCACTCAATTTCTGATTTGTCTGGGTAGGTTTATTTCCATTTTGAAAGAGTTTAGTTAAGACGTTGTCAAACTCTGAGCACTTGTAGCGCGTTCAGTGTTAGACGCGACGCGGTTTAGTACTTTGGACGGTAAACTGTTGGTCTGTTTTTTGTTGGATCATTATATTGTAGTGACCTACTTTTATGAAGAGAACGTGATTGATAAAATGGAAACAACTATTATTATTACCATATGTACCAGTGATTGTTTTACTGTGCCTGTTTATTTAAGTGTATTAAATACATACATTCTGTGACCTTGCACACACTTGCGTACGCTCAGTAGTTCCGCTTGCAAACTTTGGCATGATCTCGGTATTATTAAGTTGCGAAGTATTTTGTGAACCAACAAGTGTTGTAATTTATAGATCATGCCTGTAAAAATGGCGTGTACCTGCGCATGCAGAAATATATATATATTTCGATACCATTAGATTGCCAACAAATATATCTTATTATAACCGTCAATTGCCTTTTGGTTTTTGGCCTACGGAGGGATCCAATCTTATAACTGGCACGTAATATTCCTGTAGTGGTGATCATAGTCAATCGCGATTTGACGCCTACCACAATATAATATTTCTTAGATGTCATTCTTTGCATATTGTTTTCATATGTTCACATATTTTTCCTCGCTCTTTGGTATATTTTATACTCATCATGAAGATACAGACCCCTAGATTATCTAAGATAAAGACTCTTCTGCCTCCCTCACTTCAGTTAATTCGATTTTGATCCGACAACATCAAAGCCTGGTTCTGCCACACAGAAGCGGACTTCCACGTGCGAAATTCCTTACAGTAGTAAAGTCACTACTGTGCGATTTCAGCAGATACGTCACACTTAGTATGTTTACCAGTGATACTTTGGAACTTTATGAAACTTTAAGAAACGCTGTTCTTGGATGTGGAAATCTAACCAACCGACAAAGGTTAGATCAACTCCTCAGCAATTTCGATCCATAACATAGCTCATTAACAGACAGTTTACTGCGAATGTTAGAGGTCATCGAGCGCCAGTTTAGATACCTTTTCATGTTCAAGCTTCCTCAACACGTGCAGGCGGTGCTTGTCTCATTTCAAAATAGTGTTGTAGGCGAGCTGGCTAAATCTGTCGACCGAATCGTGGAGATCACTAAAACGTCAAACGCCAAGGTCTGTTCAATCAAAGTCTCATTTTTCACAAGCCTCTTTTAAACTCTGACAAGTCGCCTTAATATTCTTCATGACTGTAGACATTCCGAAACTCCTCAGAGGAGTTCTTTACGTAAATAATCTGTCTCCAGATTACGAGAGATAGCAAGCCACGATTGATGCTGGTATCACGGTAACTATGGTGACTTTTCGTGAAACTGCAGGAAACCCCGCAGTTACTAAAACTCCAAACCGACAGGAAATATGCCTCGAGAACCTTCTCAACCGGCACGTGGTAACGGCAATAGTAGCCGGCGAACATAGTCGTCTACCATATATCAATGATGTGATTACGAAAGTTCTCCACCTCGTCGACACTGGAGCAGGAGTTAGTGTTCTTCCGACAATTTCTAACGATGGGCCGCACGAAGCACTTTTCATATTACAGGCGGTGAATGGAAAATCGACTGCCACATATTGTGAGCGATATGTTAATCCTAATGTGGGTTTACGCAAACACATTCATTGGATTATCATTGTTGCAGATGTTTCTATGCATATCATTTGCATGGACCAGCCACAACACTATAATCTATTCATCGACACTCGCAAACGGAGGTATGTAGATGGAAATATTAAATTGTCATTTTCTGTAAATACTTTTTCCAGTTGTAGATCGTCTGCAGTCACAATGTGGTACACGATCGATCCATACTATTAGCAAATACTCGATACCTACCCCGAGATATATCAGACGTGACGAAAATTGTTGTGTAACCAGCACGAATGCATAAACGCGGCATTAACGTAAACATTCAGATGTATAATTGTCATCGATTCGCAGGATTTTCTCAGACACACTTTAGTCGCTAAAATCATCCTCCCTCAGGAAAGCAAAGTGGATACCACTAGGGATTATCCTAAGCCTACCACAATCACGCAACTACGCACTTTTGACGGCCCAGTAAGTTCGGAGACTGCTAGTCGGCTTCCTATGCTCCACTCGGAGTAACGAGCGTAAGTGAGAGACTCAAGAGACAGGTGAATAAACACCTGATAACAAGACAGACCATGGAAAAATCGTACTTCACCAACATGGTGTTGGGTAGCCCACTTGCGACTCTTCCTCAGATATTCTTGATTCATTTTTTCACCCCTTTCTCTTGCAAGCTCTGATCACCATACAGAGGGCACAGAGCAAACCGTCAGCAATAGTTATGGAAGAAATTAAATGCTGCAAAATAAGGTGACAAGCTAGTAAATGAAGAGACATCCATGGACTATCGTCGATTGCTGACGGAGTTAGTGGCCATCATTTGGAAGTCGAATGCTGAGTGACCTGGTGGTACTACTTTGGGCTGCGGAGACAGAACGAAGATGTACTTGATTGAAAGATTAATCGAACCGACGTTCCTTCGAACGTGGATTTTAAGAGAAGCTAATGTAACAGCTTAGATTGGTTGGTTAAGATCTGAACTCAAACAACGAAGTATATGTCAAAACCATAGAGCTCAGTCATCTATTCACTGCCTTATTTTGTATAGGCATTATATTTCCTATTATCTTATATTAAATGTTGAGAAGCTTTGTATGTTTGTGCACGCAATCCCATGCTCCACTGTGACTGCGTGACAATTTAAATAACGACCTATTCAACACTAGTCTGGTTTATTGTATAAATAGAACGAGGGTTACTCAAAGACATGGAAAGTACCGCAGTGAACGCATTCAACTAGGCATTCGGAGCATTCTTACAACTATGTGAAAACATAAACTGACAACGTTTGCAAGACGCCGAACCCAGGTACAGCACTTACGGTTAGGAACTCCTAGTCATGTGTTGTGCTGTACAGCACTTTCTACTTGTTGTGGAAAGTCACTGATCACAAACCTATTATCTCTCATTCAGTTTATCTCCAGACAAGTACCACCTTCAGGAGTCTCGACAAATGGACTACATTTCTCAGCTTACTTCAGATATACAGCATATTTCTGGGGCAAACAAAGTAACTGCAGACTCTTTGTCTCGTATTATTCCTCGAACATCTTCCAAGGAATTGACCTTAATCTCACCCAGCTTCAAAAAGAAGACACTGATCTTCGGGACGAGTTATCTTTGACAACCCTAAAAATGTGTATTAAACAGAAGAGGACAGATAAGGAAACCTTATTATGAGGCATATCCACAGGTAAGGATCGTCCAATATTGAGGAAATACTATCGACTCAATGCCTTCAACACATCGCACATGTATTTCTGATTCCGGTGTTCGTGCAACCACCAAGCAGAATGATTTGTTGGCCCCGTATGGATAAAGGCGTGAGGAAGTGGGCAAGCTCCTATGTAAGCTGCCAGAAATCTAAGATGATTAGATACAATAAATGTCCCTTACGCTCATTTAAAACTCCCAATGATCGTTTCGACCAAGTTCATCTGCATTTAGTAGGACCCGTACGAGATTCAAATGGACACTCTAATCTCTTAACTTGCGTAGACCGTTTCACTCGATGGCCAGAAGCAACACCCATCAAGGATACTACTGCTGAAACGGTGGTCCATGCCTTCGTCGACCTGTGGGTAGCGAACTTCAACTTCCCTTCAACTATCACTACAGACCGTGGACGCCAGTTCGAATCTCGACTCCTCCGTTGTCCAACTACACTATTAAAAATCACACGATCTTGAGCGATAACGTGTAATGTGGCGTTCAGTTGCGGTTGACTATGATCACCACTTCAGGAAGGCTACGTGCTGGTTACACGAGAAGATCCTCCGTAGGCCAAATATCAGAAGGCAGTTGATGGCTGTAGTCGAGATGTATTTGTTGACGATCTCGTGGTATCGAAAGAATGCCGAGATCGTGCCAGGTTACAAGTGGGATTGCTGAGCGTTACCGAATTCGTGCAAGGTCACAATCAACGGAAGAATGTATGTTCTTAGTACAGTTAAACAAACAAGTACATTAAAATAATCCCTGGTACAATTGGTTATAATAGTAATTGTTTCCGTTACACCAATCGGGTTTTGTTGATAAATGTAGGTCACTACAAACTTACCATCTACAGGCAAACGGGTTAGTAAATCGCCTTCACGGATAGTTAGATGGACCATAATCAACCGCAAACGTTTCACAGTAAACCACTAGTTTTACCTGGCATTTGCAATGCAGTGAAAGCTAACATTAGATACACTTCGGCTCAACTCGTTAAGGGAACAATACCCCGACTACTATGAGAGTTCGTGGGTCTCTCGTCTTTTCCAATGAATATGGATCTAAACTCCTACACGAGCAGACTTACAAACGCATTGCGTTCAGACAAACTTGTTTCCACTCGACAGGAGTCAACTGATATTTTCGTTAAACACGTCTTTGAACGTCGCAACTCATTTCGGCTAGCTCTCGATACTACATACGAAGGACCATTCAAAGTTCTTCAGCGTGAACCTAAGTACTATATCTTTGATAGGAACAGAACAAACGACTGCACCAGCATCGATCGCATCAATGCATCTATTTTCCTTCGGCAACATCAAGAGACACGAATCCTGCACTTACGACATCTCGCTCGATAATAACAGTCACGACGACACTTTGGTGGTATCTGACAACCGACCAAAAACAATGCGTCACAGTAGAGGAATAAGGTTTTTAGAAGACCTAACCGGTTACTGCACGTATGACACTACATAACTCTTTGGGTTGACTCGAATCTTCTGCATTATTTTTTTGGAAGATTAAAAAACAAGCTGTTTTAATACGTTCACATATATACTTATTGTTTTTATTCCGAAAAGCAAAATATTTTTTGCTGCTAATATGTTTTCTTATATGTGGTTATTTTTATTTTTTCAAAAAGCTCAAAAAATCACTCTGTAAAAATTGTTTTTAGGCTATGGGATACTTAGGAAATGCATATTTATTGGTTTTTCTTTTTTCGTCCGTTTTGTGTAATTACGCACGTACAAGTGTAATTCTACATGCACTTACAATTTCTTTTATTTCTTTTCCGGTACAGCTGGAAAAGACGAAAAGCTGACGAAGATTACGATGAATCAAGATTTTCACTGTACCTGGTTTTCATTAACATATTGTACTACATGGCTCCTATTAGTATGGAAAGATGACCAGACGCTGCTGAACATTGTAAGCCAACGGAAGAGTGTTTAGCAACGACAAACTCGTTGGATATAAACTACTTAATGGCCACTGCACCACTAGTATGGAAGAGTTCTGCAGCAGAAAATAGTGGTTCATAGGCTCTGTAAGTTCTGAACATTTGATGACAACCTCATTGGTTTTACTAGACTCAATCTAACTGAAGGCGACCGTTTACCCATCCGTACCAGTTCATGACTGTATACATTATGCTATGCATCCTTTGCAACCAATAATCAGCTCAAACCAAATGCTTCTTGACATGATGATTTCTTTCCAAATATACCTTCAAACCCTATTGTCTCTTGTTTCACCTGCTATGAATATTGTCTATTCTATTCTAGTACTTTTCTCTTCCGACCCGCTTGGGGATTGTTAAACACCACCAAAAACACATATATTCGACAAATGATTTCGTTCTACGCCCCAATCAATATCTTGGATACTTCATAAACATTTACACTTGTACTTGTCGGAAAACTATTGAACTTATGAAGGAGTACAGAGCTGTACGCTAAAGTCGACATTTGTAATTTACTGCTTTTGTATTTGTCACAATACATCCTGCTATAGACACCTCTAGACCGTACTTTAATTATTGATCCCGATGTTTTAGCCGTAACGCAGCTTCCACTCAGTGCGCTGACTTTCACATTGAGCACTCAAGTTTTATTAGCATCATTTATATTCTTATGTACGATTTTATCACCTTATCACTATGATCAGCGTGTCTTGCAGCATACCAACCTAAATGAGCATCTTGTTGCGGCTAATTCTGTGTCAGTTGTAACACTGATCTTGCCTGTAATTTGGCGTGCATCGTGCAGCGTATTATTATTTCAGAGCAAGTGATGATTATTATTACTCAACAGGGTTAACTAGTTTGGTGTATTTTAAGGCAAAAGTTTTCAAGTAACAACCTCTAATATTTCATTCACAGACACCGAAAAACTTTGCAAGGGTTACTATACAGACATCATCCTTGAGTTTGGTGGTTTTTAAATTTCAGAGTTGGGATTGCTTCTTGTCTTCTATTTAGCCGACTAAAATGTTAATTATTGTGTACGGTTTTTTGAGCTCATAAGGTTCAGTCTAGAGTCATCCGTAAAATGCCCATGACGCTGGCTGTCTAGTTGATATCATTCAGTGATTACCTCAGTGAAAGTCTTATAGATTCTGTTGTTACAGTAAGTAATTAGCATAGATGCTATCAGAAGACAGCGTTGTATAATATAAAACGATTATGTTACAGCCATAAGTTCGTATCACACGCGACTGTCGGACAGTGTCGGCATCCGCGAAACAACTAAGATGAATATTTTACCGCTGACAGTTGTTGCGGAGAACAATAAAAAGCCGATTTTCCCGTTCCATTTAATCGTTTGAGTTGATTTTTGTCATTGTTATCCCCAACAATATGGAAGCCAGATATCTGTGGTGAAATGAAGACTTTTTGAGTGCCTGAACTATGATTCTGCATTCCAAGTTGTGAACAGTAGTTCATCTGATTCATCAAAGGTACTGACTAATATTTGAGTGCCCAAAGTACCCAAACACTGGTAAGTGAGCATTTCTTCGAAACTCACTAAAATACAATAATTACAACTTATCCAAAAACCGAAACGAAACTTCTTTGGTTTCAGCACTGTTACTGGGTGTCAAAATATGACATGAAGAATTAATCTAACATCTTATAGTAAATAGTAACTCACAGAGCTGTCTAATACACGCCCGCGCACTCACGAGTGGACCAGCATTCATTTCAAAGAGACATATGTAAGAACACGCAAAGGCACCGTACTTTGTAACTTAAACCAAAAGCGGAGTGACATACAAAGCAATAACTAGTTGTGATATGTAACAAAACCACCCCGGGTTAGATGAAAATTAAAATGCCTCTGCTCCTCTGTGCATCTTCTTTGTTGGTTAATCGAAACTCTGCATGACTTAGTATTATCTACAATACATTAAAATTCACACCACCAAACGATCGGGTTCACTAGCTTTCTGTAATTATAGTCGACCAACCTGTCGACGTCGCCAACTAAAATCAGTAGCATCTACAATCTTAGATTCTTCAGCATTGTTCATCATACTTTAAGGGCGCTCTCGCATTTCTGTACTGTAGTAGGAATGTCTACTGCCCTTTCTGGTCCGTCGAACTTTGCAGGAACAATGTGATTGAAGTCAGTTCCGAAGGATTTTAACAAAACGTTTTGCCTCAAGCATAGATCAGGCCACTTATAAAAAACCGAGAATAACAGCTGAGAGATATGTGCCGAGAAATGGATCACACTAATCAAGAAGAACTGTATTCCAGGTTGTAAGCGATACCAGCATCGGAGTCCTCTTGGAAGGATGGATTCTCGAATCATTACATTTTTGTCGATTTTCAGCTACGTAACATATAGCTGCGTTTATTATTTTATTGTTGGTAAGCCAACACAGTTTGCATGAGAGTAGAAATTTGATGAAAAAAGACAAGAAGGAACTCATATCAACTTGGTGCTGATGTCATCTTGTGCTATTCCAACCGTGTGGTAGGTTACAGGCTCCATAGATGCAAGAAGACTGGTAGTGGGTGGTCGATTATGCAGTCCTCTTGACATTTTTTAAGGTATTAGTGAACATCCCTTAGCGATCGACTATAGTTGAGCAGCATCCAGAGGTACAGTGAGTTACATGTCTACTTCAATTTAAAATTTAAAAAAACACATATTCAATACAACTGCTACGAAGAACGTTAGGGAAAAATGAACCCACAGTCTAATTTGGTCTATACAATGAGATGGCCTTTGATGTCTGAGTGAGACGCAGATGTGTTCGATCGTGCCAGATCCGTGCAAGTGAGGGCTTGATCAACAAGTCTTACAATGTATGTAGTCTGTCTGCCATGTGTATTTCAGAGGGAAAACTGTTCCATATTAATGCATGCTTGATGAGAAAGAAGTCTTCCGGAGTTTTTGATCTGTATTTTTTGACTTCGGCCGTACATACCATGTCTCGAACGCAGTATTCATGTGAACTTTGGACAAGAACTATATTACATGTGGAGCAATTAAGGTTTTTGAAAGGTTTGAAGTAGAGAACGAAATTGGACCTAAGCCATTTTCAATAGGGGTCTGAGTCCTAGAATATGGCATCGAGAGTTGTAGTCAATGAGTGAGTTGGTCTTAATTATTTTGCGGGTTAAATCATGTTGTGTTCCTTCTGTAGCGTGGAGTCGAGTCCCAGTTGACTATGAACACCGCCACCAAGAAACACGTGCCAAATAAATCAGAAGGCGGATTGGAATCAAGTTCATTCAATTGGCGATCTCGTGGTATCGAACGAATACCAAGATCGTGCCAAGGAATGGTACAAGCGAAAGCAGGAGAACGGGGTACGTGCGAACAAAGTCAAAAACCGCGGAAAAATGATGGAAAGTAATGGAAGCACAAAATGACTGTATCTAGCACAGTTAAACAAAAGCACATTAAAACAAGCACTGAAACATTTGGTTGTAATAATAATTGTTTTCATTAAACTAATCGTGTTCTCGTGATATAAGTAAGTCACTACACTTTAACCCTCAGTATATCGTATAGGTGTACGCTAGAAAGTAAGAACGAGCAGTATTCAACGGTAGGTCTTACATATATGTCGTAAAGAATGATTTTAGATTCATCTTGAAAGAAATTACGAAGAATGAAGCCTGAAAGTTTCCTCATTTTAGATGCTTTGGTGAAATTTGTTCAGAGAACTTAAGACTGTGTGAGTAATATACCCCTAGGTTAGTTACTGGTGTGAGTTGTAGCTGCTATAATTGATCGTAATATAAGCTTCTGAATGTTGCTATTCAGTGGAGAAAACTAACAAGAAAGTATTTTAAGAGATATTTGCTTGACTTATTATATCTACTAAACCTCTTTACTGGCCGTTCTTTGGGTTTGATGATTCAATCGGCTTTAAGTTTTGTATAGGCGACTGCAAATCAAGGATAATCATATTCATCGCAATGGAAGCCAGCGGAGTTGGACTTCAAAATATACCCTTAAGACAAATTCATTGTTTTGATGGCATCAGATAACAAGCTTGCTGCATGCTAGCCTACCACACATTACAAAAGCCGCAGTATTATTTGCTAATTTCTCTCTCGTACGTTAATGAAACACGGCCGATCGATCCACTCGTAATTTACGACTCCAAATAACAATAGAACCAAATTACAATTAAGGTACCAAAGTTTATTCATAAATTACAGGTAATCAATCCAAATATATAGCTCTAATAATAATTACAACTAAAAAGTAAACCTTTAATTTCTAAATTTCCGGAGCCAAACTTCTAAAGTGTCAAGTGAAAAGCAAAGTGAAACCAAAATCTTTGAAAACAGTGTTATGAACAAACAAGTTCAAAATTTGATTTAAACAAATGCATCCAAAACAAAGTGAAATTATTGATAGTTCTTAGATTAAAGGGAGTTTAACGGAAACAATAGCTAAGTCGTTGCATTTCGAATAATGAAGATAAGTGATACAAATTCAAATCCTACAACGAGTATAACTGACTAGTGCCAGTCATCACGAAGACTAAAATATCACGGTTTCCTGTAAAACAAAAATTTACTATGAACCACATGATAAGAACTATTGGTTCTATTCATTTTACTACACATGAAAATTGACCTAATCTTAGTACTACCAGAGACAAAATAAACAAGTTCATTTTATAAACTTTTGCAAACAAAATTCTTTTTGTAATTAATTAGTTGTTCTTAGTCTTTGTTTCATTTCATTTTCAAGGTTAAGATTGCCGAAGGAATGGTTAAACTATTCCAAAAATTAGGAATGTACAGAATTTTAAAAATGTTAATTAAAATCACTATATATATATATATATATATATATATATATATATATATATATATATATATATATATATATATAGTCATAACTGTGTATTTGTATGTATACATATATGCATGTGTCTGAGTATGTGTAGGAGGTCATAGTATCTTGAGTAGTATATACGTATGAAATCATACGTAAATAAGTATATATATATACCATAAAAGTCAACTTACATAACTATTCCTATACATATATAGCGAATAATTTCAGACGTGTATAATGATAGTACAGATAACCAAATATTAAGATTATTGAACATTTGTTGTTATCAGAAGTAGTAACATTATCAAGCAATATCAAGGATTATTGATTACATTGAGAGAAATATATATACAAATTTGATTGAAATTACTTAGTAAGTATTTATTTCCTTCATTAACCCTGTGTTTCTTTCAATTGGTTTATATCTATAGTATTCTGAATTAAAATTGATTCCAAGGATAAGACTATATTGTGTATATTAAAATGCTAACTGTAGATTTATCTCCTATCTAAAAACGTATAGCTTAAATCTTTAGATGATTTTTTGTTATGAGTTGATACAAGTCTAGAGAAATAAACAACTGTCCCCATTATAGGATCTCACTCTCGTTTTAGCTAATGGTCGTAACCAGTACTTGCATGTCACACAGCGAACGTTGAGTCTTTCTCATCATTTACTATATTATTTCAATAAATTTTGTAATTTTTACTATTATGTTCCGCTTGTCGTGCTAATGAGCTATGAAAGCTTGGGCTAACGTACAACTGTCCCGGGTTCTACATATCGGTAACCCCCATCCAAGTCTATCAAATTGAGCTCAGTCATATAATGAGTTTAATTTGTTTTAGATAGTAATCTGATTTTTAATTTCTAAGATGAAACACTAAATACGTTTATTCATTTAATGAATATAGAAAATGAATGATTATTAACCAAATAACTTTCAAACATATCTGACAAGCTTCTGTGGTAATTAATTGTGATTCTGACTTATTTCGCAAACTATTATTTGAAATCACTTTCATTACACAATATTTTCTATTAAGGTTTATTAAGTAGAGTAGATTTTTTCAAGTACCATAACACAGTGTGGAAAGATGTAGAATGGGAATTTAGTTAGTATTTAATCCGCTTACTTATCTGGCTCAGTAGTTTATTGGTTAAATGCTCGCGCGAGAGACCAGTAGGCCCTGGGTTCGAATCCCGAGAGGCGGGGTCGCGGTTGCGCACTGCTGAGGAGTCCCACAATAGGACGAAACGGCTGTCCAGTTCTCTCGGGTTTTCCATGGTGGTCTAGTTTCAATTGACTCATGACCTCAACAATTGAAATTATAAATGGGTTATTGTCATTTAAAAAACTTCAGATCATCATGATGCATTATTATCTCACCAATATAAAGGTATAAATTAACCTATCTTCTGAGATTACAAAATGAACGGCATGTGAGAAACATCATCATAGAGTCGTTTAAGAGTACTGAAATCTGGTTTTATACTAAACCATGTAAGTGTCACATAAAAAGATGAAAAACTGAATTTCCAGCCACATTAAATTGATGTGCTAAAATCAAAATGAGATCAGGTTTTCAATTTTCTTGTTAATCAATACTAAACGTTGTACTATTAAAATTAAGTCTCATTTTCTCTTATAACTAATAAACAACATAAACCAACAATGAAGAGTCAATGAACAAATCAATCTATCATTAACATTCTTTGAATTATCCCCAAATCTGAGATAACATTAATGTAATATGTCAATGATCATTTGATCACGAACTTTAAATGAATAATTTATCATCTACTAAATTTTGTCAGTTAATGAGAGCAATGTTTAGCGTAAACCTAAAAAAATCTTATGAATATGAATATCATTTGTTTTTTTTTCATAAACTTCATTGTGATGTTATAAATAAGCCAGTAAGTTCATTACTTTAAGAAAGTACTAATTCTGATGGTATAGTTTGTTTCAATTTGAGCATATTTCGATAAAGTCATATCATTTTACAATTTAATAGTTCGAGATTATGAATTCATTAATTTCAAAGTAATAGTCATTCATACGTATCTGATTTAGTCTCAGAGATACTGATAAAAGAAACTATAATTGTTTGTTGTCGATGTATTATTTTAGCCATGATACACTATCTATAAGAAAAGATGAAATACACCTGAAAAAAAGGAATGATTTATTCTGGATCACTTTTTAACTTAGTTCAACGACTGGATCATTTGATCAATTAACTTCATGTAATAATTATGATTAGATCGAAAACTAATACCTGAATTTGTTGTTAATGCGCGAAATGTAATCAGAATTATCCGATTGACTTCAGTGATAAGGCTATAGGACTTTGAATCATTCGTTTCAACATATTGTTTTGTTTATAATTTCCACGTTTACCTTCATGATATTTTATGCTGTTAAGAGTCAATTTTTGACAAATATACATAAAACTGAAGGTCTACTACTTTTTATGATGTTGAAAATTGGGTAATTGATTCAGAATATGGAAGGAATATGGCCAAAATTTGTATCTAATAAAACAGATGACCACTATTCAATCAGATTACATTAATAGTACTGATGTACGTATGAATATAGAATATCTTGAATATTTTTAGGCATATATAATGTTCTTTAGCGAATACTAAGTTGCATAGAATATCTATCTTGAATTCCATTGCAAGTAAATATTCACTATTAGTACAATTATATCAACAAGTTTACTTAGAATTATAGTAATGACGATAATGAATGATGACTATTAATGGTAAATAATCTTTTATCAAGATTTATAGATAATAAACTGTAACTTGAGGTCAAAACAGTCGAAAAATATCCATAATATTTTGACGTTAACGTTTCAATATATGATATTCAACTTTGATTATAACAACAAAAATTTCAATAGTTGAACTCATGAGTCGGTATAAACTAGACCACCATTAAAAACCTGGAAGTACTGGACAGCAAAATCGTCATAGTGTTGGATTCCTAAGCAGTGCACATCCACGATCCCACATGCGGGATTCGAACACAGAACCTTCGATCCCGTGTGTAAATCCTTAGCCTCTAGACCATTGAGCCGGCATCCAACAGTGTAAATGTCTAGCTTCAATCGATCTATGATCTTGCTCAACCATTCATCTACTGTCTGAGGTAGATACCTATCTCTACACACACGTTGGATCGTGGATGTACACTGATAAGGATTCATATACTAAGACGAAACGACCTTTCAGTGCTCCCACGTTTTAAATGATGATCTAGCTTAGATTGACTTATGTACTGAACTATTAAAATTACTACAATCTTCACAAACCACCATTCTGATAATAAAACAAAAATAGTCAGTTTATGATATTTTCTATTTTGATTTGAATGATTCCATAAGGTAAAATCGTCTTAGAAATAAGCATAATCAATTCAATTCAGTTAAAATATATGAAAAGTGGTTAGTATTATTCTTTCATTGAATAAAAATTTTCTACATGAACTAACTCTTATGAATATACTTGTAACTAAACAGTTGATGATACTCAGTTATTTATATAATATACCCTTGTGGGCCTGGGTAATTTTACATTGGTTTTCAGGAGAACCAGACACCATCCGAACTTTCACGTAAAAACACAAACAGAACAGCTCAACCCCGTTTAGCAGGGGAACCAGACACCGTATAGGCTTTAACGTCACAATATTAATAGTACAGCTCAATCCTGTGCCACAACCACACAAGTACCAAGCACCCTGGTGAACTATTCGCACCATACATATACACATTCACGTCACATGTATAGTTATTCCAATCAATGATCGCATGAATCAGTCATGCACAGCACGAACAGGTCAAAATTTATCTATTCCGCTTACACGACAGTCAAACTCATCAATGTTAGCAATGGCGACATGCCTTACAATGTCCCAATGACAATAGTCTTTGAGAACACTGAAAAGCGACCACTAGTATGAATGAAATCGGTTAACCAGCAAACGAATTCTGTGAATGAACAGTCAGCAAAACTTGCCAAAGCAATGCCGAACCATCTGCAATACCAATGACGAACCTCCAGTCTCATATGAGACCTTCACCTCTATATAGCCATATAGATGATACTCAAGTGGTTAAATATTCAGCAGCTTTTCTCTAAAAATAGAAAGTTATTCACTTAGACTTTTTGATTTAATTATCTTTGACATCTATCAAAAGTGCAATGTTAAATACATAATTAAATAAACAAATTTTTTTACTTTCTGAGTTGAAAGTATGATACAAAATGTTTGATATTTCTAAGATATGTATAACCAATTAGTCTTATTTAGCTTAAAGGTTAATAAATAATGAAGCGAAATTCATTAAAAGAACAAATTTGTTTTTAATATACTATCCTTAATTAATATAATATTTATATCAGATGGGTTTTTGTGGAGATTGTAGTAATTTCAATGGTTAAGATCATGAGTCAGTTGAAGCTATTTATTAAGTCAATGCCAAAATAACATTCTTTTCTTGTACTGATATTATCACCATCGATAATACTTTATTTCTAGGAAATAAATAAGCACATTATTTGGTAAATCTGTTATATATTTTGTTTGTAACAGTTGTATGTTATGTTCTTCGTAGATTGATCTCAGTTGATGAGTAAACGTTGAAAAATAAAGACACAATGTACAGCTCTTCCGTTGTAGTATGGAGTTCTTTAACTGGTTTAATCACTAACCCACCAGAGATCAAAATTAGTTCTTTAAGGTGTAGTATCAATATCTCAAATATTACAGTCATTATTGAAGTGTTCAGTAGTATAATTTTAAGCTTGATCAATTTGTGGTATAGCTTGATGATCATCCAATCCCCAGTTATAGTAAAACGTTTCACTCCCGACATATTTGAACTTCACCACTCACAACCTATCATTAGAAATGCAAGAATATCGTAAACTAGATAACTTGTTTATTCGATAGGATTTCGTGTAAATTAATTTGTTGTTTTTGTTTGTATATGCCAAAGACTATTTATTATAGATTGATGCGAAACATTAGTTGATTTTAACAGAAAACTAACTCTTTAAAAAATATCCATTTTAGTGGATTACAATTTATGTTAACTTCATAGATACAAGAATAATAGTTTGATTTCTACATCTTCCATATTGAATAAGTCCTAAAATTTTTAAATAATAGAATTATCTACAATATACTATCAATTCAAAAATGATATATCTTTTCAATCTACTAAAATTGTTTATATCCAATGAATTAATTATAAGGTCAAAAAAGCGGAATGTATCTATATAATATTATACGTTTTTCATGGAGGTGAACCACAAGTAGCCGTTCCTTCACCTCTTCTTTTCTGCATAATCTGCCGTCTTCCACAATAAATACTTTTGTGAAATATGCGGATGATCTCACTGTATGTATGCCGATTTGTAACTCTTTACATCCCATAGAAATGAATGCGTTTTTTGTCTCGTATTGATTTTTGGTCTGTTATTAATGGTCTCATACTTAATCCGTCTAAATGTCAAGCTGTTAAGTTTAGCATGAGACATGAACGGCATCTAAACACCACCTTGGGATCCCATAATGCTTGTGCCATCTGAGACTGTTTGATAAACACAGTGTCGAAGGTCAATTATCTGGGTGTTACCTTTTCCTCTGATCACTCTTGGTCTTCTCACGTTTTATTGTTATTGAAGAGGGTTTCCCGTTTGACTTACTACATAAAGAGACTGCATGCTCTTAGGATTACTCGTCATTTACTCTTACAATTTGTCAATTCTTGCATATTACTTATTACTATTTACTGTTCTCCATTATTCTTTCCCGGGCTTTTGAGAGAAGACTTTGTTGTATTGTAGAGAGTGCTGAAGGCAGTTAGCAGTGTGTGTGTGTGTGTGTGTGGTGAATATCTTTCGAGGTCATAATTAATATGGTTGTGGATAGGCATCTAAAGTCATACAAACCCCTGGCAGGTGTTATTTTATCAGATACTAACCATCTCCTTCACTCATATCTTTCTCCTTGTATATCATCTGGTAGAACGAGACGTAATTACATTGAAATCCATGCACGCAAGCAAAAGTATAAAAGTTCTACAATACCTTACCTAGCAAATATACTCTGTGACGAACAGGTTGTTAGAGTTAACCTAGACAATAACCTGCATTCTTAACATGTCTCTAATTTTAAAAGTTGTACCGTTTTTTTCGGATTTTTTCGTTTAACCTTTTTTTGTTTTTGTTTTTTTGCAAAAGAAACGTGTTGAAATACCTTGTGCTGAGAATTTTTTATTGTGCCAAAATATAATACTGAATAAAGGCATTAATAATAATAATAGCAATAGTAATAATAATAATAATAAAGCGGAAGGTATCTATATAACACCATACGTTTATCGCTGAGTGTCTAGTTAAATTCCGATAATAATTTCGATTATTGTTAATCAGTATTATTTGTTTAAAATAAATTAAAAGAAACGGACCATATTAAGAACATCAGTATGAGAAGTGGATGTTATTTTGGCATTGAAGTTCTTTTAATGAATTTCGCTTCATTATTTAATAGACTTTAAGCTAAATAAGACTAATTGGTTATACATATCTTAGAAATATCAGACATCGTTCATCATAGTTTCAACTTTTATGTGTTTACCATTGCAATTTTGGTAGATATTCAAGTTTCTGAAATAGTAAGTGAACTATTACCAATAATAATTTGAATACAGAATTATATTCATTAGTTAATAGAATAAAAAGAAAGAATCTAATTAAATGAGAAAAAGTTTAGTTTTAATTAGTTGCTCAACAATATTTACTTATATACATAGAAATGTGTATGATAATTAGTAACTAACATAGTATCATTAGTATATATGTAATTAAGAATAGGGTGAATGAAAACTCAATTCCATAGTGAACGTTTATACAAGATATTATATTGAAATAATAATAATTTAGTAAATTATATAATATATATAATTATATAATATAGATATTAACACCGTTGGATGCCGGCTCAATGGTCTAGTTGGTTAAGCGCCTGGAGCGAGACTGATAGGTCCTGGGTTCGAATCTCGCGGGAGGTGGGATTGTGAATGCGCACTGCTGAGCAGTTCCATACTAGGACGAAACGGCCGTCCAGTGCTTCCAGGTTTTCCATGGCGATCTAGCTTCAATTGACTCATGATTTCAACCAGCGAAATTTCTAAAAATCTTCACAAAACCCATTCTGATAATTATATAATAGTTGGTTTTATATCAAAAAAGTAATGATAATAATTATTACGTAATAATAAAGAGGTAAATACTATTTGGCGAAAATCCGAAACATATCACTGTTACTTATTCCCATTATTCTGATCTATTGAATATAATATAGTTAGATTAAGTTCTTTTGAATGTGAGGATTTAGTTAAATAAAATGAATAACAATTGCTTTGATCATACAGAATTAGAAAAACCACTCGAAAGATTGTATTATTAGTCAGCTTGATCCTAGAACTTACCATCAACTTAGTGATTTTAGCTTCAGCGACCATATATATATGTTAGATCATCTTTCAAAATCTGAAAGCACTAGATGACCGTTTCTTCCTACTATAGAACTCTTCAGTGGTGTGCATCCACGGGTCCACACGCAAACGCTTAACCTGTAGACACATATATTGCTTCTTCATTCTTACAAACTACAATTGTGTGACGTGATATAACTTTCTAGTGTGTTGAAAACTGTGTAAACCTAATATTTATAACTAGTTCTTCTCAGCTGTTGGTTATAGATGTAAAATTATGGTTCAATGCAACTCTGAGATGTTTGTAGAAAATTTTGTAAGTTTTTTACTCATTGAAAGGGATTTAAATTTAATATAGTACTTCATTTAAATAGTACACGGCCTATAAATATATTACATTCATGATGTTACAAATATTATGCTAATGTTAGGAATATTATTGAATCAAAAGTAGGGAGAAATTATGATTGGAAATATCTCCCAATATCTGCAGAGATGGTTGCTATGTGTTTCACAACTGGGCGCCACACTCTGAGCCTTTGACTTAAAGGTCCAATCCAAAAGGCAATGGAGCAACGTAAGGAGATGCAGTCCCATAGTAATCGATGATCAATAATTGGTTCAGACGCCACTTGTATGCTTAGGATCTTGGGACCCATATGCATCATTGATTTGAAATCAGGGTTTTCCAACTTCCCTAGGTGGATCCTTCATATCCACCAACCCGGTTAAAGCGCCGGTCATTCGCTTTTCGTCCTCTCAATTTCGTAGACAACACCATCGCCTCGAGAAAGCAGTGTGTAGGACTTCCCTGGCAATGGTTGTATGCACGTGACCATGTGAGAGCATTTGAGAGGGAGAGCTGACTTTCCACACTCTCGGCCGTACCAGGTTATTTGGTGGCTTTATTCTCTTTAGCTGGACTCCAAACCAAAGTTAACAAAAGTCTAATGTCTACTGTTTTGCCCAGATCGTATCAAGTCGTAATAATGAAACCATTTTCTATAATGAATGTGTATATATGTAAGCTGTAAATAATAAGAAAGGATAACTGAAACCTTTAAATTGAACTCATATATCATTTTATATAAAAAAGTTTAATTAATACATAATTTAATAAAAAAAAGGAAATTTTTTTATCATTTGAAGGTAACAAGTAGATAATCGGCGTTGTGGTTTGTAAATATTCACCAAAATCAATAAGAATAAATCATTAAGTTGTTATGTGATCTCTGGCTAGAAACATGAACATTTTGACTTGATTATATAAATAACACCATGGTCAAATTTACTTTTCATTTTAATTTAAACTATCAAACAATAAGTAGGTCTCAAAATACACAAAGTGAAAAGCAAAATTCTCTGATACAACACAGCATGCAACAATCCAATCACACTTGACGGAGAAGATTTGCAAGATGTAAAAACCTTTACATGTTTGGGCAGCATCATCAATGAACACGGTGGATCTGATGCAGATGTGAAAGCGCGGATCGGAAAAGCAATAGCAGCATATTTACAACTGAAGAACATCTGGAACTCAAAACAACTGTCAACCAACACCAAGGTTAGGATTTTCAATACAAATGTCAAGACAGTTCTACTGTATGGGGCAGAAACCTAGAGAACTTCGAAAGCTATCATCCAGAAGATACGAGTCACAATTGATTGATCACTGGGTGGTGATCAATCTCATGCTTGTCTAGTCCTTAATAGTGCAGATCGAATGCTATCGATCATGTTGCAATGTGGCCACCAGTCTAGGTGACTCGACACTGCGGGCACTATGTATTGAGATTAGATGGTGGTTGGAGGTAGTCAACAGGAAACCCTGGACCCGGGTTTCGTGCTACTTGGCACTCGTCAGCAAGGTGTACCTGTAATCTTGAGGGAACTGGTGCTCCCTGGCGGATTCGATCTCGTGTCACCCAGCTTCACAGTCAGAGACGTTATCACTGAGCTATCCGAGCCCACATTGCAACATGATCGATAGCATTCGATCTGCACTATTAAGGACTAGACAAGCATGAGATTGATCACCACCCAGTGATCAATCAATTGTGATTACATCTCAGTCCTACAGGAGGTTAGTCACGGCTCGGATAGCTCAGTGATAACGTCTCTGACTGTGAAGCTGGGTGACACGAGATCGAATCCGCCAGGGAGCACCAGTTCCTCAAGATTACAGGTACACCTTGCTGACGAGTGCCAAGTAGCACGAAACCCGGGTCCAGGGTTTCCTGTTGACTACCTCCAACCACCATCTAAGAAGATACAAGTGTTTATTAACAGCTGTCTACGCAAAATACTTCGGATCCGTTGGCCAGAACAAACCAAATTCAGGTGGAGGAAGAAATTAGGAAGAAGCGCTGGAAGTGGATGGGACACACATTGAGGAAAGCACTCAACTGTGTCACAAGGCAAACCCTCACATGGAATCCTCAAGGCCAAAGGAAAAGAGGTACACATTACGTCGAGAAATGGAGACAGACATGAAAAAAATAAACAAAAATAGGATTAAACTGGAAAGGAAGGCCCAGGACAGAGTGGGTTGGGGAATTCTGATCGGCGGCTTATGCTCCATTAGGAGTAACAGGCGTAAGTAGGTAAGTAAGTATTAAACAGTAAAAACGAATAAAGACTGGTTTTCTATTAATATTATTTAGCATATCAGAAAACTAGTGACTCTTTGAAAATAACGATCGATGGGATACTTTTCCTTTAAAATAAATAATTTTCTTTTTGAATTTTGTGTTTTCTGAGAAAAAAATTCGAAAAAATGTATTAATTTCTATATTATTTAATTAGTTTCCTATTTACAATCTATTTAGGATTTATGATTGAATGTACTTTATTGAATGATCAAAAAGAAAGAAAGTTATTACAATTTATATTTAAAATGATCTAAATTTCCAAAGAAGTTGATCATTCAGAGTTTAGTTTGACAAGATCAGTGAATTATTTTAACGAAATATGCATATATATTACTTATATCATGTGGAAAAAAAGTAGTTATATCTTGATTGAGCAATATGTTATGTGTTAAATAAATTAACGAAGTATGGTATAATAATAAAGCTTTCTGTATAAAATTGAGTGAAATTAGACATTAACACCGTTAGATGCTGACTCAGTAGTCTAGAGGTTAAAGGTTCGTGCGCGGGACCGATAGGTCCTGGATTCGAATCTCACCGGTGGGCTCGTGAATGTGCACTGTTGAAGAGTTCAATACTATGACCATTTGGTTGTCCAGTGCTTTCAGGTTTTCCATGTTGTCCTAGCTTCAAGTAACTCATGAATTCAACTATTAAAATAAAATTGTTTAAACAACTGGTAAAAACAACATGAGTGAGATAGGTGGTATATTTTGATGGGAGAACATCTCATCTTCTGTTCTTAGGATAAACTCAGGAATTTACTTTCCTACAAACAGAAGATTATCATCTAAGTTATTGTCCATACGAATTTTAACGCAATAATATGTGTTCATAACTAGAATTATCAGGAACTTACCTGCTGTATGAGATATTTTGAAGTGGATTGTACAGAAAGATATCTAAGTGTTGTAGGCAAAGTCATATAGTAATCTTATTTCGAATGGTTATGATGTAATAATCAGCAAAACCTAATGACAAAGTTACGTAGCAATTATGAGGGCATTCAAAGTTACTAATTGTAATTTAGAAAGATGAAGAGATTTGTTTATTATAAATGAATACTTACAGAGCAATGATCACTCTTATCGTATTTCGTCGATACATTAACTAAGTCACTGTGTCCAAGTCAGATAGTAAGTATTAACTGTTTCTAGAAAATAGTCGCTACGAAAAATATTCGCAAAACTAGATAACTTTATAATTAATCAATGAAAAATTCACGATACTATGGATATTGTATGAATCTATGGTAATGCTGATAAATGAAATTATGTAAGAGTGATAATAATTGAAAAAAATACATTATTTTTAGACACTTTAAGCAATGAAAGTTCTGATCTTCATCAGCTCTACCTGGTGTCTTACACTTTTCTAGGTAGTAAGAATCCAAGTAAATCTATGTTCAACTATTAGAAGACTCACCAGTATTCAACTTTAAAGAACTTTACTCACAAACAGAAAAAGTAACAATGAGAAAGTTTACTCAATACACTCATTCTCTAAAAAGTAGACAACTAACTCGACTGGATTATTAATTATGTTAGTAAGGATCAATTAAATGTGTGTTTTTGTATCCGTAAGAAGATTTTATCCGAAACATACATTCATTTCCGTAATTTAACACTATGTTCATCAAATTTATTTCATTAGAAACATTTGCTCTCTTGTTTGCCAATATATATGTTCATTATGTTTTCCATAATATTTTTATATTCCATTTTGTTCAGACATATAAGTTATTAAAGAATGGATTTAATATTGATATAGTTAATTAATCCTGATAAATTTTACCTTAAGGGTTCATGTTATATATGTGGTATATTGATAAACAAATATGAGTATGTAAGTGTTATTTCAGTAATAAAATATAAAACTTCATTTCAGTAAAATATAACTCTATATGATGAAGAGAAATACCAATGAAAAGTTAGAATAAGGTCTATACGTTTAATGAAAATTCCAAGTTTCATAGTTGTATAGAAGCACATTTCATTCATACTTGGCAATAAACAGATACATTTGATGAAATAATAGTACGTTCACATTCATAACCATAGAAATGACTTGACAGATAGTACAGATATGAATTTCAATATCCTAATTATTTAAATTAAACAAGATGTCTTATTAGTTTTATCATAAGACTTAATATGACATACTGGTCAATACCATAACATTTGTGACAGCTCTAAACAAGTAATACTATTCTTAATATTAAAAAAACTAAAATAAGAGACACTTCATGAAACGAACCTAACGAAGTACCTTAATTATTATCAATTTGGTTTGGTGAATACATTTGTTCATTTTTAAACTAACCTATATCTGTATTCAAGAAAGTGATCTGTTATTAAGGAATGTAATTGTTGAATAAATTAACATTATCAGTGAATTATATAATAAATCATTAAGCCTTAAAGTACTCATGTTGAAATGTGAAAGTAAGAAGTAGATCATTTTGATTTATTATAGTTCTCCTCATTTTATTCTGAGTCATATCATATTGAAAACATTTGGGGAATGATTTGTAACTATAAGAGATTTTAATCCAAATGCTAAAATGTTTTGTGATGAAAACAAGATTAGGAGTTAAAGGTTTTTAATTTACTTATTTAAGTAATATACTATTTAATTATGTCCCAATTGTCATAATACGATTCACTACCTATCATCTGAGATTCATTTTTCATAGGATACATTCATTTTAACCCATAATAGAGATTTTAAATCTATCAAATTCTTGTAATGTGATCTATATTGTCTTACATTAATTGATCACCATTCAATGATCATTATCACATTTTTCAATTCTTTAGTACTGATTGAATTCTGTCTACCAAGTTGACTATTAGTAATTAGTCTGATTGACTGGTCATCATGTGGATTACCTACTCATGTATTAATTGGTTGGGGTTAGTCAAAAGGAAGCCGAATAACTTAGTGATAACGTCACATGATCTAAACTTGAACAACATACATTCGGATCTTACAGTAAACGTCATTTCCGTCGGGGATGCTGGCATGTCTTGCTGACGAGTTTCAGCCAGTACGGAACATAGATAACGGGTTTTTCTGTTATCTGCGTACAACCACCTAGTAGACTATCTCATATATTTTATCAGCATACATCGACATTTTCTTATTCAATAAGAAAGCATCTAACTCATTTGAATAATAAATAGATTCTACATAGATTATCATGCATGATTAAATAAAACTGCATCTTATGGAAGACCTTTGAGCGATGCCAAAGTGACCTTGTGAGTGTCTACCTACTTGATAGGGCTAAATGAGGGTCATAAAGAAGTTTGAAGATTAAGGATTATGATTTACAGTTGATGGTTACGGTTAGGAATTAGATTTACGGTTTTTCATCATGAACTAACATCAGTTAAAATGTCAAGACGCTATACGGACAGATGGATATTAGTGAATTTCACACCCGAATCCGAGACTCGTTATCTTATACCTGATCGGTTCGTCCATAAATTATATTCTCCCTTGAATCTTCTGATTGATTTTTAGGACAGCATATATATACTGTGTGTATATACTGTGCTTATTAGCTATCCATCTTTACTTATAATGTTAAACTTGTCCTATACAATCAAATGTATTATTCAGAATATTCTTTCGTAACTCTATAAAGATTAGTTTGTAAATCATTTCAAACAGTTTATTTCTCAACTTATCTTTTGACGAACATTCAATGTTTCAATGTCTTGTTTGTTTATATTCTTTAGATTTTCATATTTTATAATTTAAAATCACATGAAAGAGTGATGTCAAAAGTGTAGTAATAGGAACTAGGAAATCAGAATCAAAGGAGACGTTGAATAACTTTTAACTTATGAAATGAATAATAAGCGTAAGAGATACAATTGGATAGTGCACAGAATGTTTAAAATGATAATATAAACAATAATTTTTTACCATCATGGAGTAAAAGTGATAATTAAAAGAGTGTAGAATGTTAAATGTTTTGTATGTACATTGTATATAACACTCAATTCAACTCTATACCCATGTCTTATTCATAAACAATTGATTATTTGCCAATAACCTTACCCAAGAACAATATGTAAACTCTTGAAATTTTGGTAGCGTCCCTGAAAGTTTGAGAAGACCGTTAATTTCTATCAATATAAATGAATTCTTATTTTGTTGTCTTGCTGATTAACAGATAGAAAAAACTCACTTGGTGTTGTTTTACTTGTATCTTCTTAAGTAAAACAGCACCAAGTGAATTTGAAAATTCACCCCGTCGCACAAGCAGGTGACTATCAGGACTCAGTAGCTAAGTGGATAACGCGATGGCATTCGAAGCGAACGGTACTGAGTTCGAGTACCAGGGTGAACATCAACCCTGGGATGCAGGTACACCCAACTGACGAGTTCAAGAATAGGACGAAACGCGCCTCCTGTATTCCACTGTTAGCCACTATCCATCTTTGAATGAATAGAAAAAAGCTTTAGAAGACTTCAAAATATTCAGTATGTAAAATCATATGAAGTCTATTTACGTTTTATAATATTATCATCTACCTTTTATAAGAAGTTTTCTGATCAACTAACAATAGTCTGTAATTGTTTTCAATTGTTTTGAGCTCATTTTTTACCTATGGAAATGATCACTAGAACACAATTGGTAATTTATAACTAATGATTTAAGTATACAAAATGAATTTTATTTCATCTGTTTATTTTCGTTCTCATACTTACATTCTGAAGGAGTCTACATTATTTTGTTCTAGTCAAATAGATTTCTCAGCTTCATAATCAACACCTTCATAAAGCTAAAATACATTTATACAATGTTATAACATTGAATTAAAACTGAATGTAACATCTGAAAATTATAAATACTTTCCATTGGCCTTTTGAAGCAGTTAAACAAAAATAAACTAATCAGACATATAGCTGATAATGGAAAGATACATCTTTTAAAAAATGGGACACTGTTATTGAGTTTACATGAAAACACTATTCTTTAATTTAGATAATTGAAATTTTTTTCTCTGCTGATCATATAGATAATCATCTTTTTGAGATCATGAATCAACCTTATTTAGATAATTATCAGTTCATGATCTCAGTAATAATCTTCACAACCAGCAAACTGACAAGCATATGTTTATCAGAAGGGTTTTTGTGGAGGTTTTAGTAATTTCAATAGTTGAAATCATGAGACATTAACACCGTTGAATGTTGACTCAGTGCTTTAATGGTTAAGCGCTCGCGCGCAAGACTGATAGATCCTGGGTTTGAATCTTGCAAGTGGGGCAGGATCGTGGATGCGCAATGCTGAGGAGTTCCATACTAATATAAAACGGCCATTCAGTGCTTCTAGGTTTTGTACAGTGATCTAGCTTCAATTGACTCATGATTTCAACTATTGAATCAATTAACTAGATATATAAAATAGATATCTAACATTTTTGTGAATAAACAATTATATCATAAATATTTGTAGTTTAATATTGAATTGAATTATCCAAATGAATTGATTCATTCATTCACATTCCACTCCCATCAAGATCAAGTGATTTTGAATTTATTACCTTGAATGTATTTAAAGGTTATGTTACCAAGGTCATTGATCAATTTACATGTATCAACTTATTCTATGACAGTTTTCAATAATATTCAAGAAATGAGTACTATTGAATATAAAGAATATGATGTAATTAATTACTATTGAGTCAGCATTAAAAAAAGGGAGATAAGTGAATAGATATATGATGATGACCTTATCATAATTTGTAGTTATTATACTTCATTCAATATAAAATATAATAAGTATATATATTATTGTAACTGGTTTATTTATTGTTTACTTATTCAATGTATCTATGCCATATTCTATATTGTCTTATTGATTTTCATTTGATTTACTATTCTAGCAACTAACTCATAAATGATTTAAAATAAATTTTAAATACTTAGATATTGAATATTTTGTGAGAATTTTATGTATATATATATATATATATATATATATATATATATATATATATATATATATATATATATATATATATATATATATATATATATATATGAAAGATGTACTTCTATTCATATTGATTTTATTATTAAAAATAGAGATCCCATTAATCAATTAATGTGTACTAAAATTTGTAATCACCAAACTTTTGGTTATATTGATTTTTTTTTATAATTTCAGATGAGAAATTTTATTGATTTTTCTTGATATTATGAATACTTCTTTGAGCTAGTACAAATTATCCGGCTTTTTGGAAATTCATAATATTGTAATATGAATAAGATAGTGGTAAATTAGTTATAACACTGAAAGAAACTTATAAGATGTAAAGAAATAAATAATGGATTCGTAAAGTGGAACTATTTGGAACCTTGACTTGTGTGAAAGCTAGTGAAGTATATTACTAACATATTGTACCATAGTACGTAACCATAAAACTTAAACAGTTAGATAGTGGTTGGAGGTAGTCAACAGGAAACTTTGTACTCGGGTTTCGTGCTACTTGGCACTCGTCAGCAAGGTGTACCTGCAATCTTGAAGGAACTGGTGCTGCCTGACAGATTCGATCTCGTGTCACCCAGCTTCACAGTCAGAGACGTTACCACTGGGCTATCTGGGTAGCGACCAACCTCCTGTAGGACTGGGATGTAATTACAATTGATTGATCACTGGGTGGTGATCAATGTCATGTGTGTCAAGTTCTTCTTAATATAGACTGAATGCTATCGACCTTGACATTGATCACCACCAGTGACTAATCAATTATGAAACTTATACAGTGTCTAGGAGAAATCTAATATATATTTTTATCAGTTCATTAATATACTTACTATTAAATCGATGAACAGATAACCATTATAAGTGAGTTTTATGAAAAAAAAGACGATAATTGTATTCATTTCTTATTCGTTTGGGGTTCGATTTTCAAACAGTCACCTTTGAATACTCAAATCAGTGACATTAGCTTAATCAAACTTACCATTAAATTGTTTAAATAGATTCTAATTAAATTGAGTTTCAGACGTTTGATTGGTTTAACGTTAGACAGAAGGTTTACGGTTGAGTAATTTTTGTGTGATTAGTTTCAGAGTTTTGTTAAATTTTATTAGAAAGTTAACTATATATTTTATGAACCGAGAAGTTTATCATTCATCAAAAGTGTCTAGTTTCATGATAATTTTGAAATTTACGTAACTATACAAATAATTACCTAACGTTTAGGAATAAGATGAGATTTATAGGCTCTTAGCTATGTGATCTTCATGTAAGCATAGTTTAACATAGAATTTAGTATCAACAAACTAGACTTGTCATACGAAACACTGCCATTGAATTAAATTGTTGGCCATTAAACATTGAACTTAGTTCCAGAAAAGAAATCAAACAACTTAATGTTTCTAAAGTAAGTAATGTTTACCCGCATGACGCCTTTAGAAATTTCATGATAATTGATATTTAAACCACATACTCGTGAACGGTTTAGTTGAAATGAAATAACGCGTCAGGATTTTTTCATTATTCGCTTTTGATACTAGATTATTTCCTTAAGTTATGCTAGACGATCTATTACATCGTCCAAATTTACTAAGTCATTGAAACAACCTGATAGCAAAAAGAGACAGTTATTATCTATGATATGAATTGGTCTCGATCTGTGAGAAATTTCCCGTCTGTGAAACTTAATTGCTTTTGACATCAAATCAAAATGACTAAATTAGTTTAATGTTATTTTATTTAAAATGGCAAGAAGTAATTTGACACAACGTAAAACTGAAATATTTCACTTCAATTAATATAAAAATGGTTTAACATATGAGATTAATTATATTTATGTTTTCATAGATATGACATTTAAAGACAATTCGGAATTTGCAACTGAAGAAGACTATGATTTTAAAGCTTTAAATTATACACGAAGTTGGATAATTGCAGGTTTTATAATTTTGGCAGTGGCCATTGCTTTGGCTGCTGCTTCCGTCGCTCTACCAACATTTGTTATGATCGCTCCATCAGTGTTTGATGCATCCAATGCAAATGTAAACAAAGCTAGAAGTATGGGTTATACACAAGTATGCTTTACATCAGGTAATAGACAGAAAAAAAATGAAAAAGTTACATTTTTCTATTTTATTTGTATATATTTGTATATACTGTCTTAACTACTCATCGCTTGTTAGATAATTAAATGTAATCGACAAGAAATTACTGATCTTTTTTGTGTTAACTAATACTCATTCGTTCATTATGTGTATCAAGACGTTTAACGTATTTAGGAAATTCTTCTATATATATATATATATATATATATATATATATATATATATATATATAAATCTTTATTTCATAGCGTTGCAATCATAGATGTTATCTCTACGTCTCTTACGTAATCACAATCACTTATACAATAGTCGTCATAAGTTAACAAAAAGCTGATATAGCTAGTAACAGAGGAGAAGATAAAAATGATGAATAAAGATTTATTCAACATCACATATAAATCAAAACTATGTTTAAATGCATTGAATCTTATTTGCTTTAAATACATTGATCATTATAGTCAAATTGAAATATATTAAACTCAATAGGACTTTAGTTAATCAATAAGTTGTTGTATGCGTACAATATACAGGATCTTAAAATCAAACTGCTATAAGCAACACATATAATTAATTTACAGAATCTTTTTGACATTAACCATCTTTAATGTTCTACTCTATTCATTAATGTTTACTAGAATCTATGCTATAATCAAAATAGTCATTTTACTCACATTTATTGAACAGTTCTTAGAACATGTCTAACTCTAACCGTAGGTAATCAAGAAAATTCAGAATATAGATAAAGCCAGTAATGAATTACTAAAACATTCATTATTGATTTTAAGGGTTATAATTAAAAATCTACAAGAATAAATACGTTGATCATTAATTTTCTTATTTACCTTATAATGTAAACTGACCTAGCAACTAATCATTAATGCTTAATATATGCATATTACTACAAGCAATTTCTTATGAAACACTATGGAGTCTAACTAATCAAACAATAAACAATTGTTGCCATCATAGAAAGAAAAACCCTAATGAATGATATCACCTATTCTCATGTATTAATAAACGAAATTTTTTTAAGATCATGAATCGATTGATATTAGACCATCATTGAGAATTTGGAATCACTAGACGATCTTTTTCAATGATGATTTAACATCAATCAATTCATGATCTTAATCAAAAGCTTAATAATCTCCACAATTCTATACTGTTAATATAAATTAAAGTTGATATAATTGTACAAATGTAATTTATTTTAAATGATTACATTATACAATATACTACTTATGAGAATATATTGATGCTTAAATAAATCAAGTTGATTATATACCATAAGATTGTTTGTGAATATCAATTTTCAACAACAACAACAACAACATAAAGTGTTTTATCAAATGAAGTAATCTCAATACAACTAATACAATTTATATTCAATAGGAATGATTAAAGAAGAATTAGGCTGATCATATTACATAACATTGTTATATACTGTATAAATAATTTATAATATTCGGAATATTATTTATTTAATAAACTTGTTATTATTATTATTATTATACAGATAACACATGCCAGAACCGTGATCGAAGTTATGTAGATGAATATTCAACATTAATGACAAGTATGTTACAACATTAATTCATTTATTCATAATTAGAATGTAATTGTTTTCTTTCTTTTTTTCTTTTTCTTTTCTTCAATTACCCAACTTACGCTTAATAAATATAATGATTACTATTATAATACATTGAAAAAGTATAATCAATGATAATTAAAGCCTCTTCTTCTATTTTTTCTAGAATATTTGATGTTTAAGACATTGTTATTTACTGATCAATTTCAGTGGCTTGTTATCATTTTATGCATTAACTTTTACATTGATTGTTGTATATAGTTATTTTTTTGTGACTAATTAATTGATTTATTTTGTCATTATTAATTAAAACGTTTGAGTCGCATTTATATGGTTATATAGAGCTGAAGGTCTCATATGAGACTGGAGGTTCGTCATTGGTATTGTAGATGGTTCGGCATTGCTTTGGCAAGTTTTGATGACTGTTCATGCACAGAATTGGTTTACTGGTTAACAGATTTCATTCATACTAGTGATCGCTTTTCAGTGTTCTCAAGGACTATTGTCATTGGGACATTGTAAGGCATGTCGCCATTGCTAACATTAATGAGTTTGACTGTCGTGTAAGCGGAATAGATAAATGTTGGTCTGTTCGTGCTGTGCATAACTGATTCATGCGATCATTGATCAGAATAACTATACATGTGATGTGGATGTGTATATGAATGGTGAGAATGGTTCACCAGGGTGCTTGGTACCTGTGTGGTTGTGGCACAGGATTGAGCTGTACTATTCGGATTTTGGCTTTAAAGCCTATACGGTGTCTGGTTCTCCTGTGAAGCGGGATTGAGCTGTACTACTCGCGTTATAAAATGTAAGCCTGGGCGGTATCAAGCCCTCCTGTTAAACGGGATTGACCTGTGCTGTTTGGGTTGTCACATGAAAGTCTGGGTGGTGTCTGGTTCTTCTGAAAACCAATGTAAAATTACCCTGGCCCACAAGGGCATGTTGTATAACATAACTCTCGCATCTATAGGTTTGTCAAATACCGACAGATACAAGTACCAAACTTCTAAAAAATTCTCTTAATTTTTTCAAAACCAATATTTTAATATTGCCTAATCAAATTTATTACCTTAGCTATACATACATACGTATATTTACATCTACATGCATCAATTAATGTGATAAAATATGGCATGTAATTTCCGTTCGTGAATGTATAGGTCAAATGTACATCCACTTTATACGACGTGGTGTTTTATAGAAACTTTTATGTGTATTGTAACTAGAATTGAATTTTTTACTTCTTTTTCCTTCAACATTTAGCAGTTATAAAATGTAATGACGTGATTTTGTTATTGACACCACAAGACGATTTAAGCTAGACCACAATTGAAAACCTGAAAACGCTGGACGGTCGTTTCATCCTAGTTCAAATGTTGATGATCTTATAGACTGATACAATTTTTAGGTTTGGTCACTCCAAGTTTTCTCACATATCAGTTCGACAACAGATAACAACGCCAGTCGAGGTAGATGGTGATTGGGTATACGTAACACGTGCTAACCACCTCAGTTGATGAGGTTTTAATACTTCATCAATCAATGTTATATTTATATAGTGCATTGCGTATAATCGCAGATAAGTAAAGTAATCGACCCACTCATCTAATTCGCCCCCATCTTTGATGCGTTAGCTGACAAAGAGCAGTCCTAAGGCAGGATTTCGTAATTAAAGGTAGAGAATCTCGTTCCAAACATACTCGTATTGTTGCTTAAAGGAGTCAGAAGAATCTTTACTTTTTAAGAGTCTTCACTAAACAAAACTATTTCATCCACGTCTTGTAAATCAAAAATTTGATCTCATGCTAGAATAATAGAGAGTTTGCTAAACCTATAGTCGCAGTAGTTTTTGGACGGTTTTCATTAATTCGACTCCTAGATAATAACTTAACCACTGTCATCAATACAACCACTGAAGAAAGATGATTAGTAGACTGGTTTCGGAGATTTTGCCAACTGATATGTAGCATATGTAATAAAAAATCATTTATAAAGAATGAGGTAAAACATTCGTGACGACAAAGTAAACGAAGAAACTGTCCAATAATACAAAGATAACAAGAAAACTTTCTAATAAGAAATCATCATTTTTAGGTGATTGAGAAAATTTCTAGCTCAGATGGATGAACTTGGTGGACTTTTGTTCTTTAAAATGGGTTATTTAATCGTGAAGGTCAAATGGTAAGATAATCAAAATAAATATACAGGCAATGACATGAAAAGAGTCAGAAGCCGACAGAACAAGCTATGAGTCACGTGTGAAGTCCGTACTGACCATGTCATTTAGAAGCATAATAAAAAACTCGTTATCAAACCGTTCAGTTCAGGGAGCAAAATTTAGCCGAAAAAGTCGTTATTACATAGATCATGAATAAGCCAGTCAGTTATGATAAGTATGAGATCTGACAGAAATATTTATTAGTCCGATATAACACACTCTTCAGTAAAACTATATCACAAGGAAATTAAAAGAAATTGAAATCAGATTATTTACAATGATGTTTGTAAGAGTTTGAGAAATTTAATCCCCATAACAAAGGCCACTGATTATATGGACTCAGTAACTCAGTAGATAAAGTGTTGGTGAGTTAAAGCAAAACATACTTCGTATGAGACCCAGTGTAAATTTCATCACTGAGATTCAGGTGCACCAAGTGAAAGGGCGGCCTGCTTGAGCATTCGGGCTACCTGTTCCTGCCATCTAGATATTTCAACAAGTTATCTCTTTTTGTTTGTTTTAATATATCATTATGTTTATTAATCGCATAACCTATTCTGCTGCGTTTCTGAAAAGTGTACAACCTTTCATTGTCAAAGTTACAAAAAACTCAATAAGAGACAATGTGGTTGCTGTCAATATACAACGAAAAGAATGCACATTATTCAAATGTTCATTCACTGAAGTCCTAACATCTAACTGGCGATCACTCAATATTTATCGCCAGGACCGACCAAGAAGAAAGAAACGGAAACTTGTTGAAATACTTTGCGCTGAGAATTCTATATTGTACCAAAAATCTAATATTGAATAAAGCTAATAATAATAATACTAATAATAATAATATGTCTTCAGTAGAATTAAAAGTTCGTTTGGGATTCCAATGTCATTAAAAAAAACATAAAAATAAATATAATTTTGAAATTAACCATTGGAATCCAAAGAATTAGGATTACAAAGAAATATGTGAAATACCATAACATTATCTGTGATCTTCATTAAAAACAGTTATTATATTTCATTAAAGGATAATATTCTTTCCCTTTTTTATTTTTTTCTGAATATTTTAAACATACACATCTATAGATCTACGTCTTGCTGAACTGGCTATGCATTCAATAGCAATAATTATCATGTGTATTTGTTTTATTGCTGCTCTTGCATTGATCATTGTTTGGTATAAAACGAATAAAGATAATAAATGTTTCAGAAATTGGCGATTAATTATAGGGATATTTCTTATGTTAGCTGGTAAGTTAAACAAAATAAAGAAATATAATATTAGAAGGGGTTTTGTAGATATTATAGTAATTTCAATGGTTGAGATCATGAGTCAGTTGAGGCTAGACCACCATGGAAAACCTGGAAGCACTGGACGCGTGTTTCATCCTGTTGTGGGACTCACCAGCAGTGCTCACCCACGATCTCGCCCACCGCGAGATTCGAACCAAGGACCTATCAGTCTCACGCGCGAGTGCTTAACCACTAGACCATTAAGCTGGTTCAAATCTTGCAAGGAGCGAGATCGTGGATGCACACTGCTGATGAGTCCCCCAATAGGAGGAAATGGCCGTCCAGTGCTTCCAGGTTTTCCATGGTGGTCTAGCTTCAACTGACTCATGATCTCAACCATTGAAATATAATATTGTTTTATTTTAAAGTTGATTTCATTCCAATTCAATATCAAGTAGATGGAATTTTTCTCCTTCTTGAATAAAAATTTTAAAAAAATAATCTCTGCACAGAAAACATCATTATGAAAACAAGAAACTCATACATTCTGATAAGCTGGCAACCGTCATGAATTATATAGTTTGGAGAGAAATTTTAAGTTGTGATATGTAATGTCGAATTTTGCAAGTGACTTACTATTTTCGAGTATTAAAGATTCATATACATAACATGAATAATTACGACAAGTAGCTGGAGAGAAGGAGAGAGAGTTACTGACAACTGCTGTGATCTAAAGTTGGCAGAAGGTCTAATCTTAGGGAAACTGTTTTGATGTTAAAAGTGTATTCGAAACAAGTTAGTTGAATCTTTAATTATTACTGAGAATTTGATATTCAATTGAACTGCTTCTGTAATGAAGCTAGAATGGCTTAAACTGAATGAAGTAGATAACCTCGATATTTCAAAGTGATTCAAAGAAAAGCAGAGATGAAAATATGAGTATATTTAAGCATTACTATTATCAGTCAGTCAGTCAGCTACAATATAGGACCAGGCACATATGTGCGTCGGTCCAAGTTGCCATACCTCATTAGCACAGCAAGATGGACACCGGATTCATAGGAGTGGTTAAGTCAATGGTGGTAATATATAAAAGAAAGATTGCATATAACGATATAGAACAGGAAGACAGAATTAGTTCGTAGAAAGAAAGATATGAAGTGATTTTAATCTCTTAGTTTAAGTGAAGACGAAGAGTGTATACACCTACACCATTGTGATCGATTCTGATCCATGTCATCAAGAGTCTCCAACCATTGGTTACGATAGTCACGCGGACGCCAACCAAGTAGTCTGCATCTACCAAAATGACTCAGACTAGAAGTTAATGACTTCCAGCACTCACGCATTACTAATATACAAATTCCTATAGTCATTACACAATGAGTTGAATCATATGCGAAAGAGTGTGTTTTCTAAGTGATATCCTCTGGAAAGTTTAAATTAAATCAAGTGGAATTAATACAAGAATCGATGGTGAAATAATTTTGATGTCTCTTATTTACTTATTTCTACGTTACTAAGAATAATGTCATTGTTTTCAGACACTTCTGATTCAAGATTTCAAAATCTAAAAAAGATTTTGTTACAGTCGGTATCTTAAACCTCCTTTCCTATTTTATTCGCTTTATTTCTATGTTCTTTTGTTGTTTACTCTTTGAGAGTTTTAACATGAATGAGTATATTGCAGTGAAAACCAATACATTAACTTTGAATTGATGACTTATTTTTTAAAATACTCACTTATTAAAACTTGAAAATTTCAAATCCGCCCTGCTCATTAATTTTGAGCAGCTGGGTAATATAGTATGATGGGAAGTTGTTTCGGGTCAAATCTTATTATGATAGAGCTTACTTGTAAAAGGAGTTGGATTATTAATTATTGTATTACCAGTATAGGGGTTGTGGAGATTATTAAGTTTTTGATTGAGATCATGAACCGATTGATGTTAGACCACTGTTGGAAACCTGGAAGCACTGGACGGCCATTTCGTCCTATTGTGAGACTCCTCAGCAATGCGCATCCACGATCCCGCTCGCGGGATACTGATACTTAACGTGTTCTCACTAGTGACTAGCTTCGTGAGGGGATTCTCGGAGTTCTAGTGAGAAGCTGTGACCAGCGGAGCGGGTAGAGATAGGCATCTACCTCAGTACAATGGAAGATGGTCACGCAGTTTCATGAATTGGTTGATGTTAGACACCATTGGATGCCAGCTCAATGGTTCAGTGGGTTAATAGTTCTGGGTTCGTTTCCAACAGTGGTCTTACATCAATAGGTTCATGCTCTCAATCGAAAAATTTATTGTATTCGCTTACAGTCACATGTTTACAGTCATATTGACTTGTCTTGCTTTGTTATTCTCATTATTTATAAAATTGGTAAATAATGTTCATTATAACAGTGACAGTGTTATATTTCGAAAACTTTTTTTTAAAATGTTTTATAAAGGATTTTGTCTTCAAAGTTCAATAATAATGTTTCATGTTGAACAATTTGAAGATAAGTACGGTAAATCATCTGGATACCCATATGGATTTAATCAATGGTCTGAAGTAAGGAATCCCGTTCATATTTCAAACTAAATGTGATCGTTCGTCATAGAAAGATTAGTCAATTTATTTTAATAAAAGCAACACTTTATTATTTATCATGGATGTATTTCATGTAGTCTTGTTATTGTTATAATCTACCCAGAATTCTTCAATATTATCTCCAAAAACTAGTAAAAGGCTGAAAATATTTCACACAATCAGTAGCTAGTAGATGCTTTGCAGAAACATTCTGAAAAATCAATGATTGCATGTTATAATTTTGTTGGATAATTATTTATTTTACTGCTAAACTTACTGAATTTTCAGAAACCTGTAAATAAGCCAATATTTGCACATCATTTGACTTTGAAATGAGGCATCTAATCTTGTTATATGTCCTTTTACTACTATTCAGAGCTTAAAATTACAATTATTTAAGGAATCCAGAAAGCGGTTCAAGTAATGAACATATTGGTTGTGATACTCTACAGCATGACATATCTATTAAAACATGTATTTACTAAGTATGTTAAATTAGAAACTTTCATTAGATTGAACCTATGAAAAAACGATATATTTTTATATCAACCAGTTCTTTATATAAAAATGAGATCATAAGCTTGAACTTTTTTAAAGTTTCAAGGGATGTGATACCGTTTAGTACTCAATGTTTTCCAGTTGTTTTCCAAATGAAGTAATATTCGATAATTTAATTGACAACTTAAAAATTTACTATCAATTGTAATAATTCTTCTCAATGATTCTGGAGTAACTAGATATCCAATAATCTAATGAAGGCTCTCGTTTTTGTACATACTATCAGTTTCAAATCAGATCTTCTTTCAAAGTTCTTAATTGTTCCCCATTTATAGTTCACGTATTGAAGATTAAGAAAGTTTAGGAATTCCTAGAAAGTTAGTATAAAGAATGCTCATTGTACCTATTAACCTTGAAGGAAAATTATATCAATTAAGTGGTTAACACATATTTATTGTATAAAAATAGACTTTCAGATTGTACACAACATTGTGTTCAATTTCAATTAGCTAATTGACAATGAAAGCATTGTGATAACTAAGATTAGTGTAATAATACATTTTATTGTTTTACAAAGATGATAAACACTCCACTTGCTACAATAAATTCTCTTGTATACTAAATGCTCAAACATCTCAACAATACTTATGTAGATGGGAAGAAGTGCTTATTATTTCAGACAAGTTGTTATGGTACACTGATGTTGATAAATTAGCATTCCAGTAAAGTCTGAAATAACTTACTATGAACATTGATAATAAATAAATAAATATAGAAACAGGAAATCTATGTTTGCCTATTTATCTAGTTAAAAGAATCCAGTCTACATCTATCAATGACTTGTTATTGATTTATAAATGTTAACTGAATATTTTAGTTCTGGATAACTTCCATTGATTGTTAAATTATAATCAGAATAACTTTTACTTTTTAATAATTTTCTACATTAACATTATTTTCTCTTTTTATCTATTACATCATGCCATATAATTAAACATAGAAACAACGTACAACAACATCTATTGATTATGGTTCTGGATACATTTTATTATGGCTTGCTACCATTTTCTGTTTTATATCAGCTTGGATATTTCTTGGCACATATTGTTGTTGGACATTAGATGATATCGACACAGATGATGTAAGCACAATAGGTTTTATTTTATTTTCTCATTGTCTCATCTATTAAAATATAATGTTATCAGTGTATATTAATGTTAAGTATAATAATACGTGCGTTTATCAAAACTGATTGGACTTTAGAATCATTAAGATCAAGGAAGTAGTGAATACTGACTTAGATTTCAGAAGTTAAATATAATTTTGATTATACTCACCAAACTTTCCATTTAAAAGTGCTATCACCTTAATAATCCAGATAAAGATGCATTATTTCAACGAAATTACAAGTCTTCTTTGTTGTTTATCCAGATATGTAATATGACGATATATGTTTGTGTTAAATTATAAGTTACTTAAATTGATGCCAGTAGTATATCTAATCAGAATAACATTCTTGACATCCTCATATCGAAAATTTACAGTTTAGTAGAGTAAACAGAAATGAAATTATTTCAAAGACTCAGTCAGATGATCGTATTGTTGAAACAAATTTTGAATATTGCAGCAACCGAATTCAGTTGGTCTGAAAATAATAAAACATGAAATCGATAGAAATAAATCTGACATAACTGAAAGACAACTCATACGGAATTTTAAAGATGTGAAAATAAACCAGTTTACCACAGTGAAATTACATGAAATTTCTAAAGCGATTGGATCTATAATTGTCTACGAATCCATACACAAAAAAAGAATATCACATACCTCAACTTTAGACATGGGCCGACTTTTCTACTCCTATGTTCTCAATTAGAGCTAATGGTGTGTTATTCATATGTGGAGAAACTAGGAGCTTGAAAATAGGATGAAGTAAATAGCCAAACGTCATCTGTACGTAAACTTCGCCTCTGTATGATGTTCCGTTGATGAAAAGAAACCAGAAAACTTTCTAATTGATCTATGAATTAAATATTCACATGTAATTGAGAGAGAACTGTGTTAGCTCTATAAACAGAAAGCGAAATGCGACTCATTCCCTAACCTTACAATCAGTAAAGACTTGAGAAGAGAGCATAAAGGAGGGGGTTTAGTACCTAGTGACTGATTTATTGGTGAATCTTCACGTTTGACTAGAATATATTAAACAAATAATCGATTTAAAAATAAAATTTGAGGGTGACATATGAAGGACAATGTCTGATTAGGTCAACACAACAAAGATTCAATCAAATCTTTTACTTTACATCACGTAGTTGACCATAACTCAGTACCAAAAGACTCATCGTTCGATACTGTTAATAGTATTAAAACCAATCCACCAAACTTGTATAAATACATGCTTTTCGCATTCGAGAAGCGCTATACGTAACTAAAGCTATATCTGTGTACGGAAATAGCTTTTACGTTCTTTTTCATGGTCATGACCCTAGGTTCATTTTTCCTAATCAAAATAAACACTAAGATTTATTGTCAGCAAAAGATTGTGGAAGATTTGGGAGGAGGAACAAGTGCCGACAAACTGGAAAGAACGATACCTCACCAAGATATCGAAGACAGATCTGAACAAATGTGAAAACTACGGAGACATAACACTAGCATCGGTACCAGGAAACGTTTTCAATAGAGTGTTGCTGATCCGAATGAACAATTCAATAAACGCGAGATCAGCAGACCAGATTCTGTAAAGAACGGTTGTGCACAGACCAAATCGCGATACTATAGATCATTGGTGAACAGTCAATTGAAAGGAATTCGTCACTGTACATCAACTTACTTAACTTTGGGAAAGCATTTGACAGAGGGGATAGAAGAACCTAATGGGAACTTCTTCGACATTGTAGTGTGTCAGAGAAAATCGTCAACATTATCCGGAATTCTTATGGAGGACTACACTGCGAAGTCGTGCATGGAGGATAGCTGACCTCCGCATTCCAAGTGAAGACTGGGGTCAGACAAGGCTTCTAACTGTCGTTCTTCATTTATCTTCAGACGGTTGACTCGATTATGAAGACCACCACATCTGAGGGGAAGCACGGTATACAATGAACAGGCTGGATGCAACTAGAAGATTTGAACTTCGCAGATAGCCTAGCACTTCTATCCCATACACCCAAACAAATGCAGGTCAAGACAGCCAGTGTAGCAACAGCCTCTGCATCAGAAGGCCTCAACATACATAAATAAAAAACAAGATCCTCAAATACAACACGGAAAACACCAACAGCATCACACCTGATAAATAAACTCTGGAAGAGGTGGAAAGTTTCACATATTTGGTTAGCATCATCGATGAACGTGGAGGATCGGATGCAGACATAAAGGCAAGAATCGGCAAAGCAAGGGCAGCATTCCTATAGTTGAAGGACATATGGAACTCAGAGCAACTGTCAGCCAGCACCAGTTAGAGTAAATAGCGACTGAAAAGGATTGCCCAGGACAGAGTTCTGTGGAGAGCGCTGGTGGGCTGCCTATGCTCCTCCGCGAGGGGTAACAGGAGTAAATAAACGGTTGTAGAGGTTGTTAAATTTCGTTGAAAACATGAACCTATCTAAGTAGGACAACCAGTGAAAACCTGGAAGCTTTGGATGGCCGTTTCGTCGTGGTCTGGGACTCCTCAGCAGTGCACATCCTTGGGGCACATGATTCAAGCTGAGGGAAATTTTCTTGCTACTTGATCGCTGGTTGTAATCTAAAAGTAATCATTGTCCCTCAAAATCAGTTATGATTATTATTTCCAGAGTTTTGTCCAGTATCCCCATTTATCTCAGATACATTTCGTCAACTGGGCTTCATATGACGTGGATGAAATTTATTTTAATCAATGTTTGTATTATATTGATTTCATGAGAAATATTTCTTATAGACCATAGTTTCAAATTAGCCAATCGTATCAAGCGCCACACTATAAACATAAAAATCATTTTGTCAAGTATGATTAATTGAATTATCATAATTTTTAAGGTTGGATCATGCAAGGTCTCAACTTTGTATTCAGTATTTAAATAACATAAAGCTGTAGATTGATACACCTCTATTGTTTTAATGAATTTAAAGGCAATGCCATCTTATTTATCTACTCTGTGAGCTATCGCATAGATTTACGGTAAATTTAAAATCAAGGTCTATGACTTGTTGACGAAAATAACATAAACGTTACATAATGAAAACTATGGTACAAAAAATGTTACTATTAAAACTAAATCATTCATGAAGTATTTCATGTATCTTTATAATACTTGTTAACTATCTATAATCTAGGGATTATGTGGCTCAGAGTAATGGATTAGTCAGTGTTGTCATTATTCCATTATGTTTTTATCTGACTATTGCTTCATTCGATCTAAATTAAATTCATGAAAAGTTAGTTAAGTTATGACAATTGTAACCTGATTCAAATGTGACAAACGAGTTTAATAAGCATATTTTATAAAATAAATATCTTTGATCCGTAAATAAATCATAATTTACAGCACGAACTGACTGTAGCTGGACAACGATTAAGAACCAGGAAGCATTAAGGAGACATTTTGTCCTAGTATGGACGTCCTCTGTAGTGAATATCCATGACTCTGCTTGAAAGGGAACTCAAAGTGATCCTGTCTAGCGATGAGCGCTTAACTTTTAGACTAAACTGTGAAAGTTTTAAATAAGTCAATAACTGTTCCATGTGAATTAAATAGTCTGAATTTATCAAATATGCTACATAACGGTGAAAGAAAAAACGATTACCGATTGTCCTATGGTGATGATGATCAATTCATTTCAGTATCATTGAAACTAATTGGAATAACAAGCATTGCAGAGTTACTTGGTAAAATAGAAAAACCATACTATAATACCTCATTTGCAAAATATTCAATAATTGTCTCGGACTTCATTGTTCTTGCATTTCTATACTAATTGCTTTCTATTCCCGTTTTTCCTTTCTTGATCTTCCCAATCTTCTGCTGCCAGACAGTACATTCCTGACTCGCGTTATATACTACTTATGTTAATATAAGTAGCACGCACCACACTAGGATAGAATAGTTTTAAGTGATTTTAGTTACTCAGAGACTCCTTAAAATAATATTATTGACTTTATTTAGTGTTAGGTTTCTTGAGTTAAATGACTGTTTTGTAGTTTTACATAGGTCAGTAATAAATTAATAAACTACAGTTGTACTGTTGAAGGATGAAAAAACCTTTCTAATACTAAGTACATTAAGGCTTTCATGCTTCATTTACTTTTTATATATGAACAACAAAATAACCAAATTAGAAGGTATTGTAGAATTAGAGCTAAACAAAATAAGGAAATAACCGTTAATTAAAATAGGAAGTACTTCATAAGAATAAAAAACTATTCATTTTAAAAAATCCACTTCATTTCTATTCCTTCTGACATTTTCAAATGAACCGTATTGAAAATCTTGTCGAATAAACCTTATTATATGAACGTTTTAACTATGACTATGTGACATACTTACATCTATTACACCTCGTGGAGGAGCATAGGCTACTGATCAGCAGTCGTCAATCTACTCCGTTCCGGGCTCTCCTTTCCAGTTGTTACCAAGTGCTATTAATTCTTTTGATGTCTGTCTCTGATTCCCGACGCAAACTGTTCTTGAGTCTACCTCTTCCTTTTCCATTAACGATTCCAAGTTAGGATTTGGCTCATGATGCAGTTTGATGATTCCTGAAATGTATTTCCTTCCCACCTCCGGAGTCTTTTCCTAACTTTCTCTTCAGTTGAAAGTTGGTTTGTTCTCTACCGTAGTAGGTTGTTGCTGATAGTGTCTAGTCGAGGAATCCGGAGTATCTTTCAGAAGACTATTGTTTATAAATACTTTGACGTTTTTTATGGTTGTAATAGTTCTCCAAGTTCCAGCTCCGTGCAATATCATTGTCTTGACGCTTGTATTGAAAATTCTGACTTTGATGTTGGCTGACAGTTGTTTTTGGTTCCAGATGTCACCCTTGTTTTGTCGATCCATGCCTTTACATTTTCATCAGATCCTACCTGCTTATCAATTATACTGCTCAGGTACGTAAAGCTTTCCAGATCACCATCAAGTGCGATTTGGTTGACCTTATCTGTGTTACATTTTAAGATTCTGCTTTTACTCTTGTGAATGTTGAGCTCTACTGATGCAACATTGGCTGTCTCCTCCTGCGTTTGATGCCGTTTATGGGATTGGAGAGCTACGTCATATGAGAAGTCCAAGTCAGCTAGCTGCATCCAAGCTGTCCATTGTATTCCGTGCCTACCCTGATGTCTGGAGGTCTTCATAATTTAGTTAACCACAAGTAGAAAGAGGAAAGGTGAAAATAGGGGGCCTTGTCTGATACCAGTCTTCATTTGGAATACGTCTATGAGCCTCTTTCCATGTACGAATTTGTAGTGTAGTTCGTCGTAAGAATTCCATATGGTTACGAAATTTTCAGATGCACCGAAAAGTAAAAAGTTCCATAATTTCCTCACATTGATGCTGTTTGGTGATAAGTTAGCCGCTTTCACTAAGAAATATAACTGATTAGTTTTTTATTTTTTATATTTATTAACCGATTAACCTTATGATTTGAACATTACGTATACACTTTTCTTATTCAATCAATAGTAAGGATAGGAAATGGCAAGTCATTTTGTCTAAAACTAACTGATTATTTAGTAGTAAACAATTCTATGCTCCATTATTCATAGCACTCGCTATGTACTAACGAACAGACAACAAAATACTATTTACTATTTATATAGATGAGCAATCAATATAAATTTCTAAGTCTAACAGAAAGTCAGTTGTAACCGGAATAGCTTAGTGATAAATTTTTCTCCTAAAGTACTAGGTAACTATGATTTGAATCTCATGAAAAATATTTTTTACAGGAGCGAAGATAAACCTTAATGTTAAGTGTTAGCCATCACAAAATTCAGGTCCAGGATTTCCTGCAGATTATATTTAGATAGTATTCACTAAAAAAATACGCACGTCTCCGAAAGTAATAACTGGTTCACTATTAGATATCAAAAATTATAAAATATTTAAAATAGTCTTTGTTTAAGGTGCTTCTAAAAGTTTTTCAAGTTAGAACTTGAGCTTACACATCCATCACCTTAAACAATGCAAAAATCGATATTTATCGGAACATTAAATTAATTAAATTATTGAAACAAAATTACACGCAATAGTGAACTATATATCATTAAAGTGATCAAAAAGGAAAGACATCGTCTAACATGGTGACCACCTACACTAAACCACCGATGGACCCAAATAGACCATATTGCCATCAGTCATCGTTGGAGAGAGGCGGTAGAAGATTGTCGCTCATTCTGGAGTACCTCATCCCATCAGGTTCTGAACACGATGAAGAGCGTAAACAAATCAGATCTAGGTTAACCAAAAGTTTAAGGAACAACCATGAGCAGTGGTGGGCAACGAAAGTAAAAGAGATGGAAAAAGCGGTGGCTACAGAGGACACAAAACAGCCCTACAGACTAATAAAAGAAACTGGAATTAATAAGTCAAGTGTAAGTGAGACTATTTCGGAAAAAGATGACATTCTCATCTGCTCCCAGTCCAGATGTTTAAAACGATGGGCGGAACATTATAGAGAGCAGTTCAGCTGGCCTTCAGCTACTCTTCAACTACCCATCATTCCAAGACAGTGTGAATGGAACATTGAAGTAGGTTCACCAACTCTAGCACAAGTTCAAAAGGCTATAGTTAATCTGAAACAAAGAAGGGCAGCAGGTCCAAATGGATTAGCTCCAGAGGTCTTTAAGGATGGTGGTCCAATTTTAGAGATTAGGTTGAGTAATATTTTAGCTAAAATCTGGGAGTTGTACGTTATCCCATCAGACTGGTCACAATCACTTAACGTCCCAATATACAAGAGAGGTTAAAAATCATCCTGTGACAATCATAGAGGGGTACGTTTGACAGCTTCACTTATCATGGAAGCCAGATCAGCCTTAATGGATTGGTGTCCGACGAAATCTCAGCAAATATTCGAAAACCACGTTTGGCTTTTACCAACTTATATCACCTATGGTGAAGGCAAGATATCCGTCTATCAATTAAGGGACGAGTATACTGTGCGGCAGTTCGTTCTGTTTTAATTTACGGCAGCGAAACATGGCCATCAAGAGTAGAAGATACTCGTAAGCTACTAGTATTTGACCACAAATGCCTTAGAAATATTGCTCGCATCTGCTGGGATCATCGGGTAGGTAATAGTGAGGTTAGACAGACACAGGGTATTAAGGAATGATGGTAAATCAGTTGATGAGGTTGTGAATCTTCATCGACTGAGATGATTGTGCCACGTGTTACGTATGCCTGAACACCGATAACCACGACATGCAATGCTAACCGGTGTAGGGGATGGTTGGAATAAAGTTAGGGGCGGTCAAACAAAACCTGGAATCAGTTCTTGAAGACACTAACATCTGGTCTGAGTCATTTTGGTAGATGCAGACTACTTGTTTGGGGTCTGCTTGACTATCGTAACCAATGGTTGGAGACTCTTGATGACATGGATCAGAATCAATCACAATGGCGTAGGTGTATACACTCTTCGTCTTCACTTAAACTAAGAGATTAAAATCATTTCATATCTTTCGTTCTACGAACTAATTCTGTCTTCCTGTACTATATCGTTATATGCAATCTTTTTTTATATATTACCACCATTGACTTAACCACTCTTATGAATCCGGTGTCCATCTTGCTGTGCTAATGAGGTATGGCAACCTGGACCGATGTATATATGTGTCTGGTCCTACGTTGTAGCTGACTGACTGATAATAGTTATTAGAGAAAAATAATCTAAAACCTTAGTTTCTTGAATTTGTTTTCCCTAGGATAACCCAACTTTACCGAGATTTTCAACTGATTCCAGCAATATGAGCAAACGTGGAACTGAACCATCAGTTATCAATCAAGAAGACTGATTGATACTTGACCAGAGGTGAAGACGGAAAAGTAGTTAAAAATGATGTCCTACCAATTGTATACGTACTAACAATTATAATAATCATTTGTTAAAATAATATGTAACTATTTGATGTGATATAATTAACCATAAAGTTTTTTTTTCAGTTTATAAATATATCAATAGTAATGCAACCTATATCAGTTAATAATGCCCTGTTATAGCTTTTTTCTGATTAAGAATAAGCCTTTAGATAAAATTAAGTACAAATAAATCTATTTCAGACATGTGTTTATTTATGTATCTACATTAACAATGACAATAAGAGGTAGCTTTTTAAATAAATACTTGTTTCAAACGAGCAGCAGTGTTTTTAACAACTTATGGTAATACTAATCATTACAAAACATTTTAAATTCCCTGTTTAATAGTGTAAGGTTTTGTGGAGATTACAGAATTTTAATACGGTTGCATGCCAAAAACTATTCTTAGTTAAACCACCACTGAAAGCCTGGAGGGTTTTGTCCTAGCATCGGACTCCTCGGCAGAGCGCATCCAACCCCAAGAAGGAAGAAATCCAGGATCTTTGGGCATCATAGCAACCGCCTAACATCTAAATGAACTGAAATAGAAGCATATCTAGACTGTTGACCATTGGTATAACTTGGGCGTTCATATTACAAATATAACATGAGAATAATAAGAAGTGGTATTCTGTTTTTCAGTGTATATAAAACAAAATCAAAACGCAAAAATGAATTTATAATATAAGTAGGTTAGGTGCACTTAATTCTAGAAAAATTCTAAGAAAAAAAAGTTAACATGAATTTAAAGTGGAAGTAAAAATATAGGATGAATAGTTTGGTTGATAATATAAATCTAACGATCAAAATTTATCGTATCACCAAAAATACAGGTGCGGACGAAAAAGGAAAATAAATATAATTATGAAAATGAGTGAACAGTCTTTCCATAAAGCCTTAAATGATTCAGATATTTTACCAAGGAGATGTTCTATGAGAAATTACACAAAACGAAGTGTGATTGTCATAGAACAACAGCCAAACTCCTGACGCCAAAAGTTGTAATTAGAATAATGTATGAAAAAACAATATGGGATTTTACTAAACCTCCTCAGTTGTAATCTTCCCTTTATCGGTTGTTTTCGATCCCGGAACCACTGCGGCCCTGAAATCAATATCAGTTAATAAAAAGGGAAAGTGAAAATTCACTTAAAGCATGATTTAAACTATCGTCATGACAGGAACTGTAAAACCCAACCAACAGAATAATAAGCACCAAGTCAATCTTTATTTGGAACTCAGTGGTATGGATTTACGACATTATATAGAGTGAGGCCCGGGAACAGTAAGTCTTAATGGCAAGACGATATTATCTAAATTTTACATTACGAAGGAGTCAACTTAACTCACTGACAGAAAGTATCAGAGGATTACTGAATCGCTGGTTGAGCAATTTCCAATGGAGACTGAGTTTTCAGTTGATCTTCTACTAGGAGGTCTGCATATTGAATTAGAATACGCTGGTGACATAGTCTGTTTCGTGAAGACGCTGAGTTTTTTGGTAGCACTGAGCAAAAAAGCCAGAATGTTTGGGATGAGCTTCTCCCCCTCTAAATGCAAGTTGTTGCTTCAGGACTGGCCTGCATCAACACCTGAACTAAGGATAGGGAGTGAAGTGGTCGAACGCGTCGACAACTTCACTAATCTTGGAAGCCTGATTAGCCTTAATGGATTGGTGTCCGACGAAATCTCAGCAAATATTCGAAAACCACGTTTGGCTTTTACCAACTTATATCACCTATGGTGAAGGCAAGATATCCGTCTATCAATTAAGGGACGAGTATACTGTGCGGCAGTTCGTTCTGTTTTAATTTACGGCAGCGAAACATGGCCATCAAGAGTAGAAGATACTCGTAAGCTACTAGTATTTGACCACAAATGCCTTAGAAATATTGCTCGCATCTGCTGGGATCATCGGGTAGGTAATAGTGAGGTTAGACAGACACAGGGTATTAAGGAATGATGGTAAATCAGTTGATGAGGTTGTGAATCTTCATCGACTGAGATGATTGTGCCACGTGTTACGTATGCCTGAACACCGATAACCACGACATGCAATGCTAACCGGTGTAGGGGATGGTTGGAATAAAGTTAGGGGCGGTCAAACAAAACCTGGAATCAGTTCTTGAAGACACTAACATCTGGTCTGAGTCATTTTGGTAGATGCAGACTACTTGTTTGGGGTCTGCTTGACTATCGTAACCAATGGTTGGAGACTCTTGATGACATGGATCAGAATCAATCACAATGGTGTAGGTGTATACACTCTTCGTCTTCACTTAAACTAAGAGATTAAAATCATTTCATATCTTTCGTTCTACGAACTAATTCTGTCTTCCTGTACTATATCGTTATATGCAATCTTTTTTTATATATTACCACCATTGACTTAACCACTCTTATGAATCCGGTGTCCATCTTGCTGTGCTAATGAGGTATGGCAACCTGGACCGATGTATATATGTGTCTGGTCCTACGTTGTAGCTGACTGGCCAATGGCGAACTTGTTATACTATATCGAATAACAATTTTTCGAGTAATAAGGTTGTTATACATTCTAAAATTATTTCAAACATAATCTTCACCCACACTGCCTGTAAAAAACTCACGGCCCAATTCCTATCAAACTATTCGTTCATAGTGTTCATATACAATCAGCGACGAATTAGGTCCGACTGATAACAGAACGCTTGGAACAAACTAGTTTTATGATACATATAACTACGCATATGAGAAACTAAGAAATGTATAAGGACACACTTTGCGATACTTACCATACGAGCATTAAAGAAACATAAATAAGTATTCCAAAGACTAGTGAAAAATATGACATATAAGACACGATATCCAGGAGGAACAAGGGCGAAGTTAATGGTTTGCAATATAGGCCAATAAACTAAGTCTGACAAATAACCAGAAAGAAAGGATTGACGACACCGCTGAAAAGCTCCAGCCATCGTGCATGTGTCACAAAATCCGTTATCTAATAAAAAAAAACACAGTAAAAGGTGAGATTATGATAGTTTGCTAATATTATTTCACAATGTCTGCCAGTTAAATTTAAGCTATTTATTACTGTGTAGTCAACATGGCATTCTAACCAAATAGATCAAATACATTTAATGTTCAAACCATACTTAATCTGAACATTATTAAAAACAATCTGATTAAGAGATGATGCGTCATCCAAAAACGACATCGGTATTTTTCCTGAACAAGTTACTCATTGATTTCAACCAGAACGTGCTTAAGACATTAGGCTCTTAAGATACGAACAGATCAACAGGACCAAATGCATTACACCATTAAATGCCCAGACAACGTGTAATATACGTAGCTCCCACACTCATAATTGTTTTCAGAATATCGTTCAGCTAGTGTACATCACCAACACACTAGAAAGATGTGTCACTCAGATCTACTAGACAATCTAGACAACACCCATCAAACTATAGACCGATCATCCTCGCAAGTGTCGTAGTCAGGATATTGGAGGTAACCATAAAAAAAGATAGTCGTGACCTTTGAGGAAAATCGTAGCTTGTTCGGCAGTGCACATTACGACTTTAAGAAAGGCTTATAGTGTTTTAAAAATGCCCAGTAGGGGTAACTGGAAGAGTCGCTAGCTAATGGAAAACTAGATCTTATCTGCGTCGCCTTCACTAAAGCTGGAAAGCGTAAGAATCTCCAGACACCTGCATAGCTGTTTGGTTGCTTTTAGAAAGTATGAAATCTCCTCTCGGAAAATAGCGATTAGTAAAGCATCACAGGACTCATCATTTTCTATACTTTTTTCAACCACCCCCAAAAGCCCTGGTACGGCCGAGAGTGAGGAGAGTCCGCTCTCCTTTTCGTAATGCTCTCATATGGCCAGGTGCATACAACCACCGCCGTGGAAGTTTTACACACTGCCTTCTTGAGGCGGAGTTATTTATGAAATCGAGAGGACGAAAAGAGAATGTCCGGCACTTTTACCAGGTTGATGGATACGGAAAATCCACCTAGGGAAGTTGGGAAACCTTGATTCCAAACCAATGGTGCACATGGCCTCCAGTATACTGAGGGAACAAATGGTCACCGGCTACCAAGGACTGCATCTCCTTACGTTGCTCCACTGCCTTGTGGATCAGACCCTTAAGTCGAAGGCTCAGTGTGTGGATCCCTAAGGAAACCACCTGCTTCGGTTTGGGCACCTAGGCAGTATCCCAGCCCTCACACAAATCGAATGATTTATGTGGCGCATATCTATTTGGTTCCTCCTTGTACCAATGTTTGTGTGTTTAAATGAATAAATAAACATACTTTTTAACCAACTTCCACGCAGCATCAAGTCTTTACTGGCAATTTACGCTAAATACGATGTACATCTCCTTACAAATCCTACACCAGACAACATCGTCCGTTGGTGAAGCGGTCTACAGGTATATGCAGCTAGTGCAAACCACCTCAGTTGGTGATGATCTAATACCTAATCGACTAATTTGCCGTACGTACGCAGTATACTATGTCTAATCTCGGTACTTCTCATTCGATAGTCTAAAATACACGAGAAATGTGTCGGAAACACATGGTCGAATATCAAATTGGAGGAGTTAATATTTGTTATACACATCGACGTCTACGTCCAGAGTTTGCTCTTCACAAGTCCTAGTTAAGCGTTGGATGATTATTGAGGGTAATAATTTATGTATCACATTAGTCAAACTGATTCCTCAGTGGTTGTCAAAAGAGGACTTGTGTCTTTTCCTATAGACTGGGGAAATCAGAGATTGAGACTAGGTGGGTGAGACTACGTTCAGTTCCCCGACTCTAGTTAACATCTCAATTTAACAGTCGAAATCGGACCACCATACTTAAAGATCATTGGAGTTAATCCATCATAGCCTGCTGCTATCCCTCGCTATGATCTTTTCTACTACATTAAGAGTTTGGGGGCCTATGTAGACATTCCAATGCGGTCGCCTGGTAGAATTAGGAGACAGAAAGGTAGAAAAGGAACAATTAAACTTTTTCAAAGCGCTCGTTGCAGACGTTTGTGTAGAGGGTGAATAATTGTCACACCATTTTCAAGAAGTCTCACTGGTTACCGGTTTTTTACACTTGTTTCTTTGATGTCTGAAAGGTTGTCTACTGTTAATCAGCGCCGCCTACATAGTTTTGCTTTCCGCTAGCCACTAATGAATCCGACAATTACGCAGACTTTTTCAGGCTATTTCTAAGTTGCCTTTGCTTCGTATTATATATTAAGCCCGATTGGATAAGTTTCCGAGCATCAATCAATTCAGTACACATTGCTGAAACTCCCTGATATCTCTTAACCTTAACCGCTGATCAAGAGAAGACTTAATTATGATGTACATGTTACTGATAATGATTTTAAACCTGATATACAGCAGAACAGTTCAAAAGCTAGGAATTCAACCTTTGCAATCTACTAACAGAAGTTCTATTTTCACATTCGATTGATCCATTCGAAGGATTAGGCACGCACATACGCTTACTATGAAAAAATCTAGCAAAAACCATCGGGATTTTATCTTCAAAGCGAAATCTAATGCCATTTCCCCAAGGTTTACTACAGCGGCTTCCTCAAAATGAGTAAACTTTTCCCCAAAATTGGGAGCTCGGGATTCTCTAGTAGACGGAAAGAACAATCTAATTCCGAGTAGTTACCTTATTATGTACATATATATGGTAAGCTCTGGTAGGTCTACATATAATATAAAGTATTCATATAAGATACTTCAAAGTAATTAAATACTGAAAGATTTAAAATAAGTTAATCATTTACTTTATCTTGTAATTTAAATCAAGTTGTACAAGGTACATTTCAAATAAAGTTGACTATATTCAAATTTGAATTCAAGCAAATTGGTTAACTTACAAAGAAAAAATATCGCCAGGCTTATAGGTCCTATTAACACTTCATCTAACAACACCTTCTTTGCAACTATAGTCAACGACACTCCAGAGAATACTTTGTCTAACCAACTATAATATATAAATTGATAGAATCCCTGGAACGATCCGATAGCACTCTGTCTAACTATAGCAACGGAAACAAAAGAAATATGACCTAGATTACACAAAAAGCTGACAAACATTTGCATGTACGGAATAAAAGTTTCATCATTGCGAGAAAAATTAACAACTCAGACGGGATAGTACATTAAGGTCCCCGGCCTAAATTAAACTAGACGAGGACAAGGCAAATTTGGTGATGACAAAAAACGTTGACTTTAAAGTCAACTTGGTTATATTTTAAGAATTAGAAAATTGATAAGTCAATCATAAACAATGTGACCTTATGACAAAGGTTTAGGGGTCTAATTTGTCGAATATCGCACAAAATAAAAACTAACAACTATAAATGAACAGCAGTTTGAGCAATACCGATCATAAAGCTAAGCATTAAAAATATAGTTCGAAGCCAGTTATATCGGCGAATGTAAGGTATGGGACAAAAACAAAAACGCCATGAGTTACGAATAGTGCTCAGATACAGATCAAGATGTTAACATTTCTGCACACATACGTGCCAACCGATGTCATATCATATTTTGGTAGTCCATGATAGTCTTTTACCTTACTATGCTAACCACCACTAAACATCAAGGTAAATGATGATAGAGCATATGAAATATATTGGTGCAGTACACAACCAATTGTCGTTTAGAATCTTCAGTAATAAGGATAGTAGGTCAATCGACCTATATTAATCCTTGCAGTTTGTAATACTGTGGAGGTCCAATCTCGTTTTGAATATGTTAAAAGGTGCTGATATTACGTGTTCCGGTAGAGCATTCCAGTAATTCACTACTCGGTGCGAGAAACGGACTTATCAGGTTTGAGATGCTGAAGTAGCCTTAAAACAGTACCTTTCTCAATGACTACAGGATCCATCAGCGAGCCGTCACGGTCACGATGAATCGTTGGTCGTTCCCCATTACCGATAGAAAATACTTTACTAAAATATTCCGACAAAGCTTTAGCCTTTTCGGCATCATCTTCTGCCAAGATTAACGGATTTTCTTGTATCAAAAGTGATGGGATTCTATCGCTTCTTTGAGTTCGCCTTTTTATATACGAGAATAACCGTTTCGGACTATATCTAGAATCCCTAACCGATTGTTTTTCATATGACAGTCTAGTCTTACTTATTAACGCTTCACAGGTATTCCTAATCTTACAATAACTGGATTTGCATTGTTCTAAGCCAGTAGAGATGAATATATTCCAGTGATTCTTCCTTTTCCTAAGGAGTTTCCTGAATGATTTAGTTATCCATAGTGGACTGTTATTCGGTTTTCGTGGCACCAGGTATGGTATGAACGGGGACGTAACTAGACTAAACTCACCTTTAAATACAGACCATGCTTCTTCAACTGATAAGCTAGTATCTACAAACCAATCTGTCTTAGCGGCGTATTCCTGAATGGTTGATATGTTAGCTTTCCATGCATTTGAGCGGGGTGCAACCTGATTGTATAACATGTCCCTAGTTCTAAACGCGAATGACAAAACAGTGTGATCGCTATTCACTAACGGTGGAAGAATATTTAGGTCGACAATATCCTGTCTCATGAGTGATTACCAAGTCCAACAGAGAAGAACCTTGGTTAACACCAAAACGTGTGGGTTTGGATACATGCTGCACTAGTACATGCTCCATTATTGTTATCAGGAACCTACTATCAAAGGAGTTTATAGATCCTTCTGTGGTCATCTTAGTCCAACTAATATCATGTGCATTAAAGTCCCCTATTATCAAGCATCTGGTATTTGCACTCCAAAGATAAATGAGCTCTAGAATAAAGTTATCAGCTAAGCAGATTGGGCTGCGATAGATGACACCGAGCATAAATGTACTACATCCGATAGCCAACTTACAGCTAATGACTTCACAAGTACCGCTATCATGGGATTCGGTAGCAGAGGAGCGGATGTTTATGCTATTGGCTATATATAACAGGACGCCACCTCCTTTTCTACATCTATGTCTATCACTCCTGGGGTAATTGTATCCGGATAATTCTGGAGTAATGTCTAAGTCATGGACTAACCAAGTTTCTGTCACTGCTACAACGAGTGGCTTTAACCTGTCCACTAGTGCTTCTAGTTCATAGAACTTATTTCGTAGACTACGAGCGTTGGCATATAAAACTCCTAAGTAGAACGGCCTATCCACAGAGACCTTGGTAGCATTCGCTTCCAAGACCTGACTATCCGAAAACCCACTAGCCGGAGATTTTCCTTACCGTTTTGCCGACGGGTTTCAAGTTCAGCCAGTGCTTTCTTCCTTTTTGTTCTATCTTCGAGAGACATGTCAGGTCTAACTCAGATGTCAGAACTGTCGTGACAACGTGCGCTACTTAACAGGAGATCCCGTTGCTTCTCCGATCCTAGGATTACCTTAAGGAGTCTGCATGGTCGGAGTTCAACACTGTCCTCAGTTCTCTTGCCTATTCTAACCAATTTTTCGACCTGAACTCCTTTAGAGTTATCTGGTAAAATACTACGAATATATTCTCCTAGCTTTTCTAAATCATGCGCGTGTCTAATTTTAGGATCAGAGTAGTTTGACTCCCGCAATTTGCTCACAATAATATTAGATGTTATTTGATTTTTCTTCTCAGTCACTCCAGGATGAGTTTCAGTCTTACCACCAGATTTTAGTAGTGCAGTTTGTGACTTACAATGGGAGTCCACCAGTGAGTTACTAACTACCTGTGTACTGACTATAGATTTTTTCTTTTCGTTTCCCACGTACCGTAGTCCATTTTTCATCCCTCAGGACATTAGGACTATTTGGAACGGTGACGGTTTTATCCAGTTCGTCGGTTCCCACTAAAGGTTCATTGTTACCAATGTCAGTACCAGGTGGTATTACTCCCCTTGTTGATGTTAACGGAGATTTCACTTTTGCGTCGGTTGGAGTCGGTCGTTTGAGGCATCGCGTAACAGCAGGTACTACACGGACACATTCGTCACTGTCAGTGCCGTCGTTTTTCTTGCAGGCCAAAGCCAATAGGGCCATAGCCTCCTGAACTAGTACCTTTTAATCTGTATAGCAGAACACACAAAGCCAATGCGAGTTAGACTTGGAGCATCTTTTGTATGCCGTCGGTCTTAGGTGTGTACACATTTTGTGGTAACACTTTTCACAATCATCACACTGAATTCCCTCCTCAACGGGGAACAAACAATTTGGTTGCCCACATTTGTGAGTCTTACCAACAATTGTAATTCGATTTGAAAGGTTTAAAAACACACAATGATCACAATGTGAACACAAGTGTTAGTCAAGGAGTAAAAAAAGGTACTCAGGACAAAATTTAGCAAAAAATTTCAAACTTTAACTAAAGTACTTTTAGTTAAAGTAGACCAAGAATGCTTTTTGGTGCAAAAAGTACCCAAAGCAAGTATAATCAAAAACAAGTACAAAAATCACTGCCCTTTTGGAAACGAGCGCGCCAGTCTTTATTAGACAAGTATTTGTCTTGCTTATGAATCCGGAGAAGACTCACTCAGTCAGGCATTTTAAGATGAAAAGACAAGCTGACACTTACTAATGGTGTTGAAGTTGTAATTTTTGGTATCTGTGATGAGATATATCCAAGACTTTTTAGATGATTCTTGATCACAAACAGAGCACAGGTCGGTATTGGAGCCTGAATTATAGTTAGGAGCAACAAAAAAGCACATTTTAAGTGACTGAGCACAAATTTCACCCAATGCCATCAATCCTCCTCCAATTATTATATTTTTGATATACGGGTGATACACATGACCTTTGTAAATCAGTGGTGACCTAGCTATTTTGCAGTTCTTCTCACAGCGTGGCGCTTCCGGAGACATAGATATTTCAGTTCACGTATATGAATAAAGACGGGATTGCGAGCGGTCAGAAAATTATTACGTATTATTCAGTAGACCAATTCACAAGACTTTTAAATTGACCCAAACAAATATTACACGGCATTCCAAAATCATAACAAGCGTATAATCAAAGTGGCACTCAAGGAGAAAGTGTAAAAATGCTCATAAATATACATAATTATTTTGACTAATATGGGTTGTGTAGAGATCTGAGATAGTTTGAAGAGCAGGACAAATTAGTAATTGAGCATTTTGCACAATATATATTGTTATTATTTTCCTGTGAGAAAAATGTTTAATGCAAACTAGATAATAAGACAATACGGAGTCCAGGCCGTCACCCAGAACATTAAGTACGCTATGTAAGTCAGATCCTTTCAAAGCATCCGCCGTTTCATTTTAACAACCTTGAACAGCCTGACATGAGGCAGCTATTCGTTATTGGAAAATGTTGTAACGCGATATATATTTGGCTACATACTTTCATCACCAATTTGTGAACAGCCAAAAACTTTGTTTGAATATAAACATACTTGAAAAATAATTTTCTGATCTTGCAAATATGTGAAAAATGATTCTGCAGAACATGGTACATAAAAGTCAATGCAAGAATTTCTTTCCAAAACTGCATGGCAGACTATAATTCCTAACAGATACTGCACACATTTCCACCGTATTTATATATTGAGTCCCTAGATTTCTAATCTTCTTGAACAGAAATGAGTGACTGAAGATTGCTAACTTAAAATGTTACTTAGTCAAATATTTAAGTAATCAAAATCCCTGAAACGTTTCTTGTCAGCCAGAAAGAATGCACTTCAGAAATTAATTATAATTTATTTGAATACACTATGTAAATACATGTGGTTCAGTTTGTGGATGTGATAACTAGCCCAAACGAAGCATCTCCATGCCTCGTCGTTCACCTGAAACGAGAGCGAAAAAGCATCTTCAAATTCTTTCACATTTTCTGTTCTCAACAAATAGCAACATGAAATCAACTTACGTGGCAGTGTCTCATCGGAGTTGCTTCCAAAAACCTGAACTAATATTGACAACACCAACACTGCTTGCAATAAACATTGGATGAGACGCGATTTATAGCTGATTGTCGACATTGTTCTCTTGCTGATTTCTAATGTTATTGTAGAGTATAAATAGATTTCACTGGTCTTGTTACAAACCAATGATCAGCAAGAGAATTATAAGTCAACAACTATTGGCCAACATGTTTAGGTCAGCCAATTAGTTAGGATTTCGCATTTCAGATTCAGAATCTGTTTGGTGTGACACAAAACAGTTTGTGACCACCTACTAAATTTCTCAGTCACACACACATACGTAACACGTTTAGAGAACCAGGTACAGGATCACTGAAACTGTCAATGTAGGTTAATTAAAGAATATCTAAAATATTGTTTGTTCCATTCCTAAACTGTTGAGAAGCTTCTTCGACTAGTCGCACCACTGTCTCGCGGAATTACACAAGTGCGATTATTCCATTTGCCATAATTTGGTACTACGACCGTGTGATGGAATCTTGGTCTGAGATATCGATTTTCATATATATACGATTGTACAGCTTGATAATAATTTCGTTGAAAAGTGATCTCTTCGCTGAACTCCGTTGTTTTTATCTTAATGTTTAAATGGAAATTATCTGACAATATCGACGGGTGACCAAAATATCCATTATAATCAGAGAAAATAACTTTTGCATGCTCAACAATATGCCTTCAATGTTCATTTAAAAAACGAATTACCTCTTGTACTTCCTATATATACATGATGGATAATTGGACGTAAACTAAGCACAATATGAAAGAACCACTATCTACCACTTTAGAAACTGATAAGTTAAATGGCAAAATGTGTCATCTGGACATTTTACTACAATGCGTTCATATAGTTTATCGAAAATGAATCATTTCAATCATACACGGTTTCCATTACAAATGGGTAATAATTTCGTTGGACTTAATTTGTGTTTAATAACATCCAACATTTATTGTGTAAGCAACTTCGTGTCCAACAAATTTATGGCCATCTAAACAACTGATCTGTATTCCCTAATCGTTGCACTCAAGTACTTGCGATGACGACATTTACCACAGTTTCCATGTGCTTATATTGAGTTTTTAAAGTGTCCTCAATTTCATTCAACCGTACATGATATGTGGAAACATGTGACAGGATAACGTTCGTAAGAGCAACTAATGTGATTGTCTCTATTCTCTCAAAGTCATACGCCATGCATCACTCTTAAGAAAAGATTGCGAACTAAGTTCGTCTATTATGGATAATGGTCGTGCAGTTTGCATGTGTGTAACAAATTTTGAAATCAGGAGAGCCGTTTCACACCTAAGATCACAATGATATCTTCATATGCAAACAATCTTGCATAATACATCACCCTTCATCTACACAATGGCGTAAAGAGATCAAATGAATGAAAACGAAGTGTTCTGCACTTCTGTATCCTGAGCACACAATGTTTCGATGTTGCGATAGTTTAGGGCATCTTGTTGCCTGGTTTTACACTGGTGTCGAAAACCCAATCACAGCTAAAAAACAGCTATTGTGGTTGTAGTTTAGAAAACAGAACGTCTTAATAACCTTTATTCGAAACATATAGAAGTTAATGTTGGGTGTCATCTGGAACTCTACCTAAACAATGTGAAAAATGAAAACAATGGTGGAGACACCATCAACAACAAAGTCTGTACCCCTCGCCTATGTTCATGGCCGAAATGTATGCGTTAACAAATAGTGGCAAATGAGCAGCCTTATCTGTATAGTCAGTAACCACACATCACATTTAAGCGACCAAATGCACATCATGATGATTGAACAAAGAAGATACAACTCAATAAAATACATAGAATTCAAATATACCTAATCCAATCCGACTAAAATTAATGGGGTAAACTGAAACATATTGAACCACAATGAAATTTTCGCGTTCACACGGAACCAAGACAATCATCAGTGAAAATATCCATCTGACATGATTTACAGAGTTGGCAAAGTGTTTTCAGTGTGCCTGACGTTCTGTAAACTGAGGAACAGTCTATTAGTATACTGATGTGCAAATGCAGAATACTAATTCCTTAGAATAACGTAACTGTTATACCTTCCATCTGGCATCGCGTTATTTGCGAGGACACAGATGTTTTTCTAAATCAATCCGATATTATTATTTATTCCAGTGAATTTTATAAGTGAATATGTGTTCTAAAAACTGACTTTATGGAAAAAAGTATTATATACTTTTAACTGAAGCAATAAAATAGTGAAGAAGTTTGTCTTCTCAGGTCAAATCAGTGAATCTTGAATGCATGGCCATTTATTGATTGAAGAAACAAGTTGTATCTGATAAACATTCTCAGATCCCTCACTACTATATCTCAGATATGACCTTAAACTATTGTGCACAACATGTTTTGAATAATGAAAGACGATGTAATGGGAAACGATATTTTCATATGAAAAACACTGCTCATATACAAAAATAACGGAAAGCACATTGATAGTGTCACATGTTTTACATGGTTTCTGAAAATTTCAATATACTTTGGAATTCTCAAAACACTTTTAGTCACGAGAGTGTGGTAATTGCAACACTGCAAGTACCTAATGAATGTTGAGGACACATAAATTTTAGACATTGTTCCTGATTCCAAAAGCAACCTAAAGTCAGCAAACACAATTACACGAGAATCTAGGAACTGTATGATTACATTGGCAGGATAAAGTACGACGCATAAGACCAAGCTTCTAGTTCCTGTAGTTTTTCGTGTGAAAACAGTAAAGAGTCTAGACGTCGGATGCTGACCACACATATTTTGTTTTGAAATGGATTTCAGGAGGCTATTGACGGATTTCAACACGTCACATCACCATAGTCCCATTGCATCGCAGTCAACGTATATTCACTGTTTGCACATTGAGAGTGATGACATTTTGGACGTGTACTATCGGTGTGAAGAGAAAGCCGCACAGGAGACCAATCGTGAATGAACCGTTGGAGATCTAAATAATGGTGTACACTATAGTCGAAGGCTCTTTAATTGTCCGTCCACACTCCGTGAATGCTTTGATCCCAGTGCATATTTCACTAAGCCTTTCAGGATGATTCACAGCCATCCATGTGATAGTTTGTGAATGATTTGTGATCCATCGACTAGGAGATTATAGCCAGAATGCTGCAGTTGGTACACTGGAAAAGGACTCACCACAGGCTATTTCAAGACAAAACTCTTTCTTTCTTTGATGATGTTATCTTTACTGTAAAGATGGCATATTGAAAGCCGATCTTTGCCGGTTAGTTAAAGCAGAATTAGTTCATAGGTAATGTTCGTAACAATAGTTCCGTATGTTAAAGTAATATATCATCAGCAAGAGCGACTAACGTGTTGGCCAATACAGTCTTAGATATTTACTTCCTAAAAAGCCAACGTGTGCCACAGCCAACAGCAGCCATGTACTGAAGTTGGGCAATAATAAAAATAACTGGGTACAATCTCTTAACCGGTACAGATGAAACATTGTATATACAGAAATATGCTTCGTGCATATCTACAGAGAAAAACATTTACAGGTACATGGACGTAATTATAAGGTCCGTTCAGTGGTAGCTTCGCAACCAAGTTTCGTAAGATTATAACGTAATATTGTGAACGGATTCTCAACACATAGACAAGAAATCGATGTCTTTGATAATGCTCGAGCTGGAGCGTCGACCATCAATCGACTCAAATTAATTATTCAGCATTAATAGACACATACTCCCAATGAATGGCAAGGTTTAGTTCATTGTACGCATGGACTATTTCGTAATGGCATGAAAATATTATCTTGACCACTCATCGTTTTACCATCTCTTCGGTTGAGCATCCTGCTTTTCTTCTATACATTCTGTTTCAGACCTCCTATTAATGCAGTTCAGTGCCACGTTCGAAGACACAATGTCATCAAGTGTGGTCGTGACAAGTCACTTATTGCTTGTAGACTCAGTCAAGACAGAAAAGTGGTATCAAATATGATAAAAAACTCATGTATTTATGGATTTTAGTAAACACGAAATAGCCAATTTAGTCATCCAATAAACATACAGTGGCTTTTAGCATTTGTCCAACAGGTAAGACACACGTAGAGATTCTGGAATGTTCTTCTGAGGGATGATTGAATGGAATGTCTTCGGCTTCTTGAAGCTTCCTCTAGTTCGCGTACATGCTTTCCTCATACCTTTTTCATTAAAGCCTCTTGTGCAAGAATTTTTCTTGGGTCCACCTGAAACTTGTTTACCACATTCCTCTTGCGGTTCATCACTTCAGTAGGTTGTGCCGCTTCGCCCTTTGTCTTATTTATTTTCTACGTTCGTTCTCTCCGTGGCTTTTTTAGATGAATCAACGAGCATTTAGAATGTGAATCAGCCTTAAGTGTTCGATGTTCTGCCATTCTTTTAAATTTGATTTATGTCTTATACACGTCTCGACATTTCTCCGGACTAAGTACAGTACACTTCCAATCCGACGTTCCATAACACCTGTTTCCCACTTCATATTATCTCTATAGGACTTGCAAAGTACTCTTCGGCTCACTTGGAAGCTGCGAGTGGTCGTCCAATACACGTTCGCAGGTTTATTCGTCTTTCTGGGCGGCAACATACTGTTAAAGACTGTCCGAATTTTCCTTATGGACATACAATCAACTGGTGAATTTCCTTCTGGCACTTCAGGATTGAGGTTCCTCTGTGAGATATAATGAATTTACTGATCACTTTTTGTGGGATGTCCTCTCCTTCTTGTTGTAACGGGCATATACTGATTATGGAGCAGCGACTTATCGATCGGAATAATGACACATAAAACACGTACGAGCAGCCTAGAGTTCTGATTGGCCCTGCTTCCCTGTCTAGCCCAGCCAGTTGAGTCCAGAACGCAAGTCACAGCCTCTGAGATAAGAATCATTATATTTCAGACATACTCTGTTTATTTACCAATCAAACAAACCACATCGCACCATAAAATAGAAAACAACATTTGCACAATATTTAACAACTAAAATAAATACTGACCAATAAGGAATGCCAATTTAAAGTCCAAGGACACCATTAGACTTAACATGATAATTATTGGTATATTTTTCTGCATATCCTAACACTTCTTTCATCAGAGCTCTTTTTATCGTACCCAATAATCTTTCTCCTTAGCTATCAGACTGAGAGTGGTACAGAGGAAACTGTTGATTCGTTTTGCCATTTTTACTGCAAAACCGTTTAAAATCAGATAACATAAACTGAGTGCCTCTGTCAGTTACCAAGATCTCTGGAACCCTGGACCAGGCAAGCAATCCTGACGATTTTCTTATTGTTCTCTCTAACGTCGTGTTCTGCATGTCATATACTTCCAGCCATCTTGTGAAAGCATCTGCGACAACCAAGTAATTTCCACCTTGTATTGAACCAGCGAAATCAGCCAAGGTCGGTCCGGTTTTTCACAGTTGTGGTTCTACTTTGGTGAGATTCTTTGAGGCCTCTAGACAGAACCAACAACTGCAACGCTTTTGCTTTTGACGGTCAACGTCAGCATCATTGAGCTGGCAATTTCATTTTACTTATCCTACGGTGCCATCTAAAGGACCGTTTGAGAACACGGTGTCGAAGATCTATGGGGACAATGACACAGTGGCCAAACATAATGCATGAATTAACAACTGTCTTGGGATCTCGCCGACGAAAATACTTAAAGAGCTCTCCATGCAGTCTAGATGAAGGCTACTTGTTGAGCATACAAGGGCGAACAATCTTCAACGTATCATCCTTTACGCTAGCTTCTTTCAAATGTGATCGGCAGTTCAGAAAATACGTCCTCCAATATTTTGTGAACCTCAGCCTCAGCTTCTACGGGAGCTACAAGCACTTCCACTTCGTTTTTGTATGAGAAGCAATTAATCTTGAAAGGGTATCTGCCTGGCCAAAATCCGTAATCAGTTGATAAGTTATCTTGAAATCCTAACCCAGCAGTGTAGCTGCCCATCGCTTTAGAAGGTTTGATGTATATACATGTATAGCTTTCTTGGATCCCAAAACTGTCAGTAGCGGCTTGTGGTCCGTTATTAATGTAAGCTGTCTGCCAAATAACATCCCGAGGAACGTCCTGCAGCAAATATAATGGAGAGGGCTTCTCTGTCTATGTGACTAGTTCATTTTCGTCGTAGTCAGCGATCGTGACGTGCGGGCAATGGCTTTTCCAGATCCCTCAAGGCAGGTATGGGAATTCACTCTGTGGTGGACCAGACAGTGTACAAGCGTAAAAAAGTATTAACAAAGTTATTAAAGATAAATAGTAATGTTAATGCATATAAGTTAATTGTTACAAATACAATAGAAAATAGGGACTTTACTTAAATTCACCAAAGTGATGCGTGTTCGGATTTGGTCTGGTGCTGAAAATCCACAGTTATAAATGTTTGATGATTCCAATCAAGTTGACGAACTCTCCAATAATATAATCCAATGTGATGTATGATATATTCCCAATCACAGTCTATAAATGTAGTTAATATTTGATTTAGGCTTCAGTTAACTCAATCGCAAATGAATGTAGAACGAAGTATATATGTGTGCAACAATGTGTTTGTCAGCAATCAAAAGTATGTCATCCTATGTAAGTTACACAACGGAAAGTGTGTTCAATGTCATTCACTTAAACAACACGTACAGTCATTTAATGATAAATATACATACAGTGAAAAATTGGCAAAATAAATACAAATAACATTAAAAACTATTTACAAAATAAGCTTGTCAGGCATATCTCCACAACTCCTCCTATTCCGCAATTTAACGCATTTGCTGAGACCACATTTGAAAGAACTGGATCATAGTGTGTAAGCAGAATGTTTGATGATAGGAGCTGTTTTAGTTTTAGGAATGCTTCTTGGCATTCTGTTGGCCAGATCCATTTAGTATCCTTTTTAAGTAACCGATTCAGAAGATCATGAAGAAAATGCAGATCTGGAAGAAAAATATGATGATCAACCATTCCCAAGAAGGAACGTAAAGTTGATATATCTATCCGTAGAAGCGTGTTTTTGGTAGCCTTGATGTTTTCTGGATCAGGTTTCCTTCCACTTTTGCCAACAACGAACCTGCTCCATGTAGAAATCACATTTCTCAGCACGTAATCTAAGACCATAATCTGCTCTGAGTCTGAAAACCATATCCACCTTCTTTTCTAAGTCACTGTAGTCCGTACCCACGATTAGTATATCATCGAGATAGGCCACAGTATCAGGAATATCCTGCAGCGTAGTGTCCATAACTTGTCGAAAGGCTGAAGGGGCGATCTTTACTCAAAAAAGGATGTTTGTTATATCAGAACAAACCTCTATGCGTGTTTGACCAGGTTTCTCCGAAACAACGTTCCTGAAATTCTTCTCCGCCTGTTTGTTGGTTTTCAAGCGACTGTATTTTTGATTAAAGGGGTGGTTTGCTAGTTGTAGTGTTTCTATTAGATCTAGACACAGCAACTTGAGTTCTGGACTATCTGTCAGGTATAATGTCGCATTCTTTTTCTCATTTCCTTCTGAAAATGTACAGCATACTTCTCCAACAATATTTAAATTCCCTCTAGATGCACTATGAGCTAACTGGGTCGTTGGGAGCAGCTAGGGTTTCCCAATATGGTGACAGGCCGTTCAGCTAATGAGCATGATGTTAGAAGCAGTATTGATCTTCAGGCGAGCAAGGTGACCGTCAACCTCGGTGGACACATATTTTCGTGGACTATGTTCTATTTGTATGTGTGCTATAACTGTTTCACTGGTTGATGCATGAGGTTTATGTCCCTTGGAACAAATTCGCAGTGGACAACGTCACATCTTCCACTCGCAGCAGGATTCCTTATGTCCCTAATGCTGACATTTAGTACAATCGTAGCTTTTATGTGGACAAAACTTCTTGTAATGTCGCTCACCACATAACCAGCACAAGGATGGAGGATGTTTGTTTGAATTGCCTTTTTTTGTACAAAGGAATCTTTTTGTCTATATATTACCTGTACGTATGCTTGCCGACCACTGTTTTCAGCCACAGAAATGTCATGTTCCAAGTTTACCAACCTCTGACATTCACTAATCATTTCTTGTGACGTTATATTTGGACATTGTTTAATTTTACTCAGAATTCTGGTTCTGGTATCAAAATCTTCAGGTGACTGCAAGCTGCATGCTAAAACGAGACAAATGAACTGGTCTTCTGTCATTTTCGATAATTTAAAACGGTCACGCCCATAATTTCCCATGCTGGCATGTTGCACTCGCTTAACATCTCCGGCTTTTGCTAACTTAAGACACATATTTTGTTTTGAAATGGATTTCAGGAGGCTATTGACGGGTTTCAACACGTCACATCACCATAGTCCCATTGCATCGCAGTCAACGTATATTCACTGTTTGCACATTGAGAGTGATGACATTTTGGACGTGTACTATCGGTGTGAAGAGAAAGCCGCACAGGAGACCAATCGTGAATGAACCGTTGGAGATCTAAATAATGGTGTACACTATAGTCGAAGGCTCTTTAATTGTCCGTCCACACTCCGTGAATGCTTTGATCCCAGTGCATATTGCACTAAGCCTTTCAGGATGATTCATAGCCATCCCTGTATGGAGAAATAATTAGGTGGAGCCTCCGAGACGATAAGCGGAAAAGCATCGCAGGCCAGGGAACGACAGTGAAACAAGCCGCAAGAGAAGGACGTATGAGACGATTATTAGTGAATTATAATGAACCAGAGAGACCAGCTGAGAACAAGTAATTCGAGTTAATCACTGGTTTTGAAGTACGGCGAAACGAGTGGATAGAACACTTTGAGGAACTCTTGGGTGGCCCAGTCACACTGAACTTACTGAACATCGACGCAGCGCCTGGAGACCTACGCGTGGATGTTACTCCACCAACGATCAGAGTGAAGATGGTCATCGTACAAACCAAGTTCGAAAAAGCAGAGTGACTTGGCAGTATACCAGCAAAAGCACCAAGGTTTGACAAAAACAACTGCAGACATGATCCACGATCTAGGAGGTGGAACAAGTCCCAACCTTCTTGATAATACGACGAACCGTCAAGGTGCCAAAGAAAGGAGATCTGAACAAATTTGAGAACCACAGAGACATCACAATACTATGGGTACCAGGTAACGTATTCAGCAGAGTGTCACTGAACTCAATGAAAGATTCAGTAGATCCTTAACTTGGAAACCAATGGGCCAGATTTTGTAAGAATCGGTTGCGCACAGACCAAATCGCGACACCACGGATCATCGTTGAACAGTCAAATCAATAGAACTCGTAACCATACATCAAATTCCTTGAATGTGAGAGGGCGCTTGACAGTGTGGAAGGAAGAGCCTTATGGAACCTTGTTCGACACTATGGTGTACATGAGAAAACCGTCGACAATGTACGGAATAATTACGATGGACTACATTGCAAAGTGACTGAGAGTCTCAGCTGTTGCCTCATCGATCTGGGTGGACATTCACAACATGTGATGGTACTGCAGATATCGCTTCCCCATTTATGTCAAGCATTTTCAGAAGGAAATGAGAAAAAGAATGCGACATTATACCTGACAGATAGTCCAGAACTCAAGTTGCTGTGTCTAGATCTAATAGAAACACTACAACTAGCAAACCACCCCTTTAATCAAAAATACAGTCGCTTGAAAACCAACAAACAGGCGGAGAAGAATTTCAGGAACGTTGTTTCGGAGAAACCTGGTCAAACACGCATAGAGGTTTGTTCTGATATAACAAACATCCTTTTTTGAGTAAAGATCGCCCCTTCAGCCTTTCGACAAGTTATGGACACTACGCTGCAGGATATTCCTGATACTGTGGCCTATCTCGATGATATACTAATCGTGGGTACGGACTACAGTGACTTAGAAAAGAAGGTGGATATGGTTTTCAGACTCAGAGCAGATTATGGTCTTAGATTACGTGCTGAGAAATGTGATTTCTACATGGAGCAGGTTCGTTGTTGGCAAAAGTGGAAGGAAACCTGATCCAGAAAACATCAAGGCTACCAAAAACACGCTTCTACGGATAGATATATCAACTTTACGTTCCTTCTTGGGAATGGTTGATCATCATATTTTTCTTCCAGATCTGCATTTTCTTCATGATCTTCTGAATCGGTTACTTAAAAAGGATACTAAATGGATCTGGCCAACAGAATGCCAAGAAGCATTCCTAAAACTAAAACAGCTCCTATCATCAAACATTCTGCTTACACGCTATGATCCAGTTCTTTCAAATGTGGTCTCAGCAAATGCGTTAAATTGCGGAATAGGAGGAGTTGTGGAGATATGCCTGACAAGCTTATTTTGTAAATAGTTTTTAATGTTATTTGTATTTATTTTGCCAATTTTTCACTGTATGTATATTTATCATTAAATGACTGTACGTGTTGTTTAAGTGAATGACATTGAACACACTTTCCGTTGTGTAACTTACATAGGATGACATACTTTTGATTGCTGACAAACACATTGTTGCACACATATATACTTCGTTCTACATTCATTTGCGATTGAGTTAACTGAAGCCTAAATCAAATATTAACTACATTTATAGACTGTGATTGGGAATATATCATACATCACATTGGATTATATTATTGGAGAGTTCGTCAACTTGATTGGAATCATCAAACATTTATAACTGTGGATTTTCAGCACCAGACCAAATCCGAACACGCATCACTTTGGTGAATTTAAGTAAAGTCCCTATTTTCTATTGTATTTGTAACAATTAACTTATATGCATTAACATTACTATTTATCTTTAATAACTTTGTTAATACTTTTTACGCTTGTACACTGTCTGGTCCACCACAGAGTGAATTCCCATACCTGCCTTGAGGGATCTGGAAAAGCCATTGCCCGCACGTCACGATCGCTGACTACGACGAAAATGAACTAGTCACATAGACAGAGAAGCCCTCTCCATTATATTTGCTGCAGGACGTTCCTCGGGATGTTATTTGGCAGACAGCTTACATTAATAACGGACCACAAGCCGCTACTGACAGTTTTGGGATCCAAGAAAGCTATACATGTATATACATCAAACCTTCTAAAGCGATGGGCAGCTACACTGCTGGGTTAGGATTTCAAGATAACTTATCAACTGATTACGGATTTTGGCCAGGCAGATACCCTTTCAAGATTAATTGCTTCTCATACAAAAAACGAAGTGGAAGTGCTTGTAGCTCCCGTAGAAGCTGAGGCTGAGGTTCACAAAATATTGGAGGACGTATTTTCTGAACTGCCGATCACATTTGAAAGAAGCTAGCGTAAAGGATGATACGTTGAAGATTGTTCGCCCTTGTATGCTCAACAAGTAGCCTTCATCTAGACTGCATGGAGAGCTCTTTAAGTATTTTCGTCGGCGAGATCCCAAGACAGTTGTTAATTCATGCATTATGTTTGGCCACTGTGTCATTGTCCCCATAGATCTTCGACACCGTGTTCTCAAACGGTCCTTTAGATGGCACCGTAGGATAAGTAAAATGAAATTGCCAGCTCAATGATGCTGACGTTGACCGTCAAAAGCAAAAGCGTTGCAGTTGTTGGTTCTGTCTAGAGGCCTCAAAGAATCTCACCAAAGTAGAACCACAACTGTGAAAAACCGGACCGACCTTGGCTGATTTCGCTGGTTCAATACAAGGTGGAAATTACTTGGTTGTCGCAGATGCTTTCACAAGATGGCTGGAAGTATATGACATGCAGAACACGACGTTAGAGAGAACAATAAGAAAATCGTCAGGATTGCTTGCCTGGTCCAGGGTTCCAGAGATCTTGGTAACTGACAGAGGCACTCAGTTTATGTTATCTGATTTTAAACGGTTTTGCAGTGAAAATGGCAAAACGAATCAACAGTTTCCTCTGTACCACTCTCAGTCTGATAGCTAAGGAGAAAGATTATTGGGTACGATAAAAGAGCTCTGATGAAAGAAGTGTTAGGATATGCAGAAAAATATACCAATAATTATCATGTTAAGTCTAATGGTGTCCTTGGACTTTAAATTGGCATTCCTTATTGGTCAGTATTTATTTTAGTTGTTAAATATTGTGCAAATGTTGTTTTCTATTTTATGGTGCGATGTGGTTTGTTTGATTGGTAAATAAACAGAGTATGTCTGAAATATAATGATTCTTATCTCAGAGGCTGTGACTTGCGTTCTGGACTCAACTGGCTGGGCTAGACAGGGAAGCAGGGCCAATCAGAACTCTAGGCTGCTCGTACGTGTTTTATGTGTCATTATTCCGATCGATAAGTCGCTGCTCCATAATCAGTATATGCCCGTTACAACAAGAAGGAGAGGACATCCCACAAAAAGTGATCAGTAAATTCATTATATCTCACAGAGGAACCTCAATCCTGAAGTGCCAGAAGGAAATTCACCAGTTGATTGTATGTCCATAAGGAAAATTCGGACAGTCTTTAACAGTATGTTGCCGCCCAGAAAGACGAATAAACCTGCGAACGTGTATTGGACGACCACTCGCAGCTTCCAAGTGAGCCGAAGAGTACTTTGCAAGTCCTATAGAGATAATATGAAGTGGGAAACAGGTGTTATGGAACGTCGGATTGGAAGTGTACTGTACTTAGTCCGGAGAAATGTCGAGACGTGTATAAGACATAAATCAAATTTAAAAGAATGGCAGAACATCGAACACTTAAGGCTGATTCACATTCTAAATGCTCGTTGATTCATCTAAAAAAGCCACGGAGAGAACGAACGTAGAAAATAAATAAGACAAAGGGCGAAGCGGCACAACCTACTGAAGTGATGAACCGCAAGAGGAATGTGGTAAACAAGTTTCAGGTGGACCCAAGAAAAATTCTTGCACAAGAGGCTTTAATGAAAAAGGTATGAGGAAAGCATGTACGCGAACTAGAGGAAGCTTCAAGAAGCCGAAGACATTCCATTCAATCATCCCTCAGAAGAACATTCCAGAATCTCTACGTGTGTCTTACCTGTTGGACAAATGCTAAAAGCCACTGTATGTTTATTGGATGACTAAATTGGCTATTTCGTGTTTACTAAAATCCATAAATACATGAGTTTTTATCATATTTGATACCACTTTTCTGTCTTGACTGAGTCTACAAGCAATAAGTGACTTGTCACGACCACACTTGATGACATTGTGTCTTCGAACGTGGCACTGAACTGCATTAATAGGAGGTCTGAAACAGAATGTATAGAAGAAAAGCAGGATGCTCAACCGAAGAGATGGTAAAACGATGAGTGGTCAAGATAATATTTTCATGCCATTACGAAATAGTCCATGCGTACAATGAACTAAACCTTGCCATTCATTGGGAGTATGTGTCTATTAATGCTGAATAATTAATTTGAGTCGATTGATGGTCGACGCTCCAGCTCGAGCATTATCAAAGACATCGATTTCTTGTCTATGTGTTGAGAATCCGTTCACAATATTACGTTATAATCTTACGAAACTTGGTTGCGAAGCTACCACTGAACGGACCTTATAATTACGTCCATGTACCTGTAAATGTTTTCTCTGTAGATATGCACGAAGCATATTTCTGTATATACAATGTTTCATCTGTACCGGTTAAGAGATTGTACCCAGTTATTTTTATTATTGCCCAACTTCAGTACATGGCTGCTGTTGGCTGTGGCACACGTTGGCTTTTTAGGAAGTAAATATCTAAGACTGTATTGGCCAACACGTTAGTCGCTCTTGCTGATGATATATTACTTTAACATACGGAACTATTGTTACGAACATTACCTATGAACTAATTCTGCTTTAACTAACCGGCAAAGATCGGCTTTCAATATGCCATCTTTACAGTAAAGATAACATCATCAAAGAAAGAAAGAGTTTTGTCTTGAAATAACCTGTGGTGAGTCCTTTTCCAGTGTACCAACTACAGCATTCTGGCTATAATCTCCTAGTCGATGGATCACAAATCATTCACAAACTATCACATGGATGGCTGTGAATCATCCTGAAAGGCTTAGTGAAATATGCACTGGGATCAAAGCATTCACGGAGTGTGGACGGACAATTAAAGAGCCTTCGACTGTAGTGTACACCATTATTTAGATCTCCAACGGTTCATTCACGATTGGTCTCCTGTGCGGCTTTCTCTTCACACCGATAGTACACGTCCAAAATGTCATCACTCTCAATGTGCAAACAGTGAATATACGTTGACTGCGATGCAATGGGACTATGGTGATGTGACGTGTTGAAATCCGTCAATAGCCTCCTGAAATCCATTTCAAAACAAAATATGTGTGGTCAGCATCCGACGTCTAGACTCTTTACTGTTTTCACACGAAAAACTACAGGAACTAGAAGCTTGGTCTTATGCGTCGTACTTTATCCTGCCAATGTAATCATACAGTTCCTAGATTCTCGTGTAATTGTGTTTGCTGACTTTAGGTTGCTTTTGGAATCAGGAACAATGTCTAAAATTTATGTGTCCTCAACATTCATAAGGTACTTGCAGTGTTGCAATTACCACACTCTCGTGACTAAAAGTGTTTTGAGAATTCCAAAGTATATTGAAATTTTCAGAAACCATGTAAAACATGTGACACTATCAATGTGCTTTCCGTTATTTTTGTATATGAGCAGTGTTTTTCATATGAAAATATCGTTTCCCATTACATCGTCTTTCATTATTCAAAACATGTTGTGCACAATAGTTTAAGGTCATATCTGAGATATAGTAGTGAGGGATCTGAGAATGTTTATCAGATACAACTTGTTTCTTCAATCAATAAATGGCCATGCATTCAAGATTCACTGATTTGACCTGAGAAGACAAACTTCTTCACTATTTTATTGCTTCAGTTAAAAGTATATAATACTTTTTCCATAAAGTCAGTTTTTAGAACACATATTCACTTATAAAATTCACTGGAATAAATAATAATATCGGATTGATTTAGAAAAACATCTGTGTCCTCGCAAATAACGCGATGCCAGATGGAAGGTATAACAGTTACGTTATTCTAAGGAATTAGTATTCTGCATTTGCACATCAGTATACTAATAGACTGTTCCTCAGTTTACAGAACGTCAGGCACACTGAAAACACTTTGCCAACTCTGTAAATCATGTCAGATGGATATTTTCACTGATGATTGTCTTGGTTCCGTGTGAACGCGAAAATTTCATTGTGGTTCAATATGTTTCAGTTTACCCCATTAATTTTAGTCGGATTGGATTAGGTATATTTGAATTCTATGTATTTTATTGAGTTGTATCTTCTTTGTTCAATCATCATGATGTGCATTTGGTCGCTTAAATGTGATGTGTGGTTACTGACTATACAGATAAGGCTGCTCATTTGCCACTATTTGTTAACGCATACATTTCGGCCATGAACATAGGCGAGGGGTACAGACTTTGTTGTTGATGGTGTCTCCACCATTGTTTTCATTTTTCACATTGTTTAGGTAGAGTTCCAGATGACACCCAACATTAACTTCTATATGTTTCGAATAAAGGTTATTAAGACGTTCTGTTTTCTAAACTACAATCACAATAGCTGTTTTTTAGCTGTGATTGGGTTTTCGACACCAGTGTAAAACCAGGCAACAAGATGCCCTAAACTATCGCAACATCGAAACATTGTGTGCTCAGGATACAGAAGTGCAGAACACTTCGTTTTCATTCATTTGATCTCTTTACGCCATTGTGTAGATGAAGGGTGATGTATTATGCAAGATTGTTTGCATATGAAGATATCATTGTGATCTTAGGTGTGAAACGGCTCTCCTGATTTCAAAATTTGTTACACACATGCAAACTGCACGACCATTATCCATAATAGACGAACTTAGTTCGCAATCTTTTCTTAAGAGTGATGCATGGCGTATGACTTTGAGAGAATAGAGACAATCACATTAGTTGCTCATACGAACGTTATCCTGTCACATGTTCATCACTTCAGTAGGTTGTGCCGCTTCGCCCTTTTGTCTTATTTATTTTCTACGTTCGTTCTCTCCGTGGCTTTTTTTAGATGAATCAACGAGCATTTAGAATGTGAATCAGCCTTAAGTGTTCGATGTTCTGCCATTCTTTTAAATTTGATTTATGTCTTATACACGTCTCGACATTTCTCCGGACTAAGTACAGTACACTTCCAATCCGACGTTCCATAACACCTGTTTCCCACTTCATATTATCTCTATAGGACTTGCAAAGTACTCTTCGGCTCACTTGGAAGCTGCGAGTGGTCGTCCAATACACGTTCGCAGGTTTATTCGTCTTTCTGGGCGGCAACATACTGTTAAAGACTGTCCGAATTTTCCTTATGGACATACAATCAACTGGTGAATTTCCTTCTGGCACTTCAGGATTGAGGTTCCTCTGTGAGATATAATGAATTTACTGATCACTTTTTGTGGGATGTCCTCTCCTTCTTGTTGTAACGGGCATATACTGATTATGGAGCAGCGACTTATCGATCGGAATAATGACACATAAAACACGTACGAGCAGCCTAGAGTTCTGATTGGCCCTGCTTCCCTGTCTAGCCCAGCCAGTTGAGTCCAGAACGCAAGTCACAGCCTCTGAGATAAGAATCATTATATTTCAGACATACTCTGTTTATTTACCAATCAAACAAACCACATCGCACCATAAAATAGAAAACAACATTTGCACAATATTTAACAACTAAAATAAATACTGACCAATAAGGAATGCCAATTTAAAGTCCAAGGACACCATTAGACTTAACATGATAATTATTGGTATATTTTTCTGCATATCCTAACACTTCTTTCATCAGAGCTCTTTTATCGTACCCAATAATCTTTCTCCTTAGCTATCAGACTGAGAGTGGTACAGAGGAAACTGTTGATTCGTTTTGCCATTTTCACTGCAAAACCGTTTAAAATCAGATAACATAAACTGAGTGCCTCTGTCAGTTACCAAGATCTCTGGAACCCTGGACCAGGCAAGCAATCCTGACGATTTTCTTATTGTTCTCTCTAACGTCGTGTTCTGCATGTCATATACTTCCAGCCATCTTGTGAAAGCATCTGCGACAACCAAGTAATTTCCACCTTGTATTGAACCAGCGAAATCAGCCAAGGTCGGTCCGGTTTTTCACAGTTGTGGTTCTACTTTGGTGAGATTCTTTGAGGCCTCTAGACAGAACCAACAACTGCAACGCTTTTGCTTTTGACGGTCAACGTCAGCATCATTGAGCTGGCAATTTCATTTTACTTATCCTACGGTGCCATCTAAAGGACCGTTTGAGAACACGGTGTCGAAGATCTATGGGGACAATGACACAGTGGCCAAACATAATGCATGAATTAACAACTGTCTTGGGATCTCGCCGACGAAAATACTTAAAGAGCTCTCCATGCAGTCTAGATGAAGGCTACTTGTTGAGCATACAAGGGCGAACAATCTTCAACGTATCATCCTTTACGCTAGCTTCTTTCAAATGTGATCGGCAGTTCAGAAAATACGTCCTCCAATATTTTGTGAACCTCAGCCTCAGCTTCTACGGGAGCTACAAGCACTTCCACTTCGTTTTTTGTATGAGAAGCAATTAATCTTGAAAGGGTATCTGCCTGGCCAAAATCCGTAATCAGTTGATAAGTTATCTTGAAATCCTAACCCAGCAGTGTAGCTGCCCATCGCTTTAGAAGGTTTGATGTATATACATGTATAGCTTTCTTGGATCCCAAAACTGTCAGTAGCGGCTTGTGGTCCGTTATTAATGTAAGCTGTCTGCCAAATAACATCCCGAGGAACGTCCTGCAGCAAATATAATGGAGAGGGCTTCTCTGTCTATGTGACTAGTTCATTTTCGTCGTAGTCAGCGATCGTGACGTGCGGGCAATGGCTTTTCCAGATCCCTCAAGGCAGGTATGGGAATTCACTCTGTGGTGGACCAGACAGTGTACAAGCGTAAAAAGTATTAACAAAGTTATTAAAGATAAATAGTAATGTTAATGCATATAAGTTAATTGTTACAAATACAATAGAAAATAGGGACTTTACTTAAATTCACCAAAGTGATGCGTGTTCGGATTTGGTCTGGTGCTGAAAATCCACAGTTATAAATGTTTGATGATTCCAATCAAGTTGACGAACTCTCCAATAATATAATCCAATGTGATGTATGATATATTCCCAATCACAGTCTATAAATGTAGTTAATATTTGATTTAGGCTTCAGTTAACTCAATCGCAAATGAATGTAGAACGAAGTATATATGTGTGCAACAATGTGTTTGTCAGCAATCAAAAGTATGTCATCCTATGTAAGTTACACAACGGAAAGTGTGTTCGATGTCATTCACTTAAACAACACGTACAGTCATTTAATGATAAATATACATACAGTGAAAAATTGGCAAAATAAATACAAATAACATTAAAAACTATTTACAAAATAAGCTTGTCAGGCATATCTCCACAACTCCTCCTATTCCGCAATTTAACGCATTTGCTGAGACCACATTTGAAAGAACTGGATCATAGCGTGTAAGCAGAATGTTTGATGATAGGAGCTGTTTTAGTTTTAGGAATGCTTCTTGGCATTCTGTTGGCCAGATCCATTTAGTATCCTTTTAAGTAACCGATTCAGAAGATCATGAAGAAAATGCAGATCTGGAAGAAAAATATGATGATCAACCATTCCCAAGAAGGAACGTAAAGTTGATATATCTATCCGTAGAAGCGTGTTTTTGGTAGCCTTGATGTTTTCTGGATCAGGTTTCCTTCCACTTTTGCCAACAACGAACCTGCTCCATGTAGAAATCACATTTCTCAGCACGTAATCTGAGACCATAATCTGCTCTGAGTCTGAAAACCATATCCACCTTCTTTTCTAAGTCACTGTAGTCCGTACCCACGATTAGTATATCATCGAGATAGGCCACAGTATCAGGAATATCCTGCAGCGTAGTGTCCATAACTTGTCGAAAGGCTGAAGGGGCGATCTTTACTCAAAAAGGATGTTTGTTATATCAGAACAAACCTCTATGCGTGTTTGACCAGGTTTCTCCGAAACAACGTTCCTGAAATTCCTCTCCGCCTGTTTGTTGGTTTTCAAGCGACTGTATTTTTGATTAAAGGGGTGGTTTGCTAGTTGTAGTGTTTCTATTAGATCTAGACACAGCAACTTGAGTTCTGGACTATCTGTCAGGTATAATGTCGCATTCTTTTTCTCATTTCCTTCTGAAAATGTACAGCATACTTCTCCAACAATATTTAAATTCCCTCTAGATGCACTATGAGCTAACTGGGTCGTTGGGAGCAGCTAGGGTTTCCCAATATGGTGACAGGCCGTTCAGCTAATGAGCATGATGTTAGAAGCAGTATTGATCTTCAGGCGAGCAAGGTGACCGTCAACCTCGGTGGACACATATTTTCGTGGACTATGTTCTATTTGTATGTGTGCTATAACTGTTTCACTGGTTGATGCATGAGGTTTATGTCCCTTGGAACAAATTCGCAGTGGACAACGTCACATCTTCCACTCGCAGCAGGATTCCTTATGTCCCTAATGCTGACATTTAGTACAATCGTAGCTTTTATGTGGACAAAACTTCTTGTAATGTCGCTCACCACATAACCAGCACAAGGATGGAGGATGTTTGTTTGAATTGCCTTTTTTGTACAAAGGAATCTTTTGTCTATATATTACCTGTACGTATGCTTGCCGACCACTGTTTTCAGCCACAGAAATGTCATGTTCCAAGTTTACCAACCTCTGACATTCACTAATCATTTCTTGTGACGTTATATTTGGACATTGTTTAATTTTACTCAGAATTCTGGTTCTGGTATCAAAATCTTCAGGTGACTGCAAGCTGCATGCTAAAACGAGACAAATGAACTGGTCTTCTGTCATTTTCGATAATTTAAAACGGTCACGCCCATAATTTCCCATGCTGGCATGTTGCACTCGCTTAACATCTCCGGCTTTTGCTAACTTAAGACACATATTTTGTTTTGAAATGGATTTCAGGAGGCTATTGACGGGTTTCAACACGTCACATCACCATAGTCCCATTGCATCGCAGTCAACGTATATTCACTGTTTGCACATTGAGAGTGATGACATTTTGGACGTGTACTATCGGTGTGAAGAGAAAGCCGCACAGGAGACCAATCGTGAATGAACCGTTGGAGATCTAAATAATGGTGTACACTATAGTCGAAGGCTCTTTAATTGTCCGTCCACACTCCGTGAATGCTTTGATCCCAGTGCATATTGCACTAAGCCTTTCAGGATGATTCATAGCCATCCCTGTATGGAGAAATAATTAGGTGGAGCCTCCGAGACGATAAGCGGAAAAGCATCGCAGGCCAGGGAACGACAGTGAAACAAGCCGCAAGAGAAGGACGTATGAGACGATTATTAGTGAATTATAATGAACCAGAGAGACCAGCTGAGAACAAGTAATTCGAGTTAATCACTGGTTTTGAAGTACGGCGAAACGAGTGGATAGAACACTTTGAGGAACTCTTGGGTGGCCCAGTCACACTGAACTTACTGAACATCGACGCAGCGCCTGGAGACCTACGCGTGGATGTTACTCCACCAACGATCAGAGTGAAGATGGTCATCGTACAAACCAAGTTCGAAAAAGCAGAGTGACTTGGCAGTATACCAGCAAAAGCACCAAGGTTTGACAAAAACAACTGCAGACATGATCCACGATCTAGGAGGTGGAACAAGTCCCAACCTTCTTGATAATACGACGAACCGTCAAGGTGCCAAAGAAAGGAGATCTGAACAAATTTGAGAACCACAGAGACATCACAATACTATGGGTACCAGGTAACGTATTCAGCAGAGTGTCACTGAACTCAATGAAAGATTCAGTAGATCCTTAACTTGGAAACCAATGGGCCAGATTTTGTAAGAATCGGTTGTGACGTTATATTTGTACATTGTTTAATTTTACTCAGAATTCTGGTTCTGGTATCAAAACCTTTGTAAATCAGTGGTGACCTAGCTATTTTGCAGTTCTTCTCACAGCGTGGCGCTTCCGGAGACATAGATATTTCAGTTCACGTATATGAATAAAGACGGGATTGCGAGCGGTCAGAAAATTATTACGTATTATTCAGTAGACCAATTCACAAGACTTTTAAATTGACCCAAACAAATATTACACGGCATTCCAAAATCATAACAAGCGTATAATCAAAGTGGCACTCAAGGAGAAAGTGTAAAAATGCTCATAAATATACATAATTATTTTGACTAATATGGGTTGTGTAGAGATCTGAGATAGTTTGAAGAGCAGGACAAATTAGTAATTGAGCATTTTGCACAATATATATTGTTATTATTTTCCTGTGAGAAAAATGTTTAATGCAAACTAGATAATAAGACAATACGGAGTCCAGGCCGTCACCCAGAACATTAAGTACGCTATGTAAGTCAGATCCTTTCAAAGCATCCGCCGTTTCATTTTAACAACCTTGAACAGCCTGACATGAGGCAGCTATTCGTTATTGGAAAATGTTGTAACGCGATATATATTTGGCTACATACTTTCACCACCAATTTGTGAACAGCCAAAAACTTTGTTTGAATATAAACATACTTGAAAAATGATTTTCTGATCTTGCAAATATGTGAAAAATGATTCTGCAGAACATGGTACATAAAAGTCAATGCAAGAATTTCTTTCCAAAACTGCATGGCAGACTATAATTCCTAACAGATACTGCACACATTTCCACCGTATTTATATATTGAGTCCCTAGATTTCTAATCTTCTTGAACAGAAATGAGTGACTGAAGATTGCTAACTTAAAATGTTACTTAGTCAAATATTTAAGTAATCAAAATCCCTGAAACGTTTCTTGTCAGCCAGAAAGAATGCACTTCAGAAATTAATTATAATTTATTTGAATACACTATGTAAATACATGTGGTTCAGTTTGTGGATGTGATAACTAGCCCAAACGAAGCATCTCCATGCCTCGTCGTTCACCTGAAACGAGAGCGAAAAAGCATCTTCAAATTCTTTCACATTTTCTGTTCTCAACAAATAGCAACATGAAATCAACTTACGTGGCAGTGTCTCATCGGAGTTGCTTCCAAAAACCTGAACTAATATTGACAACACCAACACTGCTTGCAATAAACATTGGATGAGACGCGATTTATAGCTGATTGTCGACATTGTTCTCTTGCTGATTTCTAATGTTATTGTAGAGTATAAATAGATTTCACTGGTCTTGTTACAAACCAATGATCAGCAAGAGAATTATAAGTCAACAACTATTGGCCAACATGTTTAGGTCAGCCAATTAGTTAGGATTTCGCATTTCAGATTCAGAATCTGTTTGGTGTGACACAAAACAGTTTGTGACCACCTACTAAATTTCTCAGTCACACACACATACGTAACACGTTTAGAGAACCAGGTACAGGATCACTGAAACTGTCAATGTAGGTTAATTAAAGAATATCTAAAATATTGTTTGTTCCATTCCTAAACTGTTGAGAAGCTTCTTCGACTAGTCGCACCACTGTCTCGCGGAATTACACAAGTGCGATTATTCCATTTGCCATAATTTGGTACTACGACCGTGTGATGGAATCTTGGTCTGAGATATCGATTTTCATATATATACGATTGTACAGCTTGATAATAATTTCGTTGAAAAGTGATCTCTTCGCTGAACTCCGTTGTTTTTATCTTAATGTTTAAATGGAAATTATCTGACAATATCGACGGGTGACCAAAATATCCATTATAATCAGAGAAAATAACTTTTGCATGCTCAACAATATGCCTTCAATGTTCATTTAAAAACGAATTACCTCTTGTACTTCCTATATATACATGATGGATAATTGGACGTAAACTAAGCACAATATGAAAGAACCACTATCTACCACTTTAGAAACTGATAAGTTAAATGGCAAAATGTGTCATCTGGACATTTTACTACAATGCGTTCATATAGTTTATCGAAAATGAATCATTTCAATCATACACGGTTTCCATTACAAATGGGTAATAATTTCGTTGGACTTAATTTGTGTTTAATAACATCCAACATTTATTGTGTAAGCAACTTCGTGTCCAACAAATTTATGGCCATCTAAACAACTGATCTGTATTCCCTAATCGTTGCACTCAAGTACTTGCGATGACGACATTTACCACAGTTTCCATGTGCTTATATTGAGTTTTTAAAGTGTCCTCAATTTCATTCAACCGTACATGATATGTGGAAACATGTGACAGGATAACGTTCGTAAGAGCAACTAATGTGATTGTCTCTATTCTCTCAAAGTCATACGCCATGCATCACTCTTAAGAAAAGATTGCGAACTAAGTTCGTCTATTATGGATAATGGTCGTGCAGTTTGCATGTGTGTAACAAATTTTGAAATCAGGAGAGCCGTTTCACACCTAAGATCACAATGATATCTTCATATGCAAACAATCTTGCATAATACATCACCCTTCATCTACACAATGGCGTAAAGAGATCAAATGAATGAAAACGAAGTGTTCTGCACTTCTGTATCCTGAGCACACAATGTTTCGATGTTGCGATAGTTTAGGGCATCTTGTTGCCTGGTTTTACACTGGTGTCGAAAACCCAATCACAGCTAAAAAACAGCTATTGTGGTTGTAGTTTAGAAAACAGAACGTCTTAATAACCTTTATTCGAAACATATAGAAGTTAATGTTGGGTGTCATCTGGAACTCTACCTAAACAATGTGAAAAATGAAAACAATGGTGGAGACACCATCAACAACAAAGTCTGTACCCCTCGCCTATGTTCATGGCCGAAATGTATGCGTTAACAAATAGTGGCAAATGAGCAGCCTTATCTGTATAGTCAGTAACCACACATCACATTTAAGCGACCAAATGCACATCATGATGATTGAACAAAGAAGATACAACTCAATAAAATACATAGAATTCAAATATACCTAATCCAATCCGACTAAAATTAATGGGGTAAACTGAAACATATTGAACCACAATGAAATTTTCGCGTTCACACGGAACCAAGACAATCATCAGTGAAAATATCCATCTGACATGATTTACAGAGTTGGCAAAGTGTTTTCAGTGTGCCTGACGTTCTGTAAACTGAGGAACAGTCTATTAGTATACTGATGTGCAAATGCAGAATACTAATTCCTTAGAATAACGTAACTGTTATACCTTCCATCTGGCATCGCGTTATTTGCGAGGACACAGATGTTTTTCTAAATCAATCCGATATTATTATTTATTCCAGTGAATTTTATAAGTGAATATGTGTTCTAAAAACTGACTTTATGGAAAAAGTATTATATACTTTTAACTGAAGCAATAAAATAGTGAAGAAGTTTGTCTTCTCAGGTCAAATCAGTGAATCTTGAATGCATGGCCATTTATTGATTGAAGAAACAAGTTGTATCTGATAAACATTCTCAGATCCCTCACTACTATATCTCAGATATGACCTTAAACTATTGTGCACAACATGTTTTGAATAATGAAAGACGATGTAATGGGAAACGATATTTTCATATGAAAAACACTGCTCATATACAAAAATAACGGAAAGCACATTGATAGTGTCACATGTTTTACATGGTTTCTGAAAATTTCAATATACTTTGGAATTCTCAAAACACTTTTAGTCACGAGAGTGTGGTAATTGCAACACTGCAAGTACCTTATGAATGTTGAGGACACATAAATTTTAGACATTGTTCCTGATTCCAAAAGCAACCTAAAGTCAGCAAACACAATTACACGAGAATCTAGGAACTGTATGATTACATTGGCAGGATAAAGTACGACGCATAAGACCAAGCTTCTAGTTCCTGTAGTTTTTCGTGTGAAAACAGTAAAGAGTCTAGACGTCGGATGCTGACCACACATATTTTGTTTTGAAATGGATTTCAGGAGGCTATTGACGGATTTCAACACGTCACATCACCATAGTCCCATTGCATCGCAGTCAACGTATATTCACTGTTTGCACATTGAGAGTGATGACATTTTGGACGTGTACTATCGGTGTGAAGAGAAAGCCGCACAGGAGACCAATCGTGAATGAACCGTTGGAGATCTAAATAATGGTGTACACTACAGTCGAAGGCTCTTTAATTGTCCGTCCACACTCCGTGAATGCTTTGATCCCAGTGCATATTTCACTAAGCCTTTCAGGATGATTCACAGCCATCCATGTGATAGTTTGTGAATGATTTGTGATCCATCGACTAGGAGATTATAGCCAGAATGCTGCAGTTGGTACACTGGAAAAGGACTCACCACAGGTTATTTCAAGACAAAACTCTTTCTTTCTTTGATGATGTTATCTTTACTGTAAAGATGGCATATTGAAAGCCGATCTTTGCCGGTTAGTTAAAGCAGAATTAGTTCATAGGTAATGTTCATAACAATAGTTCCGTATGTTAAAGTAATATATCATCAGCAAGAGCGACTAACGTGTTGGCCAATACAGTCTTAGATATTTACTTCCTAAAAAGCCAACGTGTGCCACAGCCAACAGCAGCCATGTACTGAAGTTGGGCAATAATAAAAATAACTGGGTACAATCTCTTAACCGGTACAGATGAAACATTGTATATACAGAAATATGCTTCGTGCATATCTACAGAGAAAAACATTTACAGGTACATGGACGTAATTATAAGGTCCGTTCAGTGGTAGCTTCGCAACCAAGTTTCGTAAGATTATAACGTAATATTGTGAACGGATTCTCAACACATAGACAAGAAATCGATGTCTTTGATAATGCTCGAGCTGGAGCGTCGACCATCAATCGACTCAAATTAATTATTCAGCATTAATAGACACATACTCCCAATGAATGGCAAGGTTTAGTTCATTGTACGCATGGACTATTTCGTAATGGCATGAAAATATTATCTTGACCACTCATCGTTTTACCATCTCTTCGGTTGAGCATCCTGCTTTTCTTCTATACATTCTGTTTCAGACCTCCTAATAATGCAGTTCAGTGCCACGTTCGAAGACACAATGTCATCAAGTGTGGTCGTGACAAGTCACTTATTGCTTGTAGACTCAGTCAAGACAGAAAAGTGGTATCAAATATGATAAAAAACTCATGTATTTATGGATTTTAGTAAACACGAAATAGCCAATTTAGTCATCCAATAAACATACAGTGGCTTTTAGCATTTGTCCAACAGGTAAGACACACGTAGAGATTCTGGAATGTTCTTCTGAGGGATGATTGAATGGAATGTCTTCGGCTTCTTGAAGCTTCCTCTAGTTCGCGTACATGCTTTCCTCATACCTTTTTCATTAAAGCCTCTTGTGCAAGAATTTTTCTTGGGTCCACCTGAAACTTGTTTACCACATTCCTCTTGCGGTTCATCACTTCAGTAGGTTGTGCCGCTTCGCCCTTTGTCTTATTTATTTTCTACGTTCGTTCTCTCCGTGGCTTTTTTAGATGAATCAACGAGCATTTAGAATGTGAATCAGCCTTAAGTGTTCGATGTTCTGCCATTCTTTTAAATTTGATTTATGTCTTATACACGTCTCGACATTTCTCCGGACTAAGTACAGTACACTTCCAATCCGACGTTCCATAACACCTGTTTCCCACTTCATATTATCTCTATAGGACTTGCAAAGTACTCTTCGGCTCACTTGGAAGCTGCGAGTGGTCGTCCAATACACGTTCGCAGGTTTATTCGTCTTTCTGGGCGGCAACATACTGTTAAAGACTGTCCGAATTTTCCTTATGGACATACAATCAACTGGTGAATTTCCTTCTGGCACTTCAGGATTGAGGTTCCTCTGTGAGATATAATGAATTTACTGATCACTTTTTGTGGGATGTCCTCTCCTTCTTGTTGTAACGGGCATATACTGATTATGGAGCAGCGACTTATCGATCGGAATAATGACACATAAAACACGTACGAGCAGCCTAGAGTTCTGATTGGCCCTGCTTCCCTGTCTAGCCCAGCCAGTTGAGTCCAGAACGCAAGTCACAGCCTCTGAGATAAGAATCATTATATTTCAGACATACTCTGTTTATTTACCAATCAAACAAACCACATCGCACCATAAAATAGAAAACAACATTTGCACAATATTTAACAACTAAAATAAATACTGACCAATAAGGAATGCCAATTTAAAGTCCAAGGACACCATTAGACTTAACATGATAATTATTGGTATATTTTTCTGCATATCCTAACACTTCTTTCATCAGAGCTCTTTTTATCGTACCCAATAATCTTTCTCCTTAGCTATCAGACTGAGAGTGGTACAGAGGAAACTGTTGATTCGTTTTGCCATTTTCACTGCAAAACCGTTTAAAATCAGATAACATAAACTGAGTGCCTCTGTCAGTTACCAAGATCTCTGGAACCCTGGACCAGGCAAGCAATCCTGACGATTTTCTTATTGTTCTCTCTAACGTCGTGTTCTGCATGTCATATACTTCCAGCCATCTTGTGAAAGCATCTGCGACAACCAAGTAATTTCCACCTTGTATTGAACCAGCGAAATCAGCCAAGGTCGGTCCGGTTTTTCACAGTTGTGGTTCTACTTTGGTGAGATTCTTTGAGGCCTCTAGACAGAACCAACAACTGCAACGCTTTTGCTTTTGACGGTCAACGTCAGCATCATTGAGCTGGCAATTTCATTTTACTTATCCTACGGTGCCATCTAAAGGACCGTTTGAGAACACGGTGTCGAAGATCTATGGGGACAATGACACAGTGGCCAAACATAATGCATGAATTAACAACTGTCTTGGGATCTCGCCGACGAAAATACTTAAAGAGCTCTCCATGCAGTCTAGATGAAGGCTACTTGTTGAGCATACAAGGGCGAACAATCCTCAACGTATCATCCTTTACGCTAGCTTCTTTCAAATGTGATCGGCAGTTCAGAAAATACGTCCTCCAATATTTTGTGAACCTCAGCCTCAGCTTCTACGGGAGCTACAAGCACTTCCACTTCGTTTTTGTATGAGAAGCAATTAATCTTGAAAGGGTATCTGCCTGGCCAAAATCCGTAATCAGTTGATAAGTTATCTTGAAATCCTAACCCAGCAGTGTAGCTGCCCATCGCTTTAGAAGGTTTGATGTATATACATGTATAGCTTTCTTGGATCCCAAAACTGTCAGTAGCGGCTTGTGGTCCGTTATTAATGTAAGCTGTCTGCCAAATAACATCCCGAGGAACGTCCTGCAGCAAATATAATGGAGAGGGCTTCTCTGTCTATGTGACTAGTTCATTTTCGTCGTAGTCAGCGATCGTGACGTGCGGGCAATGGCTTTTCCAGATCCCTCAAGGCAGGTATGGGAATTCACTCTGTGGTGGACCAGACAGTGTACAAGCGTAAAAAGTATTAACAAAGTTATTAAAGATAAATAGTAATGTTAATGCATATAAGTTAATTGTTACAAATACAATAGAAAATAGGGACTTTACTTAAATTCACCAAAGTGATGCGTGTTCGGATTTGGTCTGGTGCTGAAAATCCACAGTTATAAATGTTTGATGATTCCAATCAAGTTGACGAACTCTCCAATAATATAATCCAATGTGATGTATGATATATTCCCAATCACAGTCTATAAATGTAGTTAATATTTGATTTAGGCTTCAGTTAACTCAATCGCAAATGAATGTAGAACGAAGTATATATGTGTGCAACAATGTGTTTGTCAGCAATCAAAAGTATGTCATCCTATGTAAGTTACACAACGGAAAGTGTGTTCAATGTCATTCACTTAAACAACACGTACAGTCATTTAATGATAAATATACATACAGTGAAAAATTGGCAAAATAAATACAAATAACATTAAAAACTATTTACAAAATAAGCTTGTCAGGCATATCTCCACAACTCCTCCTATTCCGCAATTTAACGCATTTGCTGAGACCACATTTGAAAGAACTGGATCATAGTGTGTAAGCAGAATGTTTGATGATAGGAGCTGTTTTAGTTTTAGGAATGCTTCTTGGCATTCTGTTGGCCAGATCCATTTAGTATCCTTTTTAAGTAACCGATTCAGAAGATCATGAAGAAAATGCAGATCTGGAAGAAAAATATGATGATCAACCATTCCCAAGAAGGAACGTAAAGTTGATATATCTATCCGTAGAAGCGTGTTTTTGGTAGCCTTGATGTTTTCTGGATCAGGTTTCCTTCCACTTTTGCCAACAACGAACCTGCTCCATGTAGAAATCACATTTCTCAGCACGTAATCTAAGACCATAATCTGCTCTGAGTCTGAAAACCATATCCACCTTCTTTTCTAAGTCACTGTAGTCCGTACCCACGATTAGTATATCATCGAGATAGGCCACAGTATCAGGAATATCCTGCAGCGTAGTGTCCATAACTTGTCGAAAGGCTGAAGGGGCGATCTTTACTCAAAAAAGGATGTTTGTTATATCAGAACAAACCTCTATGCGTGTTTGACCAGGTTTCTCCGAAACAACGTTCCTGAAATTCTTCTCCGCCTGTTTGTTGGTTTTCAAGCGACTGTATTTTTGATTAAAGGGGTGGTTTGCTAGTTGTAGTGTTTCTATTAGATCTAGACACAGCAACTTGAGTTCTGGACTATCTGTCAGGTATAATGTCGCATTCTTTTTCTCATTTCCTTCTGAAAATGTACAGCATACTTCTCCAACAATATTTAAATTCCCTCTAGATGCACTATGAGCTAACTGGGTTGTTGGGAGCACCTGGTGGCGTTGAACTCCTAAAACCGACACGACCTAGCTGAGCTATCCATGCTTGACATAGATGGGGAAGCGATATCTGCAGTACCATCACATGTTGTGAATGTCCACCCAGATCGATGAGGCAACAGCTGAGACTCTCAGTCACTTTGCAATGTAGTCCATCGTAATTATTCCGTACATTGTCGACGGTTTTCTCATGTACACCATAGTGTCGAACAAGGTTCCATAAGGCTCTTCCTTCCACACTGTCAAGCGCCCTCTCACATTCAAGGAATTTGATGTATGGTTACGAGTTCTATTGATTTGACTGTTCAACGATGATCCGTGGTGTCGCGATTTGGTCTGTGCGCAACCGATTCTTACAAAATCTGGCCCATTGGTTTCCAAGTTAAGGATCTACTGAATCTTTCATTGAGTTCAGTGACACTCTGCTGAATACGTTACCTGGTACCCATAGTATTGTGATGTCTCTGTGGTTCTCAAATTTGTTCAGATCTCCTTTCTTTGGCACCTTGACGGTTCGTCGTATTATCAAGAAGGTTGGGACTTGTTCCACCTCCTAGATCGTGGATCATGTCTGCAGTTGTTTTTGTCAAACCTTGGTGCTTTTGCTGGTATACTGCCAAGTCACTCTGCTTTTTCGAACTTGGTTTGTACGATGACCATCTTCACTCTGATCGTTGGTGGAGTAACATCCACGCGTAGGTCTCCAGGCGCTGCGTCGATGTTCAGTAAGTTCAGTGTGACTGGGCCACCCAAGAGTTCCTCAAAGTGTTCTATCCACTCGTTTCGCCGTACTTCAAAACCAGTGATTAACTCGAATTACTTGTTCTCAGCTGGTCTCTCTGGTTCATTATAATTCACTAATAATCGTCTCATACGTCCTTCTCTTGCGGCTTGTTTCACTGTCGTTCCCTGGCCTGCGATGCTTTTCCGCTTATCGTCTCGGAGGCTCCACCTAATTATTTCTCCATACAGGGATGGCTATGAATCATCCTGAAAGGCTTAGTGCAATATGCACTGGGATCAAAGCATTCACGGAGTGTGGACGGACAATTAAAGAGCCTTCGACTGTAGTGTACACCATTATTTAGATCTCCAACGGTTCATTCACGATTGGTCTCCTGTGCGGCTTTCTCTTCACACCGATAGTACACGTCCAAAATGTCATCACTCTCAATGTGCAAACAGTGAATATACGTTGACTGCGATGCAATGGGACTATGGTGATGTGACGTGTTGAAACCCGTCAATAGCCTCCTGAAATCCATTTCAAAACAAAATATGTGTCTTAAGTTAGCAAAAGCCGGAGATGTTAAGCGAGTGCAACATGCCAGCATGGGAAATTATGGGCGTGACCGTTTTAAATTATCGAAAATGACAGAAGACCAGTTCATTTGTCTCGTTTTAGCATGCAGCTTGCAGTCACCTGAAGATTTTGATACCAGAACCAGAATTCTGAGTAAAATTAAACAATGTCCAAATATAACGTCACAAGAAATGATTAGTGAATGTCAGAGGTTGGTAAACTTGGAACATGACATTTCTGTGGCTGAAAACAGTGGTCGGCAAGCATACGTACAGGTAATATATAGACAAAAAGATTCCTTTGTACAAAAAAAGGCAATTCAAACAAACATCCTCCATCCTTGTGCTGGTTATGTGGTGAGCGACATTACAAGAAGTTTTGTCCACATAAAAGCTACGATTGTACTAAATGTCAGCATTAGGGACATAAGGAATCCTGCTGCGAGTGGAAGATGTGACGTTGTCCACTGCGAATTTGTTCCAAGGGACATAAACCTCATGCATCAACCAGTGAAACAGTTATAGCACACATACAAATAGAACATAGTCCACGAAAATATGTGTCCACCGAGGTTGACGGTCACCTTGCTCGCCTGAAGATCAATACTGCTTCTAACATCATGCTCATTAGCTGAACGGCCTGTCACCATATTGGGAAACCCTAGCTGCTCCCAACGACCCAGTTAGCTCATAGTGCATCTAGAGGGAATTTAAATATTGTTGGAGAAGTATGCTGTACATTTTCAGAAGGAAATGAGAAAAAGAATGCGACATTATACCTGACAGATAGTCCAGAACTCAAGTTGCTGTGTCTAGATCTAATAGAAACACTACAACTAGCAAACCACCCCTTTAATCAAAAATACAGTCGCTTGAAAACCAACAAACAGGCGGAGAAGAATTTCAGGAACGTTGTTTCGGAGAAACCTGGTCAAACACGCATAGAGGTTTGTTCTGATATAACAAACATCCTTTTTTGAGTAAAGATCGCCCCTTCAGCCTTTCGACAAGTTATGGACACTACGCTGCAGGATATTCCTGATACTGTGGCCTATCTCGATGATATACTAATCGTGGGTACGGACTACAGTGACTTAGAAAAGAAGGTGGATATGGTTTTCAGACTCAGAGCAGATTATGGTCTTAGATTACGTGCTGAGAAATGTGATTTCTACATGGAGCAGGTTCGTTGTTGGCAAAAGTGGAAGGAAACCTGATCCAGAAAACATCAAGGCTACCAAAAACACGCTTCTACGGATAGATATATCAACTTTACGTTCCTTCTTGGGAATGGTTGATCATCATATTTTTCTTCCAGATCTGCATTTTCTTCATGATCTTCTGAATCGGTTACTTAAAAAGGATACTAAATGGATCTGGCCAACAGAATGCCAAGAAGCATTCCTAAAACTAAAACAGCTCCTATCATCAAACATTCTGCTTACACACTATGATCCAGTTCTTTCAAATGTGGTCTCAGCAAATGCGTTAAATTGCGGAATAGGAGGAGTTGTGGAGATATGCCTGACAAGCTTATTTTGTAAATAGTTTTTAATGTTATTTGTATTTATTTTGCCAATTTTTCACTGTATGTATATTTATCATTAAATGACTGTACGTGTTGTTTAAGTGAATGACATTGAACACACTTTCCGTTGTGTAACTTACATAGGATGACATACTTTTGATTGCTGACAAACACATTGTTGCACACATATATACTTCGTTCTACATTCATTTGCGATTGAGTTAACTGAAGCCTAAATCAAATATTAACTACATTTATAGACTGTGATTGGGAATATATCATACATCACATTGGATTATATTATTGGAGAGTTCGTCAACTTGATTGGAATCATCAAACATTTATAACTGTGGATTTTCAGCACCAGACCAAATCCGAACACGCATCACTTTGGTGAATTTAAGTAAAGTCCCTATTTTCTATTGTATTTGTAACAATTAACTTATATGCATTAACATTACTATTTATCTTTAATAACTTTGTTAATACTTTTTTACGCTTGTACACTGTCTGGTCCACCACAGAGTGAATTCCCATACCTGCCTTGAGGGATCTGGAAAAGCCATTGCCCGCACGTCACGATCGCTGACTACGACGAAAATGAACTAGTCACATAGACAGAGAAGCCCTCTCCATTATATTTGCTGCAGGACGTTCCTCGGGATGTTATTTGGCAGACAGCTTACATTAATAACGGACCACAAGCCGCTACTGACAGTTTTGGGATCCAAGAAAGCTATACATGTATATACATCAAACCTTCTAAAGCGATGGGCAGCTACACTGCTGGGTTAGGATTTCAAGATAACTTATCAACTGATTACGGATTTTGGCCAGGCAGATACCCTTTCAAGATTAATTGCTTCTCATACAAAAAACGAAGTGGAAGTGCTTGTAGCTCCCGTAGAAGCTGAGGCTGAGGTTCACAAAATATTGGAGGACGTATTTTCTGAACTGCCGATCACATTTGAAAGAAGCTAGCGTAAAGGATGATACGTTGAGGATTGTTCGCCCTTGTATGCTCAACAAGTAGCCTTCATCTAGACTGCATGGAGAGCTCTTTAAGTATTTTCGTCGGCGAGATCCCAAGACAGTTGTTAATTCATGCATTATGTTTGGCCACTGTGTCATTGTCCCCATAGATCTTCGACACCGTGTTCTCAAACGGTCCTTTAGATGGCACCGTAGGATAAGTAAAATGAAATTGCCAGCTCAATGATGCTGACGTTGACCGTCAAAAGCAAAAGCGTTGCAGTTGTTGGTTCTGTCTAGAGGCCTCAAAGAATCTCACCAAAGTAGAACCACAACTGTGAAAAACCGGACCGACCTTGGCTGATTTCGCTGGTTCAATACAAGGTGGAAATTACTTGGTTGTCGCAGATGCTTTCACAAGATGGCTGGAAGTATATGACATGCAGAACACGACGTTAGAGAGAACAATAAGAAAATCGTCAGGATTGCTTGCCTGGTCCAGGGTTCCAGAGATCTTGGTAACTGACAGAGGCACTCAGTTTATGTTATCTGATTTTAAACGGTTTTGCAGTAAAAATGGCAAAACGAATCAACAGTTTCCTCTGTACCACTCTCAGTCTGATAGCTAAGGAGAAAGATTATTGGGTACGATAAAAAGAGCTCTGATGAAAGAAGTGTTAGGATATGCAGAAAAATATACCAATAATTATCATGTTAAGTCTAATGGTGTCCTTGGACTTTAAATTGGCATTCCTTATTGGTCAGTATTTATTTTAGTTGTTAAATATTGTGCAAATGTTGTTTTCTATTTTATGGTGCGATGTGGTTTGTTTGATTGGTAAATAAACAGAGTATGTCTGAAATATAATGATTCTTATCTCAGAGGCTGTGACTTGCGTTCTGGACTCAACTGGCTGGGCTAGACAGGGAAGCAGGGCCAATCAGAACTCTAGGCTGCTCGTACGTGTTTTATGTGTCATTATTCCGATCGATAAGTCGCTGCTCCATAATCAGTATATGCCCGTTACAACAAGAAGGAGAGGACATCCCACAAAAAGTGATCAGTAAATTCATTATATCTCACAGAGGAACCTCAATCCTGAAGTGCCAGAAGGAAATTCACCAGTTGATTGTATGTCCATAAGGAAAATTCGGACAGTCTTTAACAGTATGTTGCCGCCCAGAAAGACGAATAAACCTGCGAACGTGTATTGGACGACCACTCGCAGCTTCCAAGTGAGCCGAAGAGTACTTTGCAAGTCCTATAGAGATAATATGAAGTGGGAAACAGGTGTTATGGAACGTCGGATTGGAAGTGTACTGTACTTAGTCCGGAGAAATGTCGAGACGTGTATAAGACATAAATCAAATTTAAAAGAATGGCAGAACATCGAACACTTAAGGCTGATTCACATTCTAAATGCTCGTTGATTCATCTAAAAAAGCCACGGAGAGAACGAACGTAGAAAATAAATAAGACAAAGGGCGAAGCGGCACAACCTACTGAAGTGATGAACCGCAAGAGGAATGTGGTAAACAAGTTTCAGGTGGACCCAAGAAAAATTCTTGCACAAGAGGCTTTAATGAAAAAGGTATGAGGAAAGCATGTACGCGAACTAGAGGAAGCTTCAAGAAGCCGAAGACATTCCATTCAATCATCCCTCAGAAGAACATTCCAGAATCTCTACGTGTGTCTTACCTGTTGGACAAATGCTAAAAGCCACTGTATGTTTATTGGATGACTAAATTGGCTATTTCGTGTTTACTAAAATCCATAAATACATGAGTTTTTATCATATTTGATACCACTTTTCTGTCTTGACTGAGTCTACAAGCAATAAGTGACTTGTCACGACCACACTTGATGACATTGTGTCTTCGAACGTGGCACTGAACTGCATTAATAGGAGGTCTGAAACAGAATGTATAGAAGAAAAGCAGGATGCTCAACCGAAGAGATGGTAAAACGATGAGTGGTCAAGATAATATTTTCATGCCATTACGAAATAGTCCATGCGTACAATGAACTAAACCTTGCCATTCATTGGGAGTATGTGTCTATTAATGCTGAATAATTAATTTGAGTCGATTGATGGTCGACGCTCCAGCTCGAGCATTATCAAAGACATCGATTTCTTGTCTATGTGTTGAGAATCCGTTCACAATATTACGTTATAATCTTACGAAACTTGGTTGCGAAGCTACCACTGAACGGACCTTATAATTACGTCCATGTACCTGTAAATGTTTTTCTCTGTAGATATGCACGAAGCATATTTCTGTATATACAATGTTTCATCTGTACCGGTTAAGAGATTGTACCCAGTTATTTTTATTATTGCCCAACTTCAGTACATGGCTGCTGTTGGCTGTGGCACACGTTGGCTTTTTAGGAAGTAAATATCTAAGACTGTATTGGCCAACACGTTAGTCGCTCTTGCTGATGATATATTACTTTAACATACGGAACTATTGTTACGAACATTACCTATGAACTAATTCTGCTTTAACTAACCGGCAAAGATCGGCTTTCAATATGCCATCTTTACAGTAAAGATAACATCATCAAAGAAAGAAAGAGTTTTGTCTTGAAATAACCTGTGGTGAGTCCTTTTCCAGTGTACCAACTGCAGCATTCTGGCTATAATCTCCTAGTCGATGGATCACAAATCATTCACAAACTATCACATGGATGGCTGTGAATCATCCTGAAAGGCTTAGTGAAATATGCACTGGGATCAAAGCATTCACGGAGTGTGGACGGACAATTAAAGAGCCTTCGACTGTAGTGTACACCATTATTTAGATCTCCAACGGTTCATTCACGATTGGTCTCCTGTGCGGCTTTCTCTTCACACCGATAGTACACGTCCAAAATGTCATCACTCTCAATGTGCAAACAGTGAATATACGTTGACTGCGATGCAATGGGACTATGGTGATGTGACGTGTTGAAATCCGTCAATAGCCTCCTGAAATCCATTTCAAAACAAAATATGTGTGGTCAGCATCCGACGTCTAGACTCTTTACTGTTTTCACACGAAAAACTACAGGAACTAGAAGCTTGGTCTTATGCGTCGTACTTTATCCTGCCAATGTAATCATACAGTTCCTAGATTCTCATGTAATTGTATTTGCTGACTTTACTATGTGTACGTCACGTGAATGAACTAGAGGATGCTCTGGGAAGCCGAACTCATTCCATTCAATCATCCCTTAGATGAACATTCCAGGATCTCTACGTTTATCTTAGATATTTGACAAAAGCCTATCAATCTCTTCTAAAATGTTCGATGATGTAATACGAGACAATGCATCTTCAACTACATTGTTTGCACCCGAATTGTGTTGCATTTCTGAAGTAAGCTGAGGAATGTTTTCCAGTTGTCGATACTCGTGAGTTGAGTACTTGTCAAAAGAAATGCTTACAAATCCAGGACAGTCATCAGAATCATCTGCAACACATTAAATCCAGTGGATGAGTTTGCGTAAACGTACGTTCAGATAGATGTACCTTTTACCACATTTGGCCATCAGTTTTCCGTTCGCTGCCTGTAAGTTTAAAACCGGCTCATGCAGTCGGTCGTTAAATTCCTCTGAAAGAATGGTAACTTCTGCGCCATTGTCGTTCAGGTAGTGAACTTTCGTTGTCACATCAGTGACATATAACAGACGGCCATGTTCACTGGCTTCGGTTCCCGTTGACGCGTGCCAGCGTGAAGTTTCTCTAAACTTTTTTCTTATCGATCGGGTTGGAGTTCGAAAAGCTGCAAGGTTTTTTCCAACTTCAAGAATAATTTCTGTAAAGATTATGATACCATCAGCAGTTGAGGTTACCTATCATGGTCTAAAGGCAGCTCATCTACGTGAAGGACTCTCTCGAGGGTTCGGCCATAGCGAATACGAAGATAATGTGTTGAAGTATGACGGAAATCCGTGAAGTCATTTCGTGTCATTTGAGGTTTTCTTGACTGGATCTCTAGAATGCGATCGGCAGGTACCGTCAGCTCGTCTACGGCGTTGTTTTGAAACGAGACAAGCGCTACCTGCACCTGTTGAGGAAGGTTAGACAGGAAAAGTTGTCCAAACAGGCCATCGTCGAAAGTCCTGTGACCAATTGCCTCTCTCATTCGCAACAAAATGTACGTTGCTGAACCATGTTGCTGATTGATGTTGATTAGGAGTTGATTTAATCTCTACCGATCGGTTAGATTTCCGCGTTCCATAGTAGACCGTTTTAGAGTTTCATAAAGTTCAGTAAAACCACTTGTAAACATACGGGATGTGACGTACCTGTTGAATTTGTAGACCACCAACGCTGATGATCTATGTCGAAAGATTGGGGACCTACGTGGGGTAAACGGGTATGGTGTGACAAACCAGCTAATGTCAAGGTCACGCCTTGCTGTCAGCACCTTACGTGTACTGCATCATCGAAGTATGAAGGCACCATAGATGCTTTGAAGACTGTACAACACAAAGAACGTTATTACAGAAATATCTCGTTTAAAGTAGATACAAACGAAAGTAAGACCACCGCCGCATAAGCCAGTTCATGGCGTTCGATTAACTTATGCGCGTTGGTTGTCCTTGACCTCGACAAGGATCGAGGATCTGTACGGTACTCAATGACCCAAAAGCCGGATGATTTGGCTAGGGCTCAGTTACATTTCACTGGCCCTACATGTTCATGCGGTAGTGCCCTTACTGCTGCGAGGAACTGTGCACGTGGATCGGTCACGCCGTTCTCGTAGAAGTCAGCCACTGCATAGTAGAATCAGGTTTCGATGCTGTCCGGCTTTAATGGCATTAGCTTGAATGAGGGTGGCGTCATAGTCTTGATCTACATTACCGTAGGAACCTATTCAGTCATGATAAAAATACAGTGCAGGAATGAGCAGGAGAGGGAAGAAATATAAAAAAAATAATGAAAAAACCACAATTTATAAAAATTAAAGCCAGCAATATTATATGAAGTCCCAAAAAGTTACAGACTGACAGTTCACGAAGTGATTTACCAGATCACGTCGGTCACATAAACGAAGATGCCACAAGTATTTGTAGTTTGACAACACCTTGAAACGTGCCCACCCTATGAAGTCAGAAGTCAGAAACGAGGAGGTTCGAACATATATTTGATATTTTTTCACAGATTGAAATCATGATTCAGTTGAAGCTAAACCACCATTGAAAACCTTGTGGTTTAGCTTCAACTGACTCATGATTTCAATCTGTGAAAATTTCTAAAAATCTCCACAAACCCCTTCTGATATATTTGATAGGTTATCAATATATCGAGAGGTGACTGATCTGAACCGGCTAGTGGTTGCAGGAGAAGTTGAGCACGGCGTTCCTACTCGTGATTTGCCGCGAACGCACCTAGCACATTCAGCTAAGTCCATCAAAACTAATGTGATCAGCATCAAATGTTGGAGACTTACAGAGCTGTTGATTTTGGGGATTTATTTGCCGCTACATATTCGTGCTACATATTCATGCTTCACGGAGTTTGCGAAGTGTTGTTAGTGTGTTTGTCACTTATCAGCCGTGTAGTACTCTTTTGTATTACACCGTGTAGAGTTCATGAAATTCTCAGTATGTACTGTAGATTGCATAACAGTTAAGCGATTATTTACGGAGATCAAAGACTTTATCACAGCTAAACACAATAATGAAACCTCAGTTACCACAAAACAATTCCAATGGAACTCCAAAACATCCCTTAACAACAAAATACATCCTAATTTGCAATCTGACAGGCAAGAGAACTACTCAGCCAATGCTGACCTTGGCTTATTAATGTTGTTTACTTTCGTCAACATCGGCACATACCTACAGAATACAAATTACGGCTGAACAATCCAAATTGAAATCGTTCAAATGTGTTGCTGTTGAATCTCAAGGAAGCCGATTACACCGAAAATTATAGTTCCGCTTTTTCAAGATCTATTATACGGCAATGATTGGAAACTAATGATGTCGATTAGAAAATTTCAAATTTTTCTTACACCATAATAACATTCATAGTTGATTTGGACAAAGTAAACAAGATGAATTTGAAAATATTATGAAAGTCACAAAAGTTGTCACCAATTAAAGCGTAAAGTATATATTTCCCAGAAAAATAGGGAAATTCGGCACATAACTTTGTCTAGCTCCATTGTTATTCAAGTTTTCATGAAGATAAAAATCGCTTCAGTCACCTTGAGGATGTTGTCCATACTATTATGTTACTAATTCAAACCTCACATAGGTATAACAATTAAAATAGTAAGCCCACAGACTACAGATATTACTCAACGAATATCTGAATGAAAGAGATGGTAACAGTGTTTACAAGCTTCATGTCTGATAGTCGACTGACGTGACGAAATGTAAAACAGATTTTTCTGGTCTAAAAGCACAACTTTGTATTTCATCAATGAAGTTTAACCATCACCTTACCAGGACCAGCCAGTGAAAGGTGCATATTACTTGATAAGCTTGTAGTGACTCACGTTTATCACGAGAACACGACTGGTTTAATAAAAACAATTATTATTATAACCAACTGTACCAGTGTTTGTTTTAATGTGCTTTTGTTTGACTGTGCTAATGACAGCTATTTTGTGCTTCCATTCTTTTACTTACACACTTCGATTGTAATTTCGCGCGAATTCGGTTACCTTCTGTAACCAAGGTTGTATCCTGGCACGATCTCGGTATCCTTTCGATGCCACGAGATCGCCAGCAAATATACACCTCGACCTGGTCCACTACCTGTCTTCTGATATTTGGCTTCTCGGGGATTTTATGGATTTATCTGGTTACGTCCAACCTTCGCCCTCTGATTTATCTGGCACGTGTTTATTGGTAGCGGTGTTCACAGTTAATCTCAATTCGACGCCACGCTACAATTGGTAATCCCAATTCGACTACAATTGGTGAGCCGTATTTTGGAACACGCCTCAACATTTGGTCAAATCTTCCAAAGAAGCCAATTCGGTGAGTCTATGATTTATCTATCCACGTCTGTCGTATTTTTTCATATTTTTTAATATATAATATACGCGACATGACGGATAACGATAAGAATAGTATTAATATAATAGACTCCCATTTATGTGTACCGAACCCTTGTTACTTTTTATTCGCGTGACGATGAATTCCACGCTTTATTCGAGAAATGTTACCCTATTAACTATTCTCCTCGCTGACCCGGCTGCTTGGTACGGAATGCATACGCATAAGCATATCCGTCTACCACCCAGCACCAAATGGTTAAGTTGAACGGTTTCACTGCCAACTTAAAAGTGTTCTACGAGCACACGAAAACGGCAACTGGCACGAAACCTTACCGCTCGTTCTTTTAGGTATCACAACGAGCTTAAAGGCAGATATCCAATGTTCCGCCACTGAACTTGTATACGGCACGACATTGCGTCTGCCCGGAGAATTCTTCACACCACGGAGCAGACCTAATTTCGGTAAATCAGACTACGTCCATCGACTGTCTGCATTTATGCGAACGCTGTCTCCGGTGTCAACTCGAATACAACATCGACAGGTCGCTCTCCCTCGAGAGTTATCTACCTGTTTACATGTTTTTGTACGAGTAGATTCGGTACGCAAACCTTGGCAACAACCTTACGAAGGCCCTTTTCACGTGATCGCTCGTCACGAAAAGACCTTCAAGGTTGATCGATATGGACGCGTCGAGATCGTCAGCATTGATCGTCTCAAACCAGCACACGTCGATGACAGTGCCCTATCTGATACCCCGAGGTTCAATGCTAGACCTATCAAACCTAGCGGGATCCTTAAATCTTCTTCAGGTCCCACGCTAGATACATCTGTGACCTCATTCTCACGTCCCAGTCAACAGCACGCGTCATCTGCACCGTCTACGGACGAGACGACAGTCTCACGTCCAGATCAGCAGACCACTCCGCCCTTGACTTCGGATGAGATTGCAGGCTCACGCGACGCGAACGAGACTGCCGTCTCACGTTCCGGTCGCCGAGTACGGTTACCCGTACGCTTCCGCGGCTAGCCGCACAGTTAACAAACGATACGGTGTAGGATTATTCCTATACTACACGCATGCTACATTCTTCTCTTTTTTGCTTTTCTTTTTGTTTCCTGAGCCCACGCCTTCGACCATCTCCGTTTGGTTCCGTCGACTTCAGTCAACTTTGGCGAAAGCTGGCCTGATCACCCATGCTCATGTCAACGCACTCAGTCGATATATTGGTTTCGAATGCTTGGCACACGCTTGGTCTCGAACTTGGTCGTTACGGTCGCTTCTAGTCTTTTGGCTCAACGTGGTTTCGTCCTACGTCTGCAGCGTTTCTGGTCCACATTCCCTACGAACGCCCTCTTCAGATTCTGGATACAAACCACTCTGGTGTAGCATGCCAATTCGAGCAATAAATACAACACATCGCTCCTGGTACTGTTCTCCGAAAACGACCTTCGTTGGCAACTCGACGATCAACGATCGCTTTCCTGTTCGCCAACTCTTCCGTCCTACGATCGCTCGTCAGCCGATCAGTCCCACGATTCAAACCGCTATTTATCGGAAGTGTGAACCCTTTCTAGCGGGGGGCTCCTGTAGTGACTCACGTTTATCACGAGAACACGACTGGTTTAATAAAAACAATTATTATTATAACCAACTGTACCAGTGTTTGTTTTAATGTGCTTTTGTTTGACTGTGCTAATGACAGCTATTTTGTGCTTCCATTCTTTTACTTACACACTTCGATTGTAATTTCGCGCGAATTCGGTTACCTTCTGTAACCAAGGTTGTATCCTGGCACGATCTCGGTATCCTTTCGATGCCACGAGATCGCCAGCAAATATACACCTCGACCTGGTCCACTAACTGTCTTCTGATATTTGGCTTCTCGGGGATTTTATGGATTTATCTGGTTACGTCCAACCTTCGCCCTCTGATTTATCTGGCACGTGTTTATTGGTAGCGGTGTTCACAGTTAATCTCAATTCGACGCCACGCTACAATTGGTAATCCCAATTCGACTACAAGCTAAGGAACTACTGCTAGACTATGTTAAGTATACAAATTTCGAACGCGATTAAAAAGGAAAATTCGGAGAGACTATGATTTATGAACAAACCAATCAGGCATAAGGTAAAAGGTCTTGGATTTTGGCGCGAAATTCACTCATCCATTTGAATAGATAGAGTTTTGGCAGTTCGTGATGAAAACTCATATTCGATTTGGTAATCAATAAGTTCTACTCTACTTAAAGACAACTGTTATCATATTAATCACAGATTTCTAGTCATGCGTTACACATAAATTGAGTAAATTCATTCTTTTATGATGTATATTTTATAGCTGGTCAGGCGGCCACATTAGAAAAGGATATCCGTGATATTATCAATGATGGTCAAAGGAATGTTTCTAAAGTGAGTGTTTATACATCTTTTTGTGATTTTCAATGTCTGACATTTGTTTCTCAATCTCAGTTGAGGGTATACGTTTTGACCTCGTCAAGTAGGATACTGCTGTAGTTTCGGTTATTATGTTATGCCCATATACCTTATTCTAGCTATCGGACAGCTCAACCTGTTCATTCTACTTGAGTCACATTCTGGCCTTGTTATTTATTCGCTTATCAATCTTGACTGTTTTTATATGAACGCAAGGTGTGTGTACATTTCTTATCCCGTTACTCATCACATATCTGTAACTTACTTTCGTGTAACTATAAATATTGGTTAGCGCTTGCTTAAGTGGGAGTTGGCTCACCCACCATCTCCACTGCGCGTCGTTTTTCTTTTCTATATTCCATTTGCTTTCTATACAAAATATATGTATTCACAAGCCCATTCTCGTTATTTGACTTATTTAATTCCGTTATTGACTAACGTGATTTAAGTCGATGATTATATACGAGGATAGGCTACATATATATTTCAACAACAATCGTCATTACAATCTCCTTGGATTCAGTTGTCGGAACACCAATTTGGAAAGCCTTTTCGACAACATCTGAATGACGACAAAACAAAGGGCCTCACACTACCTCCTAGTTATATTAATTATATACATACAAACCAAATTCTACGTTGCGACTGAAAGATCAGTTGACCACAAACTGACACAATGCTCAGAGGCAAATCCGGAAATCAGAATGTCACAATTTATGCAGATGTGAAAGATCAGCGAACAAGCTCAACGATTTTACCACCTAAATGTTACAAGAATCTTAACTACAATATAAGCATGAGATAGTTACTTTAAAATTTGTCTGTGAAAAATGGACATATACGTTACAAATATTTACCTTATCATAACGTAAGGTTATTCCAAGTGCCATGATTAAATATTCATATGATATCTGAAAGAAAATATCATAAGAAATGAAATTTTTGAAGACTATTGTTTTATGCGGCGAGACTCTAATTTATGGATGAACCAATCAGGTATAACATAACAGGTCCTAGATTTTGGCGCGAAATGTCACCCAACCATTTGGCTACACAGAGGTTTGACATTATAGCTGGTGTCAGTTCGTGAAGAAAACCCTAAATCTAATTCCTAACCTTAACCATCAACTGCAAATCATAAATTTAATTCGGTTCGTTGGGCAGGACTGTTCTCTAAGATTGTTTATTGAAGAAGGGTGTGTCTCAAACGTTTATAGCATCCAAAAGGCCCCATATACAAATACCTCAGGCAGAGTGAGAGCATACAACCACCTCTCTCCACTGTACCACATCAGCAGTGCGGTTGTGGAGATAGGCCTGACAAGCTTATTTTGTAAATAGTTTTTAATGTTATTTGTATTTATTTTGCCAATTTTTCACTGTATGTATATTTATCATTTAATGACTGTACGTGTAGTCTAAGTGAATAACATTGAACACACTTTCCGTTGTGTAACTTACATAGGATGACATACTTTTGATTGCTGACAAACACATTGTTGCACACATATATACTTCGTTCTACATTCATTTGCGATTGAGTTAACTGAAACCTAAAACAAATATTATCTACATTTATAGACTATGATTAGGAATATATCATACCTTACATTGGGTTACATTACTGGAGAGTTCGTCACCCTGATTGAAATTACCAAGCATTTATACATTAACCGGGCACACAGACTACAAACTATAACAGATACATCTACTACTTCTACTTTCTTTTCACTACCTTCTTTCTATCATAACTATGAGATAAGTGTTTATACTTATTAAGTGATGGAAAAATACAGAATAATTTACTTTCTCCTAAACTTACAATTCAATTGTTTCATTCACACCTTTGTTGATCACAAGGTTAATTGAATCGCAATCACTAAAGAATACTCGATTTGTGCTATTCGCATGTTGTTATCACACTAATTACTAGTACTCGAAATCTTTGATTAGTGTTAACCTGACACATATAAATGGATATTTACATACAAAATGTGTGACAGAAATAGTGATAAACAATGTCACTCCAATATGGACACATACCAACAGACTTATACGAATATCAGAAGGGATTTTTGCGGATATTATAGTAATTTAAATAGTTGAGACCATCGGTCAATTGATGCTAGACCATCATGGGAAACCGGGACGAATATGACATTGGAAACTAATCATCCTAATAAAGTGAGTATGATTCGACAAATCCTAGTAAATATATATTAAATTATTGTTGTTATAGTATTTATAATCATAATGATAGTGATAATGACGAATGGATCAAACATGTTTACACATTGTTGGTATACAAAAATCGACTAGAGGAGTGAAACAAATCAGCAGGAGCAAGTTGATAGAGAGGACGTTACTGGACTAGTCAAGCAGAGAGAAAGAAGAGGAGTAGAATAAACTTCTATTTGTGTAAGTGTATTGTCTTGTGATGTATATATACACAAGTATACGATTGTTTAAAGAGTATGGTAATTGGAAATCACAAGTATCATAGATGATTGATCTATCTGTGTAGGTGTGTTATATCTTTTGACAGGAACAGAATGCATCATAACAACAACACAATGTGATAGAAATAATGAAAATAACAAAACAACTCAGATTTTTCTATCTTCTTTTATTACAAGATCATTACAATAGGAAAATCTACGGATTAAAAACTCTTAATGATAGACATCATTTATAATGCATTACACACCGATAGGAATTATACACACCAGCACACATACACTTATTCACCAAGTAAATATATATGCACTCTTACATTGACCTGTAGTAAAGATATTTCTTTCTATTTTGTTAAAGTCTATTTTACAACATAAGTTTGTTGTACCCAAAATAAGAAGCAGATAAATCTGGAAAATCAGGATCATGAATCGATTGGTATTAGATCACTATTGAAAACATGGAAGCACTGGACGGCTGTTTCGTCCTTACATATCAGTGCACATCCACAATCCCGCACGCGCGATTCCAACCCAGGATCTTCGGTCTCGCGCATAAACGCCTAACCTCTAGATCAATGAGCCGGCACCCAACGGTGTTAATGCCTAACTTCCACCGATTTGTAAAAGTACACATGGAATAATATATAGATTAATCATTGCAGTAATATTTATGTTTTGTTTTCATAATTCAGATTTATTATCACTGGAAGTTTAAAATACAATATTTTACCAGGTAAAGGTCTTGATAAGGACAGATAGTTACTAAGTGTGAGAAAGAATTTAAAATGTGATTCCATGATTGTTACTATAATTATTAAAATGAACGTTGAATGAAGTGATAACTTCTCGTTAGAATTTTCAATGCACTAATAGGACATATATGAAAAGAAAAGTATGATCTATGTGAATTTCGATCCATTTACTTAGTTGTACCACGGTCACTATGACTAATGAAGATATGTGATGTGCCGATAAACAAATCTGGAATCAAATTCACTTGGTGCTGTTTGCTTGTATCTTCCCATTGTTAATATATTCTACTTTCAGTATTTGTCTCTGAACCGATCTCAATTTGCAATAATATCTAACTTAAAATTAAAAACCACCAGCAAATTGAATAAAAAAATCACCACTAACTGTGATTCACTTTCACTACTGTTCATTATACGAATTGATCAGTAGTCGAATAAAAACAAGTTGTAATGGTCACACTATATCGAGAATTGATTGATATTGAAAGTGTGAACCATCTATTTCTACCTGAAGTTTATGCTGAAGATGTCTTCCGGAAGAACGACGAAAGCTCCACGACCGAACCATCCAGCTCAGAGAATAAAACTCCATCACAAGCATCTCGGTGGTCTGAAGATACTGTGCTCGCTGATAGACTGAAACGAACGAGTTTCGATCCTATGTCAGATCTTCAGTGTGCACTATTGGACAGTATTATACCAAACTGAAACAACTGTTCATTCTTTACTGGTTTCCAAGGGTCCTCCAGCTCATAATCAATCCTTAAATCACCAACAAACCAACATGAGACAAATAATATGAACCATACAGTTGACTGGCTGTTTTAATATACAGCTGGGGAGTATCTTTCATTCATAAGAATCCCATAACTACTTGTCTAGACAGTCAATTATCAACTGTTGATTCACTGTGATCCTAAAGAAATTTTTAATTAGTGAAAAGTATGTTTATACAGCAAAGATTCATGCGATGTATATGTTTGACCCAAAATCTTTATACTTATGGCGTAAGTTATTACTGACAATCTTTGGAATCATTATGCGTTCATGGATAAATACTCACTGAAACGTCATCTGGAGACAGTGGTAGTTGTCTAAATTTTTTTAATTTTAATAAGACAACTTAACGTTCACACTTTGCTCAATAATCAACATGCAGTCTTCAGTTCTCATGGCAACTTCGAAACTTTGAGACACTACATAGAGATGCGTTGATTCACACCTCTCACTTCCGTCAAATCGCAACATTTTACGACGATCATCCAACGTCGTCCATGGTATTTGTTTCAATTGTGAAATTGTTAAGCTCTGACGATCGCCAAATAACTGATGCTGGAAATCTCAATCAATGTATCAGGATGTTGTGGATGCGGAAGAATAGACCAATAATTATCATGTTAAGTCCAGTGGTGTCCTTGGACTTTAAATGTACATTCCCTATTGGCTATTATTTAATTCATTCGTTACATATTGCGTAAATGTTGTTTACTATTTTTATGGTACGCTGTGGTATGCTTGACTAGTATATAAACAAAGTATGTTTGAAATATAATGATTCATATCTCAGAGGTTGTGACTTGTGTTCTGGACTCAACTGACTGGGCTAGACAGGGAAGCGAGACCAATAGAGACTCTAGGCCGTCCGTACGTGTTTTTCCGTGTCACTGTACTGCGATCGATCAATAAATACGCTGCTTATCAAACCCTGCAGTCTCACAACATAAATTCATAACAATTGGCGACGGGGTGGAGAAAAATTTTGAACCTTGTAATTGGACAAGATTCAGGTTAATTGTTTCGACCAATCAGTATCCAGATTGTCACCAGCGTCCTTGAGCAACATTGGTCATTATTCCTACAGTTAATTTTCATTGCAGGTGCTGAAAAAAAATGACTACCTTTTCCGATCGATTACAGCTTCTACTTGAGCAACAACAGCAGTGCTTCAAAAATAGCCAGTTAAATTTTTTAGAAAATTTACGCACACTGTTGGTAAATGTTCCATGTTTCGGAGGTGCAACAGAAGTTGGTAAATTCATTTCTCATCTGCAGACTGAGCTGGAAAACAACTGCAGAACATATGAAGCTGTTTATAAAAGCCTCTGTGAATCCCGGACGACCAGTGATGTAAACGAGACAGTTATTCATGGTCCGCCCAGTTGTCCAGAAATGTCAAATTCCGAAACGTTCCCTGTCGTGGGTTCAAATCCCACTGTTCCTGAAACGTGTACAGACAGTGATGTACCCAGCTCACAGGAGGATCTCTTATTAAATGCTCATAAATTAATTGCAGTACCCGCCCACAACGGAACAGGGAACAAATCGTGCGGTACACTGAATCCAGCTGTTTCAAATGGTCCTCATCATTCAACAACAGGAGATTCTGACGAATCTTATTATCTAGATCTTTTTGTACCAGAAAATGTGTTAAATGCATTAAATGATGATCAGAAATCTAATACAATTTTGATAGATGTTGATTATCGCAGTGATCAACTGTTTACAAATGAGATTTTCAACAAATCCCGTGACAATGTTCCAGAAGAATCAAACGTTGGTGACCTCATATCAAGCGACATTGTTCCCCACTATTTAATCACTTTCAGTGACTCCCCTGTTCAATCTGACAATTATGTGTTAAATAAAGTCAAATTAATTCTAACTTGGGAATATGAGGACCCAACATTATTTCGTGGGGGAGGATGAACCCAGAAAATTTCAAAATCCGGATATCAACTCCGGATCTTCAAAAAAAAGGGGAGGTGTTGTGGATGCGGAAGAATAGACCAATAATTATCATGTTAAGTCCAGTGGTGTCCTTGGACTTTAAATGTACATTCCCTATTGGCTATTATTTAATTCATTCGTTACATATTGCGTAAATGTTGTTTACTATTTTTATGGTACGCTGTGGTATGCTTGACTAGTATATAAACAAAGTATGTTTGAAATATAGTGATTCATATCTCCGAGGCTGTGACCTTTGTTCTCCAATCAACTGGGCTAGGATAGACAGCGGAGCAGGGCCAATCAGGGCACTAGATCCTCCCTTACCTGTTTTCCGTGTCACTCTCACCGAATCGATCAATAAACGCTGCTTATCAAGACCTGCAGTCACATCAGTCATAACACAGGACCCGGAGGTTCGATAGCCCAACGTTTATCTTGAGACCTGGAGGTTGTAGATTCAATCCGTTGTAAAGAGGTGTGTAGACAATTGTTTATGCAAGATACCGAATATCCGTTGGTCAGATACCACCAACAAGAGCCTACTGTGTGAGAGAACAAATTAGCTTCCAGTAGAAGAGTAAATTATGCAAAGACGCTGGTAGTGGATATGACACACATTGCAGAACTCATCGAATTGCATCACGAGGCAAGCGCTGACTTGGAACCCTGAATGGAAACGGAAAAGTGGACGACCAAAGAACACACTGTGTCGATAATTGGAAGAAGACATCGAAAGGATGAACAGCAACCGGAGCTTGGTTATCTGCAATGTGAATAAAATAAATTGGTAAGTAGAATGCTGGATGAAAGTGATTATTTCGACAATAAATGATCAATCAGGTTAAGTGATTGTTATAGAGTTATTCACTGTGAGGGCTGTGGTCGATTTCACCTGGAGAGCTTCTCGAATGGAAACAGCTTCAAATGAGAAAAAGTGATAGCGTAGTTGGGTTTGACCGTATGATGTGCAAACTTCCCAAGGTTGCCTGCAGCAGCGTGTTGATGACGTTCTGACAACACGCTTGTAGTTCAGAGACTTGACACACTTCAAATGTTGCATGCCATTATTGGACATTTTCTTACTCGCCTATAGCAAAGCGAGAACAATCGCAAATGATGGGGCACTTCGCTGTCCAGTTTTATTTCACTCAGTCACTCAATTGACTGCCGTATCTGTACTTGGCTCAAGAAAATCAAATCTATTTTCAAGAGAGCAAGCACAACAACATTGTGGACATCAAGGTTGGGCCATGAGTACGTTTCACACGGTATCACGAAAAACTGCAAGCTGACTGAAAAACGTTGTTATCAGAAACAACTCGAAATCTCATCATATAACATGGTTTGTGCCAACCACATTTTCCAAATTGAAACCAATCTTCATTGTCTCAAACCATATTTCGAAAACTTCAAATATTCATCATTTTCAAAACACTCAAATAGCGTGATAAACATTGGAGTGAATTAAATTGGTTAGTTTAATAAAAACTATAAACATTGACATGTTCACTTGTGAATCGAAGTACATCATTACCAAATATGTTGACATACTTCACCTCCCTCAAAATTCACAATCTTTCGATGCGAATAACAACATGCTAAACTACAAAACAAGCGAATGTCAAATCACTGCATATTTTGATTAGATAAACTAGATTTTGTTGAATGTCTACACTGATTTAGTTATCTTGTCTCATTCACTCATAGACAACACGGTGAATAAACATCCTTCAAAACTACACATAATTCGGCTACAATTATTCTAAATGTAACTTAAACGTAATCTACAATGAGATTTACTCGACACTGAAATATTTTATGCGTGGTACTAGTAATCATTGTACGTTAACTAGTAAGGAATTCGACAGTTGAGTATATTGACAGTAACAATGGCCACATCTGTTTCAGTGCTGAAGGCTTTCGACACGAAAATCTACTACTTTCTCGAAATGTTCAAAATTGGATTTCTGTTTTCCTTAAACTCTGCTACAGGAATCACACTGCTACACATTTCCCTACTAAGCTAGTAAGACTAGTGAGCGAAACCTGAATGAGCGAAAAGATTCCACACACTCTCACTATCAGAATTTACAAAAAGAGGAGCGGTAGACATCTCCAACAGTTAACCGAATTCGTTCAACACAGTATTCGCTCAACACGTTATTAAGCAAGCTACAACTTCAGCTCATCTATTAACAAAATTTCCAACTTTGACAGAGTAGCAGCGTGTGAACATGGGGAATGGAATTCGCTAACGTATAGCGCAAATGTCACTAAAATTGGCAGACAGAGTCGTTGGATAACATCCTCTTCTTTTATCTAATGCACCAGTGTCCCGACACTGGCAGCATATTAAAAAGAAGGGCAGCCATTGACAGAGTTCAGTGTGGAAAGCACTGTACAATGCTGAGTAAATGTATCACTACAGCCATGCTATGCCAAATGAATAATAGCTGAAACGTATCGACAGGCAAACTCCTCCATTGAGGGTAAATTGTACCATACTGATATGCTAAAGACCATCAGTTAATCGACCCTTTCAAATCCGAGTTGGACACGACAAATCGTAGACCGTGAGAGATGCCTACAGAAGATAAGCAAACACGCACAGAACAATCTGCATGATGGTTGTTGGAGTTTACTAGTTAGTAGAAGGTGTTCGGGATGAACCTCAAGAACACGACAGGCAACAGTGTCATTGGTCATCACACAACGTATATATTCACATCACCACAATGATTAGGAAGTTCAGGTTACCTAGTCCTCTACACATCACGACCATTGAGTCTCCGCACCTGATGGCGTTGAACTCCTGAAACCGAAACGACATAGCTGAGCTATCCATGCTTGATAGATATGGAAAAACGATATCTGCAGTACCGCCACATGCTGTGACTATCCACCTAAATCAAAGAGGCAACACCATAAACACCCAATCAAACACACCTTAGTGTCAGTTGACCTTGGTCAATAACCCACCGAACACAACACCGAAACAACGATCTCTTTGATGGTCAAGTCTACTCGAGAGCAGAGAAGACACCGTCTGTCCAATTTATTCCGAAGAAAACAACACCATTATGATGAATGACCTTCAACACGACCCTTGTTCACGAGAATCAAACGATCAATCAGTGAATGATCTCAGACAGATATTGGTGGATATTATTCAGGATAAAATTCAACACAATGTTCCTCAGGCAAAGTTCACCACTGTTAAGTGAACAGTGTATGTGTGATGTTCAACATGCAAACGCTGATGTTTTCTGATTCTAGTGGACAATTCAACCACGTATCGTGAATTGAAATCAACACTCCATCACACCGACGTTGTACCAACTCGTGGACAACTGGATAGTTCCACGAGACAGTGATGAGACTAGTCGAAGATGCTTCTCAACAGTTTAGGAATGGTACAAACAATATTTTAGATATTCTTTAATTAACCTACATTGACCGTTCCAGTTATCCTGTAAGTGATTCTTTAAACTTGTTACGTATGTGTGTGTGACTGAGAAATTTAGTAGGTGGTCACAAACTGTTTTGTGTAACACCAAACAGATTCTGGCTCTGAAATGCGAAATCCTAACTAATTGGCTGACCTAAACATGTTGGCCAATAGTTGTTGACTTATAATTCTCTTGCTGATCATTGGTTTGTAACAAGACCAGTGAAATCTATTTATACTCTACAATAACATTAGAAATCAGCAAGAGAACAATGTCGACAATCAGCTATAAATCGCGTCTCATCCAATGTTTATTGCAAGCAGTGTTGGTGTTGTCAATATTAGTTCAGGTTTTTGGAAGCAACTCCGATGAGACACTGCCACGTAAGTTGATTTCATGTTGCTATTTGTTGAGAACAGAAAATGTGAAAGAATTTGAAGATGCTTTTTCGCTCTCGTTTCAGGTGAACGACGAGGCATGGAGATGCTTCGTTTGGGCTAGTTATCACATCCACAAACTGAACCACATGTATTTACACAGTGTATTCAAATAAATTGTTACCAATTTCTGAGGTGCATTCTTTCTTACTGATACTTAGCTGTTCTCAGTTATTGATTGCTTGAAATGTTAACTGCGCACGTTCCCATTAAATAATCTCTTGCCAATCATTGGTATACAACATGAACGCAAATCTAGTCACCATTACATCTTATTCTTCAACGTAACCCTCACAAGTCACGGGAATCTGACGTGTCCAAGAGAATCGTGTTGATTGATTGTGTTGTTGTAAACAATTTCGTTCGCTTTACGGGTTTGAATACGCCAAACTCTGTAGTTCATGAGAAAAAAGTGTACTCCTTCTGTTTCGCGATTTCTCTCTACCTGATAACAATTCTACACGTGTTAAAGTGTAATTTCTAGCCTGGTCTAATATGTAGTGGTGGACATTCGTGACTAAACTGACTGGAATTACAACGATTATCAGTAAAGACCAAGTATATGCAAACAGATATATATTAAAGTTTTGTGAAAAGTGGAAGGATTTGAATTATTATGAGTGTAAGATCCATTTTGAATGCCTTGTGTGTTTGTGAAAATCCCTCCATGTATATACTTGCACTTTGTTCCTATTGATCTTCTTAGTTGTACATTGTTAACTTTTGGACTACATTTGGATTGTTAATCTTTGTATTTTATTATAGTTTTTTGTCTTTACCACACCTTCACTAATTCCCCATGTTTCTTCCCGAACTGCACTTATGTTGTTTTACTTTATACTAAATCTGAGCGGCAGCCATTTTGGTTGGTTCCTGCTTTTGATTGCTTGACCTGTGTTGACTGGAATTGTGCATTTTGGTTGTGAATTGAAGCACTCTTCCAGAATTGAAAACACTGTGTTATAGAGTGACCAATTATTACCTTTTGAACGAATCTGTACGTGATCTATCCAGACAGGATAGAATAACATTTATTTGTGGTGATTGGTAATTTTCTTGCATTCTTTATCAACTTTCTTATTTATTGTAGTTTAGATTTGATCAATTAAACAATTATTGGTTGGATAGCTGTGTGGTTATATTTGTTTAGGTAATAATGTATACTTAAATTTATGATAAATTATAGAACCGCTATCTTACCCCATTACCTTGTTTTGATCTCAAACGGGCGAGGGCGCGTATCGAACTTATCCAGGCAGCTGTCCAGCAGTCCAAACGTGGTTTGGATCCTACAGTTCTAAACAAATATTAATTGGTCAAAGTCGTTTGGTAATCGTTCACGGATTTTCTGGAAATAATTGGTCGTGTCGCTTATAATGCCAGTTAATCGTCGTCGGAGATCAGGCTCAAAGTTCGTCGATGTTAACGAAGAATCCCCTATCGTCAAGCAAGTACCTTTTGATGTCCTTAAGGGTCATGGTTCAGACTTAAATAGGGTTAATTATCATGGCAGTGATTCTAGCCTTAATTCGATGTCAGATGATGTAAAAAATCTTAGTTTAAAGGAGGAGCAAAGGCCTGAATTACTAGGAAAGAGCATGTCGCCTATAGTCCACGTTGTTGGCCCAGAGCTACCAAAGGTTGAATTGAGTTATTTCGATGGAGAGCCAAGAGGTTATTGGAAATTTATAAGGCAATTTGAGACGTATGTAGCGTCAAGAGTCACGGATGATAGCCAGCGCTTACTCTATTTGATACACTACTGTAAGGGCAAGGCTAAAACAGCTATTGAAGGTTGCGTCATGATGGAGGCATCCTCTGGCTATAAAAGAGCAAGGGAGATTTTAAAACGTTTTTTCGGACAGCCTCACGTAATTGCTCGAGAAACACTAGAGGACTTATTCAGTGCTGCGAATTTTGAGTATATTGACGGGGACCAACTATCAAATTTGGCTATTAAGATGGAAAACTGTGCCATGGTCTTGGAGCAGATGAATTATACTTCTGATCTAAATACCTTAGTTACCTTGGAAAGAATAGTGAGACCCTTGCCGCAATCTCTGCAAGCCCAGTGGGCGGACTGGGTGGATAAATTGACTGAAGATAACAGGGAACCGACCTTCGACGAGCTCACTCAGTTTATCGCATCGCGTGCGAGAGTGGCTTGTAGTAGATTTGGACGGTTAGCAAACCGTTCAAGAAAAGGACATAACGTGAAGACGAACTGCCACGTGAAATCGGTGCAAGGGAATAGTTCGACGACGAAAACTAAATGCAGTATGTGTTCCTACGACCATGCTATTGATAAATGTCCACAGTTCTTAGCGCTTACAGTCCAAGACCGATGGTCTCACGCTAAAAGCAAGGGTATCTGTTTTGTTTGTCTTAGACAAGGACATAAGATTAATGAATGTAAGATGACAAGGCTCTGTAACGTTGACAGTTGTAAGAAGAGACATCACGTTCTGCTGCACACTGACTCGACAGGCAACGTCGTAAATGATAAGCCATCATGCTCGGAATATAGGAAAAGAGTTGTTAATCATATCAGTAAGGTACAGACACTGGAGAACGAAATACGTAAGCTTTATGATGAGTTTTCAGATGCTTATTCAAGTGATAAATCATTATCAGTAGACGACAAGGGGGCTATAAAGATTGTGGAAGGGGGCACGCACTTCGGCGACGGTCATTTTGTAGTTTCTATACCGTGGAAAAAGAATCCAAATATGAAAATGGATAATTATGAAGTAGCAAACCGTAGATTACAAAGTTTGAAAGGTATGTTGTCGAAGGACGTCAGCCTGAACATCAGGTACATCAAAAGTATTGAAAGTAATTTTACTAAGACTTATGCGGAGAGGGTCCTTAAAATATATTTGCAGCCTAATTATCGCCCTCGAGGGTATTTACCTCATCATGCAGTGTTGAACATGAAAAAACCAGAGGAACTTAGAGTGGTCCTTGATTGTGCCGCCGAGTTTGCAGGGTTTTCCACAAATGATATGATTTATCAAGAACCCGATACCACTGATGAGTTAATGTGTATATTATTAAGTTTTCGCAAGGAGGCAGTTACAATCCCTGCAGATGTTGAAGAAGTGTTCATGCAATTGGTCTCTGAGTCTGATCGAGGAGCTTCAAGATTTCTGTGGTGGCAGGAGGGAGACATGTCGAGGGAACCATCTGAGTTTCAAATAACATCTCATCCGTTTAGTGCCATATCGCCGTTTCGTGCGAACTTTACCTTGAATAAGACGGCTCAAATATTCTCTGACGGTTATGATGGTTATGTTGTAGATGCTGTCAAGAATAATTTCTATGTTGATGATTGCTTGATATCCATTCCCAATTGTGATCAAGCAAAGAGTTTCGTTAAGCATATAAGTGAATTATTATGTAGAGGAAGTATGCAAAAAATGATCGATCTTGAATATTGGTTCAAATGTCCTACTTTATCGCATGACAAATTTTATATAACAATCACTGACTGCCCGGAACCTACTCCTGACGATATTGAGTTTAGAAAAATTGCTGTGGTTAACTTGAGTAGTATAAAGCAAAACATGTCACCTATTCTCTCTTATAAATCCGAGTGGTTGAAATTAGTAGGGGCCGTAGCCTGGCTTAGAAGGTTCATAGAATTTCTGATAGTGCTTCGTTCACCGAGTCATGAAGGATCCGTTCATCTAGGATGTTTAAAGGTCAAGGAGCCTGACATCGCCAAGGGTGAGAATTTATTGATGGTTCAAAAGGAAGTGTGTGGAGAATTATTTAGTGAATTTAGAAACAGAAGTGAAGTAGTAAGTCATAATGATCTGAAAGGTTTATCACCGATAATGCTTGATGGGTTACTCTGTGTTACAGGTCGTCTAAGCTACTCAAAATTATTGAATGCTTTTGAACGTCCAGTAATTTTACCCAGTCGACACTTAGTGACGGAAACGATAATTAGACATTGTCATAAAGAACCAGGACACATAGGAAGGTCATTAGAAAAAGGATATAGATATGTGTTTACTTGTTTGCAAACATGGGCAATACATATTGAACTGATGTATAGTTTGATTACTGGTTCATTTATAATGGCCTTATTACGTTTTATTGGGAGAAGAAGGAAACCTCCGGAGATTTACAGTGATAGTGCGTCAAGCTTCAGGGGAGCAGATTCTGAATTAAGGAGGTTTGTGCAACATTCGAATCAGCAGAAGATAAATATTGAATTGTCAGCGAGGTCCTCATCCAACAGCATGGGTGTAATTTGGGGAAGAGTGATTAGGTCTATACCAAGACTGTTATTGTTGATCACGAGAGAACAGGAGAAGTAGGTCTCCTTGAAGCTTTGGATTAGTCTTTGTTGTTATTGATGTAGTTAGGTCGAGTAGGCGTACTGTTGTAAGTCCTACTCGTTCCTATGGTGTGATATGTTATATAATGAACCATGACCGTAGGCATCAAGGTAGCTTGTGTGATATGGAGGGATTTTGGGGGCCGGTGTAAGATCCATTTTGAATGCCTTGTGTGTTTGTGAAAATCCCTCCATGTATATACTTGCACTTTGTTCCTATTGATCTTCTTAGTTGTACATTGTTAACTTTTGGACTACATTTGGATTGTTAATCTTTGTATTTTATTATAGTTTTTTGTTTTTACCACACCTTCACTAATTCCCCATGTTTCTTCCCGAACTGCACTTATGTTGTTTTACTTTATACTAAATCTGAGCGGCAGCCATTTTGGTTGGTTCCTGCTTTTGATTGCTTAACCTGTGTTGACTGGAATTGTGCATTTTGGTTGTGAATTGAAGCACTCTTCCAGAATTGAAAACACTGTGTTATAGAGTGACCAATTATTACCTTTTGAACGAATCTGTACGTGATCTATCCAGACAGGATAGAATAACATTTATTTGTGGTGATTGGTAATTTTCTTGCATTCTTTATCAACTTTCTTATTTATTGTAGTTTAGATTTGATCAATTAAACAATTATTGGTTGGATAGCTGTGTGGTTATATTTGTTTAGGTAATAATGTATACTTAAATTTATGATAAATTATAGAACCGCTATCTTACCCCATTACCTTGTTTTGATCTCAAACGGGCGAGGGCGCGTATCGAACTTATCCAGGCAGCTGTCCAGCAGTCCAAACGTGGTTTGGATCCTACAATGAGAACTAGTAATCCGCAAAATAACGCGAATAAGACCAAATGGAACTAAGCGAGCACAAACGGACGTATTTTATTTAGAATTCAAAATCGGGCAGATATCGAGTACGAAGAAATCATTAGTTCATACAAATACCACAGATATATATATATATATATATATATATATATATATATATATATATATATATATATATATATAGATAGATAGATAGATATGTGGGAAACGGTTTGAAGATGGAATTCGCAAACGCTTATTCCGGAAATCGACAACATGAACTGTGTGATTATCGTGCAATGTTTAAGGAGTTTTGATAAGTTCTACTGCCTACGAAAATGGATGTAGAAAACAAAGAGAGACAACCTGCTATCTATCTGAACTGGAAACCAACGAGATGGATTGAGTAATTATTGTGGAAGAATTGTCCACATTAATCCTGAGAATAAGGTCAGTGAAATACACAGAGGGATGGAAAAGAATGTTTGGCATAGATTATATGACACTGAGATTGAGTAAGTTTGTCTATCGAAATGCACAATATATTTGAAGGCATAAATACCGAGTTTCGACTTGATTGTTTCAAATACACTGAGCATTGAGTAGAGTTGGTGATTAAATACTGGAGAGCTTCTTATGTTTCTTACAACCAGCCACAAAATGTCGGATACCCAGTTTTCTTGTTGTGGATCCCAGTGAATGAGTCTATTCTAGATGCATTTATATCCGTATATACTTATGATATACCAAAAATCATTAACACTACAAATCGATGTGTCTGATTCTGAGTAAAGAAAAACGGTAACAAATATCACTCACATGGAAATGATATATCAAATAACATATTGACAAGGGTTGTAATGAAATGAATGTTACTTGTAAGCTCTTTCTGAGATAACAACAACCATAATAATCTGAGTCAAAATTTCAGAGTGGTGTAGAATTGTTTGAAAATATGCCAGATTTTCCACTGTCAAACACGATGTGAGGCATAGGTAAATACAAATGTCTGACAAGTGTTGAAGAGACGTTTATGATCACTGCATGATTGTCAGCTGCACGTCAACATGCACTTCGTCTTCAGAGTCAACTGAAATGTCATAGCATACGTCACAAGTACATCTAAAGTTGTTGATGTCATTTGCTTTCAGATAATCATCAGTTCGATATTCGATGTATTGTGGCTGGTGAGCAGTTGTACACTGGTTCTGAGGTGCCTAATTATATTCTGTGAGTCTCATGTATAGTAAGAGACAGATTTGTGACGTCAACTATTTTCTTAACGTTGTCGTGCAGCTCACTGCACGACTTTGCATATCACTGCTGAGTTGGATTAGAAGTTGGAGCTTCATGATCCGAAAATCAATTCGATTCATGCAGTCAGCTTTCTCGTTGGTTTTGCTAAAACAGCAAGTGTGTTCGGAAGTACACAAAAGTATGTGTGTGCACTATACAAATCAGAGTGTGGTCAAACATAACACGTTGTGTGTTTAGTTGTTTATGTTATGTATTTCAAACTATGTACAAAACGTTGAATCGTCTGAGTGTACATTTGAAATAACTCATTTAAAGACGATGGACAGTTTGCCAGTATATGTTAATGGACGTTGGTTATATAAGACGTCCTCATGCAATTTATTACATCTAGTAATTGGACAGACACCAACGACTGAAAACGGTGATATAATATTAAACCCTCCATTTGTCACTCAAACATTATTTTCTAAGCGTCGAAAAATGGATGATCAATTTCAGAACAAAATACTTTTTAGTCAGTGTGGTAGTCAATTATCTTTTGACAATAGCTCAATTTTAAAGCTCGTGCTCATGGATTCTTATCCAAAAGATGAATTATTTAGATCTAAACTTCCGAACACTCTTCTAACGTGTAAATATCGTTTGCCGCAGGAGGCCTCTGATTTGGGCGCATACACGCGCGACAACCCTGATAACATATGGAATTATCCACGTCCTGCTACCGTTCAGTACACTTCTAGTGTCATACCTTGGATGTCATCGTCGATTTTCCCGTACGTCCAGACTGGAGCCTGACCGTTGTTGCTACCTTGACGTGGTGGTCGAGCTTGCCTATCGTGATGAAGCAACCGAGCTATACTGGCTGGAACAACCGTTCCTCAAGGTCCTACCATGTCAGACAGGTCGGTTGAAGAGCGGTAAGACTAAAAGCAACAAACCCAAGGTTCGAAGGCGAAGTCGTACTGCTGACTGTACAGAGGTGTGACAGCAGTAAGGTGTTTCCTTCAGATAACCAGCATGACAGCAATGCTGCCTTCCCACAAAGAGCGGTGGGGTTAGAAAAGGTGGACCCTAAAAATGCACACCTCGCCTTATCCCACGGATATCCGTCTCCGGCGGTAAGGTCTCAATACGTACGGAGCTAACACAAAAATTACCCATAACAAAGTTGTGTGTGACCGACCTCAAGCAGTTGTCCCTTGGGCACTGAGGTCACGCTCTCAGGTCACTAAGACCACCTCTAATCCAATTTCCTTTTCAGGTACCTTCAGAACAACCCTTCCACGGTGTGGGCAACCGGGAAGTGATAACCGCCCTCATACTTCTAACAGCACTCAAGACCACTGTATTCATAATCAACCTACCTCTTCAATTCCTATTATTCCTCCTACATCGACTTTCAACTCTAAATTTCCTCTCTCGGCTTCCACCTCAAGTGTCACCATAGCCAACGATTCAAGTGCGCAAAACACTGTCCCAGGTCTACTGAAACCTTGCTCCAAACTACAAATTGGAGCCTTCAACGTACGCACCCTATGTCAAACCGGTCAGCAGGCTTCCTTGGATAAAATCCTAGAGTCTTTTACCATTGACGTGTGCTGTGTCTCCGAAACACGCATACAGGATTCCAGTGTGGTCATTCACTTGACCTCACCTCGGCAAAACGGAGAGCCAACGAGATACACCCTTCGTGTATCTGGTGACCCGATGGCAAGTTCTCGTGGACTGGCAGGTGTAGGCATAGCACTAAGCATGAGGGCCGGACAAGCACTGCTAGAGTGGATCCCCGTCAACAGTCTTCTATGTGCTGTTCGGCTGAACGGCTACGTAAGAACTCGGAAGGATAGGGACACACGTCGTTGCCTTTTTGTCGTTTCTGCCTATTCTCCCACTGACTGCATCTCAGATGAAGTGAAAGATGAATTTTACAGAAAGCTGTCCGAACTTCTTCAGAAAGCTAAACGCTCAGACATAGTACTCGTAGCAGGTGATTTTAATGCTCAGATAGGCAGTTTAAACCAAACAGAAAGGCATTTAGGTGGATATTTTAGTATTCCGACACAGCGAACAGATAATGGTGATCGTCTGCTGCAGCTATGCTCAGACAATCGTTTATTTTTAGCAAACACAAATTTTAAGCATAAGGAGAGACATCGTCTAACGTGGCGACCCCCTACACCAAACCAACGATGGACTCAAATAGACCATATTGCCATCAGTCATCGTTGGAGAGGGTCGGTAGAAGATTGTCGCTCATTCTGGAGTACCTGCTTGGACTCCGACCATGCCCTAATACGGGCACGCATCTGCTTGCGCCTCACTGGACGCAAAAAAGCCACATTAAAAAGACCCGTTAGAACTGAGTTGAGTAACGAGAAAACCAAAAGTAGGTTCCAGGAACAACTGAGGTCACACTTAGGTAGTTGTGAAGACGAGGCTGACCCAGATGTTGCTTGGAAGGGCATACAATCAGCTGTGGAAACAGCAGTGACATCTATTAGTGACTTAAACCACAGAGTTACAAGGAACCAGTGGATTTCTTCAAGGTCTGTCACACTGATGGATTCTCCCAAGCTCGTCCCATCGGGTTCCGAACATGATGAAGAGCGACAACAAATCAGATCTAGGTTAAGAAAAGGTTTAAGAAACGACCGTGAGCAGTGGTGGGCAACGAAAGCAAAAGAGATGGAAAAGGCGGCGACTATAGGGAACACAAGGCAGCTTTACAGACTAATAAAAGAAACTGGAACTAATAAGTCAAGTGTAAGTGAGATTATTTCGGAAAAAGACGATACTCTCATCTGCTCCCAGTCCAGACGTTTAGAACGATGGGTGGAACATTTTAGAGAACAGTTCAGCTGGCCTTCAGCTACTCTACAACTACCCTCCATTCTCAGACAATGTGAATGGAACATTGAAGTAGGTCCCCCAACTCTTGCTGAAGCTGAGAAGGCTATAGTTAATCTGAAACGAGGAAGGGCAGCTGGTCCAGATGGATTGACTCCAGAGGTCTTTAAGGATGGTGGTCCAATTTTAGCGATTAGGTTGACTAATATTTTAGCTAAGATCTGGGAATTAGACGTTATCCCATCTGACTGGTCGCAATCACTTATCGTCCCAATATATGAGAAAGGGTCCAAATCATCCTGTGACAACCACAGAGGGATTAGTTTAACAAACATAGTATCTAAAATACTATCAAACGCCTAACTAAGACTCGTGAACTACAAACACGAGAGAACAAAGCTGGCTTTAGACCTGGTCGTGGCTGCATCGACCACATATCCACCATTCGTCAGGTTCTAGAACACAGGCATACCTATCGGCGTCCGACGATGGTGGTCTTTCTTGACTTAAAAGCAGCATTTGACTCTGTAGACCGCGAGACTCTGTGGCAGTTTCTGTCATTGAAAGGCGTACCTCAGAAGTACATAAACCTTGTAAAGTCTCTTTACTCGAACACTACTAATCGAGTCAGAGCTTTTGCAACCTCAAGTGGTGTCCGTCAAGGCTGCCCGCTTTCTCCATTTTTGTTTAACTTCATCATAGACCTACTGATGGAACTAACATTCTCGTCGACTGAATTCTCGGGTATTGATCTCCTTCCAGGAGGTCCACTTATCGACTTAGAATACGCAGATGACATAGTCCTGTTTGGTGAAGACGCTGACAAAATGCAGAGTCTTCTGGTAGCACTGAGCAACAATGCCAGAATGTTTGGGATGCGCTTCTCTCCCTCCAAACGCAAGTTGTTGCTTCAGGACTGGTCTGCGTCAACACCTGAACTAAGGATAGGGAGTGAAGTAGTCGAACGCGTTGACAACTTCACTTATCTTGGAAGTCTGATCAGCTTTAATGGGTTGGTGTCTGACGAAATCTCAGCACGGATTCGAAAAGCTCGTTTGGCTTTTGCCAACTTACGTCACCTTTGGCGGAGGCGAGATATCCGTCTATCAATAAAAAGAACGAGTATACTGCGCGGCATTTCGTTCTGTTTTAATTTACGGCAGCGAAACATGTCCCTTAAGAGTAGAAGACACCCGTAAGCTACTAGTATTTGACCACAAATGCCTTAGAAATATTGCTCGCATCTGCTGGGATCACCGGGTAAGTAATAGTCAGGTTAGACGCAGGGTATTAAGGAATGATGGTAAATCAGTTGATGAGGTTATGAATCTTCATCGACTGAGATGGTTGAGCCACGTATTACGTATGCCTGAACACCGATTACCGCGACGTGCAATGCTAACCGGTGTAGGGGATGGTTGGAATAAAGTTAGGGGCGGCCAAACCAAAACGTGGCATCAGTGCCTGAAGTCACTAACTTTTAGTCTGAGCCATGTTGGTGAATGCAGACTACTTGGTTGGGGTCCGCGTGACTTTCGTAACCAATCGTTAGAGACCCTTGGTGACATGGCTCAGAATCGATCACAATGGCGTCGGTGTATACACTCCCTGTCTTCCCTTAAACTAAGAGATTAAAATCACTTCATATCCTTCTTTCTATGAACTAATTCTTTCTTCCTATACTATATATTTATGGCAATCTTTCTCCTATATATTACCACCTTTGACCTAACCACTCCTATGAATCCAGTGTTCATCCTGCTGTGCTAATGAGGTATGGCAAACTGGGCCGATGCATACATGTGCCTGGTCCTAAGTTGTAGCTGACTGACTGACTGACAGAAGAGTGACAAAGTAAAATCAACATTATCAATCAAGCCTTATGAATTTCATATGAATGGCACTAAATAAAATGTTGACTGATATTTTCACAGAATAACAGGAAGTATGTACACAGAATTACTTGTTTCTCTCAACTGCGCTTTTTAGAACTCTCGAAATTTTCAAGAGTTTCCGTTGCGCCCTTTTACAGTTCCTCTCCATAATATTTCTGATGATATTGTCGTTCATCAATTTGTTCTCAGGTAAAAGCTACACAAGTAATCGTATAGGTAAGCGTATAAGTAAGCGTACGGTATAATATTAGATGAATATTTAGGATGTAAAATCGGCAAGTTTACATGGAGTTAGACAAATAGTAGACGATTCGGCAACATTTCAAATATAGGACGACTACCATTTATTACAATCTAATCTCGTCTCGTTCGTGAACTGAACCTCGTTAAAGTTTTGTATTCCGATCAACATCAACAAATAAACGTCGAAAATACGAACATCTTTTTAAAATTATGTCTGTTTAGTCGCATCAGCAACGTGAATCCGAAAGTATCTTCCAACAAATTATACTTGGATGTTGATGGATTCATAAGTGGTTTAATGACTGTTTTAGATGACCACTGAGTTTAGAAATCAACTAACTGATTGTATAGTAAGATACTAATATAACCCGTTGAGAATATTAAATATTAACTTTATGGATCCATTTTTGGACCAATACTATGTGTACATGTTTATCGTTTAATTGTTTAATAGCTAAACTATTCATATTCATTTCCCCTTTATCACACGCTTTATTTTGACCTATGAACTGTTGTTATACGGTTTACCATTCTTGAGTTATGCCCTGTCTGTCAATAATTATCTCCCTTATTCACAGCCACATTTGGCTAAATCTTGTACAGATATTGTTTCCTATTTTATGGTACGAAGTTGTCTGTATGTGTTGAGTTGTTAAATAAACCTGATATGTTTGTAATAAATGATTATTATCGCAGAGGTTGAGATTTGTGTTCTGGACTTGACTGACTGGATTACGCAGGAAGCAAGACCGATAAGGACTCTAGGCTGCTCGCACGGGTTTTATGTGTCATCGGACCGATCAATAATTCACTGCTCTCTAATTGGCGGTATCGTCACGTTATACATTAACTGGGCACACAGACTACAAACTATAACAGATACATCTACTACTTCTACTTTCTTTTCACTACCTTCTTTCTATCATAACTATGAGATAAGTGTTTATACTTATTAAGTGATGGAAAAATACAGAATAATTTACTTTCTCCTAAACTTACAATTCAATTGTTTCATTCACACCTTTGTTGATCACAAGGTTAATTAAATCGCAATCACTAAAGAATACTCGATTTGTGCTATTCGCATGTTGTTATCACACTAATTACCAGTACTCGAAATCTTTGATTAGTGTTAACCTGACACATATAAATGGATATTTACATACAAAATGTGTGACAGAAATAGTGATAAACAATGTCACTCCAATATGGACACATACCAACAGACTTATACGAATATCAGAAGGGATTTTTGCGGATATTATAGTAATTTAAATAGTTGAGACCATCGGTCAATTGATGCTAGACCATCATGGGAAACCGGGACGAATATGACATTGGAAACTAATCATCCTAATAAAGTGAGTATGATTCGACAAATCCTAGTAAATATATATTAAATTATTGTTGTTATAGTATTTATAATCATAATGATAGTGATAATGACGAATGGATCAAACATGTTTACACATTGTTGGTATACAAAAATCGACTAGAGGAGTGAAACAAATCAGCAGGAGCAAGTTGATAGAGAGGACGTTACTGGACTAGTCAAGCAGAGAGAAAGAAGAGGAGTAGAATAAACTTCTATTTGTGTAAGTGTATTGTCTTGTGATGTATATATACACAAGTATACGATTGTTTAAAGAGTATGGTAATTGGAAATCACAAGTATCATAGATGATTGATCTATCTGTGTAGGTGTGTTATATCTTTTGACAGGAACAGAATGCATCATAACAACAACACAATGTGATAGAAATAATGAAAATAACAAAACAACTCAGATTTTTCTATCTTCTTTTATTACAAGATCATTACAATAGGAAAATCTACGGATTAAAAACTCTTAATGATAGACATCATTTATAATGCATTACACACCGATAGGAATTATACACACCAGCACACATACACTTATTCACCAAGTAAATATATATGCACTCTTACATTGACCTGTAGTAAAGATATTTCTTTCTATTTTGTTAAAGTCTATTTTACAACATAAGTTTGTTGTACCCAAAATAAGAAGCAGATAAATCTGGAAAATCAAGATCATGAATCGATTGGTATTAGATCACTATTGAAAACATGGAAGCACTGGACGGCTGTTTCGTCCTTACATATCAGTGCACATCCACAATCCCGCACGCGCGATTCCAACCCAGGATCTTCGGTCTCGCGCATAAACGCCTAACCTCTAGATCAATGAGCCGGCACCCAACGGTGTTAATGCCTAACTTCCACCGATTTGTAAAAGTACACATGGAATAATATATAGATTAATCATTGCAGTAATATTTATGTTTTGTTTTCATAATTCAGATTTATTATCACTGGAAGTTTAAAATACAATATTTTACCAGGTAAAGGTCTTGATAAGGACAGATAGTTACTAAGTGTGAGAAAGAATTTAAAATGTGATTCCATGATTGTTACTATAATTATTAAAATGAACGTTGAATGAAGTGATAACTTCTCGTTAGAATTTTCAATGCACTAATAGGACATATATGAAAAGAAAAGTATGATCTATGTGAATTTCGATCCATTTACTTAGTTGTACCACGGTCACTATGACTAATGAAGATATGTGATGTGCCGATAAACAAATCTGGAATCAAATTCACTTGGTGCTGTTTGCTTGTATCTTCCCATTGTTAATATATTCTACTTTCAGTATTTGTCTCTGAACCGATCTCAATTTGCAATAATATCTAACTTAAAATTAAAAACCACCAGCAAATTGAATAAAAAAATCACCACTAACTGTGATTCACTTTCACTACTGTTCATTATACGAATTGATCAGTAGTCGAATAAAAACAAGTTGTAATGGTCACACTATATCGAGAATTGATTGATATTGAAAGTGTGAACCATCTATTTCTACCTGAAGTTTATGCTGAAGATGTCTTCCGGAAGAACGACGAAAGCTCCACGACCGAACCATCCAGCTCAGAGAATAAAACTCCATCACAAGCATCTCGGTGGTCTGAAGATACTGTGCTCGCTGATAGACTGAAACGAACGAGTTTCGATCCTATGTCAGATCTTCAGTGTGCACTATTGGACAGTATTATACCAAACTGAAACAACTGTTCATTCTTTACTGGTTTCCAAGGGTCCTCCAGCTCATAATCAATCCTTAAATCACCAACAAACCAACATGAGACAAATAATATGAACCATACAGTTGACTGGCTGTTTTAATATACAGCTGGGGAGTATCTTTCATTCATAAGAATCCCATAACTACTTGTCTAGACAGTCAATTATCAACTGTTGATTCACTGTGATCCTAAAGAAATTTTTAATTAGTGAAAAGTATGTTTATACAGCAAAGATTCATGCGATGTATATGTTTGACCCAAAATCTTTATACTTATGGCGTAAGTTATTACTGACAATCTTTGGAATCATTATGCGTTCATGGATAAATACTCACTGAAACGTCATCTGGAGACAGTGGTAGTTGTCTAAATTTTTTTAATTTTAATAAGACAACTTAACGTTCACACTTTGCTCAATAATCAACATGCAGTCTTCAGTTCTCATGGCAACTTCGAAACTTTGAGACACTACATAGAGATGCGTTGATTCACACCTCTCACTTCCGTCAAATCGCAACATTTTACGACGATCATCCAACGTCGTCCATGGTATTTGTTTCAATTGTGAAATTGTTAAGCTCTGACGATCGCCAAATAACTGATGCTGGAAATCTCAATCAATGTATCAGGACCCGGAGGTTCGATAGCCCAACGTTTATCTTGAGACCTGGAGGTTGTAGATTCAATCCGTTGTAAAGAGGTGTGTAGACAATTGTTTATGCAAGATACCGAATATCCGTTGGTCAGATACCACCAACAAGAGCCTACTGTGTGAGAGAACAAATTAGCTTCCAGTAGAAGAGTAAATTATGCAAAGACGCTGGTAGTGGATATGACACACATTGCAGAACTCATCGAATTGCATCACGAGGCAAGCGCTGACTTGGAACCCTGAATGGAAACGGAAAAGTGGACGACCAAAGAACACACTGTGTCGATAATTGGAAGAAGACATCGAAAGGATGAACAGCAACCGGAGCTTGGTTATCTGCAATGTGAATAAAATAAATTGGTAAGTAGAATGCTGGATGAAAGTGATTATTTCGACAATAAATGATCAATCAGGTTAAGTGATTGTTATAGAGTTATTCACTGTGAGGGCTGTGGTCGATTTCACCTGGAGAGCTTCTCGAATGGAGACAGCTTCAAATGAGAAAAAGTGATAGCGTAGTTGGGTTTGACCGTATGATGTGCAAACTTCCCAAGGTTGCCTGCAGCAGCGTGTTGATGACGTTCTGACAACACGCTTGTAGTTCAGAGACTTGACACACTTCAAATGTTGCATGCCATTATTGGACATTTTCTTACTCGCCTATAGCAAAGCGAGAACAATCGCAAATGATGGGGCACTTCGCTGTCCAGTTTTATTTCACTCAGTCACTCAATTGACTGCCGTATCTGTACTTGGCTCAAGAAAATCAAATCTATTTTCAAGAGAGCAAGCACAACAACATTGTGGACATCAAGGTTGGGCCATGAGTACGTTTCACACGGTATCACGAAAAACTGCAAGCTGACTGAAAAACGTTGTTATCAGAAACAACTCGAAATCTCATCATATAACATGGTTTGTGCCAACCACATTTTCCAAATTGAAACCAATCTTCATTGTCTCAAACCATATTTCGAAAACTTCAAATATTCATCATTTTCAAAACACTCAAATAGCGTGATAAACATTGGAGTGAATTAAATTGGTTAGTTTAATAAAAACTATAAACATTGACATGTTCACTTGTGAATCGAAGTACATCATTACCAAATATGTTGACATACTTCACCTCCCTCAAAATTCACAATCTTTCGATGCGAATAACAACATGCTAAACTACAAAACAAGCGAATGTCAAATCACTGCATATTTTGATTAGATAAACTAGATTTTGTTGAATGTCTACACTGATTTAGTTATCTTGTCTCATTCACTCATAGACAACACGGTGAATAAACATCCTTCAAAACTACACATAATTCGGCTACAATTATTCTAAATGTAACTTAAACGTAATCTACAATGAGATTTACTCGACACTGAAATATTTTATGCGTGGTACTAGTAATCATTGTACGTTAACTAGTAAGGAATTCGACAGTTGAGTATATTGACAGTAACAATGGCCACATCTGTTTCAGTGCTGAAGGCTTTCGACACGAAAATCTACTACTTTCTCGAAATGTTCAAAATTGGATTTCTGTTTTCCTTAAACTCTGCTACAGGAATCACACTGCTACACATTTCCCTACTAAGCTAGTAAGACTAGTGAGCGAAACCTGAATGAGCGAAAAGATTCCACACACTCTCACTATCAGAATTTACAAAAAGAGGAGCGGTAGACATCTCCAACAGTTAACCGAATTCGTTCAACACAGTATTCGCTCAACACGTTATTAAGCAAGCTACAACTTCAGCTCATCTATTAACAAAATTTCCAACTTTGACAGAGTAGCAGCGTGTGAACATGGGGAATGGAATTCGCTAACGTATAGCGCAAATGTCACTAAAATTGGCAGACAGAGTCGTTGGATAACATCCTCTTCTTTTATCTAATGCACCAGTGTCCCGACACTGGCAGCATATTAAAAAGAAGGGCAGCCATTGACAGAGTTCAGTGTGGAAAGCACTGTACAATGCTGAGTAAATGTATCACTACAGCCATGCTATGCCAAATGAATAATAGCTGAAACGTATCGACAGGCAAACTCCTCCATTGAGGGTAAATTGTACCATACTGATATGCTAAAGACCATCAGTTAATCGACCCTTTCAAATCCGAGTTGGACACGACAAATCGTAGACCGTGAGAGATGCCTACAGAAGATAAGCAAACACGCACAGAACAATCTGCATGATGGTTGTTGGAGTTTACTAGTTAGTAGAAGGTGTTCGGGATGAACCTCAAGAACACGACAGGCAACAGTGTCATTGGTCATCACACAACGTATATATTCACATCACCACAATGATTAGGAAGTTCAGGTTACCTAGTCCTCTACACATCACGACCATTGAGTCTCCGCACCTGATGGCGTTGAACTCCTGAAACCGAAACGACATAGCTGAGCTATCCATGCTTGATAGATATGGAAAAACGATATCTGCAGTACCGCCACATGCTGTGACTATCCACCTAAATCAAAGAGGCAACACCATAAACACCCAATCAAACACACCTTAGTGTCAGTTGACCTTGGTCAATAACCCACCGAACACAACACCGAAACAACGATCTCTTTGATGGTCAAGTCTACTCGAGAGCAGAGAAGACACCGTCTGTCCAATTTATTCCGAAGAAAACAACACCATTATGATGAATGACCTTCAACACGACCCTTGTTCACGAGAATCAAACGATCAATCAGTGAATGATCTCAGACAGATATTGGTGGATATTATTCAGGATAAAATTCAACACAATGTTCCTCAGGCA